>NC_055658.1:1375634-2063451 GCF_017976325.1 Chelmon rostratus
CCCACTAATGAGTTTTGCCTCCTTAATTATCCTGTTTTTTTTCTCCTGACATCTGTCCTTTGTGCACAGGAACACTTAATTGCTTTAATGATCTCTGAGGATGATAAGAGAGCCGTGTTATAATAGTATTTACAGCACTATTTTCTCTGGCTGGTAACTACCAGTTGGCATCTGCTGCGCTAGTCACTAATCAGTTAAACACCGCCACTGCACACATTCTACCTTGAAAACGTCCCTGTCATTTTCAATGACCATTAACGTCTGACATGAAGGCATCTCGCATCTGTGACAGTAGAGGGTGGGAACCATCCGGAAAGGCAAAGTTACCTGATGTGTTTTGTCACATCTTCCGGTTGCCTGAGCAGGCATTTGCGTTGGTGCATTTGCTTCGGGCCTTGGAGTGTCGGACTGCATCTGCTGTGGCTGCTCTCTGCCTGCCAGCTCCTCTTCATGACATCTGAAACTACCCAGACCAACGCTGGTTTACACATGAAATGCTCAGGCCACTCAGCCCTGTGAGAGCAAACTGTCTGTCAGCCAGCGCAGGACCTTGAAGCCGTGACCTGCTTGCTGAACTGAGCTCTCCAGCACTGGGAGTGGGAGTAAGAGTATATGATATACAGTCTGTGTGTCTTTTATCCCCTCTCTCTCTGCCTCTCTGCGTTTGGGAATGCAGTTATGTTTCTCCCCATAGTTTCTCTGAGAAATGAGGAGGCAACAGCAAAAGTTCATAGTTGTTTGACTTTGTTTTTAGTCCTGATTTACTTTGCTTGCAAAAAGAGTGAGTTACAAAATTACATGTATGTCATATATGGAAAATACATATATTATCTCACTTTGAAATGCAAAAATTGTGCCTTTATTTGTCCAGGTTTTGAGATATCTTTCTCTGCCTTTACTCCAATACAATGAAGGTGAATGGATTTTTTTGTGTTGAACAATTTTCATTGTAATTTAATTTCACCAAAGTCCCTCTGGAAACTCATCAAATGCCAAAGCATGGGCAAGTAAATCCGACAACAATTGCATGGCTAGATATCATGAGATGGACAATGGATTTTAGGTGTAATTTAGGGAAACTCATTGTTTTAGTAAAGCAAGTTACTTGAAAGGTTATTTTGTCAGTAAACTAGTAGTCCAATCTAAAAATGAAGCAACTCAGCGAATCCTCCGTTCTGTGTGAAAATAGTGTGGTTCTTAAAATGTGAATAGGATTTTCTTAAGCGAGTTGGAGGCTGTGTCTGTTTTGTCTCTTAGTATGGAATCAAGAGGTGGTGAGAATGGTGGTGGTGGAGGTGGTGTGTGTGTGTGTGTGTGTGTGTGTGTGTGTGCGCGCACACTGGTGTACATATCCAGATAGGAAACTGTCTTGGTCTGCCAGTGAGTCCCGGTGGTGAAACAGTGCCAGACACAGGCAGATCACCCCAAACCACTGAACGTTACATTCCTCCTGCGTCCTGACATACTTATCTCCAACACATACCACGTTGTCAGGGGTCAACGGCTGGCAGAGAGACAGAGAGAAAGACAGAGAAGGAGGGTTGGGGGTGAGTGGTCTGTGGGAGTATGTGCATTGCGTCCCCTTATACTCCTGTGCCCCGTCACTCCACCTGGAGGGGATGGAGGGGAGCTAGGAGAAAGAGTGAAGAAACCTCCAACAGAAGGAGGGGTGAGTGCTGTTTCAGAGATTGACTCCTTATTATATGTGTGTGTGTGTGTGTGTGTGTATGTTTGTCGGTGGGGGGGGGGGGGGGGGGGGGGGGGGGTGAAATCTGGCCTGCTGCTTTGCAAAGCGAACGGCAAGGCCTATAATCCAGTTAGAGGTAAAGGGGGAGTCGACGGTTGGGTGGGTGTTTAGCCCCCAGCTCAACAGAAGGCCGGCTCACAGGTCATTGAACCCCCTTCTCCTGCTCCTCCCTCCTTGTTCCTTAACCCCCCCACCCACCATTCCCCCTCAGCTGCCTCACCTACCCAGTAGAGAATATCTGAGGTCAACAGACAAACAACAGTCTGAGAGAGGTATACCAACGTTCTTTTTCCCCGCAGTTTTATTATTTTTTATCTTATATGGTAATGACTGATGGGAAGTGTTTGATCCTGTGGATTTAAGTCCATTGCATGGACACCAGGAGCCTGGCTAAGCTCTTCAGAGACATACCTACAGGGGGCCACGCTGTTGATAGCAAGATTGTGGCAGAATCTGGAAAAGGAAGGTGGTGTGGCGGGGGTGCAAACAGATGCATACTCAACCAGGGTTCAGTCCTCCCATCTTGTTTAAGGCTTACAAAATTGTTGTGAAATTGTGAGGAGATTTTCAAAATTATCCCCAAACGCACTGATGTACTTCAAAACTGACATCAAAATACCCTGATTCAACACATATATATTTCAAAGTTGGTAATATTTGATATAAATGCCTTTAGCATTCATGTAAACAACACAGATGTGACCAAAGCGGCATGATGCTGGTCTTTGATCCCGGCGTCTCCGCTTTGATCTGGCTCACAGACTAAAACATGTATTTTCCGAGGGGGAATACAGGCAGGCACCGCAGTGAAATGGCCCTGGCAGCGTTAGCCAAACATTGGCTTAGGCTGGGGATGCAAACCGCCAACACACAACCCGACAAATTAACTAAACATACTTACCAGTCTCACATGTTTAGGGCAGCATGCCCCGTGAGCCTTGAAAAATTGTGAGCTGCTACTCTTCTAATAATGCATTTACAGAAACCCCCCCTGCACCACATTTGGAGATTAATGTAGGAATGTTGACATGGGTTATGCTGATAGCTTTTTTACAAGTACAGACCAGAAAGAGCTTACAGAAAATGAGAGCTAATACATCTGACCTCCAGGACACCTCTGCCGACAAGCACTGGATTTTTACCACCAGCACGGTCGCAAATAATTTGCGCTAATTGGCTTTGAAGGCAATTACTGTGGAGAAAAGACACAGAGGAGGAATGCCGGGGAGAAAGTGGTGCAGGATGAAATGCATATTGATGGTTAGCATCAAAAGCAGACCTCTTTGAAGCTGCTGTGGTGTCAGCGTATGATGGGAGAGCTGATAGAAAAAACTGGACAGAAGACAGGTTCTTCTTAAGCACATGGCTGGCTGCTAGGAGAGGTCAACTATCCAGCAGTATGTGTCTGCAGTGTGCATGTTTGTGTACACATTAAAGAGAGACTCAAATAACAGAGCTGCACATTTTACTTTCCAATATCTTAAAAGGAATAAAAGATTATTTACAAATTTAACTAACATACTAATAAATAAACAATGACTATTAGGATTTTCAGTTCAATTCAAATTTTGCTTGTATGGCTTCACATCAAAAAAGCAACATTAAACAGCAAAAAAGTGCAGATAAACAAGAACATCCATGCATACTTATACATAAATGCACACAAAAACACAATTAAACTGAAAAAATGCTTGCATATTACATGCATACAATTTTACATATTGTGCAAAGCAATTCACAATGCTTTACACAGAAACAAAACAGCAAAAAGTGCTTATAAGCAACTACATCGATCAGTTCTACATGTAAATGCATGTAAAGATACACACAAACAATCATGCATACTGTACACATGTGGTGCATTCATTTAAGAAAAGGCTTGACTGAAAAGTTAGGTCTTTAGTTTGGTTTTAAAGGAACAAAGTGCTGGAGCAAGTCTAAGATCAGCAGGCAGACCGTTCTATTCTTTAAGTGCATAAATGCTGAACACCATCTTCACCAGACTTTGAAATGCTTTAGACACATGGAGGAGATTTCCACCTTCTGACCAAAGTGACCTGCTGGGATTGTAAACTGACAGCATGACCAGCAAGTGTCTTGTAAACTAAGACGAGGATCTTGAATTGCATTCTTGCAACAGGTAGCCAATAAAGGTTTTGATGGACTGTTATGTGGTCTTATTTTTTGTCCTGTTAGTACACATGCCTCTGAGTTGTGGATTAATTGTTATCTATGGATTGATTTGTTTGGTAGATAGAACAAACATGTGTCTGTGTGTTTGTGTGTGTGCATTCAGCTGTGCAGAATTGAAATATTTATAAAGTTTCTGTATATTATTTGACACTTGTGGGTAAAAACAGCGAACTGAAATTGACAACACAGTATGTCACTTGACATAATTGTTTAGCTTCCTTAGATTTAAAAATCTTATTTCAATATAAGAGAGGCAGGACAAAATTCAGAATAACTGTTGTGTGCAACATCGCATCCTAGTTTTGCCAAAGCTAATATGAGCGTTTATCAGTCTGAGTTAGACAATTTAAGTGGTAAGTACAAGTCATAAGTCAGTTTGAAAAAAAAATTGAACCGCTTGATTTGTCCATCTGAAACTGCTGAAGCCTCAAATTGAATTAATGAATTTTTAGATTAACTCAAAATCACTGCAACATATATCCAACACACCTTTTCAAGGCAGTGTACTTAAGCTGTTAGTGCTTTGCACTCTGTTTTGCTCCATGCCTGCTGCCACCACGCTCACCTAAAAGCTATGCTGACATTTGTTGCTACTGCTGTTGCTGAAGCATCTGTTGGTTCTGAGTCAACATGTCACTCAGAAGAAAGTTTTTATCATCACTCCCCACTTCCTGCTTTGCAGATCTTGATGTTTCCTTGTGAGAAGTGATGATGTCCGAGTCTTGACGGCAAACATCAATTTTGTATGTATGATACATTCTCATAATAATCCACTCCAAATGAGGTGGCTGACTGAAATATAGTAAAAGCTGTCTACAACCATGCACTATTTGTATATACTTTATACCTTTAAACCAGTGCCAGTGTGCAATATGAAAAGGCCAGTGGGTATCAGTCGTGGACTATGAGAGAGGGTTGGACGTCCACACTACCTCTTTCAAATATATAAATAAGGTCCACATTCAAAGTGTGCATTGGGCTTTTGAATATATTTGCCAGCACACTCTGAAATTACACAGTGATGCAACTTTATGAATTCTGTGCTCCACAATTGTTAAATTCTGTAATAATATTTGTTTTGTATATGTCGGCTGAAAATACATTTGAGTAATAATTCACGCAATCAACATGAGGAGTGATTTTAACAAAATAAAAAAATAAAAATAAAATTGTCTTTTTTATTCTGGTCCTGCAGTCTGGTGTCGTGCTGGCAAATACAACGCAGCACTTTCAGGACATGATGAAGAGGCACGTACAGGTGAACTGCTACATAAGTTAGATCAAGGTTTCATCTGAAATTTTATCAATAGTTGCACAAGTTCTGTTCATATCAGTAGCCGCATAATTTGGTGAATCTATTTAATTCCTTGATGCTGCAATGTGAATAATTTCAGCCCTTTTTTCCTCTTACAGTAAGTGAGGTCGATGTCCCTGAAAGCTAACATGATATATTTGTACAACACACCTAAATGAGATCAGAAGTAGAGTGGGTTTATTGTGAAGCCCCTCACTTAGTGTAGCAGAAAAACATGCTCTCTTAGACCAGGAGCTAGGACCAGCCATCAGGATGTTTTTTGCTTGCTTTTTTTTTTTAGACCTTCTTGTAGAGGAACCTATTGGCATCACCATGGCTAGGCATAATTATGGGTTTGTACTTCCTTTTCGGTCTGACGCATGCAAAACCCATAGCAGGTTTTGTTATTAACCGGTGTAAAGGATAGATATTGATACCAATAACTGTATAGATATAAAAAAATATTAATGACAATTAATAACAAAGGGTCACCACCCTGGGATCAGTGACCAATAACAAAAGCATGGATACAGTCCCACAAAAGGGGCTGTTCACTAAAATGTGCCATTTTACATTTATGAGGTGAGCAGTGAAGTGTTGAATCTGAGCACTGACTCTTGAAACCAGCTGTGTAAGGCAAGGCAAGATGTGACCACATCATGTGAGTGTCGAGACTGCAAAGCTTGACAAAGAAATGTGACAAGTACAATGAAGGACATGTTTACTTGTCTCTGACAAAAGGGGAGCAATGCTGAGTTATATTACCGCTATATGTGCCTGTAAAGAAATGTGGATATGTGCCTGTGTTTGTCAGTAAAAGAGAGGGAAAGGCACTCAAAGCAAAATAGAGGAGATCCTAATTGCCAATAACTGTCTCTTTATCACAGGAACCCAGCATGTCAGTCATGGACCTGGTCTTCAAAATGATAAAATGCAGCTGCCTCTTCTCAGCCTTTTTTTGGGGGGGAAACTGCTAAGTTAAGCAAGTTAATTTGACCAGAATTTACCTTGGCTGATCTTCAGTTCAGGATAATTCCTTTAAAGGGGACACAAGTTTGTAAATGTGGAGCTCTACACAAAATGTGGACTCAAGACTGCTCTTAAGTTGGCTTGGATAAAAGCAATGATCTGTTTCCCACTAACAATATTTCCCACTGTCGTTTTGAGGGCCATTCTTTGCATTTTACCAGTGTTATGTTTGTTTTAGCGTATTAACTGTATACCAGCAGCCATCAGCCTTAAGTGTCTGCCACTCTGACTCAGTGACTAAGCTCTGCTGTAGCTGGTAACTTCTCCCCCTTCTGTCACCCCTGGAGGGCAACACCAGGCCCATAAACCCAATTAGAACAGGGCTGTCTAGTGAGAGAGAACGAGTACTCAAAAAGAGAGCGATATGGCGTGCATGTGTTTCTGTGTATTTGTGTCTGTGTGTGAATTTGTCCGAGAGTCTGGTTTGGTCCACTGGAGCTGTGTATGTGCCTTACCTCTGGGCAGAATACGGGTCAGCTTGACAGCTGACACTATAATTCTCCACTGTGACCCCTGATAGGCAGGGTCAGTACAATATCACCATCACACTGGCCGGCATGGGCCAGCCTGAGGAGAGGTGGGGTTTATTCCCTGCTTCCCCTCGCAGACACAATGTGAATCCAATTACCCGCTTTGTCTCTGGCCAGAGTGCAATCCAAGATGCATGTTCGGGAAACCCTGGGTAAGGAAGAATAACACTGCTGTCATTGCAGTTTCACAGCCCTTCTTTAACTGTTTTCAATCTCCTGTATGAATACATGGAGAGATTTGATTCTAATTATGTTAGTCTGACTAAAATTTCTGAGCACTTTGATTCCTGATATACTTGCTTTTAAAAGTGTGAATGCATTGACAAGTGACTGTACCTGGAGGATACAAATGTATATCCACTCTGGGAAGATTAGAGCTTAATCATCTCTGGCAGACAGTTCTTGCAATTTTGCAAACATAACATAATGTGATCAGGCGATATTAGTTTACTGTGATACTGTACATTGGTACTGCTGTCTATGCCAGCTAATAAACAGCTACATGTCAGCACAAACATTACAAAGATAGGTTTGAAGTAATTTGGAAACAGTGTTGCCATTACAGTTCATCAGAGAATGCTGAGCAAAATGTTCTGCTCACTATTAATTAATTTAAGAGATCCTTATCAAAAATGTTTATGATATATGCTAATGTTAAACAATTTGTTAACTCTGAGATATCAATATTAGTATGACCTTAGTCACATCCTGAAATGTATTTCCGGTTTTTCAGTATAAAGATGTGTACAAACAAAGCTCCTCAGGAGAGCAGGATATGCATGATAGACATCAACTGCTCTCAAACACATAGTTAAAGCAGTTGTATCACAAGCTTCAGGTTGAGCTGAAGAGCACTGGTACCCATGTGCTCTGTAGTTATGTGAAGGGTCCCAATATAACTGCTTCTACTCAAAAATGCAACTATATGTCAGGGCTACATGTAGTCCTCAAGTAACTGGTTGGCTTGGGTTGTTTTGTGTTTTCTTCTACAGGTATTGTTTGTTGATAATCTAGACAATATGATAGGGTGAAGAGCATCTAATCTTCTTGTAAAATCAAATACTCACAAGAGCAGTAAATGTGGATTGATCCCCTACTGAAAATGGTCCCCTACAGTGCCCAAGGATTACTGAGACAAGTACAGGAACCAACAGGTTTGGGGTAAGGAAGTCAGAAAGTACTGAGAGACAAACCAACACATTGTAAGAAGAATACAGGTAAGGACAGCCATATGCTTTAATGCGCAACACATCTTCCAAGTGTTGCAGATACACTGCAAATGGTTGAAGGCAACAAACAGTATGCATACAAGATGAGACCAATCACCTCAACAGGGCCTTAACAAGCACGATTCCACCTTTACATTCTTCTAAATGCATGATACACTGTATATTTTTGTTATGTTAAAAACCAGTTACTGAGAATAGTACAGGCAAAATATTAAATATAAGCTCTTGATTGTACTGTGTGCCGCAAAAAAGTGACACAAGGTCCATTTATCGACTTGTCTCACACCCAAACATGCTCTTGGAGGCACATCTTTGACAAGTGCTCTGAACATGCTGTGCCTTAAAGCAAAGTAAATATCACAGGCTCATGTTTCTGCAGCCGCCTCTCTCCGACCCAACTTATTGATTTCCCCCCTTTTGAAAAATACATTTGAAAAAGGCCTTAAGCTATCTGACTCCGCTGAGGGCCCTGACACACACTGGCTAGTCTCGGGGCCCCTTGGGTATTTCATGGGACCCCAAGCAGCTCTGGCAAGAGCAGAGGTCAGGGGTCATCCTGTCAGGCCATGTCCTGCAGGTCCCCCTCCCATGATACCGACATCCAAATAAATCTCTAAGCCCCCTCTCTCGACAATGCAACATGAAAGAGGGCACAGCCATTACCGCTGGTTACCACAGCAGACAAGCACCACCTCTCCGTTTATATTTTACTCCTCCATCTCCTCTTCCTTCCTCCAGCTCAGGTTCCTATCAGCCCATCCCTCCCCCATCCAATTCACATCTCCGATTCTCTCCCTACTGTGCCTGGAGAAACTGGCCTTGAATGGCTGGTCTGCTTTGGCAGAAGAAATACAAGTACAATGGAGCTCTGTGGCTTTCTGGGTCCCTCTATCTAATCGCAACACTTACAACAGCTCAAGGCTTTCCACTCACTGTCTCTGAATTTGTCAAAGTTGCACTGGAGATTTTATCTGTGTCAAGCTGTTTATCAAGAAAACAAATACAATGTGGGATTCTGGTGGAAATTGTCAATGGTTAGACATATTTACTTTATTTACTGTGTTTTCAGCCACTCTTACACAGCCTTTTCAAATCTATAGATATTGGTAGTAAATACTTGTTCATGTTCTACTCTCAGTTTAGAGTTCTGCATGGGACCCAAGCCAAGCCCATACACAAGTTTAATACCTGACCAGCTTAACCAGATGGTTACTGCCAACTTTGATCAGACTGGACACTAGCTTTTTGCTATATTTTATCCTTTAGTGACCGTTGCTGGCTACACTTTCTGGCATCACTCTTTCCAGTGAACATCGCATATCTACTTGCAACAGATGAAACCCACGCATATGATTAAGAGAAATTTTGTTGTAAATGAACCATTGTTTGAAAATAACCAAACCAAAACCTAACCCAGAAAGGCTTTAAGCTTCATGACAAGCAACCTTGTTAGCTTGTCACCCTTTTAATTAGCCAACATTTAAGTGTGAAGTGTCTTCACAAGGAATAGACTCTTTTTGGCAACTTCAAATTCACTGAAGGTTTTTGTCACAGTTGTGTTCCTTTCATGACCTTTATAGACATGCTTGTGCTCATGCTTGTGCTTTGTCCCAAAATGATATCAATTTAAAAATCAATTTAAATTATCATTTCTATGTTGTAGCTATTTAGTTAGATATGATGTTTTAATGAGAATACCAGAAAAACCAAGCCAGCTACAGCTAGGTGGTGGACTTCTTCTGCTGGGACAGTCAGACCATGCAAAAAGCAGCTCAAGAGAAGTGAGCCATCGTGTTTCAGTGCTGTAGGATATTTTCCAGATTGCTGATCTGGACAAATGGAATCAACATCCCAATTGAGCATCTTCATATATATATAAATACACACAAACACACACGCACACACACACACATACACACACACACACACCTTCTTTTTCTTGGAAGTCGCAGGCTCTTCTTCTGTTTCTTCACTGGGCCTTTTCCCCTTCGCAAAGAAACTTTCCATAGATGGCTGTGCTTTTTACTCATTTCGCTATCTTGTGGGTTAAATTTGAGCGCTCAAGTGACCGAGATGTAAACGAGAGAATCCGGTCATTTTTCAAAATAAAAGATTTTTCAAAATTAAAAATTGTTTAGACTCAAACAATAAATAAAAGGGAAATAATTGACTATTTGTTGCGCGGCCAGGGGGTTGGGGACCACTGCTCTAGAGGATGAGGCCAGTTAGGCATGTGTGTGTTGAAATTATCCACAGGGGCAGTTTCAGGAGCTTTGAGCCACTCCAGTTTGGGAGTTTTTTTTTTTTTTCTAAAGTGTGTTTTTGTAACATCACAAAGTAATGTGAGGGGGGTGAGTCACTATGCAGAAGCCCCTTATGTTGACCAATCACAGCAGTTTCAGTAGCGCTCCACTGTGGTCCAATATCACCTTAAAAAGCCCAGAAATTAGCATGTGTCCTAGAATGCTGCACACCTCTGCAATGAGGTTTATTTCTTTTTATGTATTGTTTTGTATTTATTATGTATATTTCTTTTTTGTATTTCTTATTTATTTATTTAATATTATTATTATTACTAGTATCATTATGATTATTTTTATTGTTTTCGGTTAGGGGTTCAGGGACCATCTACAATTTGCAATACTAAAAACAAAATCTAAAGTATTCACTTTTTGTATATTTTTTATACATTGTAGAGTCAGAAAACTAATGTTGCACATCTGTTGACTTCACTGTTGTCCCCTGTTTTGTTTAATTTTTTTTTTTTCAATAACTTTGCTTTAAGGAACTGTAGTGTAGCAATAATGTCATGTCATATATGAGTAGTCTCCTGCTGGTTAGACTCCAAACTAGCAGTCTACAAGTATTTGACATACCTTTTCTGTTTTTTCTGTAATTAAAATATTCAAAAAATATTCTAATAATTATATAAATTATATGTGCATCCTAAAGCAGAGAGTTAATGCAATGAGAAATTAGTTTAAAAAGCAAACAGATAACACACTTTTTTCCCCATTACAGAACCTAGAAGGACATTTGCTCATCACTCTGCTATTTTAAGTCCACAGCTGATAGAAGGTATGATCAAATTGGTAGTGATTAGGACCACAGAACACAGGTTTAGTTGTAAGATATTGAATTTTTATGTTTCAGGTGCCACAACATGAGATGGGTGTGCAAGATATGTAGGTTTGAATCAGAGAAGAGGGGAGCATTGTTAAAACACTACAGACTAAAGCATGGACATGGCGGTCGCAGCCAGTCAGGTCCTTGTCTCCACACTGATTGCCCCTGCTCATTTAAATCATTCAATGCCCTTTGGACCCATTTGCGCCCACCCAGCATGCGCAGATGGCTACACAAAGTGGACCTCTTTTATTTTCTTGCTTACTGTGCTCCTCTGTTTTTCTTTAATTCAGAGAAGCAGTATTTTGAGCATGAACTCATAGCATGTGTCTTCAAAAACTGCAGCTTCAGCATAAATTCACTACCCGTAGACACAGAAAGCACCATTCACACTCCTCTGATGATTTTAAAATGGAAGTCTTAAAACAACCCTCTGAACCCGTTTCAGCTCAGGATGAGACCTGTGTGGAAGAAAGCTCAGAGCTTCTGGGTGGGGAACCACAGGAGTTGACCCAAGATATAAAAGAGAGGTTTGACCATCTCTTTTTGAAGTTGGAGAGTACTTTCAATATCCCAAACAAATGCAGTGATGAAATAGTAGACAAACTTCAGTTTATATCTGCATGTGCGTCTGGTCCACTTTTAAAGTGGTTGTGTCCACCTTGAGAAACCATAAGTGTGATCTGGATCCAGCTGTTGTTTCAGATTTGGTAAAAAATCTGTGTGCATCACACCCTATAAGCACTACCTTGGCGGTAGTCTTGTCTGGCCATAGTCTTGTCTCTTGTGAAAAACAAGGCTTCTAAAACTGTGCATCCAGAACTGCGTGTTTGTGTGTTTTCACAGGATGTCAGCCAAGAAGCAGTGCAAGAGGACTGCAGTCAACACATCATGAAGGTCATTGTCATCCATCCGAATGTGGCACAGGAAAGTCAAGATCCCAGCTATGTGTTGGTAATCATAGAGGGAAAAAAGGTTCTGGAGGATTTAAGTTACCTGCTTATTTGAAGTGTTTCAGAAACTGTTTCTTGAGTTCGATATCCTTGAAATGTCTTCAAAAGTCCAGGCTCTCCATAAGAAAATCCTAACATGAGTGTTTGCAGTTTTGCAGTGTTTTGAATCCTTGTGCTTATGTCCCACAAAGGAAAGGTTTTTTGTTTTTGTTCGCCTTTCCTGTCAGTGATCACAGCGATCCACTACCAGACAGTGTGCTCTTCTCTGTTCTGAGACTTAAAAGCAAGGCGGTACATGGACTCTTTAAATCGTCAACATGTTTATGTTTGCGGTTATGATAATTTTATGTAGCTATTTTAAACATCTATGCCAATTCAAATGTTAAAGTGTACATTTGAAAAATTTAAAATGTTTGCTTACTCTCTTTCACAGAAAGAGCAACAAATGTTTATTGTGGTAATGTCAAGTAGTAAATTATATTTAAATCAAGTAAATATTACTTAATCATTTCTTAGAATAAAACAAAGAGAGGTTTGTTAAACAAAACTAAGAAACACTGGTAATTGAGTAAAATGTACTATCATGAGGAGCACGTCTTGTGGACATTGCCTGTGAGGTTTACTTAAGTATTTTTTTGTAAAAAATAAGCGTTACTAGGAAGTAAATGCTACTTAAAATATCCTGAGTAAAAATTACAAGGACTTTTTGTGTGGAAAACGTTGCCTAGCTTTTTTTTTAGGTTAATGTCACTCCAAATTTTTTTCAGTCTAGTCATCTTTATTTATAGCTATATTTATTTTCTATTCAGTTGGAGTTTTATCCTCCTCCTAGCTGCCTCCATCCTTTTACCCTCTCAGTATATATACCAGCCCCTTTTTCCCAGTCAGATGCCAATACTACTTCATGCCTTTGCTCTTGAGCTTCTTCAACCGGAACCCGAATCTGAATCTGTACCAGTACCGTCCTTCCTGACCAGCTATACCTTTATTATTTTTTTCCCCCCTGCTGAGTTCTGCTTGTGGTTGTATTGGATTTGTCAGCTGAAGATGATGTTTGTGGAGAGGTTCCTCTCCCTATATGACTATGAACACGCAGTGATAAGTCATGTATCTGTAAGTCTGCAGGAACATTAAATGCAAATGCAAATTTCTCTTTGGAGATGAATAAAGTATCTATCTATCTATCTATCTATCTATCTATCTATCTATATGATGTATAGTCTGACAAGTCCAAAATTCATAAGCCAAAATATATAGCAATGTACATTGTTTTGCGGACTTTCAACTACAAGACAATTGATTCATATGACATGAACTAGTTCCAACAATACACCCTTATGTAAATGAGATGCATTTTAAAGTTTTGATGCTGTGCTCCACTCTGAGATCCACACCACCTTTAAAACCATGCCTAGGTGACTGCAAACTGGCAGCTGGAGTAAGGTGTGTTCTGTGAAATCTATGTATTGACTGGGTTGTCTACAGGTGGTGGATTCACATATTTCACTGACTTTACATAGGGGGGTGAGCAAGTGAACTGTCTAAAGTCATTAAGTTATTTTGGACGTGATTGTGTCAGGATTTGCATCTATTGACATTTGTGGTTGAAGGAGCAGAACAGTGCAGTGTTTGCACCAGTAAATCAATCAATCAAGCCAAACCATACATAACACTCTCAGACATTTGGAAATCAGTGGATACCAATATTCATTTATTTAGTCCCATTGTTTGAAACAAAACAAACAAACAAACAAAAAAAACTTGGCAAGATGGCATGATGTATTATTAAATTAACATTTTGAAATCCAGTTCTTGAATTTGCACACTTTTATGACAATACAATTGAACTGAATGAAACTGTAAATTAAATGGGGACTGAAAGCAATAGACAGGGTCCAATCCATTGTGCCTGAAACTCACATCTAGCACGAGTTCACTGATATAAATATATCTAACGTCACACAAATATGGCAGTGAACAGTAATCAGAATGACCATTTCATCAGTGTTCACTTTATGTTGTTTTTATGTTGTGAAACATGCTGTAACATGCTGTTTCCATGTCAGTTTCTATTGAGTTACATATCCTTGACCAAAGTCTTTACTAGCCTCCTCTTCCTGTCTCATCTAAAGTGTGCTAATATGCTTGCAAAGCACAGAGACTTGCTTTACAGCTGTAGTGACGATTTTCAAGGAAGATAAAATTAAAAGTTGCCACTTGGGTGATAGGAGCAGTCTATTGGTTTTGACGCGTATCCACAGTCCAAAATATAAAACGATTGAAAGTACTCACAGATCTGATGTTAGTGTCCTTTTATTGTTCCACAATGTCCATAATTTAAGCAAATCCAAGATAACAAAACTCAAAGGGCATGATTCAAAATCCGAGATCATACGGTCAAAAAACATCTGCCGTGACGCTCCTGCTCACCCTCTCAGAACAAAGGGCTCCAACCCACACACCTGTGCGTCAGGCCAGATACAGGTACTCCACCCATATCCAAACGTCACTAAGATAAATTAATGGTTTTCTTTTCTTAATATTTATAACATAATGTATTCATAATTTACTGTTTGCTTAAATTAAGTGTAACTAAAATTCACTGTAAAAACTGAACTTAATAAAGGCCACTATAGAATGGCTTCTACAAATCCGGCCCCTAATTATAAAGCAGGAAGTCTTATAATTAACTCGAAACTCTTCAACTGCATACCCTGCAATAACAACAAACACAAAAAAAAACATTTCTACAATTAAATAATGTATCCCACTACTTCACTGGTTTTGCATTACATCTTATTCACAAACATTCCTCTCATTTGTATTTTTTCTTTTCATTCTGAGGTTCAGAAAACTGTCTTCATCCCTTGGTTTTGCAGTCTTGGGACTCATAGATGAGGCAAAGCTTGTTGACGGGTCTTTAAAGGGTGCTTGATTTTGTTTTCACCAGTACCCGCCGAACAAGACCTTTAGAATCCATCTTCGTCTGTACTACTCTCCCAAGCAGCCAGGAATTTCTTGGAGCATTTTCATCCAAAATCATGACAACGTCTCCAACCTGAAGATTCTCCTTGATTTTGCTCCACTTTTGACGCTCCTGAAGGTTTGGAAGATACTCCTTTATCCACCTTTTCCAAAATAAATCTGCCATGTACTGAGTTTGTTTCCATCTTCGGCGTGAGTAGCAATCGTCTTTACTGAACAGCCCAGGTGGAAGCAATGGCTTTTTCTTAAGCAGCAACAGATGGTTAGGTGTTAATGCTTCAAGGTCGTTGGGGTCGTTGGATGATGTTGTTATTGGTCTATCATTGATTATGGCTTCGACCTCACAGAGAAGGGTTTGCAGACACTCATCATCTATTGTTTGTTCATGAAGCACTGATTTCAAAATTCTCTTTACCATTCTTACTTGCCTCTCCCATACACCACCAAAGTGTGGTCCTGCAGGTGGATTGAAAATCCATTGGGTCCCTCTTTCTGCTAGAGTGTTTTGTATTTTGGTTTGATCCATTTCCTGTAGAGAAGCTCTTAATTCTCTTTCAGCTCCGACTAAGTTTGTGCCGTTGTCGGATCTGATTAGAGTCACTTGTCCTCTCCTACACATGAAGCGTCGGATGGCATTTATACAGGAATCCGTGTCTAGCGTGTGAGAGACTTCAATGTGCAGTGCACGTGTTGCTAGACAAGTAAACAGTACACCATACCTTTTAATAATACTGCGGCCTCTTTTGACCTCTATAGGCCCGAAATAATCAACCCCTACATCAGTAAAGGGGGGATTGTCAGGTAGCAGTCTATCCACTGGCAGGTCTGCCATTTTCTGATCTTGAGCCTTCGCATGATGTTTTCTGCACGGAACGCAATGAGACAGAATTTTTCTCACTGCTGCATTAGCTGAAGGAATCCAATATCGCTGACAAAGACGAGAGAGCATGAAATTTCTGCCTGAATGCCCAGTCTTTTCATGTATGTCTTTTAACAGAAGGTTTGTGGCATGAAGATCCTTTGGAAGAATTATTGGGTGTTTTGATTCTTCTGGCATAGCAGATCTGTTTAGTCGTCCACCAACTCTCAGTATTCCATTTTGAAGATAGGGGTCAAGTCTGTAAATTGGAGTTTTCCTTTTCAGCATCTGTTTTCCTCTTTCTAAAGCTGAAATCTCAGCTTGGAAGCTGCATCGCTGGCAATACTGAATGATCTCTATTTCTGCTTTGTTCAGCTCTTCCACAGTCAGAGGTCCTTGGTATGATGAATCCTTAACATCAACCTTTCTTGTGTTGTTTCTGGATAACAAGTGACCTTTGACCCTGAGAATCCAGGCTATGGCTCTCTTTAGGCCAGCGCCACCAGCTGGAATAGTGACTTATCAACTTTCCAACGGCAGACACATCTTCTGTAAGTGTCGAATGAACCATTACTGTTTTCCTTACTTCTTGGTCATCTTCGGAGAGCTCCATGTATTCCTGCTTATCCATCATCTTTCTGTTTGTATCCTTTAAGAATGATGGCCCCTCTGTCCAAGTTTTGTTGGCTAAAAACTGCTCCACTGTGAGTCCACGTGAAGCACAATCAGCTGGATTTTGAGAAGTAACCACATGATTCCATTGCTCCACCTTTGTAGCCTCTTTGATGACTGCAATCCTGTTTGCAACAAAAGTCTTCAGACGCAGTGCTTCATTTGCTATATATTTTAACACGGCTGTGCTATCTGTCCAAAACACTGAGGCCTGAAGATCAAGCTGAAGCTCCTTTCTCATCAACTTGTCCATGTTTACTGCCATCACTGCTGCAGTAAGTTCCATACGTGGGATTGTTGTTTGTTTTAATGGAGCGACTCTGGCCTTTCCCATCATAAATGCGCAATGAACATGGCCTTTGTCATTTGTCAGTTTTAGATATGACACTGTTCCATAACCACTGTCACTGGCATCTGAAAAGTGGTTGAGCTGAGCTTCAGTAATTTTCCCAAATCCAGTTGGCTTAATGCAACTAGTTATCTGGAAGCTGGATACCTGAGGCAGCTGATTCATCCAAGCAGACCAGTCCTGCTGAATGTGTTGGGGAATTTCTTTATCCCATGAAATCTTTTCTTTGCACAGTCTCTGAAGAATAATCTTTGCAGGCAGCACAACAGGAGCAAGAAACCTAAGAGGATCATATATAGAACTAACAACAGAGAGAACTTTTCTTCTTGTTGCTGGCTCTTCCCTCATGATGACCCTGAATTTGAATGAATCAGTGTTCTCGCACCATAGCACACCAAGAGCCCTTTCTATGGGAAGAGCATCCTTTGCAAGATCCAAATCCTTGACTTCCTTAGCTCTTTCATCCTCAGGCACAGATTTCAAGAGCGTGCGGCTGTTGCTTGTCCACATTGACAACTTGAATCCTCCTGATGCACACAAAGTTGTGAGGTCTTTTCTTAGAATGATAGCATCCATCTCATTGCTCACTGCTTTCAAGCAATCATCCACATAAAAGTTTTTCAGCACAGTTTCCACAGCTTGATATGATGAGCGGGTTCTATTATCTTCTGCAGTTCTGCGTAAGGCAAAGTTTGCACAGCTGGCAGAAGAAGTTGCTCCAAACAGATGGACAACCATTCTATACTCAGACAACTCTTGAGTCAAATCTCCTTCTGGCCACCAAAGAAAACGCAAAAGGTCTGTGTCCTCTTCTGGAACTCGCACTTGATTGTACATGGCCTCAATGTCGGCCATCATTGCCACATTCTCCTGTCTGAAGCGAGTCAGAACTCCTATAAGCGTGTTAGTTAGATCTGGGCCCTGAAGCAACTTTTGGTTGAGAGATACTCCCTGATAACTCGCAGCACAATCAAACACAACACGCAGTTTCTTTTTCTTTGGATGGTACACTCCATGATGTGGAATGTACCACACTTTCCCATCAGTTCCCATCAGCATCAATATGTGGAAGTTTCACTTCTTTAAGATAAGACCATTTCTCAATATCTTTCTGAACAAGGATGTTTTTCTTTCCAACTGGAATGCTCCGCTGAGTAAAAACCTTTGAAAGAGTGACATATTTATTCTCATTAATTCCACAGACTTCCAGGTTTCTAACAAGACATCCTTTTACTCTCTTGGTTGCATTCATTGTGCTTAAAACAATCTCTGTTTATTTGCCATGGAGGTTCAGCTGTTTTGCTAATGCATCAGTACAGAAGGTCCCTGAGCTCCCAGGATCTATAAAAGCATATGTTTCCACAATTTTGGTTCCCCTTTTCGATTTGATGTAAACTGGAAGAATAGACAAAATACAGTTGTCTCCGGCCCCATTACAGGGAGTTGCTGCATGGTTTGAGCTCACAAGTGCACTTGAAATTGTCTGTTGACATCCATTGTTTTCTGTTTGACAACCAGTGTGTGTTTGTTTTGGGACATTCTCATTTTTATAGATGTGCAGCAAAGTTGGATGTTTCTGAAGACACACTTGGCAGGTCATTCTCCTTTTGCAGTCTTTGCTTAAATGTCCTTTCAGTAAACAACCAAAACATATGCCATTCTTTCTTAAGATGTCCAGCTTCTCTTTGTGGGGTTTTTCTGCAATTTGATGACATTCAGCCATTGCATGGTTCTTCCTGCAGTACATACACGGCCTGGTGAGGGCAGTGCTATTGGACAAGGTGTGTGTGTTGGCTTTAGTCATACTTTCATTTTCAAACTCTTTACAAAAGGATGCATTCGTAGCAAAACTACTTCCTCCTGGCTTATCCCTTTTTGTCATTTTTACCACAACAGGCATTTTTCTGTCCTTTCTGTCAACTGTTTGCAGGTCTCCAAAGAGGGGGTCATTCATGATTTTTGCCTCACGGTCCACAAAGGTGACGAGATCCACAAATTTCACTCGGTTTCTTTTCCTTTCCTTGATGTCAAAGGCCAAGGATCTCCATTTTTCTCTCATCTTATAAGGCAGTTTTGAGATTACAATCCTCATATTGGCTGGATTGTCCAACTCTTCCATGTAATTTATATCCTCCAAAGCATTGCAACAGTTCACAAGAAAGAGTGAAAAACTGTGAAGGGCTTTAGCGTCCTCTGGTTTAACTTGTGGCCACTTAAAAAGCTTCTCCATTAAGGCTGTTGAAATTTTAAGAGGATCTCCATAGTTCCATAGATCTCCATGGTTCTCCAGTAGGCCCACTGCAGCAACATAGCCACGGGAAGAAGGCATGTGTTGACAACTTTTTACTAAATCATGTGGCTCCAAAAAGAAAAGCTTATCAGCACTATTGTCTGTTTTTGAGACCACAACATGCTCAAAGGCTTTCATAAAAGACCTGAAATCAAGTGGATCACCATAAAAGACAGGAACATCTCGCTGAGGTAGACGAACTAACTGCTGGTGTCTCACAAGCATTTCTGTTATATCAGTTTGTCTTTTCATCACATTATAAAGTTCATTGCTATTGTCCGTAGGTTGTTTGAGAACCGTTTTGGCCCTCGTGCTGCACTCATGTTCCTTTGTCCTGGCTCTAGGAGCTGGGGATGAAGGCTGAGTGCGATCAGTATAAACAGGATTACCACCCTGAACATCTGATTTAATGCGTGATTTTACGGCTTCATCAAAATATTCATTCATTGCATTGTCCTTTGTAGGGGTGTCATATTCCTCATAGACCTTTAACTTTGCATCTGACACTGCAATGGCAGTTTGAATATCAAGTTGCTCCATTTCGGCCCTCAGTTGTGTCTCCTTTAATACCAAAGCCTGTTTTTGTTTCAATGCGGCAGCCTTTGCCTCGAGCGCTGCTTTCCTTGCTTCCTCCTTAAGGCGGGCAGAAGATGCTGTAGACACACCTGAGCGTGAACTTGATCTTGATACCGTAGATACACTTTCTATATCACACACTTCATTATCTGTTTCATTACTTGGAGGCCTTTTCATTTGGCTTTCAACATTTTTACTCCACACATGAACCTTTTGGACAAACTCCTGGAATTTTGCCAACCTTGGCTGAAACCATGACTCTTGATCAGTGATTCTCTCCTCTTTATTTAATAAGGTCTGTACAGATTCATTGAGCTCTTTAAATGTTTCCAAGGTAGCATTGAAATCTTTCATTTTTATTTGAATCTCATCATAGTTGGAGTCCTTTATCAAAAGATCCAAAATTTGATTGGATTTCATTGTGAGCAGCCTGAGGTTACCTCTCCTGGCGTTGATATCACAATGCAGCTTTTCCTCCGCACTCTTGTCCGCGAGCGCAACGTCATTAGCGATCTCCTCCGTCATCTTTAGATGCGCTCCCAAGTTTCACACAGGTAGTCCAAGAGTCCATAAAAAAAACTCACTGAGTACTTCCGATGATCAGATGCCAAACGCATTTTTGCGATCTATTGTTCCATCGCCATCATGTCCCGATCCATTCATTCAAAAGACGATCAGCTGATCCGGGCACCGCTATCGCGGCTCTCACTCATTTGGAGCGATCACATAAAACACTCTTGATCACGTAGTTTTTTGACTTGAAAGTATAGTGACGATTTTCAAGGAAGATAAAATTAAAAGTTGCCACTTGGGTGATAGGAGCAGTCTATTGGTTTTGACGCGTATCCACAGTCCAAAATATAAAACGATTGAAAGTACTCACAGATCTGATGTTAGTGTCCTTTTATTGTTCCACAATGTCCATAATTTAAGCAAATCCAAGATAACAAAACTCAAAGGGCATGATTCAAAATCCGAGATCATACGGTCAAAAAACATCTGCCGTGACGCTCCTGCTCACCCTCTCAGAACAAAGGGCTCCAACCCACACACCTGTGCGTCAGGCCAGATACAGGTACTCCACCCATATGCAAACGTCACTAAGATAAATTAATGGTTTTCTTTTCTTAATATTTATAACATAATGCATTCATAATTTACTGTTTGCTTAAATTAAGTGTAACTAAAATTCACTGTAAAAACTGAACTTAATAAAGGCCACTATAGAATGGCTTCTACAACAGCTATCAGTTTGCTGCTGCTTACATGTTTTGACTGGAAGTCAGGAGTACCGACTTTCAGTGTTTTGCAGCATCACTTTCATCATTGTCAAAGAGACCTGAGAGGAGTGAGCACCGCATGGATTAGACGCTTCTCCGATAGGCTCTGTCTCATCCTTGATGAAACTATAATAATAATCAACATTTGCACCATCATAATATCAGTATGAGCAGCTCTGTAAGAAACTCTGGCAAGGGGAAACCTGCAAACCCAAAACCAGCCGCTAAAAAAGAAGGTAAAGCTGCTTTCGTCGAAGATGGGTTAGGGTTAGGGTTAGACTCCAGTGGCGAGGCTAATGGCAACCAAGCTAGTGGTGCTATCGCTAACCCTAAAAACGCCCAAGACTTCCAGTCTATGTTGGCTCATATCCTAACGGCGATCGGGGAATTAAAAGAAGACATGGGCACTAGATTCAACTCATTGGACTTAAAACTTCATCTAGTCCAAACTGCCCTGGCCGATCATGCAACGCGCATCACTGATCTAGAGGGGAGCACTAACGACCATGAGACCCGCATCGCAGACCTGGAGAGGCGTTGTGAGGAGCTGACGGAAGCCAACAAAACCGCAAAGCGCAAGTTGATCGACCTTGAGAACCGCTCCAGACGCTCAAACATCAAAATCACTGGCTTACCGGAGAAGGCTGAGAAGGGCAATCCGACGCAGTTTGTGGCCGAGTTCCTGCCGCAACTTCTGGGGACAAGCAACTTTCCTGGCGGACTAAAAGTGGACCGAGCACACCGCATTGGCGCACAACCCCCGTCTGCACGGCCGCGCACCATGATCGTCAAAATCCACCATTTCCCAGAGAAAGAGAAAATCCTTAAACTAGCTCGCCTACAATCTCCGCTGTCTCTTAATGGAGTACGGATTAGCATATATCCGTTTTTTTCTCCTGAAGTATCTGAACAACGCCGAGCCTTTGATGGGGCAAAGAAGAAGCTGAGGGACGCTGGAATTAAACACGGACTGCTTTTCCCCGCGCGTTTGATTTTCTCTCACGGAACTGAACTGAAAATATTTCAGAAACCAGCAGATGCCGAAGCTTTCAAAGACAGGTTCATCACAACTGCTGCCGCTCCATAGCGGCCCGGGACACGGTGTCTAACGACCTCGTCGCTGTTTCCAGATGTGCAAGAAGAGACCGCGGTTTTCTGGTCTCCCAGTTTTGTAAGGATCTGAGTTATGCTCAATATTGTTTTAAGAGCAAATGTTACGGACGTATGAGGATGGAGGGGGCTGTTTGGTAAGCCCAGGTATGACGTTAATTCTTTTACCTAACAGAATCAGTTTAGTTGTACACCTCTTTGTAGTGTTAAGCTGTCTCTCAGTGTTTATGAGGGGACTTCAGCTCTGCTTCATTTGGGGAAGTGGACGGGGGGAGGGATTAACAATGTGTATTTTTCGGTTTATTTCATTTCTTTTTTGCTCTCCTAATCTTGCACCTATTTTAACACAGCCAATATGTCACAATGTTTTAATTGTCTGTATATGATGGCTGGCTGTTCTTCTCTTTCGCCTCAGGGCGGCAGTCTAACGCTGGTTAGCTGGAATGTCAGAGGCTTGAGAACTGCGTTGAAAAGAGGCAAGGTTTTTTCTCATTTAAAATCCTTAGCTGGGGACATTATTTTCTTGCAAGAAACACACATTAAACATGCAGAACGCTGGAGGTTAAAATGCAATTGGATATCCCAAATATACCAGTCCACCTTTTCCTCTAAGGCCAGAGGTGTAGCAATATTAATATTAATCCGTCGAAATGTCCCATTTGAACATATTTCGACTATTTCAGACCCTAACGGTCGCTATCTTATTGTGACAGGACATATTTTGTCCTGTCATCCTGGTTTTTTCAGAAAAGACTTTAATCTTATTCCAGATCTGTCAACGACTCATTTAATCGCAGGAGGAGACTATAATACCGTATTAGATTGTTTCACCGATAGGCTGTCTACTCGTCCTACCTCTCCTTCTAACTCAACCACTACCCTAAACAATCTTATTAGATCTATGAACCTTGTCGATGTCTGGAGACTACCGCACCCGACTGACAGAGATTACTCGTTCTTTTCTCATGTGCATAAATCCTATACAAGAATTGATTTTTTTCTAATAGATGCTAAATTAACCTCAGATGTTATTTCTACTAAATACCACAACATTTTAATCTCCGACCATAGCCCATAGAATTAAAAATAGACATTGGCAGAGCTAGGCCGGCGTTCATCTGGCGATTCAATCAATTATTGCTTAATGATGAGAAATTTCGCCAATAAACATCCAGTTTAATTATAGATTACCTGTCCTACAATGACACTTCAGATGTAACTGACTCTACTCTGTGGGAAGCCTTTAAGGCTGTGGTACGAGGACACATTATATCTTATGAGGCTAAACTGAAAAAAGACAGACAGAAGGAGTTGTTAGAAATCGCTAATCGGCTTCTTGTGCTCGAAAGAAACTACAGAAAAACTGCATCACCTTCTACATTGAATGATATACTAAAACTGAAATTTAACTACAACTCCATTCTTTCAAGCCAGGTGAGTATGATGCTCCTAAAAGTAAAACAAAAGCACTTTGAATTGTCTGACAAACCAGATAAATTATTAGCACGTCAGCTTAGAAATATACAGGCCAAGAGAACAATTAATAAAATTTAAACAAAAACAGGATCCATTACCACAGATCCTGAAGAAATTAATGAATGCTTCTGTAAGTTTTATGAAGACCTTTACACCTCTAAGATTACCGCTGATACCACACAAATTGCTGATTTCCTTCGTAAACTCCAACGACCTAAACTGAGCTCAGCTGCGCAGGCAGAGCTGAATGCCAACATAACATCAAGGGAAATTGCAGAGGCAATACGCTCTTTTCCTAATGGAAAATCTCCAGGCCCAGACGGGTTCGGTATCGAGTTTTACAAAGCATACTCAGATGCAGTTACCCCCATTATGTTAAGGATGTTTAATCACTCTATTGCAAACTGTCAGCTCCCTGAGTCTTTGTACTCTGCTAACATCTCCTTGATACTGAAAAAGGATAAGGACGAGACCGATCCGGCTTCATATCGTCCTATTGCCCTCTTGGGTTGTGATCTTAAGGTGTTCACTAAAATTCTCGCAATAAGACTTAACAAATGCATTGCAAGTATAATCCACCATGACCAAACAGGATTCATTCCAGGAAGATTTTCCTTCTTTAATGTCAGACGGCTGATGAATATAATGTAGTCCAGATATGACAAGGATTCAAAAATTTCTGTTCTGGCACTTGATGCCCAGAAAGCCTTCGATCAGGTTGAATGGAGGTATATCTTGACAGCAATTAAGGAGTTTGGCCTTGGCGACAACTTTGCCTCCTGGATTAAAATCCTGTACGCCTCCCCGAAGGCCTCAGCCGTTACTAATTGTGACAAATCACCTTCGTTCTCATTGCAGCGCTCTTGTCGGCAGGGTTGCCCTTTGAGCCCACTTTTATTTGCTATTGCTATTGAACCTCTTGCTGTTAGTATAAGAAATCATCCCTCTATTTCTCCGTTAATTTTAGGCAGGGTTGATCACCGCATCTCACTTTACGCTGATGATGTGGTTTTGTTTCTCTCCCGTCCTGAAGAATCTCTACCCCCCCTATTAGAACTAGAAAACATTTGGTGAACTCTCCGGTTATACAACAAATTGGGATAAAAGTGAATTTTTAATTGTTAAAGGAGACCTGTGCCCTCATTTTCTTAAAACCGTGCCCTTTCATATCTCAACAGATCGAATTACGTATTTAGGAGTTGTTATCCCCAAAGATCCGAAATTGATTTATAAACTAAATTTTTTGAATATGGTAGAAAAATTGAAATCCAATATTGACTCCTGGAGATGGCTACCTTTGTCTATGATAGGTCGTGTCAATGCAATTAAAATGGTGGCACTTCCCAGGTTCCTCTACCTATTGCAAAACCTTCCTATATTTATACCCAAAGCTTTTTTTAAAATATTGGATTCTATCGTTTTGCCTTTCGTGTGGGGATTTAAAGCACACCGTATTTCTAAAAATCATATTATCAAGCCCAAGCCTGTGGGAGGCCTCAGTCTGCCCAACTTCCAACAGTACTACTGGGCTGCTAACTCTAGAGCACTGGTGTACTGGCAAGATGCATACCCTGGCAAGACTTCCATTTCCACCCCTTCATGGCTTGCAATTGAACAGGATCTTCCTACAAGCTCTCTCCCTGCACTTCTCTTTTCTCTTACCAAACCTCTGAAGGCTGTTGCAGGTAATAACTTCATGGTTAAAAGCTCTGTAAGAATTTGATATCAAACAAGGAAAATATTTAAGTTGCCTGAAACCTCTATTTGTACTCCAGTCTGCCACAATCATGCCTTCCCACCTTCACTTACAGATGGAACTTATAAGATCTGGAAAAGCAAAGGCATCATCACTTGATGACTTGTCTCCCGATTTGTGAATTTTTTCATAGCATATAATCCGGTCTCCACACATTATTTAAAGGAAGCCTGGGAAAGTGAACTTGGCATTTTAATCAGCAATGACAGTTGGGAATCTAGTCTCAAAACTATTCACACTTGTTCGTTAAACTCTAGACACCAACTTATTCAGTTTAAAGTACTCCACAGGCTACATTATTCCTGCACCAAACTACACTCATTTTACCCTTCTGTTTCACCAACTTGCCCAAAATGTAAATCTGCAGAGGGCACCTTAGGCCACCTCTTTTGGTTTTGCCCAAAGCTAAACAAATTCTGGTCAGACATTTTTAAATGCTTTTCTGATGTATACAACTGTGACATCCCACCAGACCCATACACTGCTAAGGGACTGACACACTGGCCTCTGATTAATAAAACATCAAAAAATATTTGTCTCTGTGGATCATTTTGGGTTTACTTTTCCAAAGGATGCAGTACAATGTGCTTCACAAAAGATGGAAAAGAAACACATTTGTTGACACAAGACAAATGCAAGTATTGGGAACATTAAAAACACAGCAGAAAGGATGGGACAAAACAACCAATTGTTGCTGCCAACACCTATTTTTGGTCCCAACAGTCTGTCCAGTCGACCTATGAACTGGCTGATATCATGTGTTCTAAATCTGGCATTAGGAACAAGGTGTAATGAGGATCATGCCTGCAGGTTTGTGTAGTGCTGTGCAGATGTGAAAATGAGGTTCTCTCTTTTGGCCTGTTTCTAAATTGTCACTGTTTCGATGACCAAAATGTTTGTTAAATTCTGAAATGCAATTTTAAAGTTTTTCAGCAGAGGTCTGACCATCAATGAATGCATTTTCAAATATGAAAATTAAAATTCTATTTAAAATGTTGGATTTTTGTCATGCATCGTGAACATGCATTAAAACAACATTTAAATTGGATTATTTCAATACTGGCAGCCATAGACTTCCATAGATACACAGGATAAAAAATAGTACACTGTAAATCCCAACTTAATTGAGCCAGAAGGTCAAAATACTACTGCTACGCTGTGCATTGGACGGCTCTGGCCTCCCTATCGTCCATTAATTCCTGGTAATAGACACTTTGTTGGGCATTATCCGTTGCTCATAAACTGACAGCTGCAGTTCCAGTAGGTCCAGATAGGCCAAGAAGCACATGACCGTTAAAGAGGTCAAACAGCTGAGTTTAGTTGTGGAAAAAACAAATATGTCTTTCAATCAAAGGGGAGGCAGAGAAAACATGATGGTTTCCGCCCACAACTCCATAAACCTGAAACCACTACCTCACACTGCTCAGCCATATGTGTTGCTCTTAGCTGCTACAAAAACACAAGCTGGGAGCCTAGCCCTGTCTGAGCCCATAAGTCACATTTTAGTCCTGACCTAAGGGTGCCAAGAGTGATGGCTTCAGGAAAGGAGGACTTCCTCTGAGAGTAAAGGGGAACAGGGGGGTGGCGGTTAGGTATTAGTAGAGCAGGAAGCGTAGTGTGTGGTAGTGCTATGAGGATGGCCTGTTCAGTTCTTGTCTCTCTCAATGGCAATGTGCATGTGCTGCTGGGTCTCAAAGGGGACCTGAGGCAGAAGAGAGACAAACCCATGGGAGGATGGACACACACAGGAGAAGGCTAATTTATGCCCTTGTATGCCAGAAAATTGCCGCAAAGAAGTCATTGCATATCCCTTATGTTTGTCACATGTGCATCAGTCAGAAGCTTCAGACAGGACACGGCTGAGGAGAGGCTGAGGGAGAAAACATGGGGTGGGAGAGGCTGGAAAGGGGCAGATTTCATATTTCTCTCAGCTGCACCAATGAATCAACAGTCTATCAGAACTACATTCTATATGGAAAATATTTGTGAAGAAGAGAGATTCTCAGTGTGTCTCCATGCAGTAACAAGCAGCTAAATCAGGTGCTTGTCATAACAAGGACAGCAAACTTCAGACAGGACAGGTTAACCTGTGAAAACCTCATAGATAGATAAGACCTCATACAACAACCACACATCCATGGACTATTCATCCATTGCTACTCAATAGCAAACTGTCTTAGGACAAATTTAAAGAGAGATACTATATGGACAATGCAAGAACGTGGCTGTAAGGGCAGCATTTGTCACTGACTGAAGAGGCTTATTAAAGGATAACTTTCGTTTTTTACAACCTGGACTTTATTTGTAGCATTAAATACGACCATTTAGACACCCAGACAACTTTGGTGGCATTTGGAGTCGTTTTGAAGAAATTAGCCACAGAAGAGCGCGTATATCCGTATAATGCGAGTAATTGGGGCACCCGTGCGTAGCCTCTATAAACGCATAATCTGCGGCGAAACTCGTTCATATTCCAATATTTTGTTATGATAAGCTGGTGCTATTCCCCTCTGAGCCTGTGGTGGCATGTTATCAACATCCAGTGTCTCTAGACAACTACTTCTGACGTGGATGACGTCATTTTGAGCGCCACGCGCTGCGAGCAACCAGCCACAACACGGCTAACTCTGCGGCAGTCGGCTAGTTTAGCTGTAGTTTGCGACTGTTATTTTTCACAAAATGGATGAATATTTTTCCGACTCTGAGGTGGTGGACGATGACTTTGTTTACGATGGACGTCCTTACCGTTTGAGCCAGAGTGCACGGACGAGGAGCTTGTTGAAAGGAGGACGCGGAGGCAGAGAGAGGAACAGCTGGCCAAACAACAACAAACGGCTGCGCGTCCACGAGTAGACGGTAACTGGTGGTGTTCTTGTGGACAATGTTCATCGATGACAACAGAGGAGGATATGTTCATCGATGACAACAGAGGAGGATGTGTCAATAAACGTCTGTATCACAACACTGGAGGATTTCCGCGCAATGATAAACCTGGCTGTGGTGGAGACGTTTTTTCGTGTCCCTAAAGTGAACTTGAAGACCCAGCCAAAGCCTGCAGGACCAAGTGGGCAACTTCCGATTGAGTAAGTAGCTTACACACGTATAGATTGTTTATTTGCCTTGGTTTTGTTTGCCAGAAGTTTATCATTGCGTGGAAATCCTCCAGTGTTGTGACACAGACATTTATTGACACATCCAGACGCGTATCTCCTGGCCGCAAGTCCTACTCTGAGCAACAGAGGCATTCCTCCTCTGTTGTCATCGATGAACATATCCTCCTCTGTTGTCATCGATGAACATTGTCCACAAGAACACCACCAGTTACCGTCTACTCGTGGACGCGCAGCCGTTTGTTGTTGTTTGGCCAGCTGTTCCTCTCTCTGCCTCCGCGTCCTCCTTTCAACGAGCTCCTCGTCCGTGAACTCTGGCTCAAACGGTAAGGACGTCCATCGTAAACAAAGTCATCGTCCACCACCTCAGAGTCGGAAAAATATTCATCCATTTTGTGAAAAATAACAGTCGCAAACTACAGCTAAACTAGCCGACCGCTGCAGAGTTAGCCGTGTTGTGACTGGTTGCTCGCAGCGCACGGCGCTCGAAAATGACGTCATCCACGTCAGAAGTAGTTGTCTAGAGACACTGGATGTTGATAACATGCCACCACAGGCTCAGAGGGGAATAGCACCAGCTTATCATAACAAAATATTGGAATATGAACGAGTTTCGCCGCAGATTATGCGTTTATAGAGGCTACGCACGGGTGCCCCAATTACTCGCATTATATGGATATACGCGCCGCTCTTCTGTGGCTAATTTCTTCAAAATGACTCCAAATGCCACCAAAGTTGTCTGGGTGTCTAAATGGTCGTATTTAATGCTACAAATAAAGTCCAGGTTGTAAAAAACGAAAGTTATCCTTTAATGCACAGTCCCTGAGAAAGAAAACAGACAAGCTGTCCTCAAACACCAGCTACCTGCTGAGTATCGGAGTGCCTGTGTTTTGGCACTTACTGAGACTTGGCTGGTGACATCGCGTCCGGTGAGGTTGAGCCTTCAGGCTTCTTGGTGTTCTGCACATCAGGGACAAATGGTGTCAGGCAGTTTGAGAGAAAGCACCTGTTGACCTTTGGGATCAAGCTACTGTGTGTCTTTCTCTGGCTTTTCCATCTGCGATCAAATATTCCTCACCATGGTCTGTATATACGAAAAAGCAAATTTGAATAAGTCACAAGAGATTACTTTTGACCCCCCTAATGGAAACTCACCTAAGGGGGTTTTAATACTAGTTCCATTAAAAGTAAGTAAAATCAGTATGTTGATGGCCCCATCGTGAAAATAAGACATGAGGGACTATACCTATACCTATACTGCATCCCTGCTCCCACCACTCAGGGCGTCTGCGGTGTGGTCTGTCTCCGACCTGTTTATCAGAGGCTACTTGAGATGGACAATCCTCAAAAAGGGGCTGTCAAAGAGTGGAACAACAACAGTTCCACACAACAGTGCATAAAGCGCATATTGCAGCTCTGAGGAGCGAGGAGGGCTCTAGGAGGAACCATAAGCGAGCATACATGAGTGCATCCTACCCGGAAGTCAGTCAGCCGAATGGTATGAAGACTCCCCCCCCCCAGTTGCCACATTTGAACGAGGTGGCGGAGAAACAGTACAGTGTAAGTATCCCGCAATGAATGGCTGTAATGTAGACGTGTTTAACTCAACGGTACGGCCACCAAAGAGCAATAAGACATGAAAATGGTGTGCTGCCATGGTACACATGATTTGTCATCCGCAACCTGCGTAGGTATGTTATTGAGCTCACTAACAGCAGCCTCCGAGCATGTGTGTAACATATCTACAGCACTGCGTGAGTTATTAAACGACAGTATTTGGGACAGTAGATGTTTTACATAGTGCAACACATTCTAGTGGTAGGCTAGGAACTAAAGAATCCACTGACGGGGACAGGGACAGACGGGGGGGAGACCACAGCAGCCACATAGCCGTGGTTCGCTCAGATGCATGAGGCCACTGGGGGGCATCCCTCTATTGAGCCCCCAGTTCTGTTAGACTCATGCGACGTTGCTGCCAGTGTCAGTGGTGCACCATCCCCTGGAGCTGGGGCCGGTATATGCAGCCAGGCATGTGTGGAGGACAGGGAGTCAGACTCCCCACAGCCTGGCACAAGTGGCGGCACCACCACACAGGCGGATGATGGGCCGTCCACCTCAGGCAGGCCCCCATCCAAGAGGCCCCGCACATGGAGGGGCGCTGTGATGGTGTTCCTCACATTGGAGGCAGAGAGGGAGCAGGCCCGTTTTATGGACCGTAGTGCAGATACAAAATACTTCCTTGAGTTATTTAAAGAATTAGTCAGACAGTAAGTCCAATATGTGCAGTCATATGTTTAGTTAGTTTTGTATCATATCATTTATGTTTGCAATGAATAAACTCTTTCAGTTGTGGCATCTATGTCCTGACTCTGTATTACTGTACCTCTGCGTCACAAACCGTAGTAACACCTGGAATTATATGCTACATGTGATCTTGGCAAGTGAACATCTCTACTGTACCGTTCTGTTTATGCAGTTGATACACTATTCAACATACTGTCATGGTTGACGGTGAGACCCTTCAAGGTAGCGTTATCCTTACTACAGCTGTCACAATGACTGTATGCAGGTGCTGGATATGTACTGCAGCAAACTGGGACTGTCATCCAGCATGTGTACACCCTGTGTTGCAATGTCAATGTCCACTAGGTATATGACGTCGAGTCTCACTGTCGCTCTGCAAGTATTGTGTGAAACCTAGACAATGATGCACATGACATACTGCCTGTTGTACAGGACTCTGAACAATTATGGACAGAACATCTGTGTTGTGATAATGAATGAATGGTGCCCCAAACATGACTGTGCAGGCGGCACCATTAGGAGAAACAAGCCTGCGTGTCCACCACACCTCTATCCCAACTACGTTATGAACACATAACACAGCCCAATACATACGGCTGATGCTATTACACACCAGCATGTGATGTACCTGAAAGTGCATACACATGTATCGGCCACAGAGGTGGGTGTGGTATTGCACTTACACAGGTAACAATATGTCCTCACCTGTGTGCTCTTCTACATGTAATAATATGCACATACCAGTATGGTTGTATACAGGACATGTACAGGCGGACATGCAGTGGCAAAATATTTATTGAGGCAACTGAATGCAGCCACATGCATTACAAACATAAACATCCCTTTAAAGGGTAGTGTGCAAATGAACAGCAGTGGCACAACTCAAACATTTAGAAAACGCAGGACCTCGTACACAGACACAGACACAGAGGAAGACACATTGTTAACAATCTACGTGGGGACACATGGCATATCATACAGAGTGGTGTCCCAGGCCTGCATGTCCCCATGGCCTACAGATAGTCATGGTCCTGCAATGCTACAGACTGCACACGTGGAGCAGAGAGCAGCCCTGCCAGTCGGTCACGCTGGCCATGTCCACTTTTCGCCCCCCTCACTGGTCCTCCTTGGTTGGCTCCAGGATGTCCCCCGCTGTGAGGCAGATGTTGTGGAACACTGCACAGGCGGTGATGACTGAGGGGTCGCTTCACGTGACGCGACAGAGGAAAGGACGTCTCAATTCTCCTTCCTCGTTTCTTCTTACATGTTTCTTCTCTCCTTGTGTGGTTTCCCTGCGTCCTTCCATGCATCCCCGGTGGAAGGGACTAAGACGCAAGGAAAAGACGCAAGTGAGGGAAACGAGGATGCAATTTTGAGAAATGGGATGTACCCTGTTTCATCTCCACAGTCCACAACTGCCGAAAATGAGGATATGTTGCTTCAGTTGGTAATTTTCAGCCAAATCAAAGAATTCAGTGCAAATTGGGACGTGACACTGGGTTTGAAATGAAATATATAGTAAATGGCCTTAATATAAAGATATCCAGCCCAAATATAAATAGATACCCAAAATTTTATTTTATTAATATAAAAGATGTCCTCAATGGTGTCCAGAGGGCAGTCCAGGACAGAGCCAGCTCTCCTGAACTGATTGTTAAGTCTCTCTCTGTACAGACCTTCCACAGCCCCAGCAGACCACTGTGTAAAAGATTGCAGATGCGACCACAGAGTCATAAAAGGTTTTCAGCAGTGTCCTACATACGCCAAAGGATCTCAGTCTTCTCAGCAGATGGAGACGACTTTGGCCCTCCTGTTCAGGGCATCAGTGTTCGTGGACCAGTCCAGTTTATTGTTGAGGTGTACACCCAAGTATTTGTACTCCTCCATGATCTCAATGTCCAAGCCCTGGATGCTCACTGGTGTAGTCTGTGGTACTTTCCTTCAGAAGTCTATCACCATCTCCTTTGTCTTGCCAGCATTGATGTGCAGGTGGTTTAGTCCACACCAGTTGACAAAGTTAGTGATGACTTCCCTGTATTCCAAATCGTTTCCCTGTGATACACATCCAACAATGGCTGTATCATCGGAGAACTTCTGGAGGTGGCAGCTGGTTGTGTTGTGTCTGAAGTCCGATGTGTAGAGGTTGAAGAGGAAAGAAGAAAGCACAGTACCCTGCGGAGACCCGGTGCTGCAAACTGCCACATCTGACACACAGTTGCGAGGCCTCACGTACTGTGGTCTATGAGGTAGTCGATGGTCCATGCAGCCAGGTGACAGTCTACTTCAGCTGCTTCCTGCTTCCCCCTCAACAGTGATGGCTGGATTGTGTTGAAAGCACTGGAGAAGTAAAAAAACACGACCCTCATTGTGCTCCCAGTGCTCTCCAGGTGGGAAAGAGAGTGATGGAGCAGGTAGATGATTGCGTCTTTCACACCAATGCCTGGTCGATATGCAAACTGTAGGGGGTCCAGCTTGCTGCTCACCTGGTGATGGAGGTGGTTGCCCTCACTCCCAAAGTGAGCAAATGCTTTGAGAAGCATGTCAAAGGACTGATTTGAAGCACCACCCACACTGGACCCCCACCAATTTGCCTACAGGCCAAACAGGTGGTGAGGATGGGCTCCAACACCTCTGCCCCCCTGACCCCTTAACACAGGAGCCCCTGTTCTGAGCCCCCTCGTCTATTCCCTGTACACCCATGACTGTGTGGCCATGCACAGCTGTAACTTTTTAGTCATGTTCACTGATGACCCGGCTGTGATCGGCCTGGTCACTGACGACGATGAGACAGCCTACAGGAAAGATGTCCACAACTTGACACGGTGGTGGCAGGAAAACAACCTGACTCTCAATGTCGACAAGACTAACGAGCTGACTGTGGACTATAAGACCATCCACAGGTCTGCTGTGGAGAGTCAGCAGCTTCATGCTACTTGGCGTCTACATCAATGAGGGCCTCACCTGGGATAAGCACATCAGACATGTTGTGAAACATGTCTGAAGTGCACATCAATGCATCATTCACCTCAGGCGGCTGAAGAAGTTTTGCTTTGGACCCAAGAACCTATGGGCCATCGACATAGGCACAAGTGAGAGCATCCTGATTTGATGCATCACTGCCTGGTGCGGGAACTGCACGATCCTCAACCGCAAGGTGCTGCAGAGGGTTGTGTGAGCTCCCCCCATCCAGGATAGAAATAGAGACTCCAGCCACACCAGGAGAAAATGGCAAGAAGGCAAAGAGATAGGAGTGAGTGATAGTGATACTGATAGGAGTTAATGAAACATATCAGGGATAATGTTCATGATCAATCTCATTTGAGATGTACCCATGTCAACCAACACAATAAAGCCAGCAATCACTGATTCATCAATCAACTGATGAAAGCTGAGTTAATTCTGACCACAAAACATCTGAAACTAACATATTGAATCTTGTATATTTAATCAATATACAAACAGAAATGTAAAAATTAAAATTTGTGTTCTTAGAGAGGATTACGTGCCACGCTTGATATAATCATGTCTGTACAGAGACCTATAGTAAAACTGTCACGGACGGGCTGTGCTCTCACTCATTCCTAGTGTCTCTGCTGTTTATCCTTGCCTTGTGTTTCGTGTTGGCCCCCTCTTTGTTCTCTTTGTCTGTGAGTTTGTTTGGGCATAGCTGTCCGTTCCCTCTTGCTGCCAATCACCTGCCTCCAGCTGCCAAACTTCCTGCACACCTGCGACCATTTCGCTTATCAAACCCAAGTAGTATGTATAACCCAGCTCTGGAGTCCAGTCTTTACCAGATTGTTCAGTTTGCCAATGTGTTGCTAATGCCGAGGCCAGTCTTAAGTTCCAAGTCAGTATTTTTGTCTTGTTTTCGGAACCACAATTTACTCTGTGTTTCCTTGTGCCTCAGGTTCATTTTCCTCTGGTGATCTCTGTCTGCCTGCTCCACTCCATCGTATACTCTGGCCCAGCTCTCCAAACCCAATCCCACCAATCTCCACCTAAATTAAACTGCTTTGAACTGTTGCAAGACTCTTGTTCAAGTCTTCCTTTTGGGTCCTTAATTAACACAACAAAAGTATATATACATATATACACATGTACTCTGATTGTTGTCAAGAAATACTTTCAGCACAACATAACTCCCCTTAATTGATTTTGATTTGATTTTTACATTTGACATTTAAACAAACAGTTTTATGTGTTCTTCCTCTGCTCCTGTCATCACAATAAGTTACATTAAGTGCTATATCTATTTCCCAAAATGCGGAATGATTCCTTAAATAATGGCAAATATATTTTCACTATTAAAGACTATACATTTATAGGTGCATTCTAGTCCATGTGTAACTCATAGACCTTAATGAAAAAAACATAAATTCCAAATGAAAATCTAAAATAATGAAAATGAATAATGTGAACACTCCAGCACCTCCCCAATAAAGAATTATTCAAATTACGTGGTAATTTTTCAGAATCAGCATCATGTTCTTGTTGTGGTTGCTCAGTGCAATCCATAATGCCAGGAAAAGCATGTATTAATGAAGACCGATTCTTGACAATTATTTGGCTAACACCCTTTTAATGTCAAGTGACTCTCAAGTCCTGAACCACAAGGTCTTCATCAAAGGCTAAAGCCTGATGGTTTTGACAAGCTCCCCGCCCAAGTCCAAACATCTTCCTCGTGCCTGGTCTGTTCTGGTCCTTTACCCAGACAGCCCCCAAAACGCCACTTTTTTTTTTTTTTTTTTTTGTCTTTATCTCATTCACTCTTGAAAACAACAAGCATTTATAGTTTGCTTTTCTGATCTGTTCCAGAGGACAGTGGGGGTTATTTATGTTGAGGGGTGAGACAGACAGGTCACATGAAACCATGAGGAAGGAGTGACAAAGGGTAGTGAATGAGTGGGAGCTGCAGGTAAGAGTGAGGAGAATGTCAGTAATAGTTAATGGGGGAGGTAAGGGTGAGATAAAATGAGGAGGGAGTGCAGGTGCTTGCTCTGGCAGCACATATGTTAATTTGGAATCAATACAGACGCGATTAGCTCAGTCCCAAGGTAAGGATGACACGCAAACTTGTGGAGAGCAGGTGGGGGGGTTGGGGGTTAAGGAGTGCTGTGCTTGTGCTTGATGTCATCTGACTTTCAGGCTGGCTTGCTGATCTCCTCTGATGTACAGTACATGACATGGGCCTGGAAGCCCAGCCGCTAATCAAGGCAACAGCGGCCACAGTGGCCCCCGCCCTTCCCCCCTTCCCTTGACACAGCTTGGGCCCACGGGAAGGAGGCAACAAACCAGCAGCTGTGTTTGCCTCCTTTCCCTCCTCTCCTCCAGTCAGGTGGAATGAGGGGATTGGAGAGGACTGGAAGTGGAACAGAAGGGTATCTGAGTAAAGCCGGAGATATTTGCATGCCTCCCAACGCTTCAGAGCCTCCAATTAGCATCGGAGGCCCTGCTGCCGGCTGCAGGACCTAACCGTGGCTGGGCCAGTGGTGGCATTCCTGGGCCTGAGGAGGATTAACACACCCCTCCTCTGGATGGGGATGTGCCAGAGCTGTGACCCGACTATGACCCTGTACCCAATACCCATAAGGTCATCTTTTCTCTGTAACGTCCAATAATTTGCTAACATTTCACCTTCAGATCATCATAGTCATGGAGAGTCAGATAAACAAATGGAACAAAATTAAAGTAATCTAAATTCAGTTTTACCTAAAGTTGTATAATACAAATACAGTAGATATTCCTTTTTAACCCACTTTTCTGCTGAAATTATGACCAAAGGATCATATATTAAAACTCACTTCTGATACTATTTATGGCTGGCTACCATCTATGGAGACATTAGACACAGAGTAACATTTGTATTAATTTCAGTTTGTATTTATTACAGTCTTGGACCAGAATTCTGGACACTAACACAGGAGACTAGAGGTTTAAGAAGATTTAATGAAGATTCTGTTGAAATTGGAGGTACAGTGGGGATGGTGGGGCATAGCTGAGCAAGAGAGGTGAAGGGATTGCAGGCGGACAGGAGAATATTTCTTCTATTTCTCTTTCTGCCATTTTCTCCTCAGCTGAAGAATCTCGAAAGCCACTTTGTAAGTCCTCCTCCCTACTCCTAACAGTTTTCACCGTAAGGGCAAAGATGCTTTGTGAATAACCTTTGTTTTTGTTTTTTACTTTGTCACTTTGCACTAGGAATCTGTATGAATACAGCCCCAGATCATTCCAGTGCCACCTGTCCAATCCCATCATGGGTTTCAATGTTATCAAACACATTCTGGCAAAGACAGGGAAGACCAAACACTACAGAGCTGCGAGAAAAGCTTTCCCAAGTCTCAAAAGGAATAAACAAACAACAAACAATGATGACTGTGTTGCCTGGACAGATCTTTGAAAAGGCTTAAACACCAGCTACAGTGAATCACACCTCCATTCAAACCCCATCAGTCAGAGAGAGAGAGAGAAAGATGCACAGCAATGATAGCAACAATGACAGCTGCAATAACAGAAATTTGATTAATAATAGTATATGATACATTGTATGTAGTATGTATAGCATAGTCTATAAGTATATTTTATATTGATGCATGTAGTATATGTGCATATTAGTAACAGTATACACTACCATTCAAAAGTTTGGGGTCACTTAGAAATTTCCTTATTTTTGAAAGAAAAGCACTGTTTTTGTCAATGAAGATAACATTAAACTAATCAGAAATACACTCTATACATTGCTAATGTGGTAAATGACTATTCTAGCTGCAAATGTCTGGTTTTTGGTGCAATATCTACATAGGTGTATAGAGGCCCATTTCCAACAACTATCACTCCAGTGTTCTAATGGTACAATGTGTTTGCTCATTGCTTCAGAAGGCTAATGGATGATTAGAAAACCCTTGTGCAATCATGTTAGCACAGCTGAAAACAGTTTAGCTGGTTAGAGAAGCTATAAAACTGACCTTCCTTTGAGCAGGTTGAGTATCTGGAGCATCACATTTGTGGGGTTGATTAATCGCTCAAAATGGCCAGAAAAAGTGAACTTTCATGTGAAACTCGACAGTCTATTCTTGTTCTTAGAAATGAAGGCTATTCCATGTGAGAAATTGCCAAGAAACTGAAGATTTCCTACAATGGTCTGTACTACTCTACTTCAGAGAACAACACAAACAGGTTCTAACCGGAGTAGAAACAGAAGTGGGAGGCCCCGCTGCACAACTGAGCAAGGAGACAAGTGCATTAGAGTCTCTAGTTTGAGAAATAGACGCCTCACAGGTCCTCAACTGGCAGCTTCATTAAATAGTACCTGCAAAACGCCAGTGTCAACATCTACAGTGAGGAGGCGACTCCGGGATGCTGGCCTTCAGGGCAGAGTGGCAAAGAAAAAGCCATATCTGAGACTGGCCAATAAAAGAAAAAGATTAATATGGGCAAAAGAACACAGACACTGGACAGAGGAAGATTGGAAAAAAGTGTTATTGACGGACGAATCGAAGTTTGAGTTGTTTGGATCACACAGAAGAACATTTGTGAGATGCAGAACAACTGAAAAGATGCTGGAAGAGTGCCTGACGCCATCTGTCAAGCATGGTGGGGGTAACTTGATGGTCTGGGGTTGCTTTGGTGCTGGTAAGGTGGGGGATTTGTTCAGGGTAAAAGGGATTTTCAATTAGGAAGGCTATCACTGCATTTTGCAACGCCATGCCATACCCTGTGGACAATGCTTGATTGGAGCTAATTTCATCCTACAACAGGACAATGACCCAAAGCACACCTCCAAACTGTGCAAGAACTATTTCGAGAAGAAGCAGGCAGCTGGTATTCTATCTGGAATGGAGTGGCCAGCGCAGTCACCAGATCTAAACCTCATTGAGCTGTTGTGGGAGCAGCTTGACCGTATGGTACGCAAGAAGTGCCCATCCAGCCAATCCAACTTGTGGGAGGGGCTTCTAGAAGCGTGGGGTGAAATTTCAACAAATTAACAGCTAGAATGCCAAAGGTCTGCAATGCTGTAGTTGCTGCAAATGGAGGATTCTTTGACGATTTTTTGACGAAAGCAAAGTTTGAGGGAAAAAAATATTATTTCAAATACAAATCAGTATTTTTAACCTTGTCAATGTCTCAACTATATTTTACAACTCATGGTGGTAAATAAGTGTGACTTTTCATGGAAAACACAAAATTGACTGGCTGACCCCAAACTTTTGAACGGTAGTGTATGTACCTAATAATAATGAAAATGACAAATAGTAGTAGTACCAGCTGCGGTTATTGTCAGGCACGGCCATGGCAGGAGACGTAGCCATAATCCACAAACTAGGTTCAGCCACTGTCCATGAAAACCTGTAAGATGAGACAGCACATAGACTCTGGTTAAGAAACGTTAGCAACATGTTTTCAATGCATACAAATTGTGAGGGAGAGAAGAATAAAGGAGCTTGGTGTAAGTCTCCAGTAGTCTAATCCTGTCGCAGCATAACTAGGGCCTGATTCAAAGCAAGCCTGAGCAAGATTTAGCAAAAAGGAAAGTTTTAAGCCTTCTCTTAAATGTAGAGAGGCTGTTTGCCTCCCAGAAACAGACTGGTTCCGCAGTGTTCTGGATCAGTTAGAGAGTCTATAGTGACTTTTTTCTGCAAACTTTGGACGATGTGCCCAACTGCTATCTCGCTGTGTCTGTTGAGGTTTTGTTCACTGGCGTCATGTCTTTGTCAAGCACTTCCTGTCTTATTGTGAAATCTAACTCTCCTTTCGTTTCAAGCCCTTGACTCCTTCATTGATAAATATAGTTGGGGACTCTAAATCCTGAGTGGAAATCTTCAGATTAACTTGTGTAGAAAGTCACTGCATTGATTAGAGACTGCTTTAAAGGATTTTAGAGAGAAAGGGATCTTAGATAGCGGCCTATAGTTGGCTAAAGCCCCCAGATCAATAGGTCTTTTTCAGAGGAAGTTGAAGAGGTTTAATCATACCTAAAGGTTTAAAGTTTACAGTTTTAGTACATAGCCTGTTGATAACAACAGACTGATCATATCTAGTAAAGAAGAGGCAATTAAGGGTAAGGGCAAGTGATTTATCTTGTCTCTAACAGTAAGAATTTTGTCAGTATACAGGCTCATGAAGTCATCACTACTCAGAGCTATAATAATACATGGATTAATGTAATTATGACTATCAGCCTGGCTACAGTGCTGAAGAGAAACCTGGGATTGTTCTTGTTTTCCTCTACTAATGATGAGTAAGAGGTTGCGTTTGCACTGCGGAGGACCTTCCTGTAGGTTGTAAGACTGTCTGGCCAGGCTAAACAAAATTCTTCCTAATTGGTGGAACACCATTTCTTTTCAAGTTTTCGCATTGTTTGCTTCAATTTGCGGGTTTGGGGGGTTTTCCATGGAGCTAACCTCCTCTTGTTAAGGACTGAGGAAATGGCTTAACTCCAGTACACAGTGCAGACAATGAAGTTTTGAATTCTAAAAAGATTTATTGTCACAAATAAAGGATAATGATTGGTGGGGGATGTTGGATCAGCAGGTTGTTGGGTGGTAGATTGGAGCTGGGCAGACTTGGCAGGTTTGAGACACAAGGAGAGTAGACTTTGTTTCTCAGAAAAACAGAAAAAAAAAGTCATGAGCTCGTAGCAAAGCACAAGGGCAAGCAAAGTGGCAGAGACTTGTTACCAGGCTAGTGAGTATAACAATCTGGTGAAGACTGGTGAGGAGATCTGGGTTTTTATCCTGTGGTTTGTGAGTGTGGATTGGCTGCAGCTATGGTGGCTGATTGGTATGGGGAACAGGTGTAGGAGAGCCATGATTGCAGGGAACCACCTAGTCCAGACACACAAGGACAGATACTAGGAGAGACTAACATGACACAAAAAGGCAGAGGAAGGAGAGGAGGAAGGAAGCTTCCTAACACCTTTGTTTTGTTTTCTCCTTTTTTAGAGAGGCAATAGAGTTGAATGTCATACACAATGAACCTACAGCATGATAAACCAGATGATCAATTTGGGAGAGACTTAAGTTTGCATAGGAGTCAGTTATTGAGTGACACTGAGAGAGAGGATTCTGTGAACGGACTATTAAGTGCCGGTTAGTGTTAGCTCTGTTAGCTCCGTTAGCATTAGCTCTGTTAGCTCTGTTAGCACATTAGGGTTAGCGCCGTTAGCTCTGTTAGTAAAAGGAAACTTTGGATGATAATAGAGATGGTTCATTTCCATTAAATTCATTCATGTTAATTGATTCAGTTAATAAGACCAGCAGCCCCCTCGTGCCACTGTCAAAATTTCAGCGGTGCCGGAATTGTCTAGTTGTATTCATCGTCTTCCTTTGCCAGCAGTTTCAAATTTGATTCAACATCGCTGCTCTGGCCCCAGGAATGCGTCTGACTATGGTCACCGGTGTCGCATACTCACATTTCTCAAGGCTATGCTATATATAGGGCTTCCTTCAAACAATCACCCAGCCTCGCTGGTTTCCCAGCTGCTCGGGAGCTGCAGAGGGATGTTTGGCAGGAGCTTCACTTGGTCGGTCCACACTGGCTATGGGGGCCTGGCTAACTACAGCTAACGACTGAGTTTCCATGGTGTGGAGCCGCTCTTCCAATTCACTAACCCTCATCTTAAAACAACAAATAAACTTTATTTATTACATGTACCAGTATCACTAAAGGAGAAAGAGAAATAGCTAAATATCTGACACATTGAGCACAAGAGAAAGCTGGAGAGTGAGAGGGATGCAGAAAGAAGGCATCGCTAACTGCTAAGCTAAGCTAATGCAGCTGGCAGAACAGACCTGTATGTAAACACGATGAGAATAGTGAGCTTAAAGAGAGAGTTGTGAGTGCTTGAGCAGAACTAACAAAGTTTAAATGTATAGCAGGTAATTAACTGCTGTAATGAAGAAAAAAATAACTTTTAACTCAAATGAGCGAGAGCAGCAGAAGTACACCACTACCCACTGAGCAAGCAACGTCTGTGGACATCCAAGACAACTTGATATCACGTCCGTCCGTCCACGCTGTAATCTGGACGTCCACGTGACATCCAGAGTTCAGCCTGGCCAAATTCTGGATGTCTACCAAAGACAAAAATAAGTTGAAAGGAGACATTCCGACAGGCCACACTCTGAATGTCCAGAGGCAAACACAGTTGGTATAGAATTCTAACAAGATATCAACCAGAATCAGTTGGCAAATAATTAAAGAACACTGAGAATTCAGCCAGAACAACAAAGGATCCTGATTGAACTGTTAACTGGATAAAAAAAATAACACTTTTTTATGGAACATGTCAAGATAAAAAGAAGTGTGAATTAGTTAATGTGCTGTTAATTTCACATAACTTTTAACACTCGTAGCTGCTTGTAAAACACACGCAAGCTAGATAGACATTTTATGAAGTCTTATTCACTTCAAGTGGTTGCTTGTATTTTAGCTGCGTACCCCTAATACACAGACACATACATAAACACATGCAGCCTGCCTGTTAAAAACAAAAGACTCAGTCCACCCCCAACTTGACATCACTTTGTCCCAGGGGCGTCACTAGGTTTTAAGAACAGACAGGCTTAGCCCCCAAGAGATGCACAGGATGTGAGTTAATGTAGTGCACAAGTACAAAACTTCACAAACAGCCAACAAAGACAGAGAAATTATTCATTATTATTATTTCAGTCTGTGTTTTGTACAGTACAACAACAAACAGAGGTTTGCACAGTAACAGTGTGTTTACATCACTGATGAAAAATGGCTACACTTGCGAGTTACTTGGTGGATGGAAGCATCAAAGAATGGCGTCTGTTTTTAAGGGTGGCAAATCGGTCTATCAGTCTGTTGTGACTCAGATGCTGAAGCTCGTCTTTTTCAATTGACATGACTGCAAGACTGTGAAGTCTTTTCTGACCCATTGTTTGATGCAGCCAGGAATGCAGCCGACGCAGTGCACTAAAGGACCTTTCACACGAGCAGCTGCTTACAGGCACTGTTAGGGCAACTTGGATGGTTGCCTTCAGAGAGGGAAATATGTCTGAGTCAAGGAGGTTGTGACTCCTACACGTCAATAGAGGTGGTGGAGTGATTATTATTAGTGTATTATTATTATCCACTGATGGTAATCATATGTGAATGAACCCAGCTCCATGCGTGAAGTGAGAAACACAGCTGATGGCTGATGCTGCAGAAGGAAGTCACCCCAACGATAGTGGTAAAAAAAAGAGTGCATACTTAACTCTACAAACAACCAGGACCTTCACAATGCATTTCAGACTAACTAGCTAGCAGCAGCTAAGTAGCAGCATTCTTTCAGAGCTGGGATGTAACTTTTCACCGCAAAACAACAAAGGTAAGACGTGCGCAGATTGTCTGTCATGTGTGCACAAGCCAGGTTTTTGTTTGTCAAACATGGAGCATTTGGTTTATTAACTACATGGACTTTCTGCTGTCAGCTGGGGGCTTGAGCTAACTAACTGTTGCTACCAGCAGTGATGAATGCTCACTTTCCTTCTTGAAAAACCTTCTTATGTCCATCCTTCCCCCATCCGTTCATGCTCTGCTCCTGCCGCTGTGTGCTTCAGAGGTACATACACAAGCTAAAATAGGCCTAACGACGCCACTGCTTTGTCCGTCTTTTTTTTCTGCTAACCTAACTGTATTCTGAATTCAGAATAGCTGAATTTGCACATAACTGATGGGAGCAGTGTGTCCTATGGGGCGCAGTGGTGGCAACCAGTGCTCAGTCCAATGAAGTGACACCATGCATGAGTGTCTAAAAAAATTCAATTTAAAAAATTCTTGCAGTGGTGATTGAATTAAGTTAAAATTAGATTTTGTGATCAGATGTTCAGATTGGATATAAAGTTTTGTATTTACATTTTTCATTCAGCCACGGCTCCATTGTTTAAACTATAGAACAGCTGTTAGCGCTGTGAAACAAGAGTGTGCTCCCAGCGGAAAGACCAGAGATCCCTGCAGAGATAAGGAGAAGGAGAAGGGGATGCAGAGCTGGAGCAAAGTGCCGGGACAAGACGGTGTAAACCAGCCATACCGTTGTTTATTATGGGGAAAGTAAGATCTCTCCCTAATATGATGAAAGAGCTAACGGCGCTAACCAGACTGCAGCGGGAGTATTGGGAGTGTAGCATCATGTGTTTCACGGAGACGTAGCTGAACAAACTCACGCCGGACACGCATGTCGCTTTGACCGGTTTTCATCTGCTAGCATACAGCCATATTACCTCCCGAGGAAGTTCTCGCACGCCATCGCAATAACTGTGTACATCCCCCCATTGGGCCAATCTGATCACAGCCTGGTTCATGTGCTCCCTCCACCCCAGAGCATCCCTGACACCAGCAGCTCCCTCGTCACAACACTTCACCCCCCCCTCCACTCCACATCACAGACCACTGACCCCCTCTCCCCAACTCACCCTCTACACATTGGACTTCAGACATAACACAAACAGCTGCCACCTCCAGGAGTTCTCCGATGATACAGCCTTCATTGGATGTGTATCACAGGGGAACGAACTGGAATACAGGGAAGTTGTTACCAACTTTATCGACTGGTGTGGACTAAACCACCTGCACATAAACGACAGCAAGATCAAGGAGATGGTGGTTGGCTTCCACAGGAAAGTGTCACAGATCACATCAGTGAGCATCAAGAGTTTGGACATTGAGAGCGTGGGGGAGTACAAATACCTGGGTGTGTACTTCAACAATAAACTGGACTGGTCCACTAACACTGATGCCCTGTATAGGAAGGGTCAAAGTCTTCTCCATCTTCTGAGAAGGCTGAGGTCCTTTGGAGTATGTAGGACATTACTGAGGACTTTCTATGACTGTGTGGTTGTATCTGCAGTCTTTTGCGCAGTGGTCTGCTGGCGCTGTGGAAGCTCTGAGAGGGACAGGAAGAGACTAAACAAACTGGTCAGGAGAGCTGGCTCTGTCCTGGACTGCCCTCTGGACACCACAGAGGATGTAGGCGAGAGGAGGATGTTAACCAAGCTGACATCGATCATTGACAACCCCTTCCACCCTCTAGATGTCACAGTGGGGGCCCTCAGCAGCTCCTTCAGCAGCAGACTGCTGCATCCACTCTGTAAGAAGGAACGCTACCACAGGTCCTTCATCCCAACAGCTGGCAGGTTATTCAACTCCAGCATTGTATAATGTAGCACCGTGTTTACACACATACTGTTTTTCTTTGCAAGACTGTAAACATCCTTCTATCTCATACATGCTATAACCTATATTCCTTTTTCCTTAAATACTACACCTATGCATTTATGTATTTATATATATTATATATTTATTTATTTCCACTGTGACACACACAGACACACACACACACACACATACATATATATATATATATATATATATATATATATATATATATACTTATAGAGCAATAGAGCATATACTGTACTTGAACTTGAACTTATCCATGCCAACCATGAGCAGTTTCTTGTTTCAATCCTCAATACTTTTCCATTGGCAACTCTTTATACTCTTTTGTATAAAATGTACATGTATATAGACAACTTCTTATTTGTATTTTTTATATCTTATTGTCTCTACTCTTGCTATTTTTATTGATGCTGTCTCTGTAAAGATGTGGGCACAACAGTCTCTGATTTCCCATTACTAAGTTAATAGTCTTAGAGTCTTATTTCATCCATTTTATTTTTCTGTGGCTGGACATTCGCCACAAATAGGCCTACTAGAGGAATAGCCTGAATAGCCTTCGGTACAGTGGCGTGTGGTTCAGCTAGTCTGGCTGGGTGTTAGGAAGACGTGGGCAGTGATCATCACAAGGTCCACAGTACTTGATCCAATCCCTGCGCTCCCTTTTCTGACTTTGATGGGTGTATTTCTATCATAGGTAATATGTGCTTCAGTGATAGAAGCAATAAAGAAAACACTTGCGGGAGCTACTGGCCGCTGTATGCACCACTGTCACCATGTTAAAGATTATTTTATTAAATCTAATAAATAATTCTATATCTGATGTATTTCATATCATAATTGCTCATACATATCACTCTGTAATTAATGTTACAGCAACATTTGCACCATAATGCATTTCAAGACTCCGATGTCTCCCACATGATCAGGTCGATACAGTTATAAGGGACCAGTCTGATATCTGTAGAGGTGTGTGTGGTTATTTTGTAGCAGTATGATGTCATTTACATGGGATTTAGTGAAGGTAAAGACAGTGGACAGCTGCATGTAATGACCCTATACTCTGACACATACTTCTTTAATACTTCTCAAACCAGAGGCATCAGATTTATGAACATAGTATGTGGCCTGTTGCCTTCAGATGGCTGCAGGGACTCACAAAGAAGGTTTTCATACAGTATGGGAGTGCATCTGCAGCCTGTTGGCTACTCCAACGCTCTCTGCTTCAGTGATGACTGTCAGTTAAGTCAGCTAAACCACTTTTACCTCCTATACTGTCGTCCACTATGATTGATTCTTCGGCTGACAGCAGGACAGCAAAGGATTTGCTTTGTGTTGCACTGAGCACTCTTGAACTAAACTACAGCAGTCAAAGTTGGGATGCTGTGTAAAGCAAATAGAACAGAATGTGATAATTTCCTAATCCTTTTTAACATATACTCAATTGAAAACATAGACAATATATTATATAACATATTATAATAAACAGGTTCACTGGTCACAGGTGATAGTATCATGTTCGTGTATCAAAGGGGCATCCTCAAAAGGCTTAGTTGTTCACAAGCAAGGATGGAGCGAGGCTCATCACTTTGAGAAGGAAAGGACTACCCAGGCTTGGGAACACTTCTTAAAACTGTTGTCAGTAAACACAGTTTCCTTGCAATTGATTGCATTCTGTTTTCTTTAGGTTTTACACAGTGTCCCAACCTTTTTGAAGTCCAGGTTGTATAAGCAAGACACACACTTTTACTTTTGCTGATTCTGTGGAAATCTGATGAAAAACAGGGAATCAGGTAGGCTGATAGAGTTTAGTGTGGGGCAGGGTGCTGAAATACACTATCAATCAATCTTCGCCATTGTCATCAGGAGTTGTGATGTGATGTCCATTCATGTTGAGCAGAATGGACGTCACATGAGAAAGCTCTGAAAAATCGACCTCTTTCAGAAAAGTCATTTGGTTTTTTTTCGCCGCACATTAATCCCATTCTGTGTGACAAAAACAACAGTTCAAATTCATCACAAGAAAAAAACTGCTCCTGCTGTTTAAAGGCCTGTAGTTGTGGGAAACAGACATTGTTAGAATCATACATAAATGGAGACCGTTCACAACATTCTGCTTTATCTAAATGAAACGTTGTTTTATATGATAGCTTTAATGCCAATCTAATGGTTGGAGAGTGCTTCACAAAATGGTTCAATCACAGTTAAAGCATTATTCCATTGTTCATTTATCTTTGTCTTGTTGATAAAATCACCAACACAGCAGTGATTTTACGTAAAACAGGCATGGTTCTGAGATGTCAGTGAGATGTTTGAACTGTGATGCAGTGCTGGGCACCAAAAGACCACACAGACAAATGTGACACAGACAGATTAGTACAGCCTACTAATTAGCAAAGGCTAACATTTGCTAATTAACGCTAAAGTCACAAACATCAGCTGAGGCTGATGGGAATGTCATCAGTCCTCCAGGTACTTGGTCATAAACCAAATCAAATGTGGGACAAATTAAAAAGTTAATAAGATAAGTGATTATGGCAATATATTTGTCATATATATGTCATGTTTTTATATGTACATTACAAACCAATGCAAACCCAATTTTGGCACTCAAGGTGAAGTCGGGAGGTTCATCCTCAGGGGCCCATGAAACTCTAAAAGATTTAATGGCAATACATCCAATACTTGTTGAGATATTTCAGCCTGGACAAATGTGGTGGACTGGCCAACTGACATTACCATCCACAGCACCAGTCTGCAAGCATAGCTAAAAATAAGGGAGAGAGCAAAAAAGATGAGCAGGCTAACTGAGATTTGGTCAACACAACACTGTGTTGTGGATAAATCATACAAAACAAAGAGAGACAGGTTTAAAGATTTTTTTTAACAGCTTTATATATCACAATATAATGGGGTATTGTCCTCTTGTTATAGAGGGGTGCTGTGTTGCTGAAACAGTATGTCATTTTTAACAACAATGGTAGTTTTTCTGGTAGGAAGATTGCATCTGCTTTTTTCCCCATGTGACACGAACGCAATGTCTGGCCCAATGTCACCTTAATAGTGAAGGCAGAGCCTGAATTGTTACTTTGCCAATCAACTGAGCTGATGATGAGCTGCAGGTCCTGCATACCAGAGCTGCCTCCTGCAAAGCTGCGGCTGGCTTTGACAAGGTGAGCTTTTCTGTCGCAATAGGTTCTCTAAACATCAAATATGTTTGAGGTCTTTTTGAATGCATTGTCACAAAACCGCTCTTCTGAACATATCTGTGGACATATCAACATGCTTAATGCGTAATATCCCTGTTAACTTTAATGTTTTAATGTATTTACTAAATCTGATTTCATCCATCAAAAGTATATACCCTGCTTTTTAAGATTCAATATCTTTTCTGGGCCACAGCATACAGTAAATGGATAGGCTTATCTAGCATCTTTAATATTCTGTTTGCTTTTGTCAATTATGAAGACAGTGACAGGGCCCGGAGGCACGAGGTTTCTGGACTCAAATGCGGACTCAGACACCACAGCAAGGTTTCAAAAATCAATTGGTATTTTATTAAACAAAAGGCGCTCAGGATAATAATAGCTCATACAACGTATGGCAGAAAAGTTCAACAAAAGTCGCTAAGGAATAATTTGGAATGTAACACAAAGAGGGCTCAAATGGCAAGATTAAAGTAGCAACAGAAAATCAAGACAAAGCTAGAAAAATACTAAACTAAACTAGAAATACTTACAAAACAAACTAGAACGACAGAGAGACAAGGATCTTGGAATGCTGGATAAATCACAGCTTGGTACAAAGACATGGCACGAGACAATCTGGCACAGGACAAAGGGAGACGCGGACTATATATACACGAGGTAACAATGAACAGGTGGAGACAATTAGGGCGGGGCAGACAATCAGACAGGCGGGAAACACACCGGGAAGTCAAGGGCCTGAAACGAGAGGAGAGTTAGGTTTCACAATAAGACAGGAAGTGTATGACAAGACCTGACGCTAGTGAACAAAAACACTTAACAGATTTGACGAGACATGACAGTACCCCCCCCTCTAGGGCCGGCTCCTGACGGCCCAGGAGCATCAGGATGTTGCCGCTTGAAGTCAGCTATTAAGGTTTTGTCAATTATGAAGCTCGTGGGAACCCAGGATCTCTCCTCTTGGCCATAACCCTCCCAGTCCACTAAATATTGAAAACCCCGTCCACGTCGGCGCATGGCGAGGAGCTTCTTAACCGTGTAGACAGGGCCTCCGTCTACCAGGCGAGGAGGTGGGGGTGGTTCGGTGGGGGGTACCAGGGGACTTTCGCTGACCGGCTTGAGTTTGGATACGTGGAAGGTGGGGTGAACCTTCATGGACCTGGGTTTAAGACGGACACATACGGGGTTGATGACCTTGGTGATGGGGAATGGTCCGACAAACCTGGGGGCCAGCTTCCGGGAGTGAACGTGGAGAGGTAGATCCTTGGTAGACAGCCAGACCTTCTGGCCCTGGGCATACTGAGACGCCACCCTGCGATGCCGATCCGCTGCTGCCTTGACCCGTGTCAGGTTTCTGGACAACATGTTCCGTGCTGCTGCCCAGATGCGTCGGCACCGTCTCACCATGGCGTGGGCAGAAGGAACGGCTACTTCCTGTTCATTGATTTCAAACAGGGGAGGTTGATAACCATACACACAGTGAAAAGGGGACATGCCAGTAGCTGTGGTGGGGAGAGTATTATGAGCATACTCCACCCATGTTAAGTGGTCACTCCAGGATGTCTGATTCTGAGAGACTAGACAGCGAAGACAGGTTTCAAGCTCCTGATTAAGCCTCTCGCTTTGACCGTTTGACTGTGGGTGATAACCAGAGGTCAGACTTACATTAGCACCCAACAAGTGACAGAATTCCTTCCAAAAATTTGAAATGAACTGGGGTCCCCGGTCAGAAACAATGTCTTTTGACAGACCATGAATACGAAAGATTTCCTTAGTTATAATCGTGGCGGTGTCTTTGGCTGAAGGTAATTTAGGCAGTGCAATGAAGTGTGCCCGCAGGGATCTCATTACCCTCATTAGCCTGTTGCACATCCTTTTCTATTTGCCAAGAGACCCCTCCTACCACACAGTTCAGTGGCAGGATGGTTTCAGGTTCTTTGGCGGTCGGTTCCGGTTCGTACAGCCGTGACAGAGCACCCGGTTTGGTGTTCTGAGATCCGGGTCTGTACGACAGAGTGAACCGGAACCGACTGAAGAACAGTGCCCATCGGGCCTGTCTGGCATTAAGTCTCTTAGCAGTCTTCAGATACTCTAGATTCTTATGATCTGTCCATACGAGAAATGGCTGGTCTGCTCCTTCTAGCCAGTGCCTCCACTCTTCCAGGGTGGTTTTAACAGCTAGCAACTCCCTATTGCCCACATCGTAATTCTTTTCTGCTGGGTTCAACTTACGTGAGAGGTAGGCACATGGGTGGATCTTATTGTCCTTAGCTGATCTTTGGGACAGCACAGCTCCCACCCCTTCATTGGAAGCGTCTACTTCTACCACAAACTGGCGTTGTGGATCGGGTACCGTGAGAACCGGAGCAGAGGTGAAGGCTGTCTTCAGGCGTTGGAATGCCGCATCAGCACCTGGAGACCACTGAAACACTGTTTTAGCTGACGTGAGTGCATGGAGTGGAGCAGCAACAGAGCTAAAGTTTCTTATGAACTTCCTGTAAAAGTTCGCGAATCCCAAGAATTGTTGAAGCTTTTTTCGGTTGGCTGGAATGGGCCAATTAGCCACAGCGCTTATCTTATCCGGGTCCATCTGGACCTGATTCTCATTGATGACATAGCCCAAGAATGACACTTGTTTCGAGTGAAACACATTTCTCAGCTTTGACGTACAAATGGTGTTTGAGCAAGCGTGTGAGTATCTGACGGACATGACGCTGATGAGACTCGAGGTCAGGAGAGAATATCAAAATATCATCCAGATAAACGAATACAAAGTCATTGAGATATTCTCTTAATACGTCGTTTACGTACCCTTGGAAGACGGCTGGAGCATTGGTAAGACCAAAAGGCATTACCAAGTACTCGTAGTGTCCACTGGGGGTGTTAAACCCCGTTTTCCACTCATCTCCTTCTCTGATGCGGATCAGATGATACGCGTTGCGGAGATCCAGCATAGTGAACCACTGAGCCTGTTGCAAAAGTTCAAAGGCAGAGGACATCAAAGGCAGAGGGTAACTATTCTTAACCGTGATTTCGTTCAATGGGCTATAGTCTATGCATGGTCGGAGAGACCCATCCTTTTTGCCCACAAAAAAGAAGCCCGCCCCCGCAGGAGAGGATGAGGGTCGGATGATACCAGACTTGAGAGAGGCTTGTATATACTCATCCATGGCTTTGCGCTCCGGGAGGGAGAGAGAGTAGAGTCGCCCCTTAGGAATAGGTGCCCCTGCGAGTAGTTCGATGGCGCAGTCCGAGGGTCTGTGAGGAGGTAAGGATGTAGCTTTGTCCTTGTTAAACACCTCTTTCAGATCCCAATAGCACCGGGGAACCCGAGCCAGGTCAGGATATCGCTCTCTCTCCTCCTTGGGTAACAAGGCTGCAGCTGCGCTCTGGGTGTTGACGCTGTGAACAGATAAACATGGATATTTTGTCATACAACCCCTTCCCCACCCCAGGATTTGCCCAGTTTCCCAGTCTATGTGTGGGTTATGCTTGTGCAGCCACGGAAAGCCCAATATGAGGGAATGTTGTGCCGACTCGAACAGGTGAAAACTGACAGTTTCCTGATGGACATTGTCTATGGTCAGTTCACACGGTTCAGTACAGTGTGACACCTGAAATAGGAACTTGCCGTTTAAGGCGCTGGCATTAATGGGCTGTGACAGTTTCTTGACTGCGACCTGAAAATCCCTGGCTAGTTGCCAGTCCAAAAAGTTCTCATGCCTTTAATTCACAGAGTTTATTATTGAGTTTTAATGTTACCTTGGTCAGGATTCGAGGAGGATTCATTTCAGCCGTTCGGCTCACCAACGCCCTCCTTTCAGCTGGTGAGCCTGCTCTTTTACCTGACAATCCGCTAGCAGAGCCGGGAATCGATCCGGATGGCTGTGGCGATGATGGTTTCCAGGTCCTGGGGCAGGTCCAAGGGTGCCAGCTGGTCCTTCAGAGGCTCTGACAGTCCGTTGACGAATGCGTCGTTCAATGCGGGTCCGTTCCACCCGCTGTCGGCTGCTAGCCTGTGAAAGTCTATGGCATAGTCAATAACTCTCCGTCCGCTCTGCCTCAGACGCAGCAGCGCTCGGGAGGTTTCGTGAGCTGGAGATTCATGGTCAAAGATATTGGTTAACATTTTGGAAAACGTCTTAGCGTCTTGACAAACCAGGGAGTCTCTTGACCATTCTGCCGTTGCCCATGCCGACGCTCTTCCCGTCAGATGTGAGATCATAAACGCCACTTTAGCTTGCTCATTGGAATACGCACCGGGGTAATGCTTGAAGTGCAGATCGCATTGTACCAGGAATGATCTGCAGCCACCGGAATCTCCGGAGAATTTTTCCGGTGCGGCGAGGCGTGGAGCTCCTGCGGCGGGGTCTCTGAACGAGGGAATGGCGGCTGGTTCGGCAAGTGGCTTGCCGGTGGGCAATGCGGCGTTAGCGAGATGAATGTTCATGCGATGAAACTGCTCGGTGAGTAAATTTATCTGTGCCATAGCGGTTCTCTGCAACTCGCCTTGTTTATCTGAGAGATCCTTAACCCCCTGTTGTATGCTACGCAGCTGATCCTCATGTTGATGGAGGAGGCTGCCCTGAGCGGTTAAGGCCGTCCTGAAGTGACTAGAGTCTGCTGAGTCCATGTTTGGCCAGATTGTACTGACAGGGCCCGGAGGCACGAGGTTTCTGGACTCAAATGCGGACTCAGACACCACAGCAAGGTTTCAAAAATCAATTGGTATTTTATTAAACAAAAGGCGCTCAGGATAATAATAGCTCATACAACGTATGGCAGAAAAGTTCAACAAAAGTCGCTAAGGAATAATTTGGAATGTAACACAAAGAGGGCTCAAATGGCAAGATTAAAGTAGCAACAGAAAATCAAGACAAAGCTAGAAAAATACTAAACTAAACTAGAAATACTTACAAAACAAACTAGAACGACAGAGAGACAAGGATCTTGGAATGCTGGATAAATCACGACTTGGTACAAAGACATGGCACGAGACAATCTGGCACAGGACAAAGGGAGACGCGGAGGTATACACGAGGTAACAATGAACAGGTGGAGACAATTAGGGCGGGGCAGACAATCAGACAGGCGGGAAGCACACCGGGAAGTCAAGGGCCTGAAACGAGAGGAGAGTTAGGTTTCACAATAAGACAGGAAGTGTATGACAAGACCTGACGCTAGTGAACAAAAACACTTAACAGATTTGACGAGACATGACAGACAGTTGTAAATGTTCACATTTTATTGTCCACATCGTAGACTTACTAGATTATGTTTTGCGGAATGTTGGGTTTCTGATGTGGATCAAAAAGCAAAATGAATCTTGGTTTGTCATGCTTTTGTTTACCTTTTTGCTTTTAGCCAAGGGAGCGTGCATAAAATTTAAAGGGTCTGGTGAGATGGTATATGAACAATGAACACTGTTAAATCAAGTTTTTGTTGAAACAGCATGCACATAGATACAGAGAGATAATGAAATGATTTTCTGTATTCATGTTTTGTATTGTCTACTCACAGTTGAGTATTTCTGAGGGATTGCCATGTTTCTGTTAAAATCATATATATTTTTTACATACTTTCATTTCAAAGGATTCAGACAGGCAGTGTATTGAGCCTGTGATAGTGGATTCAATCAAACTGTGGTCTGGCTGGCCCAACCCTGTTTGGCGTCCACAGCAGAATCTACATGTCATCCCCCACCCCCTCTCCAATATCAGAAACAATGCATTGTATGATCATATCACAGTCTTTTAGGTGTGCAAATAATGTATATTATTGCTATTAAACAGGACAGTGGCTGATATTTATTTAGTCAGCATTTAATTATGAGATGCTGGGAACTAAAACAGTGCTTTAGAACAGAGAAAATTGGCCTTATTTACCCTTGGTAATGTTTTTTATTTTAAGTCGGCAAACTGTTTTGCCCTGTTACATAAAGAAGATTTGGAGAGATGGTCAGGGATATATATAGACTGGTGTCTCACATTCCGCTTGTTAAGCCTGTAAATACACTTTGATTAAGGTTAGAGCAATCTTCCTTAACTTCAACCAAAGTGTCAAGATTCCCCAAAATAAATTGGTGTAACACACTAGTCCCAGTCACTAACCAGCATTAAAATGATAGATTACTGCCCAGATCCCACATTATTCTGTGCTGTTTGGTTAGTTTGTGGAAATTTAATGAAACAAAATTTTAGGACATGCACCAGGTAAGCTGAAACAGGTACTCCAGCAATTCTGTACTGGACTTGCATTAAGTTGGCAGACTTTTGAAATAAATATTTTAAAATCAGCTGCTTAAGTTGAAGCAGTAGTAGTAGAAGAAGAAATACTGCACTCCCCATGAAGAGTAAACTGATAAACTTGGTGGAGTGCACCTTTTAACATCAACTGACAAACTGACATTACTCTGACAAACTCTGAAAGACAAGGGCCTCAAGATAAAAATGCAAGAGCTACCTTTGGGCAGTCACCATTGCAGTTTTTAATTGTGATTCAGTGACCAAAAAAATTCAAATTAATCAATTACTACTAAATTATTGTCTCACAGGCAAATGCCTTTAGGGCTCCAGACTCTAGAAGCAACAATGGTGATTCCTTGCTAACCTTAATTAAGTGTTCTGAGCTTGCTAAACACAACCATAAGAATATCAATCATGCTTCCATTATCAGGAGTGTGTATTGGAGGGAAAACAAATAATATTCATGGTGGCTGAACATTTTGCAGTACGGTCTTGGGTTGGCTGACGAGTATTTGAAGCAGCAGCCGAGCTATATCACTTCTGCTGGCCTTATCTATCACTGTTGTTACAGTCGAAGCTACAGACCAGTACAGCCAGAGCGTAGGAGAGCAGCGAGTGAATATTTCAGAATGGTTGGAGGCATTGGTGGTGTCAGTTTGAGTGGTGGGATGAAGGCGCATGTTTGTGTGTGTGTGTGGGGGGGGGGGGGGTGTAGCTAATAGCAGAGCACATCTGGTACATCTGGTGGTGAGGCAGGGAGGTGGTGGTGGGTGGGGGCCCAAGGTGCAGCCCGTGGCAGCTCCCCTTCCCGTACCAGCCTCTAGAAGGGAGCTGCCTGTCTGTCGCACCCTGATTTATACTCAGCTAATGTCAGATGAAAGCAGTGTGGAAACTGTGGCATAAACACCAAATACCGGCAGAGTTTAGAGATTATGATTCAGTGTCTGGGAGGACTGCTCCTCCAACACAGCTATGCCTCCTGCCTCTCTCTGGCCCATGCACACATGTGGACACACACACACACACACACACACACACACCAGCATTCTCTTGTTTTTAATGCTTATCTCAACAGTGACCTACGGCTTGCATTTTTCAGGGCAATTTCTTTCACTGCTCCCTTCCCTTTTTTTGCGTCCTGTGTTATCAGCTCTTGTCCTGCTCTTTGAATTAAAGGATGCATATATCATGCAAAGGCAGACTGACGTCACAACCCCAAATTGGTATGTTTTGTGACTGTGTTTGTGGCAATGCGTACTTGGTTGAGGAAACACAAAGTGGAGCTTCTTATTGATACCTTTTGCTTCAGTGAGTGAATATGTGTGAAACTACAAGCAACACAGCTGCCTTTTGTGTGTTTGCTGCTCATTGTGCAAGGCTGCACTGAGGCCCTGAGTACAGCAAGCTAGGCAACGAGTTCTCCCAGCATCTGAAACATTAATGCAGAAACCTGATTAGCCATGCCATCACAGGCCTCCTGTTCCTTGCCTATTGATTTTCCTTCCGTTCGCCCTCCCCCTTCAAAAAGCCGGAAGGGGAGTCTCTTAAGAGCCAAAGCACCTCTCCTCCTCTTCCAGGCCTCCTCTGGCCCAGGCCTTCTCACCGATCCAGACCTGCTGATTTCTACTGAGACTTCGGAGGGGCTATAGACTTCTGACGATAACCCTAGGTGCTGAAGGAGAGGGCTGGGGGATGGAGGATAGAGTTGGGGGGTATGGGGGTGGGGTGGGCGCTCAAGTCTGTCAGTCTGTGAGCTGTAGTGATCATGGAGGGCTGAATTGGCCTGATCAGTATGCCGGGGTGGAGAAGTGTGCACTCCAGAGAGAGAAGCTGTGTAATCAGAGATGAAAGTTGTTCAGGGTCTGGTCAGCTTGACTCTCCTCTCCCCTCTGGTTTCACTGACCTGGAGCGCTTTCACTGAAGGGAGAGATGAACATCTCTGATGGCTTAGCCCAGAGACATGGTCTACCTATACAGTTGTCTAGCTCCACACTGTTGATCAGGGAACTTGGCCGAAGTTCCCTGGCAAATAAGGTGCATTGAGAATGTAAACTAGTAGCCCTTGGAACTTTTTCTGGAAAAGTACCTACAGAGTGAAACTTAACTTTCTCCATCTGACCATACATAGGATTGGCCAGGCTTGTGTAAAAGACATCAGGGCTAGTGAAAATTTTGAATATTTTGATTTGAAGGAATTTGTAGCCTGTTGATCAGGGTAAATAGAGAGCTGACATCCTGATGTCACATCTGGGTTAGCTGCTGTTCCACTGCTGTCTGTGACTCAGTGTAATCTTTCATTGGCATTTTTTTTTTATCTGCCTTATTGAAAAAGTAATCTTGGTGTTTACAATCCATTTTGTAAAATAAATCAGTATCTACTCCAGCACTATTCGAATTTAAAGCATTTGCAATTAAAGCAAAATAAAAAAACAATATAGATCTGTATTTATAAAAACTGCAACTCCCTGTTTTCAACATTTCAGTATACATAATTGTAATGTTTTACCCTAATCAGTGATACCTATACTCTTTGCTCTCATATTTCCAATTTCGTGACTATAATTTCTGCTCTCTGGAACACTTGTAGGGCATTCTACCATCTGTGTGCATTCTCACAGCTCACAACTTGACTGCTGGTGACATTCCACTCACAATAATCTTGGGCTTTTGGGAAATGGTCTTCGTTAAAGGTCACTAATTACAGAAACATTAAAACTGTGCTAAAGAATATTTTAAAATAAACAATGGATCAAATGACTGCCACCAACTCTGCAGTTCCTTTCAGTTCCGTGGAGGTTTTAGCCTCTTTCAGCTGGCTGTTTTGGTTTCATAGCCCACAGCTTTGCTAGGTCACTCTCACTGTTCTCATCGGTGAAGTTTCCAGCAGCAGGCAGCTGTTTGCAGTGAAAAAGATAAATCCAAGCATCCGACTGACACAGTTAGAGACTAGCTGGTGAACAGAGTGGAGCATTTAGCATTTATAGAGCCAGATATTTTTCACAGAGCTAAACTATTGGACTTACTTACACTCATCAGGTGGTTTGAAACACAACTCCAAGTGAATGCTTCTGTCTGCTGGATGTGTAAATTACAATTTTTGCCCACACATTAGCCCTGTCGACTTTACATGTAAAGTTTGGTGTTCTGCTGGTTGAGGAGTTGTGCACCCAAGTGGCCAACCCCCCTAACTGGCAAAATGTGATTTTGAATGAGGCTTTCTTCTTTTTTTTCTTTCCACCTCTATGGCACTCTCATCTGTTTTGATAAAAATGTATGTGTATTCTTCTTTTACAGATGATATCATGGCTGTTAGCAGATCCACTACCAACTACAGATTGAGACATAATATTTTTGAAACTTAAAATCAATACTAGGCCATTCTGTGGCAAGGGACATCAGTGCCTTTTGAAATATTAAAATCACTCTGTGTTCTGTATAATTTGGTATTGTTGAAGACAGTCATATCCTGCGGTGTAAAATATCCTCTTGGTATTTTGATTGTGTACTTACCCAGATGAAATCATGTAGGAGTTACCGCCTCTGCTTTAGGTTCTCTCAACCAGGCCAATGCTTGGTCTTACTTCCCTTAGTGCTTCCAAACTGCACTGCGGCATCTTTGGAAAAAGCAAAAAATGGGATGAAATAAAAGTGGTGATGACCCAAAACTGACTGTGTCAGCGTATTTTAAATGACACTGGCATCAAATGGCCTGTTGGAGAGTATTTTGACTCTTTTCAAGCATTTCTTTCTCTGTATAGAACAGGGCAGGGCTACCACAAGATAAGCCACCTGAATCTGAACACTGTTTGTGCGCCACAGATGTGAGTGTGACGATGACTAGACCAGATAACTGTAGAAGAGCACTATGAATTTGTCTGGTTGCTATTGTCTCATACATAAACAAACTGTGTGTAGGTGTGTTAAAGTAGCTGTTACTTGCCTCATGAGCATGATACACATCCTGCAGAGGGCTCTACATGACTAGAACAGCACCTGGTAGGAATGACCTCCATGCTGTTCCAGAATTGACAAAAACACTAAGACTGATCAAAGGCCTGATAAGAAATGAGAACGTTTGGGAGACGGTTTTTGTGTGTGAGTGAGAGAGAGAGCTAGAGATAGAATAGGGCAGGAAGGAGGGCAGCCAGGGAAAACCTGTGCTAAAACATCATTGCTCAAGGCATAATCTCTCTTAAATAGATTGTTGACATACACAGTTGGCTGTGTGCAAACACCTCATTTGGCCAATTATCCCCTCCTCTGAGGTGGTGTGGCTAAATGAGGAGTATAAGTGAGGATCTGGCAGAGATGAGGGAGTAACTCTCTCCCTTACGGTGTTAATGGAGCTACCAGATGTGTTTTAAAGGAGAAGGAGCAGGAGCACTGGGTGGCCTGCCACATGTCCAACCTGGGAATGTGTGTGTGCGTGTGTGTGTTCTTCTTATATCCAGGTGGTGACAGAGTGTACCCCAACCCAAGTGGACCTCCTGCCACTGTGAGGACAAAATTGAGGTAGCAGGCCCAAACTGCTTTTTGAGGGTCAAGACTTGGTTTTTGGGGTTAGGGTTAGAATTAGATTTAGGTTAGGCTTAGGCATTCAGTTGTGATGATTAAGGTTAGGGTAAAGGGCTAGGGAATGCTTTATGTCAATGGAGTGTTGCCACCGGGATAATGATACAAACATCTGTGCTTGTGTGCACATCTTGGTCAGTGTGTATGAACATATGTAAGCATGACTGTCAGTGTGTCAGGAGTACAGGTACACTCTAATATTTAGCGGACCACCCAAGGGTGCTGCTCACTGTAACCACCTTCTCCCTTTCAACCCCTTTAGCCACCCTGCTACTAATACCTACACACACTGGCAGAGAGGAGCAACAGCTTTCATTGCACTTGAAAATGATCCAATGATTGATGATGCTTGGCAGAACATGATGACTCACTGCAAATTCAGCTGTTATCAGTGTTTGCATTCCATCTGTTTCTAGGACTGATAATTGAATAAAAGCATGATGTCGTGAGTGTTGTGCACTAGAGAAGACAGAAGTCCAGAGCAGGCCAGAATGAATATGTGTATGAGATCTGAGTGCTTTCTTTGATTGTCTGATAGTGTGTGAGTTCCCAGTAGTGACAGATAGCTGTAGAAAAGCCTCCCCCACCCCAAGGCTGCAGGCCCCTCCTTCTCTAATCAATGACATGTTAAGCTGGCAGGCTTTTGAAGTGAGAGGTTCCAGAGGGGTGCTGAGGGTGTGGTGAAGGGTAGGGGTCTGTGTGTGTGTGTGTGTGTGTGTGTGTGTGTGTGTGAGTGTGTGGAATCGGGGATGGGAGGCAGTTGACAGAGGAGTTGAGGGGTGATGGGTATTGATGATGTGTGGCAATGGGACGTAAGGGAGAAAAGCGAGGGAGGGATGAAGGGGGTCCAGAGGCAGGCTTTAGGTTGGGGGAAGGTTGACAAGGACCAAAATCTCTTGGTCTCATCACATGAACTGGAGTGACTGGGCAGCTGGCTGCTAGCTCACCCTGAAGGGTCCCAATAGATCACCCTCAAACCCGACCCCAACCAGACCACCATGTGTGTGTTTTTTCTATTCTGACTTGCGGTTGAACTCATTTCGTCCTGTAAAGATATAACCATTACTGTATCTAGAATACAAAATGGAGTGCTACATTCTTGTACCACAGAGAAATGATAGGTAGGTGGTTGGACGTACAAATGCAGGAATTTTGCAACAGAGACTAGGATTCAATTTAGAGCTGCTAAAACACTCATGGTATAGCTTAAAATTACTACTTTTTTTTAAATTGGGAGAACTTCATTATCAGTCCAACAATATACACTTGATAGCACTAAAATTGACAAGAGGTATTTTTTTTTTTACCTGCAATGCATGTAACTTTGCTAAAATAAAAAAAAAAAACCTACAAAAAACCCTTTAACCCTAACCTGTCCTAAAATGGGTTTATTGATCATCTAGTGAATTAAGGCGGTGTGGGGGAAAAAAATAATTTATACCTTGAACCACAGAGGGTTAATTTTTACCCCTTATAAAAAACGCTGCATAATGGCACACTCCATATATGTTCGGGTGGCAAGTAATGCCCATTCTCTACTCAAGACATTGTTTGATTGCAACACTGCACGTAGCCTTCGCTCAAAGGAGGCTATACCTATTTTACGAAAAGGTCAAGTTTGTTATTTATTGTCATTTATTCCAAATATTGCACACAGCTGAATGAAATGTCATTCCTCACAGGCCCAAGGTCCCAAATAAAACAAGATAGTAAGTAAGTGAATATATAACCAATAACCTCAGTGGTGACTGTACATAGTACAAATAGGAGGCACAGTGGTGATGGACCGGTATAAAGTGTCAAGTAATATATTTTGTTGAACATGTCCAAGAAATTATGTACAAGTGCATAGAAATAAGTACCTGTGCATGAAATTATGTACATGTGTATGAAGACCATGTGGAAGTCTCTGACACCCGGTACTGGGTTTCAGGAGATTTCCAACTAGTCCTGAGACATGTAGTCCAGAATTATTTAATGAATAATCCAGCACACCATGTTAGGAGGGAGCGGGGGTATTATGTGTGGAGGTGAGATGCTTATGTTGTGGAAGGCAGCTGTTATGTTTCACAGTGAGTGAGGCCAGGACCCAGATGCAAAGATGTGAAACAAAGTTTATTTAAGACGAGCAGAACTCAAATAATCTTTCGGGCAAAAATTCAAAAAAGAAAAGCCACGCAGGGGAAAGTACTAACAGGAAGCTCAAGCGATGTCAAAGTGGCAAAGTGAAGGAGGAACTAAAAATCACCTTCAAGGGACAAAACAGCATTAAGCCAATAATGAAAATACACACACCAAAAACTCACAAAGTGGAACAAGCTTCTTCAACTAGGAGGAGTGAGGTGAGAGACAGGTAGTGTGAGTAGCAAGAGGGACTGACACAGAGGAGAGTCCAGCAACGAGACCAGAATGGGGGCTGATTATAAAGGGTCGGTGATTAGCCAATTGGAGACAGGTGTGTCTCAGTGCTCTCTGCAGGGTGATCAGTGCCGCCCCTCTCCTGCTCCAGCCTGAAACAACAGAAACACAAACCAAAATTTCACATCCATAACAGCAGCCAGGTGTTTAGACAGCTCCTCTGGAAAATGTCATGGATGGTGGGGAGAGAGACTCTGATGATCTTCTCAGATGTCCTCACTATGCATTGTATGGTTGAGAAGACATGCAAACTGGAGAGGGTCTCAGTGAGGTGGGGAGGGCGGATTTGATGTGTCTCGTGACTAGCTGCTCAAAACACTTGAACATGATAGGAGTCAGTGCCACAGGGCAGTAGTCACTGAGAGGCGTTACAGCTGACTTTTTTGGCACCAGGACAAGACAACTCCGGCTGTGATTTGACACTATATAAATAAAACTGAATTGAATCGAACTGGTTAACTTAACTTGAAAATGCATGACTCTACCTTTGACATGGAGGTGAAGTTCTATTTGTTTAAGTACTGGAGTGCACCAATAATGTGCTTGCATATGTGCACACTGACAGATGAGCTGTGGCTTGTTTTGAAGGTTGTGTAGGCCTAACCACTATTCCTGGAGTGGCAAGTTTACAGACGTTTGTCATCCATAACTGACCGCACAATCAAATGTTAGACTAACTTTATGAATCAGTCAGCCACATCTAGCTAAGTAGCATCTGGAAATACCGTGGATGTTGTAGGTTGTAATTAGTCAAATTAACACAGACAGCTTGTGTTTTGAATGATTGCATTGACTTACTTGTGCTGAGCAAAGGAAGCTGCCTTGGGGATATACATTCTGAGAAAAAGTTGCAGTGCAGGCAGAGATCAAGCTCATCTAATAAACAAACCGTCAGAGTGAATGAAGAATGAAAGGATGTTTTTCATTCATCTTTATTGTTATTGGTTAACTTTTGCTAGCTACACACTGGAGACAAACTCACTGAAGTCACTGTATTGCCCAAAGGCTACCTGCAGCTTCTGGCAGCTTTTAAGGTTGAATGTGTTCTTCCATTCCATTGTTATTCAATGCATGAGTTGAAATTGTGAATCAACCAACACAGATAAAATGTCAACATGACAACTTTGGCTATGTTCAGACTGCAGGCAAATGTGGCCCAAGTCTGAATTTTTAGCTCATATGTGTCTTATAACTGTTTTTTTCATAACAGTGTGAACATCAAACATACTTGTCAACATTGGCATTTGAAAGGGGAAATTGTGATTTTGAGAGATGCTACTAGAAAGTGAGACAATTGTAGGAGTGATTCTGAAAATGGCAGAGAGAGTATAACTACAGTCATTGGTGGAGCTTGTTCTGCTTGGCAGATTTGTCCCTCTTTCCTCCCCGATGCTAAAATCCATGTGGCATATTTTACAGAAAGCATGACTTTGACCAACGTTGGTCTTCATTAAGTGCATTCATCATCCTTCCTGTTCTTCTTCTTGCTTTATTGGTGGGTAAATTTTTTAATGAAATACTTATCATCAATAGTTGTTACAGCTAATGTTCAACATTAACGTCTGCTATACCAGATGGAAAATTAGCAAATGTGTCAAATGCCTCCTACAGTCAGGCCAATTTTTTTTTCTTTCAGAAAGATTAGAAATACTGGAGATTTATTTAAAAAGCCACACTGACTGATCGGAGGACAGCGGGAGAGAAAGGTAAAATGCGGGGTTGCCAGGTCTGACATGGAATCTGATCTTTTCAGTTCTGACCTGGGCCACTTTCGTATGTAGTCCTAAATCAGAAACAGGTCTGTTTTTTGCAATGAGACCTCAGTCTGAATAGTCATATTAGAAGTCATGTGATCTTTATGCCTCTCTAGATCGACATTTTTCAGAATTCTATGCCAGCGGGAGTCCTTCAGTGAATACAAATATAAAGATGCAGTGGAGATACTGATAGTTAGGTGTTAGTACTTGAGATGACACTTCTGTACAAATAAAACTAAAAGCTGAAAAAATAAAACTTTTTCTCGTATTATTTCTCTTTAAAGAATGTATCGTGTACACAATCTGGCGTTCACCTTTTGAAAAGAAGAGGCCTCCGAAAAAGGGAGAAAAATAAATAAATAAAACATGTGACCAAAAAAAAACCCTTATTGTCTTTCAGAAAGTTTGGCAAAGTCTGACAAAACTGGTCTCACAAAAAGCCATAATTAAAATTGTCTCTCTTTCTCATCATCCCCGATATCACCTGCACCTGAATTGGCTGGCTTACACTCACATCAACTTTTGATGAAACCGCAAACAAATTCTGTATCCTCAGAGAAAAAAGGTGGCAGAGCACCGTTCCAGTGTGCTCTGGCAGCGCTACACCTATGCTATGGCATAAACCAAGAATCACAATCTAATGTAGGCTATAATTACTCTGCATAGCGCGACCACCCACTGTGCCTATATCACCTCCGTGGGATGCCTCTGCAGTTGACAGTAACCGTGAAAGTCTATGGAATGTGTGCTGATTTTGAGTTCTGTTTTCGTGTGTGTGTGTGTGTGTGTGTGTATGAGAGTGCGTGCATTCACCTTTTCCGGAAGCTCTGGTTCACTTCTGTTTCATTTGCTCATTGTAACATAAACAAAATAACCCTTTATTATTAAGAAAAAGTTTTAAATGTGAGCGAATGTTCTTCTTCTACATTGACCGAATTATTCGAACCTGTTCATGGTTTATTTTAGGGCCCATGTCACATTTTAAATGGCTGTACAGTTTGATAATGAATTAAAAAATGTATTTGACTTCTCTCTGAAATTGAATAATAAATTTAAGAAAATTCATAAACTGAAAATTGTTTTGTCAAGTATTATTATTAAAAATTTAAAACTTCTATAAACGGTTCTTTTTGTGATTGCATGCATTGCATGATTAAAAAACATGATAAAAATGAGGTATTAGAATGTCGGTGGTTGTCAGTGTTAAAGTTAGGGAACGATCATTGTTTAAAAACCCCACTATTGACTGTTGGTAGGAAACAGCGATCTCCTGTGTTCAACTCTGGCATTTTGTTGACCCGTCCAGCCAACCTGACCTCCTCCCTCTCTGGGATTTCTCACTCTAAAAAAACGTCCCAAACTTTATCCTTCGCTCCCAAGAGACAAGGCTCATAGTAACTGTGGCTTATATTTATGTTTAAATATATATCTATCAATTTGGGGCACTTCGTGAAACGACTGAGTTTTCTTTTTTTTTTTGGGGGGGAGACGAGACTCTCAGTCACTTAATGTGACCTTTTAGATATTTAACCAAGATCTTCATCGTTCTGTAACCTTTGCTTGTTGTCATTGTTTCCTCTAAACTGATCGGTGACTGAGGCAAGGATTTAAGGGACAACTCCAGTATATTATTAGGAAATAGAGATCATTTACACACACTTACCGGTATGTGTCAATAACCCACACACACACATCTCCAGGACAACCAGCCTGAGAATGATTAAATCCATTAAGATCAACGATCAACAATCTTAACGAGCTCAGTCAAAACAAGGGCATTGTTTGAAAACAATCTCCGTCCAACAAGCAGCTAAACTCAGCTTCAGAAAGCGCTTTCCCAAAAAGGTTGAGACAGTAGTCACACACACGCACACACAAACAGGGCTAACCAACAGCTGAAAAGTGATTAAAAACAAGCACGTCAAAACTGAACAGGAACAGGTAAAAAGTGGGAGAGGTGCAGAGGTAATTATCAGCAGGTGGGGCAGAAGTTACACACGCACACACACATACACATTCAGACACACATATACCAGACACATCTCCATGTAGGAGCTGGTTGGGCTGCTTGAGTAGTTCAAGCAGACACACACACACACACAGACGAAGACACACACATACGCAGTCACACACAACGACAGATACATACACACAGACACAGTCACACACAAATACAGTTAAATACACACAGACAGCCTCATATACATAGACAGGCACAACGCCATTAGCTCTATTAGCGCCGTTAGCATTAGCGCCGTTAGCTCTGCCAGCTCTATTAGAAATGTTAGCACCGTTAGCTCTGTTAGCATTAGCACCATTATCTCTATTAGCGCTGTTAGCTGCTAGCTCTGTTAGTGTTAGCTCTGTTAGCGCCGTTAGCTCTGTTAGTAAAAGGAAACCTTGGATGATAATAGAGATCATTTCCATTAAATTCATTCATGTTTATTGATTTAGTGAATAAGACCAGCAGCCCCCTCGTGCCACTGTCAAAATTTCGGTGGCGCCGGAATTGTCTAGTTAGAACTTACAACTCAACCAACCTCATCTCATCATTGATCAAGTCGGTCCCAAGAAATGTAGTCTCTTCATATAAGTAGGTCTCTATTTATTGCTGGTAAGTTTGATTAAGTGTGGGAACTTGATTTCATGACTCTGTGACTGTACAAATCAAGTTAAACTGTCACAAAAACACAAGTTATAAGGAACAAGTGAGGAATGAATCAATCATGAATGACAATGACTGAGTAGTAAGTTAAGAAAAAATTCACCCCCTGTACAGTTGTCATGAATGGTTAAATTAGCAACAAAGCTCAAAACTGTTTTGTGTATCAGGTTGTAAACGTGTTTATTTCTGCTGTAAAGTTGGACATTTTAATATGGGGGTCTATGGGCATTGACTGACTTTTGGAGGCAGCCTCAAGATGCCACACGAGGAACTGCAGTTTTTGACACTTTTGCATTGGTTTAATTTTCCAGCCCCAGCGGTTGCCGCTTGCTCAAAACTCATGCACATAAAACCAGGCACGTGATATGAGCGCACCGAGTCGTTTCCATCGAGCGCAACACCATCCTTGTGAAGGACCATTTCTGATCCGCGTACACATATTCAGTCCTGCGAGCATGGGGCTGTGGTGAGCATGAGCTCAGCCCGCCCTAAGCATCCACAACTGCTTAACACGTGCTCGCTGGCCAAGTTTAGAGACTTTGGAGACAGGAATGGAATAGACAGTGGCTGATGTTGGTGTGATGTATCACGTTAGGGTGCACAAAAAAGTAGCCTAACTAATGATTAAGTAATTAATAATTCATGAGTCTTTACTAGTTTGTGCCACTCAGCGTCTGAAGATGGTATTATAAAAAAAAGTTGTCAGTGTACCCATTCACAGATATTTATGAACAAATCAATACATAATGATTAATTAATATAGTATATCCCAATCTTTTCTCTAGTTACTATTATTATCTACTTTGTAGTCCTCAAAACGCAGTTTTTAGGAATTACACATGAACTCCTCAATAATGATCAGATGATTCCTGATTCATGCCTCACTTTTTGTGGACTGTATTATAAAGTGTTACAAGGATTTAGCGTTTTTAGGACTGCTATTAATGTTCAAAGGCAGAATTTGTTTGTTTATTGAATTACTGTGCTGCAGAGATGAGATGAATCTGAAACATTTTGCTGGTAAAAATTGCTGTGGAGCCCTGAGAACTTGGCGGCGTGTCAGCGATGTGCTCCAGCAGTGAGGGGGAGCTGCTGTGTTTCTCTGCCCTGTGCTGGATCCCCTTTCAGTCTGACACAATCCCACAATCCCATAGCTCTGAGCTCTCAGCTACAGCTTCCACAGCACAAGCACTAACCCACCCAGATCACTGTTTCAGCACAGGATCTGGCCGCTTTAAGGGTCTGCCATAGTGCTCCAGCAAACACAACTGTACTGTAATTTTGGTGGAAAGGAGCCTATATACAGTAGACTTGTTTTACAGTGACACCACAGTGAAAGATGCTGGTTTGTACATGCTATTAATCGGTGACACAACCCCTGTTGATGATGACTTACTAATGCAATTAAAGGGTCAGTAAAAATGTTCTCAGAATGGAGAACTGAGACTGTGTGGCGCCTGAAGCATTGAAGAACGCATCTTTCTGGAAACAATTTGCACTGGAAAATTCACAGAAAGAAAGAAATTTCATGACAGAGTGGACTGACAGACCAGCCACTCAGCAATGCCATTTGAAGCCCGACCAACTGCAAAAATCACTGTGCTGTTGCACTATGAAAAATATTCAACACTGAATACCTTCGTCCGATTTTCATGCATCCACCGCCCACACATCCACCTTACTTTCAACCTGAAAGGACACAGTGATTCCTGTTGTGCCACTGAACATGTAAAACAGCCGAAGTTTTATATGCTTTTAAAGAAAACATTTCCAAGCAGCTGCTATAGAAACGATGGTTTGTTTTCGCTGTGAGAGAGAGATGAGATGAGAGTGGTTCGTCTTTGGTGCTGAAAGAAAAGTGGCTCAAACAGGTGACATGACTGAAAAAGGTATTTCTTTTATTTTACGTTTGGTCTTAGTGTTTTTCTTCCTGCATCCAAAACAAACACTCTTTCATTTGGTCTCTCGCTCTCTCGCTCTCTGTCTCAGGTCAAAGACCAAGCTGTTTCACTTAGCGCTCCCCCTAGAGGCCTGGAGACTGGTTGCCTGGTTGTGTTAGCTGGATATGCAGAATTTTTCTGTTAGTTTGTTTGTTTGTGTGTTTTAGACTCTCTATCATTTCTGTATTAGCAGTGTGTTTACTCTTAATGTATTTGTTTTGGCTTCCTGCAGCAGTTTTTCATTTGCAGCACACTTCTGTTGTTTGTTCTGGATTTTCATGTGTGTTTCTGAATCTGCAGCACATTTTGTCATGTTTTGGGCCATTGCATAGTGTTTGCCCTCAGCCACCATACAGGCCAACCGCATGCAGCAAGAATTTGTTTGCATTACATAGTTTGTATGTGACACACACACACACACACACACACACACACACACACACACACACACACACTATTGAAATAAACTATGAATTTGCCATGATTGTTCTGTGAAACCCCATGAGCTGTTTTGTTTGTTGAAATGTACATACTGTACCTAGCTCCCTATCAAACTGATGCTTATTATCTAAATGGCTAACCCTTGATCAGCTGATTCCTTTATCAGTTCATTTTGACACAAGAAGGTAGGCTGAGTGAGCTCTCCCGTCAGTGTTAGTGTACATCAGCAGCAGCAGATCTCCCAGATGGACCTTCACAAGATGGGTATTGATTGATTCTTCTCAGAGTGGTGGTGATAATGTGACAAACAGCAGTCATTTCCCACTGAAACATTACTTTGGCTCACTAGCGAAGCCTTTATCACAAGAGTATCAGAGGCTTCCTGGAAGTGCTGCTGCGGCACTGGAGACCCGTCAGACCAATGAGCCAGTGGATCAAATGACACTGTGGTCTTAATGACTCCATGTCGTGGCTCCAGGAAGTGGCTGTGACAAGTTTTGGTGGGTTACAGTGGAAAAACGTAGTGTAGGAGACTTAGGAGTAGGAGACTGTGATTCATAATGAAAGAAAGTGATGAACTGTAAGCTTCTAAAGAATTCAAAAAACAAATTGCTCACTTGCAGACATGCATTACTCAGTCATCAGATCTTTTTAGTCAGTTCAGATCTTGTACTCAAGTAGGAGCACTAACAGTACAGTGTAAAAATACTCTGTTACAATACTCGGTTCCAATTAAGAATAACATATATTACTGGATTATAATTATTGATGCATTAATGAGTTTACTTTAATGTTGCAGCTGGAGCTCATTTTAATGACTTTACACAGTTTGACCTACAATGATATATAATCATTTATTTGTTAATTATATTTTCTATTCATAATCTGAATGTAACCACTAAAGCTTTAAAATAAATGAAGCAGAGAAAAATGTAAAATATTTACCACTAAAATCTAGTGACGAAGTTTAAAGAAGCAGGAAATGGAAGTACAAGTTAAGTACAAGTACTTCAAAATTTTATTAAAGTACAGCACTTGAGTAAATACTGTATACTATGCTGACTTTACACCACTGCTGATAATGATATATCGTCCAATAATTATTTTCCAGTAGAAAACATAAGATAAAATACCTTTTCTGATGCCTTCATTGTGGATCATAAAGCATTCAAAAATATGACACTAAAGGCAAATATAATATAGTGAATTCTAAACAGCAAACATGACTGAAAATTAAATTGGTACCAAAATGGCAAACAGCCACAGAAATACAGCAGAAATATACTAAAGATGAGATGACAAAGATACAGTCAAATATCTAAAAAATCAGCCAATATGAATTATGAAACTATAAAAGTCTAAATAATCTCACACATGCATTTGGCATTTCCGTAATGCAGCCTCTAGTTATTTATTGGTTGACATGCGCTGGATAAGCTAAGACTGGCCAATTGTGTCAGCCCTGGCTCAGATGAATTGCTACTTAGAGCCCGAAAGGTGTTTCAGACGAGGTGTTTAACAGTGTCTTGAAACACACAGTGGAACCAGGAGACTGCATCAAAAAGTTTTTGTCGTTTATTTGAAGCAGACTGTGTACAGGAGGTGTTTCAGCCCAATCTCTGTCCATATAACATGAGTCTGATGGAACAGATATGTTTCTTTTAATCAATGCAGCAACCTACACAGGCTGCATAACTGCTTGTATTTTGTGGAGGGGCGCCCACCTGGAAGAGTTCAAGACACTTCATTTCCTACTTTCTGGTGATTTTTTTAAAATGCATGGGTTGGGCAATCCAAGATTGTAAGCTTTGCCTACATACCAAAATATTTTTGCCTGATTGGAGCCTTGCCAGCTTTGCCAAGATTAGCTAGTTATGGAGTGCTCTGAAGTGAACAAGGGCACTTCAGAGGCCAATGCCCCTGTGGCCCCACCTCTGGATCTGCCCATGGAGCCAACCTTTGATTGCTAGCTGCTCTTTTCAGCAGTATTTCAGCACTTCATTTCCCAGAGATCACCTGTACATTAGTGTGGCATCTTTATCCTCTTATTTGCTGTTGAAATGTGATATTGTATTGCTGTTTTCTTTGTTCAGGATGGTAGTAATCGTTTCACAAAGGGATGCATTTAACGATTATTTTCATTATGTATAATTGTTGAGGATATAAAATGTTATTAAAATAGTGAAAAACTAAATGAATTCCAAGAAACCAATTGCATCTTCAACTGTTTTGCTTTTGCCAACAGTCAAAACCTCAAAATGAAAAATGATGTCAAGCAAAATAGGAAATCATCACATCTCGAACCTCTTGATGCACATCTTAATGCCATTCTTGGTTGATCAGTAACTTAAATAACCAATTCTTTATCAAGATAGTGAACAATTTCTTGTCAATCCACTATTGTGGTAATCAGATAATTACAAACATGGCTATCCATCAACTATCCATTTCTGTTATATATTCTGATCAAAACTGAAACCTAGACAGCATCATTTCCTGCCTATCATCAGAGCAGGAACACCCAGGAAAACAAACACTGGATATTTTAACAACTTTTTAGTTGGAGGTTGACATTTAGTTCTAATTAAATGCTGCCAAATATTTTAAGAGTTTGAAATTGTCCTGTTTTTGCCTGTTGTCTTGTGTCTTCTTGAATGAAGCATTCAGAAATATGGCAAACCATCATATCATATCCCAGCTCATTTAATATAATAGTGTTCAGGCAGCCAACCTGCTGCAAACAGAGACAGTGCCACATCAACACTGTGTGTGTGTGTCTCTGCATGTGTGTGCATGCGTCTTTCATCTGTGTGTGTGTTCATCTGTGTGTGTCTATGTGCTCTAAATGCTGATTGATGTATCTCTGGCTTTGTCAGCCCTTTGGCATAGGTGGAACAGGTGTGACTGCCACAGAGCGTGGCTCAGACAAGCCATATCACGGCACAATGAGGTCATTGTGCAACACAAACATTCCTGCACAGGGCCCTCGGACTTTTACAGGCTGGAGGTAGCCATCTGTGTGAGTGTGTGTGTGTGTGTGTGTGTGTGTGTTGCTCCAGGTGAGGGGGATTTGGATGAGATTTTCTGTATGAAAGAGATGTGTGCTCACCAGCTGCGTGTCCCTACACACTCTCAGAAACACCTCCAAGGCTCAGACAAGCACGGCAACACACACAAACACACACACACACACACACACACACACACACACACACACACACACACACACACAAATGGAAGACACACAGACGGGCCACGGGACGATTCTCCAGTGTTGCAAAATCAGCGTCTTGTGTGTGAGTGGGTGTTGGGTTAAGTGCGGCTGGCTGGGTTTTTTCCGACCGTGTCACTGTTGTCTCTGATACAGTCAAGGCTGTGTCGGTCTGCACGGATTCCGTTGGAGTCCATTTGTACAATATGGATGTTACTACGGGGATGAAGTCATCTGGTCTGACTCAGGCGGCTCATTCAGTGGCATCTGTGTTTGTTTGGATCCTGGCTGACACTTCAGCCTCTGTGTCCTAACACTGAGACACAGCACATGTAAACTCACTCCTTATTCCTTTTCCCTCCCCTCGCTGCCTGTCTACATTTTCCCTACTTTCATCCTGGACAAGGCTTTTGGTGAGGTGAGGTGAGGTGGACCATGTTCTGAGCTTGTGTGTGTGTGTGTGTGAGAGCGTGTTTGTCTGAGGGATGTGTAGTGCTATCCCCAGGGATGGGTGTCTGGACTGGGTCCCTTCTAGCTGCTTTACAGTTTAACTAGCCTTGACTTGCTGTGTGGTGACATGTCTGCACTGCACTGACTGGGAGGATCTGCTCCCTGTGAGTGAGTGTGTGTGTGTGTGTGTGTGTGTGTGTGTGTGTGTGTGTGTGTGTGTATGGATCAGAGTGGGTGTAAGGCTGGAGGCTGACTGCTGGGCTATGCTTGAAAGACTTCTGGCATGTGCTGGTGCCTGCATTTTTCACCCTTGACTGGAAGCATATGCTGCAGCACAATCGAGACAGTGTTAGACGGGCTTGGCGTGAGGGACCCAGGCGGCTTCCTCCACATCTGGCAGCGCTTGGCCCTCCTTCCAGGTGAGTCACGTCCCCCGGGAGGGTGGCTCTGCTGCACCCCTTGGGCATCTGGAAGTGTCTTGATCTGTCTTGCAGTCACATCTATCTCCACATGCTTTTCCAATTTCATCACCCCCACCACCATATCCACCTCTGCCGCCCCCAGCCACTCACTGACCCCTGCTGTGCCCCGATTACCCCCACCTCTACACGTCAGGTGACAACACCACTGATAAATTGTACAGACAAGAAGGCTACAGATCACTTTCACATTCTTTTAAGTTGGGAATTACAGGACATTTTTTGTTTATTACAACTTGAGTCTTTTATCCATTTTTTTATTTTGTATTATTTTAATTGGTATTGTACTCACTGTGTTAATTGCTTGGATCGGGGAACATGTCTACATCACTGAAGATATGTCTGACATGGCAGGAAACACAAGCAGATGGCAGTCAGATTTATTTGGAAGAGAAAACTAAAATTCAATATTAAAATTCTTTACAGATTGACTTCCTGTTGTGCTTCTTTTGGTTTAGAGAATGTGGCTTTTAATATTTCTTCTGTAAGATTTACCTTACAACAGAACATTTCCTTTTAGCCCTTTTCCCCTTTTTTAAAACAAATTATACATGACTGAATTTGTACATTATATATGCAACATTAGATAAAGGTAGAGAGAAAATTAGGGTAATAGGAAAGAATGCATTTGCCACATGCTCTTGTTTGTATGCTGTTCAAAGATATGTGATGGAGGATGTGTTTGTTGGAAAAACTGATTATAAAAAGGTTCTCAAAACGTGCAGTTGGCTTGTTTACAACCTGCCAGTCTGACGGCTTGTGCTTCTTGACCCATCTGACTTTGTTGCCACAATAAAAATTACTTTGGTGGGTACAGTGATATCAGGTGAACAAACTGGTGGTCAGAAGTACAAAAATAACACTCAGGTTGCAACGTTCTGCTTTTTTTCATGCAGTGGTGATCTTATGTAAACATCAGTTAACTTTGCCTTCACTTTTATCTTGCAGTTTTTCTGCTTTCCATGTGTTAGTAGATCATTTTTAGGGTATGAAAGAATTTAACATATATAACATATAACACATAATAACAACTTTTCCACAAAGGGTAAAGAGTACACACACACACACACAAGCACACACATGCACACACACGCACACTTCATGCATGGCTAGCTTATTTACCTTTGGGTGTGTGTGCGTGCAAAGAGGAGGGAAGCAGAGGCGTGGGGGGGGGGCAGCTTTCCCCCTGACCCTTAAACAGGAATGTCACAAGCAGCCTGGGTAATTATGTCCCTTAGTGTGATGGCTGTTGGGGAGGCCCAGCTGTGTGTGAGTGTGTGCGTGTGTGTGTGTTAGTCTAAGGAGAGGGGGCGGGGGGGTCGGCTGATGGGAGTTGCATGTGTCAGAGTGGATTGATCATGACACAAACAGATGTATGTTGGTGGAAAACATATTGGTGTCATTGTGGAAGGGGTCTATCCTGATCATTAAAGAGATGAAAATAAACATCTTGCTCTGATTAACGGCGCTCATCCCAGCGGACTTGTCAGCCGCGCTGCGTCCCTGCCACGCCGAGGCCGTACATATGTGTGCACAGATTTTGCTTTTACAGAAATGTGTTCGTGTTTCGAAACTGGTGAGCCACACTGCAGCTGTAATCTGTGAGTGTGTGTCAGCCTAGTGGGCTGCCCACTAGATCCTTTTCTTGTTCAGGGATCTAAATGGAGATGTAGTTGAATATAAAATGTGTTGGATTGTATTTTTGGTGAAAGACACTTCTCTCATTGCAACCATATTCTCCCTAAACAGCATCTCTCTTTTTATCTATTGAACTCTCTCTTTCTCAAACACCCAGACACACACACACACACACACACACACGCACACGCACACACACACTCACTCATAGCCTCACTCTCTCGGAGGTTATTTAGAAAGGAATGCTCCAGGAGTCTCACATTTCACTAAAGAAGCAGAAAAAGAGGGAGAGAGTGAGCAACATTGAAATTGAGGAAAAAGGGAAAAAAAGATCAAGTGGAGGCACATTTTGGTCCATGAGGTTGCTGTGTGCATTTGTGTGTTAGTGTGAATGTCTGTCATTTTAGTATTGTTTTAAAAATTGAACTGCCAAAGTGCATGTGCTGCTGGATATCATTATAGGACAAGCATCTGGAGGACTAATGAAGTCAGCTCTTTGATTCACTGAGTGTCTTGATTGGCAGAGGGTATGCCACATTGTGTGTGTATGTTTCTGTATGTGTGTGTGTGTGTGCATGCATGCCAGAGAGGCATTCTTTCTTCTTCATTGTCTTGGCCGTCTTGGAGGCGACCTGGTTTCTGGGCCCTGTGAGACAGTGTCAGCGTCAAATAGAAGGACTGGGCGTGAAGTAAACAATCCAGCACACACCCTCGGGAAACTGTTTCTTTGTCTGCTTATGTAGATGGCCTGAAACACATTTGCCCTGACTTTTAGTGAGAAGTCAAAATTGGCTGCGCCGAGTCCTGCAAATGCCCCCTGAAATGGGTCTTGTATACTGATAAGTTTATCTGAAGTCTTCAGTTCTGCACCGCCAGCCTTCCTAATGAGGCACCTCTCCTCTCTTATGTTAAAATGATAGCCTCAGAGAAGATTTTCTGTGCGTGCGCCATGTGATGATCGATCAGCCCAGACTTGTAAAACAGCTTCCACAAACCAATTTTCTACCTTGCTGTATTCATTTCAAATTGCCTCACTGATGCCATCTTGGGTCACGCTTGGTAAGAAGAAAAACAAGCAGCTATGAATCAAAGCTGTGCACTCACTTAATCAAACATCGTGTATCTCAGAGTTTCTGTAGATTTGTTTGAATTTTTCTTGTCCATCATGGCTGTCACTACTTATGCAAACTAACCAAAAAACATATTCTATGAAAACACTGTTGCCACACTTTTTTCTTTCCCAAGAAAGCCAACCAGACGCCAGCTGTTGAGCAGCAGCAAATGTAAAGTTTTAATGATATACAGCTAATTGAGTCACTGCTGTCATGTCAGTCTGCAAGAGACCGTCCTCCCAAGGAAAGTGACAGCATCAGTTGTTTTTTCAGTCTTAAATATGGTCTGTGTTAACAAGTGATCACTAGTGACTGTGTGAATAATGAAAATTCTTGGAAAATTCCAGTATTTTTCAGCTGCAGGTCATAAACTAACCTCTAATGCAAACGTTCAGAAATTGCAGTTCTGGCAATGTGCATAAGGACAAGCAGAGGAAACCTCCTAAAACTTTCTAGACAAAATTAAATCATTTCAAATGCTCGTCTCTGAGTCTGACCAGAAGTTGACACAGAAATTAGCCTTCTGGATTAGTTATCGTAGCTAACTACATACAAGTCAACTTCAGAGTCAGCCACTCCACTTACCAAGCTAGCTAAACAAGAACTACCTGATTACGGTCAAAGAAAGGTTTGGTTGATCATGATTTGGGTCAGTGGTGGAAAGTAACTAAGTACATTTACTCAAATACTGTAATTAATTACAATTTTGATGTACATGTTATTCACTTGTGCATTTCCATTTTCCACTTCGCTACATTTTAGCTTACTATGTACCGTTTTACTCTACTACTATGACAACTGCCTACATTTATTAGAAAACTTTAGTGACTAGTTATTTGTAGATTCAGATTATTAATACAAAATATAATTAATAAATAAATCATTACATATCATTATAGATTAATCTCCACACAGAAAGACCCCTGGCGGGATCGAACCAGGGACCTTCTAGCTGTGAGGCGACGCTGCTAACCACCGAGCCACCATGCAGCCCTTAAACTGTATAAAGTCAGTAAAATGAACTCCACTTTTAGCAGCTGCAACATTAAAGTGATGAACACAGCAATGCCTCACTAATAAAAATAACATGTGTTATTCCAAAATGGTTTACGATCCTACATAATGAGTACTATGACTTTAGGTAGTTAAGTATGTTTTGATGTTTATACTGTTGAACTTTTACTCAAGTAAAATTCTGAATGCAGGACCTATACCCAAGTATTTCTGAGAACTTCTTCCACCACTGCTTTGGGTTAAAACAACTCCTTGGTTAAGATACCTTCATCGATGTATCACGCCCAGTCCGAAGTTATTTAGTTGTGGCACAACTGGGCCCACTGTGACCAGCCTAAATGAAAATTTATTTGCAATAAAAACTGCTGACATTGTGTTTTGTGGATTTCACTGCCACAAACAAAACTTCACTCAACTCCAGTGTGCCAGGGTGGAGGCAAAAATCTCATATTGATATGCCAATGGCGAAATTGAGAGCATTTTTTCCAACCCCAGTTCTTAATTCAATATTTACCTTTGTACCCACCCATCTTTTATCAGCCCCAAGAGAGCAACGAAAGTGACGAATGGTGCTGTCAGCTCATTGTGCCGGCCCTCACATGGGCCACCATAGCATGCTTAGAGGCCCTAGAGTGCTGTTGTGCTCAGTGTCAAGACTCAGCTGCTACAAGTCCCAACACAGCCCTGACACAGCCATGCCACAACACAGGCCTAAGGAGATCTGTCTCTCAGTGTCTGTGCTTCCACATGCACACAGACCTCTAAAGCTTAAACTTGAATCATCATCCCCCCGGCAGCAAGGTAGACAAGTGATGGATTATGGAGAGGAGAAATAAAACACTTAGTCTGCAAATTCAGCAACTTTGATGCCTATTTATATAATCAAAAGTATCTGTACCAACTGTAAAGTGAAAGTAGGATTTCTAATTGAAAGAAAATAGTATATATTTAATGTAATTTACACACACACACAAACACACATGCATGCATGCACACGCACACGCACACACACCTTTTTTTACACCAAGTTTGCTGAAAGCTGGAGTAATGGCCTACATTTCCCATCATTCTGTGCTTTTCAAGTTTGCTGTTTTATGTTCCAAAATGCAAATGTTACTTTGTCACATTGTTGGTAGTAATGCGTTACCTGATATAGTAATTGTGAAAATATTATCAAAATCTTATTAGTAATGGCTTATAGTACTTTGTTAAAGCCAAAAGAAATATATTACTGCAACATGTTCCCGTTGCAATGCGTAACCCCTAACGCTGCCCTCCAGTCATTGGCTAAGAACTTCACATTGGCTGACATTGTAAAACTGCCCAACTGAAAATGCTCCCTTTAAAGACAAGGGGTTTCCATGGACTTAAAAGACACACTGCATGAATCATATGCACAACTTTACCCTACAAATGCAGGCCACAATAAAAGTACAGTTAAAGAAAATTATTTACAGTCTTGGTCTTCCTGGTATAGTTTGGCTAATATACCAAAAGGCTGTTCTGATTGAATAGGTTTAAATAAACCTGCCACTTATACCTTGGTAAACCTACACAGAAAGACTGTACAGTGTACAGTATGTCAAGGACTTAATTTTTTCACTCTTAAAAGACTTAATCTTGGCCAAGAAATATGTTCTGGATATCCAGTAGAACCAACTACATCATGAAATATCAAAATGATACAACAGTCTGACCTATATGTACCCAATACTCACCAAAATCACACCTTGTATCTTTGCTGTTCTCATGTTCACCATTAGTTTATAGCATGTTAGCATGCTATCAATTGCCAGTTAGCACTAAACACAAAGTATAGATGAGGCTAATATTAATGTCATGAGTTTTGTAGGTATTTTAGGTCAGAAAGCCAAGTATTGGGTAAATAAAAACTTGGACCTGATGATGACACTGGATGAAAAGTTATCACTAAAGTTATGACCATTAGTCTTGAGGGGAACATGACATTGGGATCTTCCTACCAACTACTTTCCCTGTTGATTAAATGGAAGTTTAAACTTGGAGTAGTGAAAATGCTCAGAAAAAAAGTCAAAGTCAGAAGTTATATGAGCTATTTTAAACCTTTAATCATATAATTTAATACCCTGGTAGCATTTTTAAATGTTGCTGAAGTGTGTGGACTTCGACCCGTACCTCAGGGTGGCAGTGCTGGTCCATGTGTTCTGGAAGATTTAAATTTCCCAAAGAAATTGGAGAAATTGTGTTAAAATATTACCTGTGTTCATGGACCCAATTTTCCCATGTTTTGTGTGTAAGTGACTAATGGGGACACCCATTTTTGAAACTGGTCCAGTACTGAATGAGAGCACAGCAGCTGGCAGATGTGAACCGGGCTGCAATGCAATCCCCCAGACGTTTACATGCTGTCTTTGTACGTCCACTAAAGCGTTTGATTTTGCCAAATACAGGCCCAATTGGTTATTTTTAAGTGTCTGACAACATTATGGAGAGGATCACTTTTTCTTAGATGGTATTGCTCTCCACCAGACTTCGTTTGTGGAAACAATGATTATAGCATTGTAAAACACACTTAATTCAAATGCTACAGAAAGGAAATAAAACTCACCAAAACCTTCCTGGTTCAACTTTCCACTGTTCCAACAAAAACCACCAACTACTAGAACTACGACCAGTACTTCTGGTGCTGGCCACCAACGGTAGTTAATCACACAGTCGACTACTACACTCCAAACATGAAGGTGTGTATCATATTATAGATCCAAGATGAAACTGACAGAAGGGCACGATTCAGTGGAAAAAAATTCAAAGGTCCAGTTAGAGAACCATCATGATGTCTAACTTGCATTATGATTCAGTGCTGTATAAAATACTATGTTTTGTTAGCTCAATAGATGCTCTGCACTTTGTCTCATAGTGGCAGCTGACATTGGCACTTTTAATAGTCACCACGGTCTCAGTGATGAGACAGACTGGTTTTGAACTGCCCGTGGCCAGAATGAGCTCATAAGCGTCTGTCCATTGTTGATTAAAAGCTCAGTTTTTGCTGTCTACTTCTCTCTTTTTGGAGCACGCCATGTGAAATTATTCATCTCTGACTCCTTTAACATGTATTTCTCCGTCTGGTCTCGTCTCATCTTTGTGTGTGTAATCTGCTGGTATCTCACTCATTAACTGGAGTCAAAATGCTCATCGGAGTGCACAGATTTGATTGGCTGAGCAGCATCATGTGAGATGATTTGCACGCATGCAACTGAGTTTCCTGGGCTGCTATCATCAATACTAGAAATGCTGTGTCAGTTAAAATAGATATACTTGAAAACTGAAAAAAAAATTGTTGAATGTTGTGCCAATCTGTTTAGTAGATGTTTTCTAAAAGTGAAGATTTTGACCTGCTTGTGGCACTACAGAAAAAAAGTCATGGGGTCATCAAAGTAATTGTCAATACATTCTTTAAATGTCAAAATATGTAACTGATGGTCAGATGGTCACTGAAATCAGTCGTCTTCATCCTCTGGGGATCATTACTGTCTGGCATCAGTCCATCAAGTAGTTAATGAGATGTTTCAGTTTGGACCAAAATTGTGGCACAACCAACACTGGCAGACATTTTTTGTGGCTTGCTCTATATCTCAGAGACTGTTCTGATAAGTGAGCCAGTTTCCTGGCTAGCATCTGCTTTGGCTAAGAGAGGGTGATGTTCTCTGTTCAGGTCAGAGCGAGACGCAGCAGATCAAAGATGAACAGAGGCAGGGGGGTTAGATGTAGTAGTGTGTTTGTTTGGACCAGAGTTTGAGGAAAAGTGGAAAGTCCAGTGGTGGTTAATTGGTGTGTTTAGGTCTGAGGTCATGAGGGTGGCAACAAGAACACAGCGCTCAGCCCTGAGCGGCAGATGGATATACAGCCACCACAGAGATGCTGCTCAATCTAATCACATCTAAACACTATGAAGACACGGACAGACCCTCTCTTCTTCTTTTCCTCTGTTCCCCCCTCTCAGAGCTCTTGCTGTGCCCGAAGCCCAGGGGAGGTCAAAATGTGTCACAGCAGCAAAGACTTCCACATGAACGTGTTGGTAAGCACCCACACCCCCACCTCTCGGCACCACCTCCTACCTCTGAAATTACCCTGGAGGCTTGCATGACCTGAGGGCTTGAAGATCAAGCAGGCCCAGAGATGATCATGAAATCAAGATTTTTTTTTCTTTTCAAAACTTTTTCGAAACCTTCAAGTTCATCCTCATGTTCCTTTAATTCTGTATCAATAAACCCGCTGAACACAAAGCTGAAGCTGAAGCTCTGCATCGCTACCTCTGACTGTGCATTTTTATGGTTCAAGCCCCCAAAAGGACAGAAACCTATCTTGCCAGTTTGTGCCAGGTTCTTTTTATTATCATTGTTATAACAACAACAACAATAATGATAATAATATACAATTATATAATAATTAGATCAGGGTTTGAGCCCAAAAGGGGCAGAACCAACTGTGTTTGTGCCAGTATATTTTTATTATTTTCTGTCTTATGCTTACAAGATGGAATGAGCTAGAAACATGAAACTTGAATCAATATCTGGAAATGGTGTGCTTCCCAAGAAATATCAGCCCAGTTGGCCAGATGATGCTGCCGGCTAATTAAGGCCCCATAAATAGAATTTTGGAAAGGCGATTTTGAATTTTGTTGACAAACATTATGAATAGAACTTGACTTGATTAGATTGGATTTTGACTGCATCAGCACCAAAAACTGTATATAGAATTGTGGGACTGAGATGCACATTTCTATTCTCAATTAGCAAGACTGGTTGAAAAGTGCGGCCGCCATCAATCAAAGATCTTTGCAAGTGGCCGGGCTTAGCAGGTAAATGGCCATAACTCGTAAAAGATTTATCCAGTCATCATGAATTTGGGCACATATCTTCAGGCCATGAGTGGAATAGGAGTACCCAAGCATTTTGAGCCTGACCTATAGGGGGAATCACAAATAATAAAAATGTGTACCTTAAAATGCAGTGGACAGCATTTTGCCAATTTTGGTGTGCATGTTTTTGGGGCAAGTATTAAGTCACATCTGAAGTGCCATTTTGATTGTTCCAAGTGGAGGTGGCCTGTCACATATTTGCTCATAACTCAGATGAGCAAAGATGCCTTTGAGGAATCCTGATGAAACTTTTTTTGTATGCTAGCTACCAACAGATGCACTGACCATGTCTGTGGGATTGTGTGTGTGACTGTGTGTAAGCCTCTGACAGATCTCAGAACTCACCAGAGATGCTGGTTGTTCCTGGCATTTATTTCTTTTTCCTCCCGTCTCTGTGCGTTAATGAAGCTGATTCATTGAGCCCCAGAACACAAAGTTGAAACACTGTCAGTTTGCATGGATGTGTCTTCAAGTCAATTCATGCCACTCCTGGAGGGTGGCATGACTTGACATTGGCATCTAATCACATCTTTCCACTCACTTTGTATGCAATCGCGCCACCTCTAAAAATCGCTCCATGTTTCTGTTCTTTCAAAGGTCAGCACTGGTCAGTGACTCAGACGATCAAAACAGAATCTAATAAGAAGGGAAAACCAGCACTGGTGGGAGCATAAGTCCTCCAAATTAAAAAAAAAACTTAGTGACTGCCTCGTACCCCAGAACAAACAAAGTGTTTTCTTATCTGCTGCTCAGCAGGATGAAGATCTGTCTTTGTCTTTTGGGAGCATATTTTCCAATTTGGGATGTACAGTACAGTGTGCTTGCTTGACGTCTTATCCAGACAGTCTTGGACATCAGTTTCATCTTTGTGAGTCCAGTATTGAAAGTAACAACTGAACTTTTAAAATGTGTAAACAGGAAAAACACTGAATATTTTCTTAATCATAACCAATAAAGCTACAACTTGAGATTTGTTGGGGGGGGGGGTGCACATGTGGTCACATGTTTTTCTTTTGTGATTAAAGTGATAAGCTGGTGTATTTCATTTGTATAAACTCTTGCGTCATGCAGCTTTAAATTGTGCATGAATCTTCTTCATTCCTCTCCCACATGAGCTGTCTGTATGGAGGCTGGATATGGGGGATACAAAAGGCAGCAGATGTCACTGTATGAGTCATGAGCCCATGAGTTGCCATGAGCTTTCTCAGGAAGTATTTTGCTAATGTTGATGGAAATATGAGTGTGTTTGTCAGGGTGTGTTAGAAAGCTGGGATGGAGTTCACAGGTCAAGCAGGAATGAAGCCTCTAGTCACAGCACTTACACACTCCCCTGTTCTTAGTCTGACTCACATTTCCACTCATTGTATCTAGTTAGCTTCTGTTGTCTGCCTACACAACCAGCTGATGTTGAAAGCAAAGAGTGTTACAACAGGACAAAAAAGTACTGACAGTACCTGTGAAATTGCTTGAAGGCTGTTGATGTCAGAGAGGTGAGGGTCAAACTCAGTTACACAGCAGCAGGCCTAGAGCTGGTTGTGTCTTTGCTCAGGGACATTAAGGCACGGTATATCCTCACATGAACCTAGCTCCTCTGGTTGAATTGTGTTTTCTTTAAGCAACAGGCCACACAACCTGTTACAACATCTGCTGACCTGCGACAGACACTGTAGCTGTGTCCTACTGACATGCATACTAATTGTATACAGTAAGTACTATACACTAATGTCCTTTTTTAGTCAGTATGCAAGAAATCAATGTACTGAAAGGATATGATGCAGTACATGCACCAATGGACATCAATCTGTCAAATTGTCAATAATAATATCTTTGTCTTGTGGCAGTCCCCTAGGTTCTGTCCTTGGCCCATTGCTGTTTGTATTCCAGTTGCTTCCTCTTGGGCCAATAATAACCAATTTTTATTTCATACCATTTTTATACAGACAATATTCAGCTTCGTTTAAGCCTCAAAATGTTTCAAAATTGTTTTGCCGAATTGCCTCAACCCTATAAAAGACTGAAAGGCAGTCAATGGCAGAAAATTGTTTAAATACAGGTAAAACAGGAGTTCTTATTTCTGTCCCAGACGGTGTTACCTACTTTCCATAATCTCAACATTTTTACGGGCCAGACCTGAGTCTTGACCAAGATGTAAAATCTTTTCGTTCGCTCCTGTTTCTACCAGCTGAGGACCATTACTAAAACCAGATCCGTTTTGCCCAGAGCTGAGATGGCTCCCTTTTCACCACTCTTTATAAAACATCCCTGTGTGATTTGTCAGGCTGGGACTCAAAACAGGACTCAGACGCAGAGATTTCAAAATCTAAGGTTAAGCTATTTTAGCAAAAGAATAGAATACACAAATTATACAATGATGGAAAGAACAATATAGCAAAAAAGGTGCCAAATGGAGGATAAAGCTACAAAACTTAAGCAAACAAAAATCACTCCCGAGGGAGGAGGAACCCAAAAGACTATATAAACGAAAAACACTCCAAAAGGAGGAAAACCAGACAAGAGAAAATAAAAAAACAAAATTCACTCCTGAAAAATATCTACGATAAATATCTATGACTATCAAACAAAAAAACTCTTAAAGAGCATAATAATACGACTATGAGAAAAACAAGACAAGAAGGCAAAAACTAGACTATGAAACTTACAAACAAAAAATCACTCATGAAGAGGAACAAAGGCTTACATAGACAAACTCTGTGGCTGTGGGCAAAGGACAAGGACAGGCTCGGGTGAATCGACCATCGGACAAAGACACTCTGGCACAGGAAAGGGAGACACAGACTACACGTGGAGGGTAATGGGGAACAGGTGTAGACAACAGGTAATCAGGGCGGACACAATGGTGACACATGAGGAAGAGCAAGTGCTCTGAAATGAGAGGAGAGTTAGGCTTTCAAAATAAAAACAGGAAATGACAAGACAGAAAACCCAAGACGATACAAACCTCACCACAGTGTGCAGTGATTAAATGACTCTGTTACCATGTTTTGGTTTAAGACATTTTGTACTTGAGGATGCTTCTTATATAGGACTGCAAAATATTGGAAGATACAAATGATTTGAGATATGAGAGGTGCAGGTGTGAAATTTACAAGCATCTGTCAATCCTTGCTATTTTTGAAAATAATAATATGAATATTTATAGATAACTATTTAAGGAATTGACTGACAATTATATAATGATGTCTTGGTTTGATTGTTACACACAGTAACAAAGTCACAGTACACTTTGGACACTGCGCACTGCCAACTTGTCCCCTTACTCACCTACTGGCACTATTTGCTACTGGTCCATTTCAACCAAACACTGTCTGGTGGCAAATTGATATGTCCCTTTAACTTCTACTGCTGTCCCCATGCAAGCTGTGTGTGAGGCTAATGATGCAACACTATAAATGTGTTCAAAGAGCTTGCAAAGACTCAGCTTAATACAAACATTAATGCTCATAGTACAGATGGCTGACACCTGGGAGGATCACCCTCAGACCTGCCATTCCTCACATATTAAATATTGTCATTAAATCTTCTTTAGTTACAACTGACTTCCTACTTCAACTAGAGGCTTGGTCTAAAAGTTGCACTTGACACCCACTTCCTATCCTTTCCTTTCATCTGAGGTAATTTAATTTCTGAAGTAATTTTTCTTTGAGCAACTCTGACATTTGTAATTGGCCACTGCCGACCCTGGTAAGTGGGAGTCCTTGATGAAAATGATAGTTTGGTGTTAACGTCCATAAGGGGTAAAGGGAAATTCTAGGGAGATCCGTGGATCAGTCTAACACATTTTTGATGTTTGTATCTGTTTGTACATGTGCACTCATGCTGTCTTTTTTTCCCTTGAAGGGCCACAGGTTGGGTCTTGCATAGAGACCTTGTAGCTCACTATCCTTTAATTCATGGCTCCTGGGCCGGTGAATATGTCTCTATGTCCCCCGTCCCCCTGCTGAGAGATTCCAGAGACTCCTCTCTTGGCCTCTCAGGGCCCCTGGGTCACTCGTTTGTCATCATGACCTTTGACCTCTGTAGGCCAGTGTGCTGGGAGGAATGTCTGAGATGTTTACCTTCGCTGAGACTGATGGTGTCCAGGTGGCTCTTTCTCTCTCCTTCTTTTTTTCCCTTACTTTTTTTCAGTCTTGAGAGCCCCACCAGTGCTGCAGCCTGCCTGGTGAATAATTCAGAGGTAGAGTGAGAGCATAGACCATCATGCTGTTGGTGCGCTAATACCTGTTAGCAACAAAAGTGTCCTACCTGAATCTTTAGTTTCAGCTTTGGCACATTTGTGGACAGTCTCTTTACATTTGTGTCAGAGGGTATCTGGATTGTTTTGACTGGAAAGTAATGAGAGAGAGAGCTATTGATTGGCCCTCTGTCTGGGTCCGGTCAGAGAACACACTCATCCAAAGCTCCACTTCCCAGAGTTTGTTAGCCATCAGACAGCCAGCCGAGCAGCGTGGCGAGACAGAGAGGGCATTCAGTAATAGGTAATGGACCCCCACTTCCAGCTCCCTCCGCCCTCAGCTTCAACATGGTGCCATCTATCACTCTTGCATCGGACCTTCCCAGTGGCTCCTTGCTGGATCCTCGTCTACTGGAAACTCTTGGAAAGTTTCCTGCCCCCCTGCCCCCAGTCCCCCCAGCCCCTCTAAAGAGCCCATTAAACAGTGTTGTAATGCAAACAGTAAGTCCGAAGAGAGTGAGGGCCAGGTGTCGGGTGCAGAGGGGATGAGCGTCTAATGCAGCCATTATGAGTGGCGGGGAGGGTGGGTGGATTATCATAAAAGCATCTCCCCTCCCTCTAATGTGGACATGTCTGATCAATACCAGACTCCTGGGAGGGGATGGAGGGATGGACGGATGAAGTATGAGAGGAAAGGGAGCAGCTTTATTAATCTAGACTATCTACCACCTGAATGCTTTGTCACTAGGATGGCAGCGACAGGTGGAGAGGGGGCACAAAACATGAGGATTATTATTATCTGATGCAGTATCTGAGTCAGTTGTGTCACATTTTACCAACATGACCGCTGAACTGCCCACCAAAGCAAAGAAAATTATTTTTGTTTTTTGTTAGGGGAGCAACAAAAAAAATTATTTGAATAAAATGTCTTGGTATTGGTACCAGACCTACATCCAACAACAGCTACACAGCAGAGCTCCAGGGGGAATGTTGAGTGTATGTTTAAAGTATGGAAAAATCTATTCCAGTGACTCCACAGCACACTGGGATGATGGAGGGGAGGGTGGTTGTTTGTTTGTCTTTTGTTCAGATGGGCCACCACCAGTCTTAATCTGCATTCACACGTTTTAAAGCCAGGTTAGGGCTCTTGACGTGGGTAATCAAGTATAATACAAAACCAAAAGCCAAATCTTTTCCTCACCATGCACATGCACCAGAATGTGACCGCCGCATGCTGCTCACAGGAGTGCACAGACAGCAACTACTACTACCAGACATTTAATGACTTCTGAGAACATTTCTGATTCATGACAGATACTAACCTCTATTACTTACCACCAGTACAGAAAGCAGTGTTTGAAAAGGTACACATCACCCATTATCACATTTCTTGGAGGGAGTTTTTTCCTTATATGTTCCTTTTGTGTGTGTAATATCTGCTTGTAAGAAGTGACATTTAGTTGTGCATTTACTAACAGCCAATATTTGCTTATTCCCATAAGATTTTCTACCTTAAATACAAATACATTCCTTACATAATTGACCCCGTCCACCACTGATGACGGTGAGGCTGACAACATTACTGGGGCTTTGGTGGTGAGGAGGCGGTGTCATATTTATTTATATATAAATATGTATCCTCTGTAGTTATTGTACAGTTATTAAATTAATGAAGATGACTTGTGAAGCTGCTTTGACAACTGTGACCACTAGATGTGGTGGCTGAGTCATAAGGGAACAAACAAAAGGGACAAAAATTATTTCACTGGTGGGATTTAAGGTAGGAAAAGCTTGCACACTGTAGACACACATATGAACTATTTGCAGTTGGTCAGTCTCACATTCGTAACAGACTACCTTCTGTCTGTCATCGTTGATAAACCTTGCTATTATCTCTCATTAACATTTTCCTACATTTTTTTTTCAAATTCCTTACAATGTACTTTGTATTCAATTTCAAAAATGCCTTACAAACGTCTTGTTTAAATCTGCGTAACTGGAGGCTGTAGATCAGACAATGCATATGCACAGCTGCCAAAATAGTACTGCACAAAAACAAAAATAAGAGGTGTTGTGTTGGTTTTGGTTTTCTTGTTTATCAGATTCTCTATTTCAACATGAAAACAATCAGTTATTTTCCTGTATAATAATTACAGATATAACAATAAAAGCCAAAAACAAGCTGATTTCTGGTTTTGCTTTACCTTGTACTCTAACTGACAATTTAAAGACAAAAAGGTGAAAAGCACATGAATTTCTGAAAAAACAGAAAAAAAACAAAGTAATGCATTGTGTATTTTTTGTTTTATTTGTTTATTCTGTTATCAGAAACACAGCTTTGGATGGAGGACGACCTCTTTAAATCAGTCTGATCAGTTTTTTAGCTGAGAAGTAGAACATATTTGCTTACTGCGCTCTGGGATGGCTGAAAGCATCATGGGCTTCCTCATGCTTTCGTGTTTATGGGGCCCATAGAACACTTGCGCTCGGGTCCTTTTCACGCTGAGTGGGTTGATAGCATGCTCATCTGAGACCTAGGCTGGCTGAGCCGGCTCACGTAACAACAGGTGATTTTGACGTGGCAGACGAATTACCAGTGTCGTGGCTGACCGTGAAAGACAATGGGGCATCTATACCCATGTAGTGTGACATGCTAAATGTCAGAATTATTTTGTTGTGACATGTGTAGTATGACATCTCCTGAGCATTTACCAATCAGGTGCTCCCTCCAGAGTGCAGTCAGGACAAACAGCGAGGAGGCAGAGGAGGGGGGATGCTGAGGTTGCTGCCATCAGGTGGGACAATGAAAGAGAGGAAAAGTTTGTTGAGCTGTGGCAACAGTAGCCCTGCCTGTTGGACATTTCCTCGAGGAAGAACCACAACCAAGTCAAAAAGACAAATGTTGACGAGAAATCGTGGAAGCACTTCATCCACCGTTATGCTGTCATAACATTATCCCCGGTCCTAACTGTGGGAGTATGCTCATCATTACTCCAGTAGCAAGTGGTTAGCTAGCTGCTAATTCCAGATCTAACATTAAAGTAGCCTGTTTAATGTGGCCAACACAGCCAAAGCTGCTCCTTGTAGAATAAATAACCATGGAAATAAGATTAATATATGTGAAACTCGTTCTACCTGTCCTAATTGTTATCTGGATGCCACCCAGAAGATGCATAAATAATGCATTTGCTTTTAATGTTACAGCACATCCAAAGCCATTTTTTCTTTTTTTTTGGTACACAAGACCATCAGCATGACACACAACACTTCAGTCAGTTTGATTGATAGTTGCTTCAGCCGCCTCCCCAATGACATCTGAACTGGTGATTGTGAAATAAGACATGCTGTGATTGGTCAGGGTCTTACATGTAGTCTTGTAGGGGTTGGTGGTTCGATCCCTGGCCTCGGCAGTCTACGTGTCGAAGTATCCTTGAATCCTTTAATCATGTGATAGACTACAACTACCAAATAGAATAGCGGTGCATCATCAGTTCACCTCACACACAAACTCACACCTCGTATCAACAAGCAGCTCTGGCTATGTCCACATAAATCTGTTTTCATTTTAAAACTGTGCTTTAAAACAAAAACATTTCAGATTTTCTTACACACACATTGTAAATCTGTATCGCACTGGAGGATTTTTTTGTAGCACGACCCGAATGTCGCACTGCACATCCCTGCTCAATATTGCAAAACATTGTCAAATACTGCTCCCAGTCTGTAATAACTAGCTGCAGTATAACCACACAAAAACCAACATGAAAAACAGAACCAGCATCAAATCTAATCTCTCGTTATTTAGTTGGCTATGAGGCTTAGCATGAACAGTTTCTGTTGACCGTCCCTCAATAATACAGAATTAGTCCAACATCGTTCCTGGTCTGTGGGTGTGGCCACACATCTTTAAAGACATTTTACATGCACAAAAAATGTCTGACACACAAACGGAAAGGGAAAAATCCAAAAAGCACATTGTGGCCTCTTTAAGATTTGAAGGGGACTTGGTGGCCAGCTCTGCTTTTACTAATACTGTTTTATATGAAACCAATCTCTATGAAAGCCCTGCACCTCCCACACATGAGCACTCCTGACCTCCCCTCATGCTGGGTGGTGAAAGCGCTTTACTCACTTTTTTCTTGTCGCATCATTTTCCTTCTCCTTCTCATGTAATCAGATGCACACTGTTGCATGCCTGCATCACATACTGTCTACCTGGGCTGGAGTAAACAAATGAGTCCTACAATGTTGCAATTCCAGGCTTCCTGATGACTTGTCAAACACCAAAATCTTTCACCAGCTTAGACTTCTCTCATTTCTCATTTCATAGTAGCCATCTGGGTCTTTATGCTGTCTGTGTGATTTACAGTGACCCAGTGAGAGTGTCTGTATTGAATAATGACATGGAATGACAGGTTCACCTCTGGCCATTTGCCGTGGTGGCTGGAGTCTGGTACGGACAGTTCGCAGGGAATGGGGAGGTAATAGCTCCCCTCTTGGCCTTCTTTTGCTGTCAGCTAAAGTGAAGAAAGGCAGGCCAACACTTCTGTGACATACATGGCATGTACATGGACACACACACACACACATGCTTGCACACACACACACACACACACACACACACACACACACACACACACACACACATACACACAGCTGTGTTGGGGCAGGTTCTGCATGATACAGTAGTTAGCAAGGAGACATGCAGAACCCTACTAACCTCAAATGGATCATAAGTGATTATTTTGACATAAATAAGATGTAAAGACAAGTGATGGCATGGTGTTCATAGAGTCAGATTATTACCAGTAGCAGTTTTTTTCCAATTACAGCTTTGACTGTAATTATTAATTACACATGTTGATATTTAGACGTATGTGTACATCAATAAACTCATCACCCATTTCACCAGGACTTGGGCAAGTATGGGTGTTTAAAAAGACACTTATTTTTGGGTTGAAATTACAATTAAATTGAGGATTAGTCATTTAATAGATTAGTTGAATGACAACAAATGAATCTGCAATGCTTTCATGCTAACATCTGCAATGTTAATGTGATAAAGGTTTCTTGAAAATGTTTCCTGGCCCCAGCTTCTCCAGTGTATGGATTGGCTGATTTTCTTGTTTTATACCATTGCACATGGAATAATTTTGAGTTGATTGATGATTGATTGAATGATTTTGAGACTTCTGATTGGACTAAACATTTAAACATATCACCTCAGGCTCTGAGAAGTTGTAATGGCCATTTTTCACTTTTTAGACATTTAATAAACCGAATGAATTAGAAATTAATCAATCAAGAAAATAATTGTCAGAATATTCTACAATGAAATAAAAATGAAGAGACTGTATTCGTATTAGGGCTGTTACAGAAATTAAATGAAAGCCATGGAATTAATTTCAGTGGCTCATTCAGATCACATGTAGGTGACACTTCTGAAATAAAGGCCTAATCAGCCAAATGTATCGTGTAACCAATAATGACTGAGTGCAAGTGTATAGTCTAGCCCTTTTTTCCTCGGCTTCATCAAATGAAGAAAGTGTAAAGGATCGTGGAATGCTCTCCCAAAGCTGCTCATCTGCTCAAGTACTCAGGGCCCTTTCGCTCTTCCCTGTAGGAAGGCTAATGACAGACATGTAAGTAGGCAGCGTGACCTGTTCTGCAGCACATGGAGTTTATTTGCTGTGGTTTTAGTTGCAGCTTCTATGCTCAACCCCCAGGGCGCAAATACGTCTGCGGTGCTCCAGCCCAGGGAGCAGCAATCTGACAAGCACTGCAGACCTAATCCAGGCCAGGTCTGGGGCTGTGTTTGGTGTGCATCCCCTAGGTATGGAATAAATACAAGGCTGGTAAGCAGATCTGCTTGCCTGGATGGCTGCAGGGGAGTGCTGGGCTTTCCAGCCTTGCGTTACATGCCTTGACGGGATGTCTCATCCATATATGTAACTTTATAACATTTTGGGCTTTTCACGAATAAGAACAGCTTTGATCTCCTGTGGAAAGTAATGCAGTTTTAATGTCCAACTTCAAGGGCCATTAGCTGCATTTTTATCAGTTAGCGAGGCTGCTTGGCAAATTTCTGAATGTCAAGTCAGGGGGTGTTGCTAGCCTAGAGGTTAGAGAAGCAGGTTTATGATTGGAGGGTTGTCAGGTTGAGTTCCTCGCTGGGAGAATGTGGGTGGGGAAAGTGGATGAGTAATACTCTTCCCCCCCTACAGCACTTGAGTTGAGCTACCTTTGAGCAAGGCACTGAGCTCCCACTGCTTCAGAGTGCTCCATTGATAATCTCGGGGTAAATTAAGGCCTTTGAAAGAAAAGAAGGAAAGTCCATTTTGCACACTGTTTACTGAACCTTTAAAGGGTGTCTCAACCTGGTGGCATCCCCCCACTCTCACCCTCCCTTTCTCTCTTAAGCTGCCACAGGTAGAGCAGACCAGTTGTACAAGTTTAGACTTGCTGTGTAAGTTGTGGATTAGCAGATGCCTCTAATGGCTGAAATCATCAGAGCTTTCCTTCTTCCGGGGGGGGGGGGGGGGGAGTCAGAAATGGAAAGAAAAATGAAACAGAAGCAGTAGAATAACAGAAAAGGTGGCATCTCAGCTATCCTAAATATGAACTTTCCAGACACACAGCATTTATGCAAACATTCGGTACGCTTTCCTGATATTGATTGACAGCCCCTTTTCACCCCATTAACATTTGTCAGTGTCTTTGAATTGCTTTTCTAATATATTTGTGTCATTTCACAGTCACTAGATTTGAATTTGTAAATAGCATCGTGGTCAACACTCTACTTGTGGTGATGTATGGGAAACAGAGCTGAAATGATTAGTCGATTGGTACTATTTTATTAATCAGTCAGAGCAAAGGTGCACAGCTCCCAGTTCCACGTTTTGAGCTTCTGGTCAGACAAAAAAAAAAAAAAAGCAATTTGAAAATGCCACCTTGGGCTGTAGGAACCTACAATGGATATTTTTCCCTATTTTTAAAATAAATTATAGACAATTAATGAATAATGAGAATAATAATTAGCTGCAGCCAAAGTCATTTGTTCATGGTAATAAATCCCGAACTGAAGGGATATACTGTAACGCTACGTCAATGCACAGTATTTTATCCCTCACATGGCCACTCTGCAATCACAACACTGTCTTGAGTGGTGTGATTGTGATCTTGAGTCTGATGATGTGAACCTTCCCATATTTACCCTCCATCCCCTGCCAAGTGCTGCATGACCCCCGTCGTGTGTTAACATTGATTTAATAAGAGGCAGAATGTCATGAAAAAAGGATCTGCTCTACATTCACTATAGATTTTTGTGAAGCTCTTCACTGCCTGCCAAACACATGCCTCATGTGCTACTGCAGGTACTATTATTGGTCCCATCATGTGTATTTAGCTGTTACAGAAGGGCTGGGCATTTGTCCTTATGGTAAGGTGCAGCCCTTCTTTCTCCAAAGGGATGTCACGACAAGTTAGCATTGGAAAAGCTACATGACGGAATCGAAGAGCATCTTATGGTGAACCTGAATGATATGATCATTGTAGCTCAGGTCTTCTGTCATGTGGATCTCAAACTGGAAAAAACTTAAGAAAGTCATCAGGAATGCAAAGCATGAACACAAACGGACCTTGAGGAGCAACTTGACAACAAAAACTCCTGCTGCATCAAGGCACAAACTGACCACAAAACCACCAATCTGTAGATCCAGTCATGACGGCAACCTGCCTGATGTCCTGAACCAGTTCTTCGTCCACTGACACTGGTTCTACAGCACCACCAAGTGAGGACCACCCTGAAGAACATTAATGCAAGCAAGGTGGGAGGCCTAGATTGAGTGCCCGGCCAGACACTTTATTCAGCCTCGAATTCCAACATGCCTCCATCATCACACCAGTGACCAAAAAGTAATCTGTGAAGAGTTTGAATGACTATCGCCCGGTGGTGCTAACACCTGTAGCCCTGAAGTACTTGGAGAAACTCCTGATCTGGATAAGCACCAGTTTGCTTACTGGCAAAATGCTCCAGAGAGGGTGCCATCACAACAGCTCTCCACCCTACCTCCACCCTACTCTGATGCACTTAGAGGAACCAAACAGTTATGTGAGTTGGTGATTAGTAAATTTTTGTCACACCGCGGTGAGGTCTGTCTTGTCATTGGGTTTTTGTCTCGTCTTTTCCTGTTTTATTTTGAAGGTCTAACTCTCCTCTCGTTTCAGAGCACCTGCCCTCCCTCGTGTGTCCTGTGCGTCCGCCCTGATTACCCATTGTTTCCACCTGTTCCTGATTACCCTCCATGTGTTAAATAGTCTGCGTCTCCCTTGTCTTGTGCCAGTGTGTCTTTGTCCGTCGGCGATTCACCCGAGCCTGTCTTCCCCGTTCGTCCTTGCCACAGCCACAGTCCTTGATTCAGTGAGCTCTTGTTTCCTCCTCGTGAGTGTTTTTTGTTTGTAGATTTGATATCATAGTTTTCTGAGTTATTTTCATAGACTTGTCTTCAGCCGAATTTATTTCCTCTAGATTGAGCGATTTTCTGTTGTGTTATTTTTAGCATAGATATTTCTGTTGTTTCATATTTAGGATAGATCTTGTGAATTCATAGTTTTCTTTATTCAGTCTCATTTTCCTTGTAGCCATAGTCTATTGTGTTTTCCTCCCTTTTGGAGCGTTTTCTGTTTCTAGTGATTTTCATTACTTAGTGTTTTCTAGTTTATCCTCATAGTGAGCGTTTTCTGTTATTTTCTTGATAGCCATAGTTATAGCCTTAGGCCTAGAGTAATTTTATAGCCCATTCATTTGACACTCATTGAAGTGGATCTCGAGTGGAATATATCAATAAAGATCTGTGTGTTCAAACTCTCTGCATCTGAGTCCTGTTCTGAGTCCCGGCCTGACAATTTTAGCTCTGCATCTGACCCTATCATCACCCACAAACTGGTCAGCAAACTGTACAACCTGGGCCTTAATTCTTCACTGTGTCATGGGTCATGGAGCCCACCACAGAGGTTGGGCTGATTTCAGACGATGAAGAAACGGCCTACAGGCTGGAGGTGGAACATCATCTGTGGGGACAACAGCCTGGCGCTTGGCACCTCAACAACAAAGGAGATGATTATCGCCGTCAGGAGAACAAATGAGAGAGTCCACCTCTTCCTCCAAATCCAGTACATGGAGAAGCAATGGAAGTGTGGGAAACCCAAAGTTCCTTCAAGCCAACGTGTCAAAACATCTCACATCTGGTCAAAAAGGCCCAACAATGACTCTTCTTCCTCAGGAAGCTGAAACAGACCCAGCTCCCACAGAAATCTGTTTTCAGTTTCTACAGGGGCACAATGAAGAGCATCCTGACTACCTGTGTACTATGCAGCATGCCAGCGAGTGAAACGACCTGCATCGTGTGATGGAGGCAGCCCAGTGCATTGTCAGGATGGAACCCCTTAACCTACAAACTATCTATGCCAGTCGACTGATGAAGAAGCATTACCAGAGAAACTACACACCCCAGCCACTCCCTGTTTGAAGCGCTGCCATTGAGCAAGCGCTTCAGCAAGTTCCTGCACCAATAGACTGAGCAACAGCTTCTGTGTGACCTCCATCACACCTCTTCCTGTCCAATCACAGAACAGATTAAAGAAACTGTGAGTGCACATATGCGCGCACACACACACACACACACACACACATATATATTCCATCACTATTAAGGGACATTACATAAACTTACATTAATTTCCGTGAGATTTACTTACCTCAATCTAACCCCTAAACTTACCCTAACCTTAAGCCAAGTCTTCAAGACTGTGACACACAAGCACACAGTCACACATCCCCACCCTCAGAGACTGCAGCCACAGATACAATGTGTAAATACAAAGATTGAGCATCTAATTATTATCTGCAACATTAACCCCTGTACATTTCTAAATGTGTCGTTTTTTAAACTATTGTTTTCTGCTACTACTTCTATTTATTTGTTCTATTTCAAATGTATAGAGATAAGTCATGTGAAATGTCATTCTACCTGAGAAAAATGGCAATAAAACATCATTCATTCACTGTTTTCTATTTGATTGTCAGTACTAAACCTCCGTTTTGAATACGAATACTTGAGCAGTCCTTTCTTCGACACCATTCTTTGAGATATATAAACATCTACAAATCTGACCAGACCTTCCAGGCTGGCTTTTGATCCTTAAAACTTTTCAATACTCAGTGCCATGGACACATTTTGGTCAGTACCAAAAAAGTGGTGAGATTTGATACCCAACCCTAGGTACACGTATTCTTAAAGATAACACAGATTTAGTTTTTGTCATGTGCGAAGTCCCCCTCCTCCGGAGAAACACTCGACACAGACACTGACACATTCCTGACGGCACAAGGCATAACTTGTTAGGGAGGCTGTTCGCAGGGCTGTGTTAAGGTGAATCCAGACACACACACTGGGCTGTGTGCACCGAGAGGGGCAGCGTTGATTTAGGGCATTACTCAGACGGGGGGGTGGAGTCGGGGGGGGGGAGCTCCCCTGACTGCATTAGGAGAGCCTCCAGCCTTTGTGATTCCTTTTGATCAAATCTCTGTGAAAGATGAGTGTCATGCCCTCTTCCAGCCAGCTGTGAGGGGACTGCCCTGTGACTCTGAGGGGGTAGACGTATGTGTGTGTGTGTGTTGGGGGGGGGGGGGGTCTGCGTGCGTGAAAGAGCATGCACACCTCTATGCTTGCATGTGAGTGTGTGTGAGTGTGTGTGTGTGTGAGTGTGTGTGTGCGCGCAGTCTACAGAGGGAGCAGGCAGCTCCTGAGGTGAGAATGCAGAGTGGGAGGATCTCATTCCAATCCCCTGTGCCCAGTTTCAACACACACACACACACACACACACACACTCAGACACACACTAAACATCTTGAGTAGTTTAGAGCCAGTCCACGGCAACATTAGAGGAGAGACAGCAGAGGAGGCGTGTGTGTGCATCTGTGCAGTGAGAGTAAAAGCACAGTGACTACTTCTTCTCTTTTTTGTGGAGTGAGTGTTGGTGGCTCAGTGTGTGTGTGTGTGTGTGTGTGAGAGAGAGAGAAGCCAGAGAAGCAGAGTACATGTGTGTCTGTGTTGTTGAAGGAGATGCTGCTGGGTGTGATGGCTCTTTTGCATTAGTACTTGAGCGGACAGGAGAGTTGGAGCCAGTTGTTTTGTGGGACTCGCGGGGAATGGCAAACTCCACCGTAGCCTTGGAAACATCCAACTAAATGACAATGGCTGAGGTAAGAGAGACGGCTTTTCACTACTATTCTGTGTCTGCTCCGGCTCTTCTCACACCGCCCGCACACATAATCAGGATATGTTTAACAAAGACAAACTGGAAGGAGTTTATGGAGATCGGTGTGACAAGCGGAAGTAGTGCTGACTTTTGTTTTGAGGGGTGCAGATTAGGAGTTATATAGATGTTTCATATTTCATGAGTATAAACGTCGCTACCTTAAGCGTGAAAAGACACGAGTAGAAACATGCTGACTTATTTTTCGCTGTGATTCCAGGTTTGTCTTCTCTTTATCTGTTTTTTCTTTACAATTCGTTGTTACACGTTGTCACATAGTGATCTATATAACTGGATGTTGCTGGAATTTCTTGTTTGATTGTAGTGCCAAAACTCAGTTTTCAGTCACAGCTAAACATGATACTCTTTTGATTCCTTACTTTTGATTTTGTTTTCTGCAAACCACGATTTTCATTTAACAAAAAAGGGCCAAGTTCTTAAATGAGAAATGTTCTCTAAATACATGCAGTTTTACAAAAGCTTTGTCTAAATAAAACATCTGGAATTGGCCAAACCTGAATTTAAATCAGGAACTGTCTGATCAAAGAGTAAGCCAACGCGATTTCAAATCTGAGCAGGTATTGCTTATTGCCAGCTTTTGGTGACTGTCAGTTTTGGAAACTGTTCGTTTTCTTGAAAGTTTTCATTCAAAAAGCTGACATTTTTGTAACTTTGAGTCAGTCTCAAATTTGTCTGTGAATGATAGAGAAAACAAAATGAGAGTGTCTTTGCCCCATTCAGTGTGGAGTGAGATTGTCCCTAAGAGATGCCTTCCAAGAATCTCCCAGACGACTCCCTATAAACAATAACAGTAACTTTACCACAGACAACTTAGGCTTCCCACTCAGAAGCACACGATTCGCTTCTATTTTCCTCTACCATTTCATCCTCTTTTCTTAAATTACACTTTTTTTTTCTGTTGCCTTCTGCCTTTTCATTCATTGTAATTAGTTCTACAAACTTCATATTTATCAGTTACGTTCTATTCCGAACACCACTCCCACCTTTGTCCTGAAGACAATAAGCTCCTGTGAGAAAAAAGTTTCATTCAAACCATTAGTGCAGAGCGAAGCAGCCTCCAGTCCTTACCTGGACCTCCATCCAGCCGTCTCTCCGTCGCTCTGTCTGTAGTTTGGGAAACAGAGCAGCCTGGCCTCCTGTAGCCTCCTGGCTGCTGGCCACAGCCCATTGGAATGTAATTTAAGAGCAGCCTAATGTTTTGTTGCAGCCATAATGGAACAATTAGCTGAGCTGTCTGTGTGGTGGTGGTGTCGGTAGCGGCAAAACGCTCCATCCATGGCTGTGTGTGTACAGAGTGTGTGTGTAAACAGTGCTAAACAGTTGGAGGAGAAACCGTTGTGGTTTATTCCCTGTTAGATTACAGCTTGTCGGAGCAGAGCAGAGCATCCAAACAGGCTGGAGTTTAACTTCCATGATGAAAACGATTTTAATGAATGAAGTAAAGTCCATGTGGAACAGATACTGTACTGTCAGTTAATTGGAAAAGCAAATTGCAATTCCTTACTTATCAATTACTTAATTCTTTTACCATAAAAATCTCAGAGATGTTTACTTATTCTGACTTTTAGTGTTATTATTCACGTTTGATATATTCACTATTTTGAGGCGGCTCATGGATTGCCCTGATCACATTATATTTTATCAACAGTTTAAGGATTGTAAAACAGATAAACAGCGACTATTCTTTTTATGTCCAACAAGATCAATTTAATCTGAAATATTTGGGTAAAGTGAATTCAGTTTGGCATTGCTTGTTACATCAGTCCTTATTTGACAAGTATCAAAAGAATAAAAACCTTAGAAAATAAAAAGAACCTTTAAAATTCATTTATTGAATTATGATCAAACTCTGGCGTCATTTTTCACCATCATGTGAGGTGTGTTTATTCTTCCTCACACATCTTATGTTCCTCTAACAGGTTGCCAGGAGGCCATTGCTCCAGCAATCATTTCCAATGATTTTTTTTGTGTGTTTGCATATATCTATATCTATACATATATATCTATATATATAGATAGATATATATGCAGACACACACACACACTCATACACACACACACACATATATATATATATATGCATATATGTATGCACATGCACACAAAAAAATATATTTGTGTGTGTGTGTGTGAGAGAGAGAGATGTGATAGACTGGCCCTCTGTGGCCCCTTTAACACACTTATGTCCAGTCTCTTTATTCCTGCTGCTGTATCACTCTTTCCATCTTTTGTTTCCTCTTTCTACCTCCATGTTTTTCTGTGGGTGTCTCTCTGCTCATCTTTAGTGCTGCGGGGCCCCGGGGCACAACACACACACACACACACACACATTACTGTAAATGACACATTTTGGCCCCAGTTCATCCTACAGAGTTGCACTTTGCACTTTGCCTGTGTGTGTGTGTGTGTGTGTGTGTGTGTGTGTGTGTGTCTGACTCAGCCTCGTGAGCTTCATTAGGTCCATGATGGTCCATCTGTGAGAGGATAGGGTGTGTGTGTGTGTGTGTGTGTGTCTGGCGGGGGGCGTTGGGGTTCAGCAGGGTGTGTGTGTCTGCTCCAGCCCTTTACCCCCTTCAGCATCTCCTCGAGCTGTGACCAGCCGCTCCTGGCCCCAGCCTACCCCCTTAACACCTCTTGCATCTGCTCTGCGCTGCCACCAAAAGGCTTGTGAGGATTTGTCAGCCAGATGTGACAAGATTGTCAAGAGGCAGGCAAGGAGAGAGAGAGATCTGATATTAATCAGAGCGTAGCTGGGAGCCAAACTCTCTCAGACTCAGTGTACTAACATGTTCCCCTCATTTACTCCCTCTCTGAGCCCAACACTGGCTGCGAGGTTTGAGTTTTTGATTTTATTTGATTTATTTAAGAAGAACAATACAAGCAGGGATTGTTACATTTAAATAAAATGCAACGGAACCAACGTACACAGGATCTCCAGCCGCAGCTAAATTGTATTCTTTGTCCCTGTTTAGGCTTTTAAGGAATAAAACACACAATACAACACTCTAATACAGGCATTGATACTCACCATAAAATAAATGGACACACATCCACTACAAACACTAAGTGTTACAACAATGACTAAAAATAAGAGAACAATGACAAGTAAGAACAACAAAAGAGAGAGACAGTATGCACGCAGTACAGATCCATGTTTACTCTTTGTTTGAGCCACCGTTTTGCTTTAGTATTAAACAATTTAAAATCAGCTAATGCTTTTATTTCTGATGGCAGTTTATTCCAAACCTGTGGACGTTTAACTGAAAAAGCGGACTGGCTGAATGTTGTTTTTGCGTTTTGCAGTCTCCACTAACTGCTCATCTCGTGGTGTCCTGTGCTCCTATATTTTACAATCTTCATCTCCAACAATGGCAAGGGCAGTCACACGCTTAGAAATTTTAGGAACATCAAATTTCTAAAATTCTCGAAGCTGAAGAAATTATACTCTTTCTGAATTGTACAACAGTGTCATTTTATTAGCAAATGATGATATTATAGTTTTTCTAGGTATAAAGATCTTGTACGTGGAAAACAGTTGAGATTAGTCTTGATGGTGTTTGACACTTTCCCAATGTGTGCTAAAGGAGAATCACGTACAGCAGGAAGCCAACAAACCCACACGCTCATTGTCTGTAAAGGTTTTTTTTTTTCTTTAAAGAAGCATTTTCTTATAGACATTCAGGTAAAGATTTCTTACCTTTTGTGTGCTTTAATGTCGAAACATGTTGTGTGTGTGTGTGTGCGTGTGTGTGTGTGTGTGTGTGCGTGTGTGTGTGTGAGCTTGCTTGTGATTGACTGCTGGATGAGTATGAAATAATGAGTTTTTCACGCTGTCTTTGTGCTGTATGGACTCTTAATAGGCTCAAACACAGCCTGTCACTACTTGCACTCGCACAGGCTTCTCCTGGGTTTGTTTTCTCCTTTTCAGATCCAACGTGGTGTTAGAGGAGGGCTCATGGTTTCATTCTTTTTCATTTAAGTTTATTTTAAAAGCTATTACTCACATGGAGTTTCCTTTAAAAAGCGGTTAAATGAAACACATTCTGGATGGCTTTGCAGCTGAGGGTTTGTGCTTAAATATTTCATGGAAAACTTAATGTAATCATTTTAGAGAGTATCACAAGTGAGTGTTTTTTTTATCTAGTGCTGTGTGTTAAATTGCCTCCTCTTTCATAGCAGAGGGACATTAAATCATGAGCTGAAGCAGGATCACGTCGCCTGCTGAGCAGCTCATGTATCGTAACCTCACTTTAACTAACACTTGTCATCAATTAACATTTTACTACCTTGCTGTCACATACACAACTCGGTCCAAGCCGTGATTTATTCATGAGACTGTCTTCTTTGCTTGTAGCGCACACGCACACACACACACACACACACATTCAAGTTTTGGTGCTGAGGCGGTTTTATTGGTGGAAGTCGGCATTATTAGCAGGACGTCTGAGTGGTACCAGGAACACTGTCCTCCCACTAAATTCCTGAGTGTTTTCTGTGTGTTCTGGCTCGGATATTTATTTCCTCATTGTTTGTGTGTGTGAGAGAGTGAATGTTCATCCTTTTGCTGTGCCGCTGTGTTTTTAGTAGAATTTAGTAATTTAGACCTTTGTTGCACTTTTATTTAAATGTTCAGTAGTTTTTGTCTTTTCTTTAATTACATCTCTAAATTTTGGACTGGATGAAAAGTTACCTTTATGAATATTTTCTACAAATTTAAAAGCAGTTCCATTTTATGTCATGATTATTTTTCTTATCAATCGATCTGTTGAGATATTTACAGTTTCACAGTTTTCTCATGGCTCCCAGCCTGCCGGTGCTTTGCTGAAAGTTACCTGTTTTCAAGAATACGTTAAATGTGAGCCTTAAATCAATCTAATCTGTGTTGTGCAAATCAGTGAAAATGTATATTTCCCATCAGGGAAACTTTCACTTCCTTTATTTCCCCTGTGCCATAATTGTCATGTTAACTGATTAATGGCTGATGTAAAATCTGATCTGCTCTCACTTGGCTGTCAGTCTCCCTCTTCCTCAGAGCTGCCGATAGCACTGTTGTTATTCACTCTTTGGCACCAGCATGGCTTGTTTCCCAACTGAGGGTCAGTTAGTGCCTGGCTGCTGCTAATTGATTAGTTTTCCACCGCATTAGGCCAACAAGTCCCCGTCCATCCCCGAACCGTCTCTGTCCAAGCAGCTGTTCACTTCTGCTGAGTCTCTAAAGTACCGTGGCTATTCCGGACATATGGCAGGATTTTATTTTAAGAGCCAGAAAGGACCATTTCTTTTTATTTCTTTTCTTTTAGCTCTTGTGTGTGTGAGCGTGTGTGTGTGTTTGTGTGTGTGCATTTGTTTGTGTGTGTGTGTGAAGGATGTTATGGCTGGAGCCCAGCAGTGGGATAAAGATGATGTTCAGCTTCGACCAGACAGAACATTTTTTTGTTTGCTTTTCTGTTTCTGCCATTATGTTCATACATTCTATATCTAAATGTCATCACATATGTGACATTTTTTAAAGATGTAATATGTAAACATGTAATTTCAGCTTTGTTTGGTAGCGCAGAGTGAAGTGAGAAAGCAAATTCAATCATTTCAGGAAACAGCTGGCTTTGACTAAAAAAATGGTCATTATAATAGTTACATTTAGTTAACCTGAAGTCAGACTAATCCAACACGAGCATCACTGCTGTCTCCTGTTTTTCTTGCTGTGTGTTTTGGGAAGGCAAGGTACTTCACACACACATGCAGGCACCTCAGAGTGTACGCTGTCACTTAGGAACTGGTCGTCATGGTTTACAGATGCCGGTTTTATGTTGTCCCTGGCTCCTCTTCATCTTTCTTTTTTCTCTTTCTTAACCTCACCTTCTCCCTGTTAAACCTTCTTTCATCGCGTCCATTTATTCATCTTAAACACCCTGACCTCTGAGTGTGCTGTCTCTCAACCAAAATGCCTTTAACTCCAACAAAGTGACAGAAACTGAGGGAGTGAAGACAGAATGAAGACACAAGGAGACTGAATATGCTTTCACATTAAAGAAAAATGCTGAAGATTTCCAAAGGTTGCGCTGCCAGTGCATACAAATTCATACACAAAGAGAAACTATAGAGATGAGGAGATGGAACGGGACCAAGGCTGTATAGGTTCATAGTATCCGGAGCAGAAACCGCTTACAAGATGTATTTCTATTCAATGACATTTACAGAAATAATTGTATTTAATTCCTCCCCCCATTAGCTTATTCTCGGGCTTTCAACTGCATCTCACAGTCTTCATCAGCAGATGGAATTTGCTCAGTTGACATGAAGTTTATCACATATGCCATCACGTAGCCTAAGACCTAACTGTTCAAATTTTGGCATGTGGTTGAAAAAGCAAAAGTAATTGGACCTTATGGTAAGACTTTTTTGTCAGATTATTATTTACAAGGTCAAGAATGAACGCTTGCAGATGCAAGAAACAAGAGTCAATAAAGATGTTGATACGTTTGTCTGCTTGTCTTCAATTATTACTGAACAAGCAGCAATGAGGACACTGTTTTACCCCAGTTTCTGCACTTCAGGCTTCATGCAGCAACTCTCATGAAGTTCCATGTTACGTACATTTGTTTTAGTTTGCATGTGCTTACGCTGTAAAAGAGACCAAATTTGGAATGGTAAGAAAAAAGTAAGTAAAAAAAATGCAGATTAAAAATGTATAATACAGCAATTGAATAATAATCTTGTTGCATTGTCATTACCAATGACAGCACATTCTGTCACGTTGTAGTTGAAAACCCTGGCGTTACTGTATGTGCCCTCGCACTCTGAAAACAAACCGACGCCATTTGTCATTTATTCAACAAAATGCATGACCAAAATGCTAATTGGAGGCATGTGTAATGTATTCAAGGTGTGTGTAGAGGTGGTGGGCGTGCTGGGATTGATGTGGCTACGCTGTTCTACATCACTTATATAAAGAAAGTGACATTGTATTAGCTTGGTTTAAAAAAAAAATCACTCACCCAACTGCATCATTTTGTGCAATTAGTCTTCTTGTCATCGACTTCACTGATGCGTGCGAACAGCCGTGGCTTTGTTGTGACAACAGTAAAGAGAAGGAGATGGTGGAGGGTTGGGGGGGCTCGGTCACCAAGAGCCACTGTGGCCTGCCCTGCGCTGCCATATTTCTTCCTCTTCTTCTTCTTCTTCTTCTTCTCAGGAACTCATGAAATGAATCGCTAATTAAGATAAATGACCTGGAGCACACTGTTCATTGGAATGTGTGTGTGTGTGTGTGTGTGTGTGTGTTACAGGCTGGTGAGCGAGCGGAGGCACCTGATTGAGATATATATTAGGGGGAGCAGCAGCAGGAGGTGTGTGTGCACCCACAGTGGGATGGGATTAGCTTAATTGGGCCGTGTTGGTTCTTGGTTCGCTGTAATGATGGGATTATGTTGCTGAGAAATGAGCAAAGGGGTTTTTACACCTCACCACTGTCCAGAGGAGGCTGACTGGCCGAGATAAAACCTGACAGAGAGGGCGATAGAGAGAAAAGCAAAGCAAAGCAAATGGATGTCACGGGACCCAAGGCCGCAGTTACCACGCTGTGTTTCAAGGCCAGGTAGCTGCTGCCATCTTCATCTCGGGTCCGTTTATCCTTCCTAATGATGAGAGGTTATTGTAAGGTGAAATAATATGATCCCAGATTTCAAGGACAAACCCAGCCTGGAGCGCAGAACCAAGCGGCTGACTAAATGAGGAGGAGGAGGTGGCCCCCTACCCATCCACCCACCCACGCTTTCCCTCCTTCTCCACTTGTGTAGAGGGAGTGAGCTTCAGCGAGGAGCCACGCACGCTGCTCATGTATACTAAAACCCCACTGATCATGCATTATAGATGCAGAGGGAGAGAGGTGGCGTAGTGCAGCCACTCCGAGGTTTTCAACATGTAGCATTAACAACACTGGCTTTGATCATAAATCTGATGATACTTTTCCCTCAGTTCCTGGTGTGTAAATGATTTTTTTTTTTTTTGTCTGTGGGGGAGATGGAGGGGAAGCGGAGCCGTTTTTAGTGTGTTGGAGTCCTCTCAGCAGGGTCACCGCCAAGTCAGCAGCTACCTAGAAAACTTGACTCATTACTGCCATTTACTCCTCACTTTGAATCTCGCCAGTCCACTTACTCTGCTTTTCTTGTATATTGTCCTGAAAAGATAAAACCCATTAGCAGATATTAGCCAATGTACAGAGTCCTCTGACCTGTGTGTGTGTGTGTGTGTGTGTGTGTGTGTGTGTGTGCGTGCGTGCGCACCTTAAGCATTGATTGATTGAGATGGTTTTGGTGGTCCAGGTGTGTCTGAGACCTTTTGTTACTGTTGAGAGGACCTGCCCTGCAGCACGACTGACACACTCAACTCAAACACATATACATAGCTGAGCTAATGCTGCTCTCACAGGGCAAACCAGGCAATGAGTGATTCACAAAAGAACAGCAAAATTACTTTAGGCAATCATACTATTTCTTTCAGTTTTCGAAGGCAACTTGACAGTTGTACATTTTTCATGGAGCACAGCTACAGCCAAGTTCACATTTTAACCCTTTTTCTCCACTGCACAGTCACACAAGGTTGACATGACACGATATATTTTCTATTTCTGCTATTATGTTGTATTCTTTGATATATAGAAATATGACCACTTGAAAAAATTCCGCCTTTATAATTAGACATAATATAAAAAGGGGCGTTAGATCAATTATGTCAAATCTTTGATGTCAGGAATTTAGAAATGTGCAGTGGAACTTTAAGCTGTTACACTTGCAGCTCAGGTTCTCAAAATGTATTTGGCTGAATTTTAGTAAAATGTGAACCAAATGATACTTGTCATCTACATTACTTTCATTTTATGAAATGGTGCAGCCCTAAAGAAATTGTGTCCGGGGTTTAAATAATTCAGTCAATATAAGCATCAGCTGCTTCATGTGGAAGTGTTGAAAAAAGAAAATACTTAATATATTTGTTTTGGACGGATGTAAATGTAATGTAGGTCTAATGCAATCATTTTCATTTCAAGGAACAGGGGAAATGTCAGATAATGAAGTACTGAGGAGGTTCGCTATTCTAAATACATGATACAGTGATAATGACTGTTGTAAAAATAGAAATTAATTTTCTTGTGTGTTCATTTTAAAAAAAGAAAACTGTTTTTTGTATTAACAGGCTATCTGCTGCACTTTGGTGAACTGTAACTGTGACAGCTTCAAGCCTGGGAAGCTGAAGAGGAGGCAGTGTGAGAACTGCAAGCATGGCTGGGTAGCACACGGTAAGAGCTCACTGCAAAATATCCACTGGTGATACAAAGACATTCAACTGAACAACATATGCGTGTTTTATTTTCAGAAATCTACATTTTCTCACATTAATATTATCCAGCCGTGCAGATAGTTTTGGTTTAATTTGTCCAGGTTTTGAAGTGTCCATCTCTGAGATTTCTGTTGCTGTAATGTAAGTGAATGGAATTTAGTTTGTGGTGTCCACAGAGAAGAGCACAGCAGCACCCTTTCTTTAGAAAAATGTAGTCCCCCAACAGTTTCCCTGAAGACTATTTTCATCAAGCTATTGTTTTGCAATCACATCTCTGTCCTGGCGATAAAGTTATAACCCAAGTCCTAAACTTAGTGTGTAAACAATTCATTATGCAACCTTTCCAGATTTAATACAGAAATAATGATTACTGTTCAAATTTGCATTGTATTGCTTTTAAATACACTTAATAATGTTTCAAATCAAAGTAACAGGCTGTCCCCTGGTGTTTTAGACACAATACAAAAATGTGTCATTTCTGAGCTAAATGCTTAGCATGTTGCCATCTATGTTTTTGTCCTTCCATCAGAATCTGTTGATCTGAGGTCTCATCTGGTGTCTGTCTGATGGTCGGCTTGCTTAGCTCATGCGACATGAATGGCTGCTATTGAATTGGTTCATAGTCAGGAATTAAGATTTGATTCAGTGCACATTCACTGTTTTCATAACATACTCTTTGGTCAAGTCAAAAGGTTGAGCTCACAAGTCAAAGTCTTTTCTGATTTTATCAAGTCCAATATCATCAGATGCTAAGAAGTTCACGCCTCCAGATGTTACTGCTGTATTTTTAAATGGAATTTCCAGTGCAGTGAGCATCACAAAATAAAATCCATTCACCTGCATTGGACTGTGGGGGAGACAGAAATCTTAGAGACTGACATCTAAAAACCAGGACAAATACCACATGCAACCACATGCATAGATTCCAGTAAAGTTTTGTGTTGGAAACAGGATTTTTTTGGAAGCTTGTTTATTCTGAGACTGCAAGTAGAATAGAGCTTAGTAGACCACTCAGCAGCAGGTAGGTTTGCTTATGGTAACTGCACAAATATCTTCAACATTTGTGTAATTTTTCGGCCCTTTAATGTTGACGCTGCATGTGTCATCACACCTTCATTTTGTTTCCAAAATGATCTGCTGATTATGAACACATATTTTTTTAGAAATACAACTTTAAACCTAAATAACATGAACATTAAGAATCTCAGATGTTGAATCATGCATTATGTTTTCTATATAAGTCATATTTAATTGTCCTGTGATATAGGATGTGCCTGTTCAGATGGCCATATGTACTGCTGTGATTCTGAAACTAATGTAGTACCACTGAATCTGTGTGACTTTGCCATTTTATAATATCTATGAAGGAGCATGTACACAGCTATAGTGTTGTTTTATTTTTTCAAATAATATAATCTCATTTGTTGTTCATATAGTATTCCAACATTAAAAATTTATTTTGGTATAAATAACATCTCTTCAGCTTTTCAGCAGCTAACAAAACAGTCTTGCTTTTAATCGCAGAGTGGGAAGTCGAATTTTAACTTTTTCCACACCTTTTCTAATAACTGTTGTTAAACAATAGTGATATAGAAATTCTATATACATATTATATACACACACACACATATATGTGTGTGTGTGTATATATACATATACCCATATTACATTTTTTAAATAATTTTCTTTTCTATGATGCTCACATTTATATATTGTATATATATATGTGTGTGTGTGTGAGTGTGTGTGTGTGTGTGTTTGTCTGTGTGTGTGTGTGTGTGTCCTTTGTGTCCTGTGTAGTTTCATAAAATCTAACCAGGTAAAATCTAATGTTTGCATTCTAGCCCTGAGTAAGCTCAAGGTGCATCACATGTACCAGAGCAGCCAGGTGGAGATTGTGCACTCCAACGTGGTGTTTGATATCTGCAGCCTGATGCTGTACGGCACCCAAGCCATCCCCATACGCCTCAAGATCCTGCTGGACCGCCTTTTCTCCGTCCTCAAGCAGGAGGAGGTTATTCAGATCCTCAACGCACTCGACTGGACACTGCAGGACTACATCCGAGGATATGTGCTTCAGGTGAGCTGTGCAGAGAAAGACTCTTTTCCTTGTGTGTGTGTGTGTGTGTGTGTTTAGGACTACATGTGATTAGGATTATACCTCGACCACTGTGAGTTTCTGAAAGCTGGTAGAGAACTAGTTGCTAATTTAAAGAAGTAGTTAACCATTTTGGGAAATGTGCTTATTTGCTTTCTTCCTGGGAGTTGAAATGAGAAGAGCAGTATCGATCTGTGTGTTAAGTACTGAGCTGGAGTCAGGACACGGTTAGCCCGTCTTAATAAAAAGACAGGAAGCAAGGGGAAACAGCTTATCTGGCTCGGTTAAAGTTTAAAAATACACCTAATTTGTTTTTTCACAACACAAGAGTAGAATTAATGTGCACAGTATCCTGAAGTCTTGTTGTCACAGTGAGGTTGTCAGGTTTGGGTATCTGACAACTGCCGCTAAAGCCGGAGATGCTGCGAAGAAGTGCTGGAAGCCAGCCAGCCGGAAATCATTCCGAACATAACTCCTCTGAAAATCACTGATTTTACACTATTTTATTTTTCTGCTCATGAATAAATTTAAGATATATCATAGGTCTGTTTTTGAACTGTGGACATTACCAGGTTAGCTGTTTCCCTGCCTCCAGTCTTTGTGCTGAATTATTTTAACATATTCTGACACTAGCCCTGTACCTAACACACAGAAATAAGATTAATATCAATCTTTTCATTTGAATCTTATAAGGGAATCAAACTATGTCCCAAGATGTTGCACTATTCCTTTAGATATCAAATCAATTCCAACATAGTATTTAGTGTTATTCTTTTTATGGTAGGAAATCCTCTAAAACCCCTACAACTCACAGTATGAGCGAGTCAGAGAATATGAAGGGAGAGACGGAAGGAATTTCTGAGGAAGACGAGGGAGGAGGAAGGAGAAGAGGGGTCAGGAAAGCATGGTTGAAGACAGATTAGAGTAGGGATGTGATGTAGCAACCAATGCCATGAACTGTCTTGGTATCCTGCTGATGTGGCCTGCTTGTTGCTGTGGTACCACCAGCTTGGGGAGGTCTCCAAACTGTGCCGGTTAGATTTGTAAATGTTGTCTTTTGCTTCATATTTCCTCTTAAGCTGGAGCCAAGCCGGCTGCGGCCTGGGCTGCAGGTACTATGTCAGCGCGAGCTCTCATTTCGATTAGTACATCATCAAGTATTCAAGCTGGGCTGCGTTTAATTCATGTTAGCTCATCTAATGGCGAACGTAGAGTCAGAATCCTCGACAGGCACCCAATGAATGCTCTGTGATGAAATATTAATCACGGTTACGGAATGAAGCCTCTCCTCACTTTCAAAGACACCCGAACTCACTTGTGATTACTGCTGGGCTAAGGGAGAGAGGACCCGCTTGATTAATGTGAGCCGCCTTCTGATCACCCCTCCCTTCCTTGTGTGTCCATATACATATATATATGTGTGTGCATATGAGCGTACATGTCTGCTAGTTTGCTTGCATGATGTGTGTGTGTGTGTGTGTTTTCTGTCTGCTTTTGCTGATGCAGAGTGAGTAAATCCACATGATTTAAATGAAGAGAAATGACCTGCAAGATGAAACACTGTGTGTCTATGTAATGAGGGTTCTCAGGGTTCTGTGCTGCCCACTCATATTAACACTCCATCTGATTCCTTTATTTAGCTGCCCTGCCAGTCTGCTTTATAGGGTGTGTCATTTAACCCACTCTGTGAATATGTATGAGCAACCCAACACACACTTATAATGCTAATGATGAAACTGCTCTCTCTCTCTCCTCTTTTTTTCTGCTGTCCCTCTCCTTCTCAATCCATGTCATACCCTTTCCCTCTCCCCTTCCTGTATCGTGTTGCTGTCTCTTTCTTCCTGACCTGTGTGTAGGATGTAGCAGGGAAGGTGCTGGACCGGTGGGCCATCATGACATTTGAGGAGGAGATTGCCACGCTGCAGCAGTTCCTGCGTTTTGGAGAGACCAAGTCCATAGTGGAGCTGATGGCTCTGCAGGACAAGGAGGGCCAGGCGGTACTGGTTCCCAGCACCCGTACCAACTCAGATATCCGCACTTTTATTGAGCGCAACACCCCACGCACTGCTGCCAACCTCTCTACATCCAAAGTTGAGAAGCTGAGTGGCAACAGCATGCACCACTTTGAGAACTTTATCAACAGTATGGCCTTCATGCTGCCATTCCAGCTGTTAGGCTCTGTTCCTGCACCGTTTCTGGGCTCACCGACAGGGACACTGCAGCAACAACACCAGCAACACCAGCAGCCATGCCGTGGATCAGTGGAGCAGCAGAGTCAGAGACGAGATGATCAAGGGCAGGACAGTCTAGGGAGGGACCCCATCTCTCTTTCACACCCTCCAGATAGCAGCCTGCTAGGTTCAAGCTCTGTCTTATTCCCTGCTGATCTAGACCGAAGTGGAGACAAGCCAATGGACTGTCTCTCCACCACAACAAAAATCGAGGCCGAGGACTTCTCCACTAGTGACAACTACTCAGATGGACCCTCCACACCATGCACGCCCTCCATGAGCTCTGATGTAACACAGATGTCACCTGAGAGCAAGTTGCGCTCTCTGGACAGGAACGGGAATGGCAATGGTGGGGTCTCAGGAGGTGGTGGGGGAGGAGGTTCTCTGAAGAAGGGTCGTGTATTTTGCAATGCCTGCGAGAAGACATTCTATGACAAAGGTACACTGAAAATCCATTACAATGCAGTGCACCTGAAGATTAAGCACAAGTGTACTATTGAGGGCTGCAACATGGTGTTCAGCTCGTTGCGTAGTCGCAATCGCCATAGTGCCAACCCAAACCCACGGTTACACATGCCCATGAACCGGAACAACAGGGACAAAGACCTGCGTGGCAGCTTGTCTGCTGATGAGGGCTCTCAAGGAGAGAAGAGGCCCGAATATGGAATCCCCATCCCTGTCTGCTCTGCAGAAAGCCATAAGTCAGTGCCCAGCTACATGGTGAGCCATGTAGACACTAGCTCTAAACTCCACAGCAGCTCATTCCCTAGCATGAGCCAGAGTGGCATCCTCTTCCCCAATTTAAAAACAGTACAGCCAGTTCTGCCTTTCTACCGCAGCCTGGTAACCCCGGCAGAGCTTGCAAATACCCCAGGAACACTGCCCTCACTTCCTCTGTTGTCCTCCTCTGTACCCGTCAAACCCGTGACAGCCCCTGAACCCTACATGACAGACCCTATACCAAAGAAAAAGTCTCGGAAGTCAAGCATGCCAATAAAAATAGAGAAGGAGGCAGTGGAGCAAGATGAGCAGATGGATAAGGACAGCAGCTCTGAGGATGAGGCGCCGTTGCAAGCTAGGGACCAGGTAAAGTGTGATGGTAGCCGAGCAGAGGGCAACATGTGCACAAGACAAGCTGGGGAGGAGAAAGAACCAAGAGGGGCTTACATTGGTGAAGAGAAGGAAAGGGAGGGTGCTAAGCATCTGTTGGACCAAACCTTAGAAAGAGAAATGACTGAGAGGGAGGACAAAGATGATGGGCCAAGGCAAGCAGAAACAGGGGTTATCACCTGTGCCCCTCCCCCCTTCGAAAACAGACTGATGGAGAATCACTGTGACAGCAACTTACTCTGCGCGGAACCCAATGGCAATGAAGAAAGAGAGGATGGGGACCATGCAAACACGCTGCATATAGCCGACAAGATTTCAGAGCTCAGCTGGCATGAGGGTGAGCACAGGCTGACTAACGGGGGCGATCCCCAGCTCATAGACCATGACAGGGATGGATCCGACGGCTGTGCAGACGACTATGGTGACTCAGGTTCGTCTCACCTTGACCCCAATGCTGACCTGCCACACCACTGTGAGATCTGCAGTAAGACCTTTAAGAACCCGTACAGCGTCAAGATGCACTACCAAAATGTCCACCTGAAGGAGATGCACATGTGCACAGTGGACGGCTGCAATGCTGCCTTCCCCTCCCGCAGGAGCCGAGACAGGTGAGCGGTGGTCACATTTTGTTATTGTTGCAGCGCAGGTTATCAGGTTTGCTTAAACTCAGACTCTCTGCAGATGTCTGCATGCAGGCAAAAATGTATTGCACATACTCAGACAATCTGAGGAGTCTGCATGTGTGAACACATCCACATATTACTTTAAATGTAGTATAAACAGAATTATTAGCATGACTGCTGTCTCCATAGGTTCTGGAGTATAACTGCCCTGTTATTGCACAAACATACAGATTTATATTGTGTAAAGGGAAGCCCATCTTGAGAAATTGGAATTGAACTTGTTAATGTATTCTTTTCTCTGGAAACAGTAAATAATGAGATGACAGAAATTGAGAAAACTGTTGGCTAAAACACCACTAGCATGCCTAAAATGAGAGATTTCTGCATTTGGCAAGACATTGTTTCCTTCTGATTCTTCTGGATACACACCATTTGCTGTATAATACATTTAACTGAATTTTAATGCAGATTTTATTTAATCTACAGACACAGTGCAAATTCGAACCTGCACCACAAGCTGCTGACCAAAGACTCATTCAGCCCAGTCAACAATATCTACACGCCCTCATCCCACTGTAGAGACAGAGACTCTGTTGGCCTGGACTACTGCCAAGACCAACGGGACAGAGATCTGCCCCATCGAGACCCAGCCAGCCAGACCTCCGTCATCTTCCGAGGACACAACCGTATGGGCCTGGTCTTCCCTATGAGCAAAATGTCTACAGCACCATTCAATGCTGAGCCATCTCCCTTAGCAGAGATGGAGGGATTAGGACGAGGAGGAGAAGGTGGTGAAAGTGTGGAGGATGGGGCAGTCCTGGACCTGAGCACCTCGTCCTCTGCTCCGCCTCGTGGCAATGGCAGTGCTCAATCTTCCTGGGACTCAGATGGAGCTGGTAGTGAGGAAGGGGAAGGGATTGAAGAGGATGAGGAGGTGCTCCCCATGGAGGACAGCGATGAAAGCTGCGATGGGATCGGCGTGGGGAGGCCTGGGGGTGAGGAGTTGGCACTTGTGGGAGAGAGGACCCTGGGCTGCATTGGGGGAGGACAAGGCGGGATTCAGGGAGGTGGGGGTGGATCTCCAATAACCTGCCACGTCTGCCAAAAGGTCTACAGCAACAAAGGAACATTCAGAGCCCATTACAAGACTGTCCATCTGCGACTGCTTCACAAGTGTAAAGTCCCCGGCTGCAACACATCCTTCTCCTCTGTGCGAAGCAGAAACAGGCACAGCCAGAACCCAAACCTTCACAGGAACCTGGCTGTCAGCTCAGGTGCCGCAATGGATCAGGAGTAAGGATTTGAACTTGTGTGCCAACATGACTGATTTCCTTTGTTCCAAGTGTCTTTTTGTTGCTGTTGTTTTTCATTTTTGGGCACCTAAAGAAGGCTCACCAATTAGCACTTTTAAAATTCCATCCTGTTGTCATATTTTGGGTAAAAGAGAGGAAAAAAAAGATATACAATCATGAGTTCATTTGTTGTGGCAAATGCAACTTGCTTTTGGAACAAATGGCTTTTACTGCAAGGCAAAAAAAAAAAAATTCATAAAGTATTACATGCAGCTGTCTGTATTTCCACATCAACGTGCAACAACCAACCAACAATCAATCAAATTCATTTTCAGCATTGGTCTCACTCTTTCTTTGTAATGCAGTACTAATTTCCTTGTATTGGTTTGCCTTACAGCCCAGTTTAGTCCTTAAAAAATCCACTTATATGAACTGAATTTTTCCACCTGTTGTTCAAGTGAGAGTTGAGCTTTGAAACTGTATCATTATGTATTCTGGTGTTTTGTTTTTGGTCAGATGTCCACATCTTCCCTTTGAGGCTGTGCAAAATGTACTGATCAAAAACAGTAGTGAAGTAAATTCTACATGTGTCATTTCATTCATCTGGACAATGGTCTTTAAAAAAAGAGTCTGTTGAAAAGCTATAGTGTTGTGAGCTTGATCAATAAGTTACTGTATGGTGTTATATGATCTGTCTTAACTGTTCTGGTTGTTGCATACTACTAATGTTGACCAAAGATTTTTTCAGTCCACAAGTGTGTACAGAAACCCCTTCATACAGTATGAGGGGTATGCAGTATTACAAGGGCCCGCCCAGCCTTCTGTCATCTACTTTGTGATTAACAGCAGTATTCAGATGTGGGCTCTGTTGAACACCCCCACCCCAGGTAAAACATACTTTTGACTGATAAAAAACAAACAAATAAAGAAACCTGCAAATCTGCTCAGAGGATTAGACTTGATTAAGGCATTGCTCTTGTATCATTAGAGTGGTTGCATGCAGTATCCTGACTGACTGAGCAGACAGCAGGAAATTCTGTGTCTGGAGGCTAGGCGCACTTACTGTGAATGAGTCAAACACTGAGAAATAAAAGAAAAAACATTTTATAATCATGGCCCCACACATGAGCACAACCTAAAAAAAGAAGTGGTAAACAATATGTTTATTGAACTGTATATTCTGTGAATAGAGTAATTTGTTATCTGAAAGAAACCAAAAAAATATACTGTATAAAAAAGGTTAACTTCACCACTAATGTTGCTCATCGTTGATCTTTTTTTTTTTCAACAATGAATTAACAAGAGCATTGTGTTGTACATGTCTGATTATTTCACCATGGTTTACTGTTCTGGTTTTGCTCTATATTCTGTGTATTTTTTCATTCTGTATTTAAATGCAATGGGCCAGATTTAAGATCCCATTTATTTGTTGCTTGGATTTGTAAAAAAAAAAAAAAAGGCACAAAAACCAACTTATGATGATAGGTGTTCATGTTTCCTTTGATTTAATGTTACAATATTCATTCCAATTAAATAAAAAGCCATATGTTTGCAAGCCTCATTCCATTCAATATGCTCTCCATTAAAAAAACTAAGCGCAATAATTACTTTTATCATTGTGAATGAAATTTATTCCTCTGCATCATATTAGCAGTTTAGATATATACATATATAAACACTGATGATAACACAAAGGATGCTGGAGGATTCTTGTTGCCTTGCTCATCTCGGCAGCAGTATCATCTGATCCAGGCTAACTCCCTCGGGGCCTTGTAATACTCAGTGTTAGGCGGAGCAACACTGATGAGTCTCTAACTGACACACAAAGCAGTGGGCTGCTGGAAGGATAACAGGCAGGCTTTACTGCAGAACATATCCCTCTTAACAACTCATTTAAAATAGAGGTGAAACAAAAAAATATATATTTTCTTACAGGATGAAAATTAAAGAACAACATATTTTCTCGCTCACGCGGCGATGAGCCATCAGATAGTTCTGGTTTTGTTTGTCCAAATATTTGTCTCTAAGTTTTCTACAAAGCAGGAGAATAGAATTTCATTGATATTTCTTTTAACACTGAAAAACAAAAACAAAAAAAAATCAACATCTGTTTCTGGAAACAGTGTCTAGATAACCCACAAGCCTGACTTGAGGTGACTTTTCAGTGGAACTACTGTCTTCTGAAACAATAGTCTCTATGAAAACTGGTTACAGCCATGTGGCTAGGGGTAAATATGAAAGCTATATGAGAGCTTTTTTATAATTTGAGTGAAACAACCCCATAAAGTGAAAGAGAAAATCTGACTAATGAGTTAGTTCTAACATAAATCAGCTTGTTTGGAGAAAACTCAGTCAGCTGCCAATGTTTCCACAGAATGACTCCGGTCAGATCAACCTCGGCTTGAGTCCCTCACTGACACACCGCCCAGACCAGCCAAGCAAACAAAACAGACACAAATACAGCTAGAGACACAGAAAGAGACATGTACACACACAGGTGCAGCAACACCATGTCTAAATGCTCACAGGCTGTTTTCTATAGTGGTGCAAAAACATCTTGGCAAGTGACATTTTGTCGGAAACTAACTAACAGTGGATTGATTATATTTAGATTTCTAGTGATCCTTTCTTTCAGCATGATAAAATGGAAGAGAGAGCAGACACATTCAACAGTGATTAAAAATTTGCATTGCTGTAAAATGGCATACACTACACTACCCGAAAAAAGCTCTCACAGTTATTGAAGAGGTGAATTAATCACTGTAATACTGCTATGCAAAGTTAAAGGGCATGGATGGAAATGGACCAGGGACAGTGGAAGTATCGTTGGGCCCACATTGTAAAAGCGAGGAGGACAAATCTGTTATGCAACATGCCAAAGTATTGCACTATTACAGAGGGCTGAAAGCCTTGCATAACTCAACAATTCAACCCACCCATCACATTTACTGTACATTAGTGAGCCTACAGAGCTGTTCCTCATCACTTAGGAGCTGAAAATCCAGTTCTGACAAGTGGCCCCCATCCTTTTTCTCTGGCACATTGCAGAAATCTAGTACCACTCAAAGAGGGCACAATGGGTTATTTCAGTCCCTCCTGTGTGCTGCATGTAGGCGACAATATTCAGCAGAGAACCTGGTTGATCTGTAGAGGTGGAGCACTTGCTCAACTTCCTCCACAGAGCCGTATCTGTATCTGGAACAACTTGCATCGTTAGGGCTATTTTTATGAAGCAGTGGACCGCTTTCAGATACATCAGTGGTAAATATGGAACAGACTGAGGAAAGTGAGGAGCCTCTCATCCAACAGTTCGCTGAAATACACCTGCAGCGTTCAGGACAGCTTGATTTGAACACTGACGAAGGAAAACATGTTAAACAATAGAGGTAAATGGTCATCTTTAAAATCCACATTTCTAAATTCTCATTTTTAGAGCATGAGGGGATGCTACGCAGTAGTAGTGGTTTGCCATTAACCGTGCTGCTGTTTATTTTTTGTTTTCGAGACTGGAAACCAGCTAAACCTGGCTGAGCATACTGCAAAATAAATCTATTTACATTTCATACTGCATACTACTATGAAATGCAGTATGCAGTACTGCAAAAAACATCCAGTGACGCAAGATCAGACCAACTTGCTGTCTCAACTGGTGTACCTGCCCAAGGTTAACACGCAGATGTTTTTTTTTGTTTGTTTTCTTATGAAAAATTATTACCATGAAAAATCACATATTTTTTTATTTAGCCCTTTAAAAACTTTTTTTTTCAAGCAAATGAAACCTTTTGACAGTGCAATAAGATTTTTTCAACTGATCCATATCATCTTGCTGGAATTTTGTAGAAATTAGTGTCTGTCTTGAAAGAAGCCAGAAATAGGAAACTTGATTCAAGAAATTATCGTGTTATGTTTTTTTGTCCTTTTGGGACCACTGAAGCAAGCTGTAAACAACATTATCATATCATCACTTATATTTTGGCAATGGTTAACAATTTCCTCATTTACACATCCAGCAGACATGGAGCAACATTAGCACTCATTTGGAGTCATGTTTCCAATAGTAACTCTCTTTTTTTCTGTTTTTGGTCTGCATCTACTTCTTGGGGAGATATCCTTATTTAGCAGCTTAACGTTCCCATATGTTCACCAGCTAGTGACCTTCTGGGTAAAAACTAGTCAGCTGAACCAGCTTCTTTAAGAGAACAATGGGTAGCTCCAATTTAAGAGCCATTTTCTTCTTTCTTTTCACTTTTTGTAAATTAATATAAGACAGACTAACATGATGGTCTTTTAGCCACACTGCTCGTCAGCATGCACACTCCATTCTCTGAACGTTGTGTGCGCATACAGCCAATTACATGTAATGACATAGTTCATACCATCAGGCTAACAGCAGGCAGGAGGGGCTGATGGTCAGGATTGGCTGTAGTGTGGGCTTTTTGCACAAAGTATTACTATTTTACTATTTATTCTTAAAAGTGTGATTGCATAAAATGTTTTTCAGATGATTGTTTATCTGATTCGCACTAACATAGTTTATTATACTTAATATTGTGCCAATAAAATGTTTTCTATTACTAATTAATTGCATTTACTGCAAATTAAGAATGGTAAATTCACTGACAGAACAGAGGGATATGGTGTCACCTTGTGTAAGTTTACAACGCAGATCGTTGACATAAGGTCTGCAATACGAGTAATTTAGTGCTGCTAAATCTAGTCCAGATGTTTTGTGCAGGGCAGGTCGTGTACAGTGGGTTTATCAGAGCTTATTCACTGAAAACAGCCAGCTGCTGCTGCCTGAAACATGGCTGTCGAGAGCAGTGACACTCAACCAAACACTGAATTTGCAAGTTGCAAAACCAAGATCATGAATTGAAGGAGGCTGAAAGGTTGTGTAGAGCTGAGGGGATCTACACAGTTGGGTTATAATTCTTGGTGTTGTCTGTATAAGCACCACCTTTCACACATGACATGGTCGGCTGATCCATTGTTAAAGATTTTTAACATTGTTAACATGTCTGGGATGTTTTAATATATTATAAGACATACCTGGAGTGATATAAGCAGCCATAGCTGAGCATTTCTGCTTTGGAACTGCAGCGTACCAGTGAAAACACGGATTCAGACAGACCAGCCTTCATACGTCACTTACTGAAGGAACGGAAATTTCAATGACATGATAACGTAGTTAAGCCCAAGGCTCATGCTATTTATTAGCATTATGTTTTTAATGTCATATTGAGTAATACATAAAATACATTCCACACCATTCTGATTGGTCGACTTGAAGGCGACCTTGAAATTCACTCTTCTTCTTCTTTGGAGTCGGTTTCCAGTTCAAGCATGTATGGCTGAATTACTCCTGTTCTACCACTTGCCATGTGTAGTTTACAGTAGCTAGCAAAACAGACAACAAACAGAGGTTTGTGTGTTTGTTGAGCAGAGGCTAAGATGAGCAGGTATGCACAATATCATTGAGCTGTAGGCAAGCTGTGGAGAGGTGGGTGGAGATTTGTACAGGGTTGGTGACTTTTTGCATATTCATATATACTCATCAATGAACCCAGAAAATCAAAGTAAACCAAACAATTCTGATGCTTTTTGTGAGAATACATCCTGAAACATCCAACATACATCTTGAAAGTTTCCTCTATGAGCCAGCACCTGGGAAATAACAGATTCATGCATGCTACTGGGAGAATCCCAAACAGTGAAACTGAGCTCTCCGAACAACACTGCTGATGATCCCCCACATGTTCCAGAAAGAAGGGTCTTTCTGGGGCACTGACACCGGATCCTACCTCTCGGTCCTGGGATGGGGATCAGGGCTGGTGGGGGGAGGGGGGAGTGGAATTGGAGGGTAAGGCAGAGGAGGGTGGAGAGAATGGATTGTCCACGGGTGCTTGGGAAGCTGAGGAATATGAGGGGGTATTACTGCCCGGCACAGTAGCCAGATGGACAGCAGATGACTTTTGTTCTTCCAAATACTGTGCAGGCCGAAGTAGGAAGAGGAGTAGGAGGAGGTGGTGAGGACTAAAAGCAGAGGGAAAGTGGGGGGGTTAGGGGCGGCAGGAGGAGAGAGGAGACAGGCTGAAGTGAAAGTTTCAGTTTTACAGGCCAGGTTTTTTTCACTTACAACATGTTCATCAAAGCCATTTGTATGTCCCAACATGTCCTGCCAAGAAAGAAAATCACTATATCCTCTACATAGTTATTACATTCACCATTATTTAAGAGGTGAAGACACTAGAAAATATTCACTTTATAGATACGATTTCCATTTACTGACAATCCCCAGTATCCCAGTGACCATTCTAACCATTCTCAAATCCTGCAGCCTTAATTCAGCTGTGTACACAAATTAAAATCTAATAATGATCAACCTTCACCACCAGCTGCATGCCAGCACAGGAGCAGAAGTGCCGCTACTCTGCCCCCTGCTGCTGGAAATCAGACTCCTTCTCATTTGAATATCTGTTCGTCTGCAGGCTTTCACTGCCACCTAGTGGTGAAGAAGGAAAATCACAGGCTTCTGTATGATTTTCATTTCACTGATGCCTCCAGCACACCTCAAGGTATGCTCATTTGATAAAATGCTGATCCTGGTCAACAACTTATGCAACATCAGTATGTACTGTAACATTTAAACACAGCCTATGCTAAACAAAAGAAAACCAGTGCTTTTGTGCAGTGGCCCTGAAAGCTAAATGCACACACATGCAACTGGACACAAGAAAATCAAAGGCAGAAAACATCTTCACCAAGTTAACATGTACATCATATCATTAAAAAGCAAACAGCATTATAGTTCAAAACTTATGATTCAGCTTTGGAAGAACAGCTTCATTTCTCGGTAGCTGAAAATGCTGTCATGAAAATGTTTTGTAATCTGATCAAAACGCACTTTACAGAGATGATGAAATGTGTAGCACGCTAACTAGAGGTTAGAATTTGTATACCAAAGGTAACTGGTTCAAAGTTTTGAACAATTGTGTATGTTTTTGTTTGTTAAGATAAAAGAACTAAACTAGGACTATAATACTAAATACACAAAATTACAAACATCAATATTGTTTACTTTTATGATATGAATTGATCTGAAATGTATAATATAATCTCTGCAGAAAGATTGAGTGATCTTATAACTCTCTTACATTGTTATAGTGAGCCGTGAACCAGCAGCCATTGGCGTGTAAGGCAGTTGCTGATGGCATTTATTTAATGCCTGACGGCGCTAAAATCAAGTGAGTCGTTGCTCATGTAGTAGTATGTTTGAAGGATTTTGTGTGATTCTTTTAAATATAATGGTAAAGTCAAGAGTTTCAAATTGTAAAAAAAAAACAAATAAAACATTGCAGGGCTTCTCAAAGTCCGGACCACAGCCGGACTGGATGCCAAGCCTATCCAAAGCCAGCCCATACCGTGAACTCACGGGTCACACCTGGCCCACCTAAACTTCCCATCCAGCCTGCAGAGTATTAATAATTTCAGATTACACGAATGCACGCATGGCCAGAGAGTGAGAGTGATTCTCAATTACCTTGAAACGAGCTTGAAACAAGCCAAAAAGTCAGTCATGACTAATTCACCTGCTCTGTAGAAACAGATACTCCGGGGTTGTTGTTTTCTGGGGATCCTGCAGTGGAGTGTTTTGTGAGACACGGACTCCTCCATTGGTAGTTGAACTGTGGATTTTGCATCAAGCAGTGACTGCCTTGTAGGTGGAGGTCTGAGAATATTTTCTTGTGAAGTATCTGGTTATCATTATGGATTATCCATGTTTTTTAGTAGTCTACTGACACTGATAAAGGCTCAAAAAAGTAACAATGACATTTAAGTGAGAAAGTGAAAATATTAAATAATAATAGGCTACTTAGGCCTAAATAAATTTAATTTTGTTATCTGAAAGTCTGGCCCCCACACTGTCTGCTTAGAAACATTCTGGTCCTTGGACAAATGTGATTGAGGAGCTCTGCCACCTTTTATTATGAATCATCTACAATATGTTATGAGGTGTAACATTTTCTATTTTGATACAAATAAATCTTTTAAATTAAGAGTGATTGTGAGTGTGAATATACATTGTAGTTGCCTGTGGATACTCTCATTCATCCAGGTCATTGTAAACCTCAAGGCTTTCAGTCGTTCAAAACTGGACTAGTCAGTTGGGGGTAGGGTACAACACCCTAACACCATTGCATTGGACTAGAGCTGTCCTATCTAGTCTGGTGCGCATGAACTGATGAAGCCTGCTTGGATGAGAGGCGAAACGTCCTCCAAGACAAACTGATGAGGTCCACCTGCGAACGACTGACGGCCTTGATACAGTGTAGTTGGAGATCACAGCGATCCTGCCCTCAGGTGAACTTTTTTTTAATGTGGCGCATTTATGTATCGTTGACAACATTGTCATGGCAACGTTAACAGATGGAGAGTGTGCTCTATGTCGTTGCTGCCGAGTTCCCACATTAACATTACACTGGACAATCCACATGAAGGACTGCTTCATATGCTGGTAACAACTGACAACAACTACATGCAGCAGTGGAGCCAACTGTAGGGTAAAGCAGGGAAGCAGTTGTAATACTTCCAAACTAAATGACATTTGAAGCATGGAGTGCTGGGAGTCTATAACAACAGATGTCAGGGGTGTCATGTTTCCTTTCACCTTCTTCAGCAGTTGCGACACTGAAGCTCCTGAACCGCATCAGTGGTAAAGTCTGTTTTCTTGTTTATTGATTGTTTAATAGAAATACAAGCCTGATAACTTATATAGTCAGTCAGTAATTTCCCACACCATGTTCTCCCTTTTCTGAGAGGAGACTCTGGCAGACTCAGTTCTGGCATCAACAGGTACGTTGTTACTGACAACACTAGATGGCAGCAATGTGTTTCATGACATTAATAACATCACTTTCTCTGTCAGTGAAAGTTCTCTGTGGAAGTTCTTTTTACCCAGAATAAGGGTTCTCACACTTATTCTAGAGAACACTGAAGGTGCTTTGAGAATGTTCCAGAGAGACAGACATACACACATCAAAAACACTTCAGAGCCATGGTACTCCATTGAAGTAATACAATTCATTGAACACTTGCCACTGTTAGATCTTCAAAGGTTCTCTGGAATTTCCTGTGAGAAACAAGAGAATATTTGTAAATCTTTTTATGTCGTCCTGTTTATCAGCAACTCAGGCTGAAGTATTAATCCCTGACTTTACACTTGAAGATGACAACAATGGTTTTGATCATAATGATAATTATTATGATGGACAAATGTCCTATACCTGCCAAGTATAATTCAGGGCATTTGAACTTATATTAAAAATTTCTGTTAACTTCTACCTCCCTTCTTCAGAAGAAGTTAGTGTGTTTTGTCCTCCACTACATCAGACTGCTGTGTTAGGCCAACTAGTGCAGATATTAAGCATAAGATTAATACATACTAGTCAACTTTTACTGAAGGCTCCCCTTCAGATATGTATTTCACATAAAATCCTCTGCATTGATTAATAATTTGTCTTTATGTGATAGCTAGTTGACAGTGTAGAGACAGATAGGAAAGATAGGGAGATATCAGAATCAGAACAAGAATCTAAAAACACGTACACTATACAATAATATAGATCAACCACATATAGTAAACAATATGAAATGTGCATGTGAATATGTAAACTATGTGTAATATGCAACAAAAAAGAGAACAAACTATATAGATAACAGTCTATCTGCTGTGCAACATTCAACATCAGGTAATTATAATAATAATAATACTAGAAAATGACTACTGCTAATACTAATACTATAATAATACCCATACTAACAATGCAAACAATAACAATAGTATATGGAATTATATATTGTTGTTGTGGTAGTATATATAGTAATCATGGTATATGGTAATATATAGTGATATATAGTAAGAATAATTATAATAATAATAAAACTCCTCGTTTTTGTTATTATTGACATGCAGCAAAGGTCAGCTGCTGAAATTTTAAAAGTTTCAGGAAGACAAGATGTTACAACAGAGCATTAGGGTCACATTGAGGGAAAAAATTGGAGCTTTCGAGAATAAAGTTGTAATGTTACAAGAATAAAGTCTGTACCTTCATAAATATGGTGCAAATGTTGTGCATACTAGCACTGTTTGAACATGTTATTTATTCTTAATCCTGTCCAAAATCGCCATCGTTCCAAACACACTACAGAGCATTCTTCCATGGAAATTAGATGATTAACAAGATGTTCAGAATTTTTTAACCTGATAATACAGAGCAGGAAAAACAAAGGCAACTTGGACTGGATTGGGAGGTGTGATAGTGCTTCACTGCAGGACCAAGCATACATTTGAACATTTTCACAGATGCCTTTTATCATATTTTCATATCATATATGTTTTATCAATGACTTAAACACAATGATATCAACCATTTGAATGTAATGTTGCACAGATCATAGCATGTGTAAAGTAGAAGAAAAAAAACAGTATGTGTGTGGACACAGAGCTACATGACACAATGCATGTTGAATAACCTGACAGCTGGAGGAATGAAGGACCTGCTGTAGCGTTGCTTCTTACAGAGCGGATGCAGAAGACAAAACAGACAAATAGTGATGTGGTGCATGTGTGGGGTGAACACAGGCTGTCACAACTGCTGATCTGACTGTGAAAGGCAACATGTCACAGCAGAGATGGCTGTGCCTTACTAAAACTTTCCACAGTCTGTACCGCCTATTGGTGACATTGTTTCAATAAAAAACTTGTTCTAATTTACAGTCACAACAACATAGAAAATATCACAGATGCTTGTATCTCTCCAAAAATACCCAGATATTATCACAGTTAGTCCAGCTAGAGACTGGAAACAGTCTGACAAACACTTACTACCACAGGAGCCTGATCACTCGAGACAAAGCTGGAAGTGTCAAGCTAACAAGCAAGGACTGGAGACAGGCTGGCCCAGCTCTACAGGCTCTGTCTGTCTCACCTGGTGCTCACCTGGATTACTGGCACTTCTAATGGAGACAGAGCAGCTTCTGGGCTCCTCTGGCCTGAGGAAGGAAGACAGAGGCGTCCATGTCTGCTAATCAGCCTGTGTAGCAGCCTGCAGTGTCCAAACAAAATATCAAGCGTGGATGAAGACGTTTAAAGCAAGAATGACGAATGAGTGTTGGCTCAAAAAGACCTGACACAACTCACAAACCATCTCGTGGCTCGGATAATTGTGGACAAGCAATGACAGCAAGCGTTGACCGTAGCTTGAGCTCATGTCTCACATTAATCATTCATTCCATGTCGCCCATTGAAGGAGGTTACCTGAGTGTCAGACATCAGGCAGAGCTGCCTGTTGACTCATGAAGACATCGCAGGACGACCTCAGAGGTGCGGTTTGTCTGTCCTCTTACCAGCCTTGCTGGTTATTTCCGGAAAATTATTTCTATTTTTCCTCTAAATTTATTCCCCTGCTATTATTACTTTTACTTGAATTATAATGACGTTTTTGCTGTCGTAATACGAGGTCTTTACTCTGCAAAGACATTTTCTACACCTTTCATCATTTCTACAGATCGCAGTTTCCTCCTCACGAGCGGGTGTCAGCCAATGGGGTTTGAGAAGTGGCGACATCTCTGCCGTTCAGGAAGCACTCTCCTCCTCTGCCGCTCATTCAATTAGGCAATACCTTGCAACTGCAACTTCCGGTATGAACCTTCAAAGTAAAACCACGGATGGCCAATGTCGCACTACCTTTTGACACAGTAAATAGTGTAGTGATAGTGGCAGTTTCATGAAATGACTCAATATTCTGCAGTGAAATGAAGAATAAATTCTATATATATTTAGGCTGAAGAATCACACCTCTGTGTGCTGATGTTTGCATATACATGGATAAATTAGAGCTGTGAGCAGTGTATCTATGTGAAAAAGAAAGGTGTCATGGAAGTAAATGGACGCCCTGACAGTGGTCAGATATTGTGGAGGAGATTTCTGATAGAAAACCCTTACGATATTTTAAGAATTCATCTATCTGGGATGAATGAAAACTAGAAAAATTGGACCGGTCTCAAAAACCGTCACAATGTCAGTTTAATTTAAGCGATTGCATTAAGAATACTCAAAAAAGTGACTCCAAGAGACTCTAAGTTGTAACTGTGAAAGTTTTCCCCCACTGACACCATTTATGTTCATTTTGTATGAAAAGTAATAAAGGTTAAGAAATAACAAACGTCAATTTTCAGCGTTTAAGTGACACTTTTATTTTGAAGAGAATACTTCCGACCAGTCAACCTTTGTTGCCCGAGCTTGACCCAACTCAGGTCTTGCTACAATCTGGGACGGTGTTGACTGATGACTGCGGTGCTGTGGACTGGTCTGATCGTCTAACGTAGATCTCCTCAGTGTTTTTCGGTTTCTTACGGAACAGTGTCTCCAGAGGTGAAGCGCTACACATTTGAGGAAGATGTCTGTGGCCGGGCTGAAGAAGCAGCTGCACAAAGCCAGTCAGGTATGGAGACGCCTGTTACTGCTCGCTCATAACAACGGTTGTTTGGATGTGAACAGTGTTTGCAGCTTGGTGTCGGCCTCCAGGTGATTCAAACACATGAAAAGTAGCCAACCTGAAATTGTTGCAGGTAACTGTGGTGGATTTTGGTGATAATAGAGACACTGGTTTTATCCAGATCGTTTGGTGCAGGTACGACTTCACACCAAACTTAGTTGAAAAAAGCGACTAAATGAATTCTTTGTTGCATATAGGCAAACATGTACTCACTGTTTGACTGAACAGCGTGTTAGAAACGCTTAAATCCAGCAGATATTTGGGCTTTCTTGCTGATTGTGTAGATGATCCACCTCGCAGCTCACCGCTGTCATGACCCTTGATCGTTAACGGTAGACTTTGGTGCCGTTGTTCTCCAGCTCGTCGATGGGAGCTCCACACTAACTTTGTTCACCACCGTCCCCAAAATCTAGTCTAACTATCCCCAAAATAAAATGTTGTTTCTTTCCTTTGTTATTGTCATCTATCATTGTTAGTTTTGTCACATAGTTTATTGAAAGCATTTCGCCTCAGTACAAGTAATTCAGCAGTGTAACTCCAGAGGTTACCTTCACCTCTGACAGAACATTCATAACATGGAAACACTGAAAGTGCTTCTACCTCTAAACTGTGCTCATCAGAAGTACTTCAGTACATTTATTTCCTGTGAACTTGTGTTCACTGTTTGACACTTCAACAGAAACTCTCAGGCCTCTTTCCACATCTCTCTCTCTCTCCCTCTGTCTGTCTGTCTCTCTGTCTCTCTCTCTCTCTCTCTCTCTCTCTCTCTCTCTCTCTCTCTCTCTGTGTGTGTGTGTGTGTGTGTGTGTGTGTGTGTGTGTGTGTCACAACAATGCTCCATGTGTAGATTGTATTTGACTGGATAAGGAAAAACAACAATTTTTTCAATTTCAGAGTACTCCACATTGCAATAACAGTTGCATGATTTGATTTATTTGCCTGAGCTAACACAATACGAACATTAAGTCCAGTGATTGTACATTTGTTCCATCCTTGAGTAAATTGTGGCATGTGACAATGCAATACAATACTGTACTGGTGGGTCAAAGTTTCACAAACCTGTCAAACTAACTGATGGATACATCTAATGCAGCTCTATTCATATATTTTTTCTTAGTTCAACAGTGTTTATAGCCAACATAGTATGCTAACTAATATATAGAGTCCATGCATAGTGGTTCGTATGTCCTCTAACAAAATATTTCACCAAACTGGCTACACACCTGCAGGCCAACCTCCTCACTTATTAGTCGGCTAGCAGTATTGGTCCTGTTTTTGTCTCAATAATGCGTGCTTATTCACAAAAAAAACGGACACAATTAGCTTCTCTCCCGTGTTTGTGGTGGTATTTCCATCTAGCCATTAAAACAAATGCATTTCCTTGCGTTGGTCAAAAGTGGGCGCAGTCTGTATATTCTACAGAATTATGGACACAAGACAAAACTGTGTGGAAACAAGGCACCAGTCCTGCTATGTGTATAACTCCATTAGCTGTCAGCTCTATTAGCTCTATTGGCTCCATTAGCTGTTAGCTCTATTGGCTCAATTAGCTGTTAGCTCTGCAAGGCTGTTGCCCGATGGCTGCTAACAACTAATGCTCTCCTGCTAATTCAGCACAGATTTCTTGTTTACAGCGTAGCATTGTTAGGGAGAAAGTAGTGACTTTACGGCATCGGATTTTAATATGGGACAGTAACTATAGAAACAGCATCAGAAGATGCACTCTGTTGTAGTCAGCGCTTGGTTCAGTTTTTCATTTCCTAAGTGATAGTTATACACCTTTCACACAGGACATGCAGCTCAAAGTGCTTTACAACCAAGAAATCACATGCACCCAGTGCTTCACCTAATAAAGACAGAGTGAACATTAAAACAGGGAAAATTAATGAAATGAATGAAGTAGTAAATATAAGATAGAATAAGGATGAAAACAGAATAACAAGAATGCATAACGTAAGATGGCAAATAGAGTCCACTGAATAATGGTAAGAAAATGAGTTAAAACTAGAGTACATAGAATACTTAAAATCAAGTAAAATACAAGATTTAAAAAAAAAAAAACAGCGCCGCAGTGCCCAGGTGCAAAGCAAAGCGTGAAAGTTTCAGGCCTATATCAGGAAAGTCATAGCTAGTTGAAGCTTAAAGTGGAGTTTTATCTTTCTTTTAAAATATTTAGCGAGCTGGCTTCCCTGATATCTGTAGGTAGTGTGTTCCAGAGAAAAGGACATGGAGCCTTCAGAAACATGGACCCAACAGGCCTATAATAACAATTTCACAAACGGAGCTTGTACATATTGTTAAATCTGGGCATCCGCCACCCTTAAATGCACTTAAATGTTCCTCATCAAATTCCATTCAGAATCGGCCTGTTATTCCCACAGCCTCCTGCCACCAAAATACACCATGGTGGGCGGCTGTGAGTAACTGTGAACCAGTTCTAACATTTAGAAACAAATGCTGCCTGGTGGATCATCTGTTTCTCTAAATGAGCAATTTGTCTAAATGGTTCTGAAATGTCTTAAGCTTACAGTTTGAATCTTTTTAAGAACGTTTGCTGAAAATTAAGCAAGCCAACACCATTGTGTTAGGATGGAGTTTGGCATAAGGTTTTCCTCTAAGGATCTTTTAGATGTGCCCTTATCATATACGTTGCCCGTAGATGCATTTGGCCATTGGACATAGATCATTTCCACTGCCCCACTGAGAGTTTTGAGTTTCAGGTTGTGTTCGGCCTGTTTGTGTTGTGGAGAACTTCAAGCTTGTGCTGGATTTTGGCAGGAACAGCGTAGAGAATCCAGTCAATCTGCAAAGTAAAATACTTTGTGCATGACAATTAACACAATTAACACAAGTAAAAAAGAAACAATTTAACCACGTAGCCTACTTACCCACGGTAGAAGCACGAACATCAAGGGAAAATGACCAAATCAACAAAATCTGAACAAGTCAACAAATTCAGGCAGGAAAAACCCAGTGCCTCTGAATGCTCTCAGTGAGGTATGAAGATGTTGCTGTGTTGTTGAAATGCTAGGTACCAGCTACGAGCCAGGATAAAGTAAATTATAATAACCAAAACTTACTGACACAGGTGGGTCTCCCAGCTATGCTTTGTAGCTGTGGATCTGGAGAGGTAACATATAACAAACACATCAGCAAAACACCAGCAAAAATACTGACGTTGCTATTTGCCAATAAATATTTTTATATTAACATTAGATCTAATTGCTTTGCTTTGTAAATTTGCGTATCTTACTCACTCATTGTGAGTAAGATACGTATTTTACTCACTTTTACTCACTCATTAAGATACTTATTTTACTCATTCATTGTGAGTAAGATACATACTGGGTGGGACATTTTGCACTTGAAAAATCTTGTTGTCACTGGTGTCTGGTGGATAAACTATTTAATGGTGACACAATTTCTAAATCAACCCAAAAACACTTTAGTATTTCTGTGCAGCAATTTTACTTATCGTCCGATATATACGCTGATACAGATATATCTGCAGTGAGCTAATATTGGCCAAAAAGCTGACCTGGCTGATTTATTGGTCTTGTTCTAATTCGATTCACTCAGCGTTGTTTAGGTCACAGCAGGAAGTTCATTTCGGTGAAAAGGTTCTGATAAACCCACTGTACTCTCCCTGATGTATCTTGGGTGATCGGATCACAGGTCAACGCTAAATACAAGTGTAAACCACCACCAAGAAAAAAATGCAGGGGAGTACTGATGTGCGTGGAGTTCAGCTACCATTTTCGTCTTGTCCTGCCCTTATTTGCAAGTCGCAAGTGATTTTATCCTGTCAGTCTAAACAGTTAGAATAGCTCATTCGTGTGTATAAATCCTTAACACAGTTTTATTTTCTTAGCTAGCTGTTAGCCAGTGTGAAACAAACATGGCAACACATAATAACTGTGCATGGGGCTGTTTGACCGTCACCGCAAGTGACAGAGTTACTTACGAAATCTGAACACAAGTGGTCAATTAGAGAGCTGGTCTGTGTGGAGTATTCGGCAGCTAAAGGGACAGAATTTTCCTTCAGGAGTTGGTGGAAACCAAAATGATGTAAAACGAAGAGTAGCTGTTGGACTTAAATTCAATGCCTATGTTGCTCTGTGTCTGTAGGATGTGTATGCAATAAGATTGCCATATTAACTTAGATAGTAATAATATCTCAGAGTTATATTTACAGCATGTTTCTGCTGCCCCAAGTGGAAAAAAAAATGTAATTTCTTGTTTAAAAATGTGGGCCATTCAGGTCCCCCCTTTTAGGTACATGCAGAAGTATGCTTTACTAACTATAGCGGCTGCAGGGTGGCGGACTGAACAAGGACCTGGGTTCCACTGTTAGCAGACACAGGCCCTCCTGATGTGTCTTTGAGTCATACTCAGAATCCTGAGATGTTCTGTTCTGGAGCTGACCCTGACTCATGACCCCTTGTGGGTGCAGGAAGATAGAAGAGTTGTATGATTCTTATTCAAGCTGCAGTGCCAAGTGTTGCTGCATGTTGAATGCTCACTCACTTGAGGCATGTATTATTACACACCGTGTTTTCTCTGTTGTCCATCAGTGTAATGTCTTCCTGTTGTAGATGACTGTGCCATTTTCAAGGGCTTTACTGTTAACAGACTAACGGCCCAAATGCTGTTTATTACTTAGCATAGTTACTTTTAAGCAGCTCTGGTCAGCCTCCCTGTGTGAGAAGACAGCACAGATAGATGGGTTCAGTTAAATATAAAATTGTGCACTTTCAGTTTCTTTTCATGCCTTGCCTCACTCACACAGAGCAGTGTACAAGATCTGTCTTATTGACTAGAGTCATCAGCTCCCTATATGTGACTGTACCATAGATGACAGTTAAGTAGTATTTATAACTTGAACTACAAGGATACAGCATATAAGACACAGTTGTACTGTAATAGACAGTCTGTTTTAGGAATTAGTAAAGAGCCTTGTCAAGCCTTAGCTTGTATGTAGTTTGCATTTTTAGATGATATTATAGTCATAAATTGTCACTTTTAACATCTAAACATTGCGTTAATGATTATGATGTATTTAGTTTTTCAAAGGCGTAGAGAGAATGGATTATCTGAAAGACACAATTCAAGGCCGACAACCTCAATATGCGAGCACACAGTTGCAAAGAGCAAACATTAGTATATCAGGATTTTTATGGGCTAGGTGCCTTCTCAAATCTGGACTGTGACTGTAAGATGAAATGAGTTGAAAGTCAGAGAGCCTCATCACTGAAATCATGATTTGAGAGTGTAATTTTCACATTTCAAGAGTCTTGATTTTAATTGTAGCTTTTATTATTAAGGGTATCTCAACAAGTTATCTGAGGTAAGGAAGTTTTAGTTGGCAACCATTCATTTTGCCAGCTACTGTGTCAACTGTCTCTAGCTTATTTGCTCAGCTGTAGCTAACTAAGTGTGTGCACACACATGCGCGTGTGCATGTTAATGTATATAATATATATTCAAATGTATCGTTTCAATGTTTGAAGAAAGGAAGAGTGGACTGTGTTATTTTGCTGTCCTAAAAGACCAATATAATGCTTTTAATGATATTTCTCTGTATAAATCATTTCAGAGTTCATCTCATGTCAGCTTCAGACAGGTCGTTAGCAAGTTTATTGGTAGTTGTCGAGTGTAAATGGCAGACAGTTGGCTTTCTGAATCTTCAAAATGTATTTTATAGTTTTCCTATCATTTTCCTTGAATCTTTCAAACAGGACCTCTGGGATTCAGAGCTTGTAAGCAGTCTGTCTTGTCAGTCTGAAAGCTAATTTTAACATTAGCTCAAGCAGCTACAGTACAGAGCTGTTGGCAGTATCATTAGGTAAATGGTAAATGGACTGCATTTGTAAATTGCTATTCTAGTCTTACCTACTACTCAGTGCTTTACAACACAAGTCAGCATTCACCCGTTGACTCACACATTCTTACGCTGCTGGCAGAGGCTACCATGGAAGGTGTTACCTGCTCATCAGAGCAATAACCACTCATGCACAGTCGCACACTGATGGCACGGCATTGGGACTAATTTGGGGTTCAGTACCTTGGCAAGGACACTTTGACATGTAGACTGCAGGGGCCAGGGATGGAACAGCTCCTCCCTCCTGAGCTACAGCTGCCCCAAAGTGTCAGTCTGATTTAAATTTGTCAGATGTTACTTTCCAGCAGTTTTCCATTTTTATCATAATTCTGTTGCTGTTCTCAATACCTATAAAGCCATTTTGGATGTGAAGATTATGTCTAAAATGATTAAGTATTGTCAAGTTTACCACTGAAGGGATTTGTTCAGAAATAAGTGTAAATTGGTCAATTTATCTTTTAAACAATAGTCAAGTTGACCCCTGTCTATGTGGCAAATTTGGAAAAAAGAAACCTGGCAGGACATCAACAATCAAGTTAGCAAAGTTCCTTTAGTGCCATTTTACAACACAATTGTACAATGAAGTGTCATTTCCATCCTCTTTATGCAACACACACACACACACACACACACACACAGAACATATACAGGTTATTTAAATTCTCTACTTGTACAATATAGTGTGATGGTAATCTGTTTTATGAACTGCATGTGTTTATTTCCTTAACTCTACAATAATGTTACCTTTGCTGTCAACCTTAGTGATAACAGTGCTTTTTTATCCTCAGTTTACTTACTTCACTTTTCACAGTTACCTCTGTACATTTAATGGTACAGTTAATTGTATTTAGAGTTTGCACTGGACCAATCTAGTATGTACAGTATGTGCAATGTCAGTGTAAAGTTCCATGTCATTTATTTGCTTATGGAGTGCAGAGGATGAGTTGAGGAGTCGTACAGCCAGAGGAAAGAAGCTGCTCTGTAGTGCAGTGGTACAGCAGTGGATACTTCTGTATCGCTTACCAGACAGCAGCAGGGTAAATAGGTTGTGGCTAGGTGGGTATTGTTTTTTTTTTTTTATCAGTGTTTCACATAGATGGCAATATAACTGTGAAAATATTTGAAAGAAAACATTACCCCGTGTCTACTAGTAGTAAAGTATTTATGAGTATTTTTGTATTCAGTCTGGCATATATTTGTTCTGTTGTAATTTTATTTACCACTGTTTATGCAGTGAAGTCCATGGCTTTGAAATAAGTTTCAGTTGTGCTGTCTGCAGTTAACAGTTTACATATTATTCCATTTATATACAACTCAATCTAGCAGTTCACTTCGAGAAGCATTTTACCAGCCAGTTGTATATGCAATATATCAATCATGCTGCTGAAATACAGTCTTCAGAAGTGTCATCATTCAGCTTTTCATCTATTGTTGAAAAAGCAAAAAAAAAAAAAAAAAATAGCAATAAATCCTTATATTGATTCTCAATACTTGTATTACAGTAGGTAAAAATCACAATACATATGGAATCGGCACCCAAGTATCATGATAGCATCGAATCGTGAAGAAGCTTATCGTGCCAGCCCTAATATATAGTACACTATCTAGACCACAAATACTGGCCTGAAGATTGATTCATAGAATTACCTGTACTTACATGGTGAATTCAGCATAATGTTTTCCACAGCACTATTTCCATCAGTACAAAGCAGTCATATCATACTCTACTGCTTTTGTAATTCACACACATTTTGTGATTGCTGCAAATCTGCTGTCAACACTAAAGTCAACACTTCCTGCAGATATTTAAAAATAAATGCTTGCCAAGAAATTGAGGGATTATGCACTTTGAGCTGCTGGAAAGCTTTTAATGTAAAGCATTTGTGCAGGAAGTGTTGAGTTTTATTGACGGAAGCTGAACAGGGATTGATTAACTCAAAATGAAAAGTGAGTGAATAATTAGAAAATAAGTAAAGCATTATTTTAGAGAACCATGAAGATATTAAAACCAGACATCACATTATGACATGACATGTTGTATTTTGGTGGAAACATACTAAAATATGACAAAACATCATCATCAGAAACAATGGTGTATCTTAAATGCAAGTCTGGTATTTAATGTGTCTTTGTATTAGTATTTACAGATTGTAATTTAATTGTAATTGCAATATTGGTCCCATGTTTTCCTGAAATTCCTCTCATTGCCACTTCATCTCTAGTGGAAATTCATTCCACTTGCCTTGGGTCGCAACTGTCTTGTGTGTCAATGAAATTTCTATACCAAATACCACCAGTTATCCAACTTGATAGAGAATGCTGACGTTGGTGATGACCTTAGACCAGCATCTGGGTGAATCACAGATCTAATTCAGAGTATCACTGTTTTGTCCCTTCACGGCAGAGAGGAAGTCTCATGTTGGGCATCTGGCCTTATGAATATGAATGTCATTATTTATCTTATTATCTGATTACTTGTGTAGTTATTCCCATGTGCATGTGCTAAATGTCAGCCTGCTCCTTACTGTTTGTGTGTCTGTGTGAGCTCCTGGCTGTTGTGGTGTGTGATGCCCCCTCCCCGCTGTGATCAGTGTAATTGTATATTTGATTAGACATGCAGTTTCTCTCTCACAACACTCACATGTACTGTATTTTCTGCTGGTTTTTCCCTGCTGCCTTTTTGACCTTGCTGTTCTTGTTCTCTGAGTCATACAGTAATGAGCAGTCAAAGCCACAGCTGTAAAACAATTCAGAGCTTTTCGGACATTTCTGTCACCCACAGTGGTTTCCTGCTACTGGAAACACAGTGAGAAAACAACTGAAAATAACAGCCAGACTGTATCAATCAGACTTATGACCCCTGCAAACAACTGGGCGTATGTCATATATGTCAAAAATATTGTTTGGTACGTATTTCACCTGCTTCCTGAAGTGGAAATGGGACAGTGACCGGGACTGAGACCAGATGTGTAGTCTCTGTCAACTAGATAACTGGGAAGGGAAACACTGTCTCTTCCTGTTTATTTTTCATAGCTGAATCTTTTTCCACTATTATTAGAAAAGGGCTAAAAACAAAATAGTGGAGTAAAAGCTCTAAATCTCATTATCTGTGTCTGTTTCAAAAGGCAGCAGTTACCACTAAAATATGTTAGATCTTAAATACCCTGAATGACTGGGGACTTCTAAACTAGATCCTCTGTTTAAAGTCTTTTTAAATTGCACTGTACTTCCACTCAACATATGTCTGTATTTATTGTATCTTACCTATTCAACCAATTCCATGATGTGTTGGGGACAGTCAGTAGGGTCTCGTTTAGGGATGGTTAGGTTTAGAATTTGATTTAGTTTAGCGGTTTTAGTTAGTCTTTGGTGTTTAATAGGCTGTAAATGTTACTGTTTACAGTTAGATAACAGATATTTTAAATACTGTCTCTCTGCGTCCCTTTTTTTAATCTTTACCTAGCTCATCAGTTTGTGTCGTTACACATTATCTGTTATGTCTGATATAATTGTACTTGCATTTTAACTGTTTTCTGAATAAACTCCAAACAAAAAAACTGCAAAAAGTGAGCCGAGGTTCATTTTGAGCTGACAAAATTATCTACGTTTTAAAGTTTGAATGAAATCTCTAGGAGAAAGTTTCCTTTTACTAACAGAGCTAATGGCGCTAACGCTAACGGCGCTGACAGAGCTAACGGAGCTAACCCTAATGGAGCTAACAGGGCTAACACTAACGGCGCTAATAGCTAATGGTACTCATAGAGCTAATGGCGCTAATGCTAACAGAGCTAACGGTGCTAACAGAGCAACGGTGCTAACATTTCTAATAGAGCTAGCAGAGCTAACGGCGCTAATAGAGCTAACAGCGTTAAGAAGGGGGCGGGGGGATGGGGTTTTCATTATGCATTTGTCTGCGTGTGTGTGTGTGTGTATGTAGCCAGCCCCTGGAACTACTGCTAGTTGTGAGAAAACAGTAACTCTGTCTCTGTGTGACTGTGTGTGTGGATTTAATCATTCTCAGGCTGGTTGTCCTGGAGATGTGTGTGCGTGGGTTATTGACACATACCGGTATGTGTGTAAATGACAGTTGCACCTGTTGACAATTCTCCCCTTGAACAGCTACTTTTTCGCTGTCGGTTTTCCGAACAACTTGTGATTGTGATAAAACGGTAGCTGCTATCAAAAAACCGATTACACTGTGAGATGCGGACAAGTCTGGGCCAGATGTATGTGTGTTTTATGTCCAGATATTCTTTAGAAAAATGACTAAGTTCTCGATTTAAAAAGACACACTCCAGCAGACTGCGACTCAGAAAGCAGGAGATTGTATGGGTTTAAATGGAGCAGCAGAGCAGGGCAGCTGGTGCAAGATCTTCAGATGGTCATAGCTCGAAAACCGTAAGAGATATCAAAAAATGTGCGGAGGTTCATTTTGAGCCGACAAAATTATCTACGTTTTAAAGTTTGAATGAAGTCTCTAGGAGAAAGTATGGTGCAGCAGCGGACAGTTTGCTTACTTAAAGAGAACGAAGAAGTAATTTTGAACAGATATTTTGTGTATGTGGTTGCAGGCTGAAGTAAACATAAATCACACATCAGTGCAAACAACAGTGTGAATATGGTCCCAGTGCTACATTAAGCAAAGCTGGAGTTGAACACTGACAGCTGATGGAATGAAGGACCTGTGGAAGCATTCCCTCTTGCATAGTGGAAGCAGCAGTCTGTTGCTGAAGGAGCTGCTGAGGGCCCAAACTGTGTCAAGTATATGACTTGATAACAACACTGTTGTTGTTTCTTATACCCTGTTGTTGAATTATTCGCGAGTTTCAGCTTGACCTGAATTTCATCTTCAAACAGTGAAAGTGATGTTGTGTGCAGAGTTTCCAACTGGTGCTGGTCCATGTGTCCTGGAAGATTTCAGTGTCCTGGAAGATTTCAGTGTCCTGGGAGAAATTCAGGTCACATATTATCTGATTATGGACCCTGTTTGCCCATGTTTTTGTCTGTAAGTGCCTAATGGAGAGAACACGTTTTGAATCAATGTACGTCCACTAAAAGTGTTTGTTTTGCCACTGACGGGCTCATATTGTTATTCGAATTGTCTGGAGAAAACAGTGTGTACAGCCAGAATTTTTCACATTTAACTAATTGAAATATGCCAGACTTCAACAGATTTTACAGACAGATCTTACTGCACAACAGAAACGGTTTTATGACGCCTGTCCATCATGCAGCGCTGTCAGTGCGGCCGAGGCGGCAGAATCGAATGTCTGGATTTGTTTTACAATTCTGGAATATATGCAAAGTCCACAGTACAGATAGAATCTATTGTCAGTGGAGTTTGACTCACACTCCTCTGATGAGGTCGTTTCATAAAATCACGTTCGTGACGGTGATTTCCACTTCGTCTGAGAGAGATTTAGTGGCAAACATCAGTGACAGGTGTGCTCTTCACCACTAATTCACAACAAGTTTCACTTTTCCTGTGTCTACAGCTCCTGATAAATCTGAACCTGCTTACACTATATAATCAAAACTGAGGCCTTGGAAGTTTGACTTGATGATATATTTAAAGCCAAGCTTCAGTTAAATATTGACTGTAATAGATTCAAATCATGATGGAGCATGGAGACATTAAGTGTCTCAGGGGCTGAGCCACCTCAGGTCAGTATATAGAACTGGTGTGCTCTGCTCGCCTCCAACATCAGTTATCTTTTGGGTGCAGTAGCAGCATGTTATCTCAATAACCTGTGTGTGCCTGCAGCCTGCAACAGAAACAAGATGCCACTGGGTAGAGACAGCTGACACCTCTGTAAACAGAATCCATCCATCTTTAATGACAGAGTGATGCAGGGACGAAGCCACAGTTGCCTGGTGGTCTGACTGCTTTTCAGCTCATTAACATTTCAGTAGCTCATCATCATTGTGTGCGGATGTGGATCAGCTGATTTATGTAGGTTGTATTAAATGAGAGCCTTCTGCATGAACAGCAGCTGATACAGGATATACAGAAACAGTGAAATATGATATCAGTAGCTTCCCTTTCCACTGAGAAAAGTCCTTATTTCTATGGTGGGTCAAGAATATTACAGTTTTTCTAGAGGTTTCATGTGTTAGTGTTTTAAGGAGGAAAACCAAAAAAATTGAATGTTCTTTCTTTTTCTTTTTTTTTTTATTTGTGCTGTTTAAAAAATTGTATTCAGAGGTACTAAGAAAGTATGTCATAGTGTTTGGTGGAAAACCTACTATTTCTGCATCGTAGTACGGACGATGTTGTTTATACGACATGACTCTTATCACTCTGTAAACCTTATTTTTATTTACTAATGCCAAATAAAATTTGACAAACAACTATATTCATGAAATATCAATCTATACTCATGTAGATAGATATTGTTCCATCCAAACATTCATTCACGATGGCATGTTTCTCTTTTATCATGCTTGCATTGTTTTGAAGCGGAGGCCAGTGGTCAGAAAATATATATGCATAGCAAATCGCAACTTGTTAAAACTATTGTAGTAGAATCAAAAATGAATCTAATAAAAGTAGCTGGATGGACTTTGATGAGTCATTTGTGGACAGCTCTGAACAGTATGGAAATGGTAGCTGATGATTATTTGTGGAAATGAAATTGCAGATGAATATTGTGGCAGGCTTACAGCAACAGAGCTCAGAACCAGGGATAGTGGTGTAAAAAGCAGTAGGAGAAGGATACAATCTTCCAAAAAACAGACAGACCTTATTTGTGGTTGAGAGGTCCTGATAGAGAAGTTACTGTGTATGTTTAGGAAAGACAGAAATAGAGGGGAGATGAGGATTATGGGTATGGGATGGGTTCCAATAGCAGTTTCTTTTGTGGATCAACTTCCAAGTTGGTGAAATACCTGAATCTCATAGCATATCTTTTGGTTTGTAGCTCCCTCTTTTATTGGCATTAATGACTTTTGCTGGTTGAAATGCTCATCAATACTCAATATCATCCAATATGCTGTTCTTTTTTTTTTTTACAGTCTAAAGTATCAGCATCAGTATCAGTAGTCATCGAAAATCTAGTGTCAGTCAGACTGTGGACACATTTTTTGAAGAGGCTACTGTTCTTCTTCTTCTCTGAAACGTGGTAGGGAAAATATGAAAATGAAAAAGGAGCTACATCATACTCGCTGGTTTACCAGCTGTCATTATGATTTTGTGTTCCACTCACACCATGTGGCCTGACTGAAGGAAAGATAATTACATTGGATCTGGCCAGGACTGGTCAGCGAACGACACTATTGATAATAATGGAGCGTGTCCGTGCTCTGGACAGGCCTCTAATGAGGCAGTTACCTTAAATGGCAGGTTTAACCCAGACATGATGAAAGAGGTTTAATCCAATACTGTCATACCATCCTGTCTGATGTGTTTTTTTCTTTGAGGAGACATTATTTGATTTTCTTGTACATCATCTGATTGTCTGTTTTCAGTACACAGCCTTGTTAACTCACTCAGAGTTTCTCGGGAGATGATTCTTCTGCAACAAATGACAATGGCTTTGACAACAGAGCAGTGGTGTATGATTTCGTAGGTTGGGGTTAGATACATCTGTCTGCCTGGCTGAAAAGGAAACATTAACAATACAATGTCTGCAAGACTGCCTGCTGCCTCTTCCTTCCTGCACACACTGAAACTTGAACACATGAGAAAAGTTCCACCCACGGCTCAACAGCCCTGAGTACTCCCCCTCTACACACACACACACAACACTGTGAGTGTTATTGTAGTGTTCTTGTGCAGTGTGTCGAAACTCTGACTAAACACCAAGTTAAACCATCGCCAGTGAAGACAGAGTTGTAGTAAGATCAGTCATTTACTGTCACACCCCTTCATTAACATGCTGGTGAAAACTGTGAACAAAACCATACAATATAAAATATTGTATAGTTTTGTATAAAAATATTCAGCATATGTGGTTTTAACTAAATATGACATTGCACATGACCATAAACATGAATTTACATCACTGTATGCACTTTAAGTAAAAGTTGCAATGTCTACTAGCATGTTTCTTAGCTTGTAAATAAATGTAAATAAGTTCTCATTTTTAACCACTTACCAAATATATTTTTATCAAAACATTGCTATTTATTAACATTACTAACTTATGACATTGCTTCTATGATGCTTTTTAGCGGATGGAAGCGGATTGCATTCAGAGTATGTGCAACAAGTCTGCCTTCCTTTTCTGAGCTAACAGATAAGCCATGGTTGAGGCATCCGAGAATACGCACAAGTCTGTGCGCACTGTTTGCTGAGTGAGGTTGGTGTGTATGTGCGAGGCACATGAAGCTGTTTTAGGTCTTGGAGAGAATCTCTCCAAGTTTCCCATTTCTTCAGCTTGTCTTCTGGAAGGGGTGCGTCCCAATCAGATGGTTGAGAGGTCAGTTCCCTGATTAGGGCTCTTCCCTAGATCGTGACAGATGCCAGCAGACCCAGGGAATCAAAGACACTGCTGACAGTAGAGTGGACTCCATGTCGAGTAAATTGTTTAGTAGCGGTTGATGTCCTGTTTGTGGGTGCTGTTTCTCCATTGAAATCTAGATCGTTGATGACTAGAACACAATCTTCTTGCAGGAAGGCTTCAGTCACTGCCTGACAGTTTGACACAAATTTGTGCAAGCGGAGGTTCAACTTGGTGAGTGAGGCTTGTGTACTTTGGAGTAGGTCAATCGGCTCTGCTTCAGACGGCAAAGATACCAAGCCATCATTCACATAAAAGTGTCTTTTGACAAACTTCACTGTGTCAGCACAGCACCATGCTACTGGGCACCTTCTTCAGTGGCTCTTCACAGTCCATAGATGGCTACAACAGGAGATGGTGCATTGCCAAAAACGTCACCCTTCATCTGGTACTGGATAACCGGATTACTGAGGTTATTGTCCTGGTACCACAAAAATCAGAGGAAGTTGCAGTGGTTTTCGTGCACCAAAAAGCAGTGGAACATCTGTTGGATGTCCACCAGAATTGCAACTCCCTCCTTGCTGAAGTGTAGGAGGACACTAAGGAGGGAGTTATTTAGGTGTGAGAAGCATTTAATTCAGAGTACTGGGCACTGGGATCAGAAACTACCCTGATTTGATTAGGCTTTTGTGGGGGGTATACCCCAAAAGACGGGCGATACCAGCAGTCTTCGTCTTGGTCCAGTGGCGGTGCTACCTCTGTGTGACCATTAGTGAAGATCTTCTCCATAAATGATACATACTGGTCCTGCATCTCGGGTTTCCACTTGAAGCTTTGTTGTAGGGATGCAAACCACTTGACCTCCAGCCCTCTGTTATTTAGCAAGTGCTGGCAGTACTTTGAACGGTAAGGGGGCAACCCAGTTGTTGGTGTTGTTTCTGCAAACATTTGTGTCCATTATTTTTATTAATGTTTATTATATTAATGGAGCAGGTTTATTGTCATGCTCAGTCCAACAGAACAGTGTCCTTCCCAGCAACCTCTCTAGGGATTTGCCAGGCCTGTTAAAGTTTGGTTGAGTTTCCTTGACATGCTTAAAGCTCGTACAAGGTTGAAAAATGGAATGGCGACCGCTATCCAGTACATTTGTATTGAATGTGTTAACTGTCTGCTAATGCACCTTATCCAAGCACACCTCTACTATTAATACCCAGCCCAGAACGCGGATGCATTTTGAGGTGTAGTGGGCAGTTCTTGTTAGGGTCCCTATTTGTTGTAGAAACTGTTTTGTGTACTGTGATGGCTTTGTTGTTAAAATTCCTCATTGCTTTGCCACTTTTGGTGAATAAAGCTAGGTCGTTTTGCCTCTTTGCCTCATCGCACACAAAATCACAAAAATAATCAAACGGAGGGAAGTGACCATGGTTGTCCTCTTTGTACCATGACACAGACGACACCCACGTCTCCTGAAACCCATAAGGGAGTTTGTCTGCAATTGGTCCAATTCCACGAGAGGTATCCAAATACGATAGGCCCGTGAGATATCCCTCCTTCTTAGCACCTCGAATCTCCATGAGCAGATCTCCAAGTTCACTGAATTTGGTTTGATCCTTGGCCGAAATCTTGGGAAAGCTGTGCAACCGCTGACACGGTGACTGTTCAAATATTTCAGGAGCAGCATAGCAGTTACGTAGTCTCTCCCATTCTTTTTCTAAGGCCCGGTTGGGATTGTTTGCATGCACTGAGCATATGCGTCTCACCTGTTCGCTGGACTTTTTTCCTAGCCATTTGGTCATAAGGTCCAATTCTTGCTGTGAGATTAACGGCAGCCGCTGCATTGGTGAATGAGGACTGCCATGCACAGAAGTGCTCTGGCTTATCATGGAATTAGAACAGTCCTGATGTAACCAGATCATGTCGTGCTAAGTATTGTGCTAGTGGGTCTAGGAGAGCGGGTGTTCCAGCCGGAGGCATACCTTAGGGAGTATGGTACTGAGGTACGTTAATGAAGGGGTTTGTCCCTTCTGCCTTAAACTTTGACTCAAGTCTGGTTGGCTCGGGTAGGTTTGGTGGAGGTAGCTGTGTTTCACTACCTTTTCCAGTCTTGGGCTTGTTGTTGTTAGGTCGTGATCCTGTAATATGCTTTTCTGATTTCCATTATGTCATGTATTTCTGCAGCATCTTCCCACAATTGTGCATCCACCATAGCTGCATCTGCTTCTCAATGTAGCGTTAGTGCTTTCAACTCTGTGTCTATCCTAGTAACTTCCAACTGATTTTGAGCATCTTTTGTTATTCCCTCTGCTTCTCTGGCAGCCTCTTCAGTTTGGCCTCTTGGCTAGCATATGATGCTCTCACCATGGCAGCTTCTGTTTTGGCTCTAGCACGAGTGACACTTGCCACTGATGCCGATGTCTTGCTGCTGTTAGCACTGGAAACAGATGACTTGTTGCTCGTTACCATCTTGACCACTTCAAAACATCACTTTTCACTGTCGTGTTCTCGTGCAGTGTGTCAAAACTCTGACTAATGACAAAGTTAAACCATCGCCAATGAAGACAGAGTCGTAGTACTGTCATACTGTGTTTACTGTCACACCTCTTCACTAACATGCTGGTGAAAACTCTTAGCTTGTAAATAAATGTCAAAAAAAAACTCATTTTTAACCACTTATCAAATATATCTTTATCAAAACATTGCCATTGATCTCCTTTTACCATCCTTAACATTAAATAAATGAACTTACGACATCTATGATGCTTTTTAGTAAATGGAAGCGGAATATATTCAGAGCATGCACAACATGTCTGCCTTGTTTTTCGGAACAGCCGGGGAGTGAACAGAAATGAGCTAACCAGAACCGACTTAACAGGATGTGAAGTTATCAGTAACCAAATATTAAAATTAGTCTTTCTTAAAGACAAGTTAAACTTAAGAGAAGATATCAATACATAATTTTAACTGAAACAAGCGCGATAATCATACAAAGGAGAAATCAACTAAGTCAACTAATCGCGTACATACCTAGTAGCGTAACACGAACTACTATTCATCACTCAGTCGCAAAACTCATACAGCCCTTTCATGGATCCTGATTGCTCCCTGAACCCTATTTTGACAAGTGTCCTGTATATTATTGAGCCGACTGCACTGTCAGCTGTCTGCCATTCACTGACCCTATCAAATCGATGAAGAGCAGCTGTCTTTAGTGAGGGTTTGTTGACACACACAGTGCTGAGCTACAGTATGTAACGTACAATTTTCCATTTATTTAAATGGAATTAAATTTATAGCAGTTTTGGTGAATATACCTACCATGTGTAATCTTAGTGTGTCCTAGGTGTAGTCTCTGCTGCTTTAAAGAAATTTGCCCCAAAGAAATGAAAGGTAAAGCTCCATCAGTCTGTGTGAAATATGACAGGCGTGGCTCAGAGCAATAGATTTACCATTCAATGCGGGACCTCATTATTTGTCTTTTTTTTTTTTTTTTGCACAATTACTGTATGGTTCAGCCCCTCATCAGCCCTTTTTCCTGTGTGTGCTTTGTTGCCAAGCATTGTTTTAACCCACAGTACTGTATTTTACACTGCAGTGGAGATGTGAACATTTACTACATACCGTATGTCTGGCTGGGCGGTATACTGGTTTGCCACAGTCACTTGTGGTGTATTCTACCTTGATTGTGGATTTCACAATACGTCATTACAGTGACAAATGTTTTAGCACATGAAAAATGGGTTTTGCTCTTGCTGTGTCATGCAGATAGAGGGCTACAATGTAAAACTGCAAAAAATTTGGGGATTTCATTGTCTACAGCAGTGGTCCGCAACCTTTTTATCCTAGGGACTGGTCAACGCTTGACAATCGTACCGTAGATTGTTTGTATTGTAAATATAATAATAAACAGAAATCCACTGTGTACTCACATGCAACTTTATTAGCAGCTTCCTCGTAACTTCCAACAACATTGTCTTTTAATCCAGGGTGCTTGGTCTCCAAGTGGTGAAGTAGTTTTGAAGGCTTCATTGCCTCATTAGAGAGCCGGTCATTTGATGCAGATCGGCTCGGTGTGTGGGAATCATCCATATTTCAAGTTGGTCTCCTGGTGTTGTCTGCTAAAAGCTTTCTTTTTCTTGGAAGTCGTTGCTCTTCTGTCTCTTCACTGGGCCTTTTCCCCTTCACAAAGAAACTTTCTAAACACGTCTGTTTTTAACTCATTTTGCTAGCTTTGGGTTAAATTTGAGCGTTCAAGTGACCGAGATGTAACCGAGAGAATCCTGTCATTTTTCAAAATAAAAGATTTTTCAAAAATAAAAGATCGTTCAGACTCAGTTAATAAATAAAACAGAAATAGTTAATTATTGCTTATGCCGCCCGGCACCAATTGATCCACAGACCGGTACCAGTCCGTGACCCGGGGGTTGGGGACCACTGGTCTACAGTACACAATATCATTAAAAGAATCAGAGAATCTGAAGAAATCTCTGTACACAAGGGACAAGGCCGAAAACCAACACTGGATGGCCGTGCTGTTCGGGCCCTCAGATGGCACTGCATTGAAAACACACACGCGTCTGTAATGGACACCACAGCATGGGCTCAGGAGCATGGCTCCATTGAAAATGTTTGGTACATTATGTCACGGAAAATACAACAAAGGAGACCCTGAACTGTTGAGCAGCTGAACTCGTGCATCAAGTAAGAATTGGAAAGCATTCTCCTCAGTTCTCAAATGCTTACAGAGTGTTGTTAAAAGATGTGATGCAGCTGAGTGGTAAACATGACACTGTCCCGACTTTTTTGAAACGTGTTGCTAACCTCTGATTCTAAACGACAATAGAATTTTCAAAAGTAATGGAATTTCTCAGTTTCATCATTTGATATGCTGTCTTTGTGCTATTTTCAATGAAATATGGGGTGATTTGTAAATCATCACATTCTGTTTCTATTTGAATTTTAAACAACTTTTGTCCCAACTTTTTTTAGAAACAGGGTTGTAGTGTACAGACCAACTGTAAAACTGTTCCAAAATATTGTTAAACTTATTTGCTTATCCAAGCTGGAAAGCATTGGGTGGCTCCAATTTCCAACTCACCCCACCCACCAATGAAAAAACAGACTCTTGCTCAAAACAGCAGGAAGGTCAGAGCTCAATCCAGCTGGGACTACTTGTTATAATAGTCTCTCAATATTTTTGTCCTTTGAAGAACTCATTTGGTATGTGTCTGACTCTCCTGTCAAATTTTGAAGTAAAAAATAATTAGCGTACCGTTTTGATATCCACTACTCACTCCTCTCTCTCACAGCATTAGTTAGGGCAGTTCGTCCCCTCCACTTTGCCTCTGCAAAGGCCAGCTCCTTAGGGAGACACACTAAAACAATATGGTTCTTTTAAACCCACAACAAAAGAATTCTTGTTCATGTGTGTGCAGGCCGGTGATTCACCTCCTCGAGAGATTGCACAGTGCTTGTGATTTGACTTCATGTCACTTTCCCTCCAATCAATAGCATATCTTAGCTGAGAAGGTGTGCTCTGTGACACAGTGACAGTGAGTCACAGAGCACCAAACAGGCAGAGCATCACACTCTTGTTTTTCACTTTCTTATGACCTTCTGCACCCTTTTTCCGTACCTTGGAGACACACAGTGCAGACCATCCACTGTGGAATCCCTCTTAACTTGTCCAGACTCATTTCTGACAAAATCCACGTCACTGTGAGGCTGAGAGAAAAGGCTGCGCAAAACATTATCTCCACATTAATAGGTGTGAACCAGTATTAACACCATGCAAAACATTAAATTAACCTTGCTTCTTTTAAATCCAACCTTTCTTCTTTGGCTTGAATTCTTAAGTCAGATCTCTTGTAATGCCTGTCATATTGTTCAATGAGCTTTGCAAGGAAAATGGCTTTATCTCAGTATTAACGTGAGAAGTGAAGGACCTAATGGTTTATTTCATTTCTTGTTATAATGATTTGTCTAATCCTCCAGGCAACTCCATGTGTATGTGTAGAGTGTATACCAGCCTGCTATCTGCTGCCTTTGCTTTTATATGGTCCTCCAATAAAACATACATATATGTAGCATGTGCTACGACAACCAAATGGTCCTTGGTTTGCCTGCTATGTCCTGATCCTCATTTGTCTCCATGTTTCTCCTGCCTGCCCTGCCCTGCTCTGCTGTCTGCCTCAGATCAACAGCTCACCACGCTCTGTGCAGTGAATGAAGTTCCAGCAGAGGTTGCAGTGCATGTGTGTGAGACTGAGCCGCTTGCTTGTCTGGCACATTGCTGTTGTAATTGGTAGAAGTCTATTGTGCACTTAAAAATAATCTCCCCCTTCTCATAACTCGCTGAATGTCCTTCTGTTTGTTGCAAATGCCAGACAGGTGTTTATGATACACCATACTTAGATAATTTAAAAACTATGGGTTTTCATACCAAAATACTTCACCTTATGTAGATAGTAACAGTTATATTGCCATAATATAATATTTAAGATGAACTATTATTAGTATTATTTTTTTTCTTCCTGCATGAAAAATGGCTGCCATGATGTAATTTTGTTAAGAATTTTGGATATAAATTTGAATGATTGAATAAATTAATACAATTACAACAACAAAAAAGCTAAAACCCTGATTCCAATTGTCTTTGCTCCATTAAACTCTCAGTCTGATTCTAATCTCTCATCCTCAATTATCTAATTATATCCCATAACCTAGATTTCCGTTTACTGAGACCTGACCTAAACCTGGGAAGGGCTCCCCCCAATGGAGATCAGCCCACCCAGTTACAATTACCTGAATGCATCCTGGTTAACTGGCCATGGTGGGAGTATTGCAGCTGTTTTAAACAATCATCTCACCTTTAGTCCTATTAGTTTAAGTACTTTTATCAGTTATGAAATTGTAACTTTTTTAAAATCATTTATTGTCCCCCTACTCAAATATGAGTTTTCTCAATGAATTCTCCGAGTTACTGCCATCTCTTGTGCACAAATTTGATAAGGCAGTTGTCATTGGTGACTAACATTCACGCAGACAATCCTAACTCATTTGCCACAGATTATTAAACAGTTCTAAATATTTTACCCTTGTGCAGTAGTCTCTGGTCCCACACATAACTCTTCAAGAGCATGTCTCTGAATTTCGTGAATAAGATTGACTTATTACAGTACAAATGTATTACCATTGGTGCACCTTTACTACCTGCTACAATAACCCAGAAACATTTAATCCAGTCACATCTTGAACGAGCAGTCTGCAGCCACATTTTCAAACTCTCTAGATTGCCGAATCGCCCTCATCACTTTGCTAATATTGATGATTTGTGTACATCAGCACGTGACTTTTACCCTCCAAACACTTTCGGGGTTGTCCCAGTTATTAATACAACCCCTTGGATCAGACAGCAAAGGAGAGAATATAGGAAGGCCAAATGAAGATGAGAAAAATCTGACTTGAAGTGTATTACTTCCATATGAAGGAGGTATAGTTTAAACTGAACCAGAATATTAAAGATGCACCGGCCGCCTACTTTTCTGGCATGATTAATAGTGATAAACACAGCTCAAGGTTACTGTGTAGCACTATTATGGAGCTTGTAAATGCCTCTGTCCTTGTCATTTGTGCCTTATCTAAGTTACTTTTTTGTCACCATCTCGATGGCCTGAGGTCCATCCCAATAACCTGAATCAACTGTCCTCCCCCTGTGATAGGTTAGCTGCCACTAAAGAATGGAAGTCTCTACCTAAACCCTGATAAAACAGAGATTCTTTTAGCTGGTCCTCATATCTTGTTTTCTGCAGTTAATCAGTTTATTGGTCCATTTCACTCAAATATCAGATGTATCCTCTACAGATCTTGAGATGATTAATCCACACTTTAACTTTCTCCTGCCTTGATTATTGCAAGCTCCTCTCCAAGAGTTTCAATCAAGATGATCTAAAGTGTTTACAGTTAGTTCAAAATGAATTGCTGGGCTATTAACAAGAACCAGCAAACAGTCCCACATTTCCCCTGTTCTCACTTTCCTCCATTGGCTTCCTGTACTGATTACTTATAACACTCTGCATGACCCAGCCCCGGGTACATTTCTGATCCCTTCATTCCATATTCCACTTTTCGACCCCATTCCTCTAATCCCAACCTTTTATCCATCCCCTGTTTGAACTGCAAAAACAACGATGACCACGCCTGTGCTGTTTTAGCCCCAACCCTCTTGAATCATCTTCCCTAATCAGATTTGCTGAGTTTTTGGACTGTTTCAAGCCATTTTTTCTAGGCAAGCCTTTTCAATCCTATTTGGAATTGGAATGGAGAAACTGGTGCATTCAAAGAGGCTCCACGATTCATCCACATGCAGCCGCAGTGGTGGTCGCTTTGCCCTCCCACTGACTGAAACTCCTCCAAGTAATCCTCGCTCAAAGATTAACCTAAGAAAAAAAAAATCTGCATACCGTAACTTAAACCTAATTAAGTTAATATGCATTTTTTACAGTATGCAAATAAGTAGCAAGATCCCGCAGTTGTCGTCTGGTCTTTTAAAAGCGTGAAAGTGAAACACCCTGGATGTTGTCACACTTGGGGTGTAACGTAGAATAATGTAATGAAGCCAGCCTCTTCATACCACTCACACTCACTGCCAAAGAGGAACACACTTTTGTGGTGAATGTAGTCTGTATGAACATCACAGGAAATATGTGTTCCAGTGAGCACGTAACTTTTGTGACTCAAAGGACCAGTGTGGACAATTTGGTGGCATCCAGCAGTGAGACAACCAACTAAACACCCTTTGCCCCACCCATCCTCTCCAAGTGTGTAGGTGGCCATGAAACTCATGAAAAATGTGAAAGGTGCCCTCCAGAGCCAGTGTTAGGTTCTTGTCCATTCTTGTCTACTGTAGAAACACGGGGGACCCCCAGCGAAACCTCTGTAACACCAACAAATAGTAATGTTAGCAAGGAGTGGATGAATGCTAATGGTAGCTAATGGGTTATTAAAGGATAACTTTCATTTTTTACAACCTGGACTTTATTTGTAGCATTAAATACGACCATTTAGACACCCAGACAACTTTGGTGGAGTCGTTTTGAAGAAATTAGCCACAGAAGAGCGGCGCGTATATCCGTATAATGCGAGTAATTGGGGCACCCGTGCGTAGCCTCTATAAACGCATAATCTGCGGCGAAACTCGTTCATATTCCAATATTTTGTTATGATATGCTGGCGCTATTCCCCTCTGAGCCCGTGGTGGCATGTTATCAACATCCAGTGTCTCTAGACAACTACTTCTGACGTGGATGATGTCATTTTCGAGCGCTGCGAGCAACCAGCCACAACACAGCTAACTCTGCGGCGGTCGGCTAGTTTAGCTGTAGTTTGCGACTGTTATTTTTCACAAAATGGATGAATATTTTTCCGACTCTGAGGTGGTGGACGATGACTTTGTTTACGATGGACGTCCTTACCATTTGAGCCAGAGTGCACGGACGAGGAGCTCGTTGAAAGGAGGACGCGGAGGCAGAAAGAGGAACAGCTGGCCAAACAACAACAAACGGCTGCGCGTCCACGAGTAGACGGTAACTGGTGGTGTTCTTGTGGACAATGTTCATCGATGACAACAGAGGAGGATATGTTCATCGATGACAACAGAGGAGGATATGTTCATCGATGACAACAGAGGAGGATATGTTCATCGATGACAACAGAGGAGGATGTGTCAATAAACGTCTGTATCACAACACTGAAGGATTTCCGCGCTATGACAAACCGGGCTGTGGTGGAGACGTTTTTTCGTGTCCCTAAAGTGAACTTGAAGACCCAGCCAAAGCCTGCAGGACCAAGTGGGCAACTTCCGATTGAGTAAGTAGCTTACACACATGTATAGATTGTTTATTTGCCTTGGTTTTGTTTGCCAGAAGTTTATCATTGCGCGGAAATCCTCCAGTGTTGTGACACAGACATTTATTGACACATCCAGACGCGTATCTCCTGGCCCAAGTCCCACTCTGACCAACAGAGGCATTCCTCCTCTGTTGTCATCGATGAACATTGTCCACAAGAACACCACCAGTTACCGTCTACTCGTGGACGCGCAGCCGTTTGTTGTTGTTTGACCAGCTGTTCCTCTCTCTGCCTCCTCGTCCTCCTTTCAACCAGCTCCTCGTCCGTGTACTCTGGCTCAAATGGTAAGGACGTCCATCGTAAACAAAGTCATCGTCCACCACCTCAGAGTCGGAAAAATATTCATCCATTTTGTGAAAAATAACAGTCGCAAACTACAGCTAAACTAGCCGACCGCCGCAGAGTTAGCTGTGTTGTGGCTGGTTGCTCGCAGCGCGTGGCGTTCAAAATGACGTCATCCACGTCAGAAGTAGTTGTCTAGAGACGCTGGATGTTGATAACATGCCACCACGGGCTCAGAGGGGAATAGCGCCAGCATATCATAACAAAATATTGGAATATGAACGAGTTTCGCCGCAGATTATGCGTTTATAGAGGCTACGCACGGGTGCCCCAATTACTCGCATTATACGGATATACGCGCCGCTCTTCTGTGGCTAATTTCTTCAAAACGACTCCAAATGCCACCAAAGTTGTCTGGGTGTCTAAATGGTCGTAATTAATGCTACAAATAAAGTCCAGGTTGTAAAAAACGAAAGTTATCCTTTAAATGTGTTATTTTGCCTGGAAATATGGCCCAGTGTCCCTCCAGATTTGAACTATTCATGGTCTCTTCAGTTGCTGATCAATCAGAAAGCGGTTTACTTATGTTTTGTTTGTTTGATTCCCTACAGTTATACAACTTGCGACCTGGAACACAGTAGTACGACGTTATCCTTTCAATAACAGCAGTTGAGCTTCTCAGCCCGAGTGTGACATCAGAGGAAAATGACCGCCATGTAGTCCATAATTTCTGCAAGCAATAATACTTCACATCTTAATCTCTCAAAACCACATATCAGAAATTCAATTGTGCTACGTTTCTGAATGTGTCTCTCATTCTTTTTTCCCCTTCAGTCATGCAATAAGCATGAGCTATCACCATTTAAATCTATCACTGAAAACTTCATGTCTCACGTACATGGAAATACAGTGTTTTTCTTGTACTGTAGGCCAGAGTTAGTAGCCTTAACGTCACATCTTAGTTCACCATATTTGTTCAGGCTGAGTGAAAAGACAAAGACGTGTTGCTTTGTGTGCGTGCATGTGTATGTGCTCTCTCTACAAAGGAAGGAATACGCAGAGTGTGGGCTTCCCCTCTCTCCCAGGCCCATCTGTAAAGACCTGTGTTCAGAGTGCAGGAACACACGCACATCTATCGACTCAGTCACACAATCAAAAAATGACTGGAAATGAACTTGCAGCGCTGGAACTAACATCCTGATGGTGAAGACCGTAGCCTGCCGGAGAGTCCCTTCACGTCAAAGCCCCTGTTGATTGGACCAGTTTTACTTTCAGAGTGATTGTTGAGCGGCGTGTTCACTCTCAGTTCACTGCTCAGGATAACTGCAGGTCAAACATGGAGATTAGATGGTGTCAGTACAGGATGCAGATTAAAAGCAGGACCAGCACCAGTCATTTGCTGCCACCTGCTGCTGCAGCTTGTACTAATGCATCTGACCCTGAAGCATTGTCCTAGTGATCTAGCTGCCTGCCCCTGTCTCGCTTTGATGTAGGAAGTGCTTGCTCATGGGAGAATTGTTGAGTCTCTGTAGGTTAAGAGGGTCCTGACCTGCTCTATATGGAAAGTGTGCTGAGACAACTTCTGTTGTATTTTGGAGCTACATACATTAAACCTAAATGAAAATTAAATTGAACATCATGTAACTCAGTTCAGTTTTTAATCTCAGTAAATCTTCACAATCAAAAAGCCACTGTACAAATGGTTTTGTCTAAATGTAAGAGGTATGTGGCCAGTGGTAAGGGTGGTGGGACGACCCAGAGCAGGGTGCTGGGAAATTTCCCTTTTTTCAGTGTTGACATCTATGTGTTTATTGACTAGGAACATGTTACAACAGCATTTATATGACTCTGAATCACATGACCTCAGATGTTCAGAGGTGTTAATGGAGCTCCCCTGCTGTTCAGGACCACAGTATTAGCAACAGAAGTAAAATCATAGAAATGATCAAGAAACCATAAAATACAAGTAGAGGCTGCATATTTTTTCATAAGTGATTAAAGCCATTTTGAGCCTTGTGAGAGGTTGACTGCTTTCCTCTTTCATCCCAATGTAAAATGAGTATTATTTGGACTGCTGGTTAGAAAAATAGGCAAATGGTATAAAGCACCTTTCAAACACTGGCAATTTATTGTGCTTTGTATAATGGACAGAGATTCATTACAGCATTTTTTTAACACAACTAAGATTGAAAAAAATATATATATATTGCTTGAGTTGCTTTGTGCAGGTTAACAGATTTTTATGAGTTGATACTCTCTATCACAGAGTAAGTCACTCTCATCCCAGCGTGTAGTAGTTGTGTCAGTGTGAGTTGAAAGGGAAAGGTGTGAGTTGTGACGTAGACTGCATCGATCATGTTCAAGGTGCTTTGGGTTAAGTTTCCCATTGACTTTGGAATCTTAGTTATTATGCTTTCTTCAGTTATATGAATCCTAATATTTTATAGAAGAACCTAATGTTCCTGTTGACTCTGGGATGTACAGCAGCAGTCATGATGGCTCAAATCTCGTTTCTATTCTGGGTCAATCTCCAGGTCCTCACTTCATATCTCTCTGCTAAATGTTGTGCTGTTTGCAGAGCTGCTAACTGGATGACTTTTAGCTGGGCTGTGTCTGCTGGAGCACTTATCATCACCACCGGTAGATTTTACTTTCAGCCAGTTTACTAACCTGCTCTGAAAGGAAGACCGTGTAGTTTTGTTTTGTATAATGAGAGAGTGAGCTGGACTACCACTTTGAATGTCTGAGTGACTGTTGCTTTGTTGCTGAGCATCGAGTTATTAATTTTAGTAAGAAGTGAACTTTATCTTGAATGGTCTCTGCTTACACTCTTAGTGTAGTGTTGATAGTAGAAAGTAGAAAATTTTGAAAGCAAATGATCTAATGACATCACATGAAAGTAAACAACACTAAAGCATAATGGGGCTTATTTTACAGTCAGAAAACATGAACTGAGTGACTGAAATGACTGAAGTTTTCTTCCTAACTGGCCAACTGCCCCAAATCTTTCAGTATTAGTCGACTATTTGTGCACACAGAATTTTAATCCTCTTTAAATCTGCAGGGGAATGGTGTCAAAGTCCCATTCCTCTGTTTGACACACATTTTGAATCCATGCAAGGTCACTGAACTGCTCAAGTGTTGTGGTGTAAAACCAGTTTATTTACCAAAACAGTCATGAACCCAAACAGCTAAATTCAAGCCACATATGCACATCTCTCTCTCACACTCGTTATAGTGTGAATTTCTCAAGAGAAACTGCTGAGTAATTGAGTCATCTTCTCTTTCAAGTAGCACATTGCATCATTCACAATGTGTCATGCAGTCGCAGAGCTTTCTTTCAGAGTGGACTGGTAGTATCATGCACTGACTCACAGAATGCTGTTCAGACATGTGAATACAATACAAACTCTCCATGGGAGAAAGTTAAAAACCACAGTGTGTGTGTGTGTGTGTGTGTGTGTGTGTGTGTGTGCGCGCGCGTGCGCGCGTGTGCGTGTGCGTGTATGTGTGTCGACTATTAGTCAATTGAGAGTTTTGTCTTCTTTGGTTTATTCTAGTAAGGCTACACAGATAAAGGTATATGTATAATAAAAAATCACTTGTCTACACAGGCTGCTAAGCACCAGCTATAAAAAAGGAATTTATCGTTGCCCTGGTGATGCAGCTCACACCTGGGAACAGTTTATATTTGGTCTAATTTAACAGTTCCGTTGTTTAAGCTTATCATCATCACATAGTTTTTAATTTTTCAGTCCTTCATAATCCTCTCTCTGATCTCTCTGCAGCTGCTCAGTGAAAAGATCAGTGGGGCAGAGGGGACGAAGCTGGATGAAGACTTCATGGAGATGGAGAGGGTGAGTTCAGTGCAGCTGTCTGCTCAGCACTAATCATGTTCTTTTGATGGATGCTCAGTGTCACACGTGGTAGGTCTCGATTGATTTCTTATAGTGCAAGAGAGAGAGAAAAGCTTCTTATGTGAAAGTCCTTTTGAACTCTTCATCTGTTTAAACACTTGTGAAGAGGAGGAATGTTGGTGATGGTCATTGATTTCCCAGATTTTCAGAATTCTGCTGTCACCAACAAGCAGAGTGAAAGATCACAATTACCTGGCTGGAGTTTGGGTTCAGTCCTGTGTCTGTGTGTTGGGCTACCTCCTAAACATCAATGTGACTTGAATCATCAGTCCAGTGTTATCTGCAAGTCATGCTTCATAGTGGAGGGGTCAACAATTGTGTCAGGGCCCATACTAAATTATTTTACACTAACACTAACCTCTGTGATGGCTGGAACTGCTTCTCTTGAGGCGTCTGCTGTAGTGATACTGATGCTACTGGCAACTGTTTTTCCAGGTTTGGGTCAGTCAGTCTTTGACTTCTTTTGAAGATGCAGTTCTGAAAACAACTGCTAGAAGTTAATTGCTTTGCATCGTAATGCTTTCATGTTGGTTGTCAGGCACATCAGCTGGTTCCACAAGCATGTGGCAAATATGTTCCATCCCTATTGTTTACTTTTCATGTCCTGAAACCTCTCACCAAATGCCTGAAGGAGCTTTCACACTCGGCACTCAGATGTCGTAGCAGCTTTTGTTCTTGCAGAGCAGGAAAATGCAGTGTTTCCTCTTTTCAGTTGCACTTGCCACAGCTTTAATTTCACTTCAAATGATTTCACAGCTGAAAGCAGGGAGATGAGAAGCTGATGAGCTTGAGGCTTGATAATGTTCTTTCTGTACAAAATTAAAATAGTGTGCAGAAAAATTAAGTGAGTGACTAAACCATTGGGGTGATTAAAATACTTACACTCATTTTGGCCAAATGACAAAATATAATTTTTTTGCATAGCATATCAGCTAATCACAATTGTCTCATTACTGTATATTTTTTGGATCATAGCTCTCTCTTCCAACTTTATATCCAATTCAACCTGTAGAATTCTCATTTTCATTTCATGTTCTTCCTTCAGAAGAACTGCAGTGAGAGACTGTGAGAACTGTGAACCACTGCACACCGCACTTTACACCTCCACCTCCACCTGCACCTTCTGTGTACTTAACTTTTAGGTCCACACATATACGTAACTAATTATATACATTTTAGTATATTGGCACATTTCATTTTCATTGGCATATTTTATTGTCCACTGGTATATTTTATTCTGTCGGTACATATCACTGTGTATTTTTTTTATTCTGTTGGTACATATCACTGTGTATATTTTATTCTGCTTGTATATTTTATTCTGTTTGCACATTTCACTTCCATATTTTATTGTTTATTGTTTAGTATATTTTATTGCCTTAGTATATTTTCATTCTGTTATATTTTTAATTGCTTTACGAATATTTTTATTGCATGTTGGTTTATTTTATTTTATTGTAGTTATCTTAATTTTATTCTTTCTAGTCTTCTTATCTTTCTTACCATCTAACATGGGGGTTGCAATGAAAATTTCATTGACATGCGCAATGACAATAAAGACTCTTGAATCTCTTGAATCTTGAATCTTGAATCTTGGTAGTCGACCACAGGCATTAAATCTCTCTCTTCTGATCTCTGTCTTATTGTGTCATCATCACAAAGCCTGCAGCAGATCAATAATTGCACTCTCATAGTTGTGCCATTTGTATCTCCTTCATCAGATTTGAATGAAGCCTGATGTGCATGTTTAGGACATAGTGCATAATGTGTCCAGTGAGCTTAATTAGGATTGCTCAAAGGCAAAAATGGATGGTTGACATATCTGTAACTGTAACATATCTGTAACTGTAATATCTTTTTTAATGTTCTTGTCTTCATCCCATCAGAAAATTGAGGTGACCAACAAGTCAGTGTTTGACCTCTTGTCCAAAACAACAGAATACCTCCAGCCTAACCCAGGTAAAAACAGATGGATCGGTTATATTGTTAAAGAATTTGCTGTTCTTTTATCTACCACTGTAACACTGCCTTGCAAAATTAATCTAGTATTCATTGTCCGTAGCTTCTCGAGCCAAACTGAACATGCTGAATACAGTGTCTAAGATCCGGGGGCAGGTGAAGACCACTGGCTACCCTCAGACTGAAGGCCTGCTGGGAGATTGCATGCTGCGCTACGGCCATGAACTGGGAGAGGACTCTGTCTTTGGTACTAATTCTCATATTACAGAAAATAGTGGCCAGGGCTGCAGAGAGGCATTTCCCCATTTACAAACAATCAAAGATGTGCAGCATGGGTGTATAAAGCATCATGATGTCCTATATAACCCTGACTGCAGAAAGTTGGGAATTTGCAATCAATTAAAGAATGTAAATGATCACTTTCTACTTCATATATATTTTACACTCTGTGCCAGCAATTTTGAATTGGGTTTGTACATCAACTATGAGTATTTAGAAATGCATCACTGTATTTACATCACTGTTGATGCTCGCTTAAAGACCTTTCTATTTGAAACAGGCTTATAGTATGTGTGTGTATGCGTTTTTGTGTGTGTGCAAAAATCTATGTATAAATTTGCTCAGGTGTGTGTGCAGTGCCCTCCACCCCTTAGCATCAGCTGGGAAATTTTATTTATTAGTCTAATAAACAAACAAAATAAACTCACAAAATTATTAATTATCTTGTTAAGTCATTGTCATCGTCGCAGTTCAGTCGCTCAGGTTTGGTGGAAATAAACCCTCAATTCACAGAGTTAAATGTGTAACTGCTCTGGCTCTGCATTCTGCTCTTACTGCCATTTTTCTACTACTGGGTTAGCTGAGTAGTGGCTCTCAGTCCTTCTTCAAAGGCAAACCATTAAATTAGCTAAATAAAATAACAGAAGTTGTGTGTGTATATATGTATATACATTCATACACACAGACACACACACACACACACACACACACACACACACATTTTTTATTTTACAGTGTCCTCTGAAAAGACAATGTTAAATGAAATGATGTGATTTGTCCTGTAGGCTGCGCTCTGGTGGATATGGGTGAGGCCATGAGGCAGATGGCGGATGTGAAGGACTCCTTGGACATAAACGTCAAACTCAACTTTATTGACCCCCTTCAGAATGTACAGGACAAGGACCTCAAAGAGATCATGGTACATTACCGCAGCCTGCACCTGTTAATTTGATCCAGCTATGAATTCCACACCATAAAATACTGCTACTAGATATGAAAGTCTTGCATTCAACATTGACTCACAGTACCGAAGTATTAAAGTAAGTAATGTATGCTGCATGTCATCCCCACTCTTTTCCCCCTTTTCTATCACTATCAAATAAAGGCAAAAAGTCCCCAAAAGACACAAACAAAAATAGTGATTAAAAAACAAAATGTCTTTACATTTATTAGAGTCTCCCCAAAGTAGGAGGCTTGGAAACAACTGGACCAGAGCAGTCAAAAGGAGCTGACTGAGAGCTTTCACAGCAGCCGAAACAAACTGGACCAAATGGGCAAACCCAGCAGAGTTTGTCTGAACTGTATCAAACTAGTTAGTGTAAAAGAACCCAAACAAATTGACTTTTGTGCTTTTAGCCCCATGGATCAACATAGCAGTTTGCTGAGTTGTCAGTTCAGTCCATGAACTCAGAAAAGCGCATAAACCAGGTAAAATGTCATTCTACTTTGGTGACGAACAGCAATAATATGAATTTGGATTTTGTTTGATGAAAATGAATTCAGTTTTGTAAACAGAGCTCACATGCATTTGGCAAAAAGAATGAATTAACAGCATGTAACCTAATGTTTCAGAATGTATAAGCTTATACATTTTAAAACAGGACAATATAAAAAATCAGCATTTTCCTGCATACTGCTTATATAAGATGTGAGAGTAGAGTGCATGGTTACTTTTATTGTTATGTCAGTCTGTAAGCATTTGCCAATACAGACAGGCATACTGTATATAAAATATACTTCCATAAGAAATGTTTAGATGTATGACCAAAGAAGAAGAGTGACATCATATTGACATGTTCCTGTTCATATTTGCAGCATCACTTGAAGAAGCTGGAGGGCCGCCGGTTAGACTTTGACTATAAGAAGAAGCGTCAGGGGAAGATTGCAGATGAGGAGATCCGGCAAGCTGTGGAGAAGTTTGAGGAGAGCAAAGAACTGGCTGAGAGGAGCATGTTCAACTTCCTGGAGAATGATGTAAGAGAAGATAGAACCCCAACATGAAGATAGGGATTCCTGAACATATGGCAACTGGCAATTTAAAACACGTCAACCTTAACTAGAAACATGTGAAAGTCTAGAAAAATATGAATTTAGCACCCTAATACAGGCATGCAAGGCGATGTGACTGGATCACTAGGTGAAGTCATGCACCTCAGTCCAGTTAAAGATTATACTTTTTTTTTTAATGTACATACTTTAGCATGTAAAGCCTAGATAAGCTTAGTTACCTATAACATTTTCATTCATTTCATGCATTTCATGCTTTGGAGCTCTGATTGTTGTAAAACAGTGTCGTTCTGCTCTGTCCTCTGAGTATTCCTTCTGCTGAAAGTCAGTGTAGGAAGCTTCGTAAGTTACACTGAAGTCTTGCTGTGAGGTACAAGTGTCTTTAGATCAACGCTAAGTAAACACCTGCGAGATGCTTGATAAATATCCGGCTCTGATTATCTAACCACATGCTCAACAGAACACACTCATCAAGTTTCTTTGGTGCAAGTGCGACAAAGTTTGTAATATGTATATTATATATATACTGCAGTTCCCTCAGATTTGAGCATTACGCGTCAGGCCTAGTTTACAAGTACATGGTATTTTTTTAAATGCATCTCTTTCTCTGCATTATGTCCTTTCATCCACACACAAATTTAGTGTTAGGTCACTGAAAACTGACCTTTTGGAAAACTTCTTCCAGGCTGAGGATATTCAGAAACTCAAAGTGCAGTTTTGGCATGTAATGATAACTTAAATAATATTTCTAATCAGAATAATGATAATAATATTTGGATTGGGAGAGTGCCTTTTATTTGCTGCTCTGATAGAAGTCTAGTTTAAACACAGAAGAATGTGCACACATCCAAAACAAACCAGCTGTGCGTCTTGCTTGAAGACCCAAGGCTAAATCATTAGTTGGCTAATTAGCTACTTAACATGCTAAGCTAATAAGCTTGGTATGGCGAGCACGGACACCAATATCTGCTAATTGGTGCTAATATATAAATTAAACGAATTTAGAATTTCACTAACCCAAAAAACTGGAGCACAGACATCTTGGATGATCGGTTAATACAGTTAACCGCACAGCAGTCCAAATAATTGGTCCAATAATTGCACAAAAAATTCTAAAGAAGGCACAAACAGCATAGACACAGCTAAGAGGACAACTGAGTGACTGGTGTCAATGGCTAGCTGTCACTTAAAGCAGCCACGCCCTTAATTATACATAACTTCAAGCCTTTAAATAGTTTCAATGTGTAAGTTCTGTAAAAACTCACCCCTCGTGCAGTTGTCATGAACGCGGGAATTAGCTACAAATTATTTTTTATACCACAGTGTAAACATGTTTATTTTTCAAGTTTTCAAGTTTCTAAAAGCAGCTCAGATTCAACCCTCCTGTGATAACCATGACCTGGATGACTGGGAATGCACAGTAGGAGCTCTAGTTACAGATAGCTACCAGTAATAGCTATTTTCAGGCCTCTGATTGGCCAGCATGGCGTTAGGGATGGGCTTATATCACTGCCTGTTGGTTTGGCGTTCTCTTTAAAGTGTTTCGACTGTGTTTTCATATGAACAGCTTTAGTGCTTTTTTGATTTTTATTTATTTATTTATTTTTGAGAATAAAAACCCAGTTAGAAAAACTGTGTATGATGGGCTAGGCCTCAGATTTGTGCACATAACAAATGTGGTTGAGACATGATTTTACATGTCGCAATACTAGTTTGTTTTATTTTTTTTGTATTATATTTGTATTTCTGCCCATTATCATATTAATATATTTGTGATAATAATGTGTTATTTTCCACAGTTATTCAAAGGAGTTACTGTCTGTGTGTGGGTGTGGTTGTGTTTACGCTTGCATTGGCGTTGTGGCCAATAGGTGGAGCAGGTGAGCCAGCTGTCAGCTCTGGTCGATGCAGCTGTAGAGTACCACCGGCAATCATGTGAAATCCTGGAGGCGCTGAGCAGAAAGCTGCAGAAGACGTAAGGAACATCACCCTTCACTCTTAGGTTCACTCTCTGAGAGAATCACAATCTCATTCTGGTTCTGCTGTTCACAAAGTCAGAATTTCAGTAGTGACATCAGGTCTCAGCATTTCACCTGCATGTTCTTTGTCATTTTGGGGGCATAATGGAGATGCACTAACATCCACACTGACAGTGTGCTGTGTTTTTTTTCTTCTACAGTGTGTGGGATTAGCCTGAGAGCAGCCACTACTAGTGCTTGGTATAATACTAAATTCAGTACCAATACCCAAAAGATACTTTTTCCCACAATATACTCCAGACTTGTCTTTACAAATGAGAATTTTTACCCAGAAGTCTTTTTTATTATCATTTTAAAAAAAAGCCAAACTTGTTAAATGCATCTGTAATCACATTTATTTTTTACAATTTCAACACACATTTCTCTGTCGGAGTTCATTTTTTCAACACTCTTTACACATTCACACAGTCAGCAGAAGTTAATGTGGACTAAACTGTGCACCACTTTTGACAAACCGGAATCTAGAGGTGCAGAGAGCTTAACATACTCAACATTTGTCTCAATCTTTTCTCTTCTTGTTGAATCTCTACAGAATCATATTGCAATGAAATGATCTTTAAACGTTATTGCTCTATAAATTTCTGTGTGTTGTTCAAAAACCAACAACATTGGTCAGTAAAGTTTGTTTCATGTAATATATAATAGTTTAACACATTTTATTCATCAGATTGATTATTTTACATGGGATTTTGTGTACATTTATCATATTTTGATAGTGTTTATATAGGACAATATTAATATCAACTGTACGACTATTACTACCTAGCCCTGCCTCAGCTGTGTCTTTGAGCTGGACAGGAAACATCCAACCTACCATCTGCTACCTTTTCATCCCAGGATATCCACAACCAGCAGCCGGCCCAAGAGGGAGTTCAAACCAAAGTCCATTAGGAGCAGCATGGAGACCCTGGACAACAATCAGCACAACGGCATGTCCTACAGCTCCTCGCTCAGATCCACCGGTACAGCTGCCGTGTACTTCTGTCTGGTTTTGCTTTCTTTTCTGTTATTGTCTCTGTCAGCCTCATCTTCACTGTTTGCTTTGAGTTCTAGCATACTTTTTTCTGCTATCCCTTACAGATATCCAGACCAACCACACAGTCAATGGAAAAAGTGGGTATTCCTTTATACAGTGTTTGGGTGCATTCATCCCTCTGAGCCTGGGTGAACTCATTGGCTGCTCCATTATGTGATCTCACCTCCACCTTGCATTGATGTCTCTCATATCTAGATCTAATGTGGCTGCATCATATGTGAACCTGATATCAGATGCACTAACTGTCTTCCTCTCCCCTTACTAAATGCAGATTACCATGTACACAGTCTCAGAATATTTCCATCTTTTCAAGCTGGCAGTAGACATTTCACTTGTTCCCCATCATCCTGTATCCTAACAAAGCCTTTTTGTTTGTCTGCTTGTTGCTTTGTGAGCTGTGTGTGTGCTTTTTAATGACACAGATTATTTTGTGAGCCTGAAACAAACCGTGCTGTAATCAGTGTATGGATCAAGATCTGAGAGCGTGCACTTTTGTGGGCACATGAACTGGTTTGTGTAGACTCAGTTCTATATCTTGTGTTAGTTTTCTACAATGAAAGACGCCCCATCACTCCACCATCACTCCAATCAAGAGACGGAATTCAACTTGTGTCCCGACTACGTCAACACTCTGTATTACTTTGATATTTAAAAAGACTCCAAGTGGTGTGTCTGATAAAGGATCTGTCCTGCTTGTCATTTTCAAGCCCCACACTCGAGCTGAACAACAGCTGAGTACAGACGAACAGCTAACGCCAGCAGCAAGTAAACAGCGTTTGGAGTCCCTCAGTTCCACCTTTAATCACATCACATGAATGATGATGAGCTCAGAACTGAGCACCAGTGTGTTTGGTCAGTCTGTGAAGCTTAAATGAGCAAATGTAATGTTAGCTCAGCAGTCAAAGTGAGCTCAGAGCCATCAACAGGATCCATTCAGATGATGTCTCATATCTTCAGCTTTAATTGACAGATGTGACTTATCTGCAGTTTGTCATTATCGCCAAAAGTCCAAAGCTATGTAGTAGTTATCAAAAAAATGCTACTTTTAAGTGTAATGATGATTATTTTTCACTATATAATAATAATAATAATTAAGAAATGTAAAGTTTATTAAGTATATCACCAAACATAATCTAATTGGTCTATTATTTCTAGATATAAATGAACTTTAAACATGTTCGATGTTCAGTTCATCCGATTCTAAACCTGTATGATTTTATCATTTTCATAAAATGATGTTAGCTACTGTTGACAGCTGGAATGAACAGGTTTGTTCATTAGCAAATATCAGAGTCATCTGTGGCACTGGGGGCATCATGCTGGAAAAAAAAAAGCCTGATAACGTCTTGTCAAGCTGGAGACTAGAAATGCATAACAAATGAGATTTGTTCCAAACTGAGGGCATGTTGTAATTTGCCACTTTAAGATCATGGTTCTGTTTTCACTCCAAGCTTTTCTGCTCTTTCAAGTCTGTCCCTGACTTACAGATTAGTAAGGCTTATATTTGTTCTGTGTTCCCTCAATCGCCCTCTACTGGTAAAAGTCAGACACTACTCGTGAACTGTGTGTACATCTGGGATGATTTCTTCCTCATATACTGAGTGTGTGCATTGTTTTGTGTTGTCTTGTGCTCAGCACCATCTCCATTTGTCTCTCCATCTCACCCAGCTGATCATGTAACCTCTGTTCCACTGTCATGGCCTGAGAGCCCCACTACCAATGGCAATGTTCACCGTGAGTAACACACACTGACTGTGCTTTAACATCCGCGTAAATGTGCTCTGAAAAGATTCATCAACAAAAAATGAACCAACAGCAGTTCTGATGATCCATAAATCCTGTATTAGCAAGCAAACACAGCAGCTTTCATCTCAAACATGAGGGTCTGTGGGTTGTTTGGACTGTCACTCAGATCAGAGTGTGAAACTTGTTCATGGTCTTGGAAACTTTAGTCTGACTCATCGTTTTCTAGAACTTTCAACTGCATCTCAGGGCTTCATCTGTGGATGGTGTTCACGACAAATGAACAAACCCCATCCACTCAACCTCCAATCGGTGGAGTCAAAGAAATTAAAGACATGATGTTCAACTCTTTTTGGACATTTTATTGATCGAACGATTAGTTGAAAAAATTATTTCATACTAAAGGTAATCGTTAGTAGTTTTGGCTTTTGGTTTATATATACTAAAGCAGCATACAAGGTCGGAAAGAAGCCCGTTCACATTAATAATGTGCAGGAGTGAAATATGACTGAATAACTTTAAATCTGTCATTCTGGTGCAGAGTCAGAGGTGTTGGACCAGCCGTGCTGTCGCTCCCTCTACGACTTTGAGCCAGAGAATGAGGGCGAGCTGGGCTTCAAGGAAGGTGACATCATCATCCTCACCAACCAGATAGACGAGAACTGGTATGAGGGCATGATCAACGGTGAGTCCGGCTTTTTCCCCATCAACTACGTGGAGGTCATCGTCCCCCTGCCTCAGTGAAGTCCTCTGCAGGCTCCCTCCTGCCTCACCACACTCGGCCTCTGTCCTCAGCTCGACTCGGACCTGAAAATGCACGAGCCAGCTCAGCCAGAAGCTGAAAAAAACACAAGAGAAGACAAGTAGTTTTGTCCCAAGCCAACTTCTGATCAAATGTCACTGATTACATTTTTTTGCTGTCGATATTTATGGACCTGAAGCCAACTGAAGCCCAAGCCATTAAGTGGGACATTCTTCCTGGTTGGCCAGACCACCTGTTTCTGCTGATCAAAGTTTATCTCCTTGAGCTGTCTGCCTGTGTTTGGCCCCTCACCACAAAGTGAGGCTCCTCAACTCTGGACATCATGACTGTATTGTAAGTCACTACAGACAAAGTGAATGCCTTTATTTCCATTACAGTCCCAATAGGAATATTAAATACATTTCAGGATATATTCAGTCCCGTGACAGTGTCATATAGTAACCCAAAAAAATTATAGAGGCTTTTCAATTTGTATCACAAATCCCCTCATGGTGATAGCTTTAATTGTCATGACCTCTTGCATCATGCTGACCACATACAAGCCATCATAATCAAAGAGTTTAGTCAGGTGAATCAAGGGTTAAATGATCAGCTTTGGCTCATCCAAATGAAGAATGGAATTTTATTTTGTGGTGCTCACAGGATTGAACAAAGACAATTAAAAAGAAATTAAAAATTTGAGCAGCGGCCAAGAAAACATGATTTGTTTAAACTTTGGTGAACTTACCCTTTTTAAAATGGAGATGAAGTCTTGGTGAGTTGATAACCAGCCTGCATGCTTCAGCAAAGCCCCACGTTTTATTAGGCACTGCTGCAGTAGAAGAGCTGCAGTGTGGCCGCTGCTGTCCTGTATGCCACTGATGTGTTTCCTATTTCAAAAGCATTTCATGTTCTGTGTTATTATCCAAACACAAGCCTCGCTTTTTAAGTGCTAATAATGATTTGTGAGGCATCCAAGTGGAGTCCTGCCAAAGTACAAAGATAATTTCAGTTTATTACAACTTCTTTCTTGTTTTGGTCAGCATTTCTATCAGTAATAATTACAATGTTCTTGTCAAGTTAATTACTGAGATTGGGAACGTGGTATCATTGCTGAAAAGGAGCTGCAGGGGTCAAGAAACACCCGCAGTCAGTTGGGTACTTCTGTGTTATGATCATCATCAGTTATCATCTGCAGCTCCCCTCAGCTCAGTAAGGCGTGAAAGTTTCATTTTTTTTGATTTTCCAGCCTTCTAATGTACTGTTCTGGTTCAGTCTCAATCGGCTTGTTTTCAGCAGCAGCAGCAGGCCTGCACACGACCTGCTTAGCCCCAAACAGCAGACAGACGACATCAGAAGAAACACAGTTAGTTCTAATATGTCATAATATGTGTTATGTTCAGCTGGTTGTGGAAGTCTGCCCCCAAGTGGCCAAATTCAAAGTGATTCATGCTGCTTAAAACAAACCTCCAGGTTAGCCAAACAAGAAAGAGAAGAGAAAGGAAAGGAAAGGAAAAGAAAATGAAGGCACAAGGTCAAATTATTATCCAGACTGGCTGTTGTTACCATCTATCACCACTTCCTGATTTAACTTTGACCTACCTTACTCGCCATAGTTGTGCACACACTATTTTCCTGTGTGAGGATTATTGGCAGCGTTTCAGGTGGCGTCACTTCCAGTTTTACCTCTAAAACTTCTTGTTTAGATGATCTGGATAAAGAGTCTGTGCACTTGTCTGACTGCTCGTGTTTCCTTCCCAGATTTTCCCAGATTTCAGGAATTTCTTTGGTGAGTACAATGACTGATAGAAACGATGGCCAAAATGACAAAAAAAAAATAACGTTCAAGTTATTATAAAGCAGAATTATCCTTTAAGCTTTAGCTGGATGGCACTCTTTATTTTCGACATGTTGTTATTTTGTGAGCATTTCGAGCCACGGCTCTTGAACAGTGATGAACTCACCGGTTAAAGTCAGCATCACATTCCACTGGGATCATGGGACACAGTACGCGATGTACAGGATGTTATCACTGTTGGACTGGGCCTGTGTTCAGGCTGGCCTGTCTCGTGTTGTAACTCTGTACCCTTCTGCCCCCCCCAAACTGCCTGCCTGCTAGCCTGCTGTGCTCTTAGGACTGCGAGGACCTTAACTGAACTTCATCTCTCTGAATGTCCCTCTCTCTGTCTGTCTGGAGATGAATGCCTTGTCACACTGAAATCATATGAAAGTGCTTTTTGAACTGTCGTCTGTCTTGCACTGAAGCTTTAGAATCTACCTACCACTTACAGCCTGCCTATGGACATGCACCTTTTTGTTGGTTTAAGATTTGTTTTTTTTTCTTTCAGCGTTGCACTTTTATATTATTCACAAAGGGGTTACAATCACTACCATATCTGATATATATGTGAATTCAAAATGGTAAATACTTAGTTTTATGTGACCACAGAGGTGGATGTACTGTGCTGCATTAAATCCCCTATTCCAATTCTTGTAATGTAGATTGTAAAAATGGTTGTACCGCATCTTAAATCGGATGTATACAGAGTCTGTGGAAGTAGACAGTCCTGTTACCTTGTGAAATTCATTCCAGCTCTCTTATTAGCTCGTGATAAGCCATAGGATAAGTTAAGGCCTGGTGTTACTGTGTGGCTGTGCTGATAAATCTGTTCATTTAGGAAGTTCCATCATAGCTTGAGCTGGTAAAGCCCCTCAGTAGACTAGTAGTAGTAGTTACATGCCACCAAACTTACCATAAATCCTCAGAGAGGCCAAGGTCTTTATTTACCTAAACTGCAGAGAAAACCAGGCCTTTACTTGAATCTTTATATTGAATGTCTCGTTTGATTCATTTTATCATGTTCTAGTAAGTTTTCTGACCTGCTTCTGTTTTACTGTGCTGTTGATGCAAACGAAAGCTCGCTGCTGTCTGGATAGATTCATGATATTCTACATCCACTGCGCTAATTCAGTCTGTACAACATATCCATGTCATACTCACCACTCAGATAAATGTATAAACAGAAATATCATTGAATATCATTATCTCATTAATTTATTCCTATTCCTTCATGTTAAATGTTCTTTTGAAAGGTTTTACATTAAAAGCTTTCCTGTTGCTCAAAGGGCATAGAGTTGCAAAATTGGGTCAGCTAGTCCAATTAATTTTCTCCACAAACAATGTGAGTTTGCAGACATTTCAAGTACTTCCATGGCTTGGATGGGCATTATATTTATTTAAAATCCCATGGTGCATATCAGCAGGAACCCTCTAATCATAGTTTAAAGGTCTGTTACGTGCGCTGCTGATGGACACGAAGCGAAAGATTCCTTTGGGAGAGTGCATTTCATTTGAGAAAACTGATTTTACAGTCTGAAGCTTAAATCATTTTGCCTTTGGATTCAACTGCAATCAGAATCCAGATTTAAAGTCATTTTTATAATATCTGCAGTCCCTGGTAGGCTTTTAGTTTGCATTTCATTGACTGTAAGTTATCAGCAAAACAATTAGTTCAGTTAACGATTGACTGTTTAATTAACAAAACAATTGGTCTTTTGAACAGAGTGAAACTCTGATGTTGTACTGATGGAATTAGTGGTGTGGAAATGTACATTGTGCTGAATTTACCAAATGAGCCATCAGAGTACAGCTTATTCCACCCAAATTCAGTGTTTAGCCACTGACCAGCCTTTATTTGACCACTATTTCAATGCCAGCTTTTATTCAAGATTTCTCAGTACTCAAAATGAGTACAACTGAGGAAACGTGATAATTTATCATATGTGGACCAACTGTACTCTATATACAGTAGAGAGAAAGTAAAGATGTATTGGATACTAGCTTGTAATTGCTTAGACGTTCATGTTGCATGATGATCTTTTTTTTTCTAAAGACTGTGGTTTTGGGTTTTGGATTCCGGAGAAGAGTCACAGTATATTACAGAAAGGGTTAAACCAGGAAACAGAACAGAAGGACAGAAAGAAGAAACAGAGTGTACTCAGCTATACTCACTATTTCCAAAGCTGTTTACAGATTTAAGACTGAATGTAAGATTAACCTTTTTTAAACGAGTTTTTTATTTTTTTTTTGCAGTTAGCCCCACAGTATGAATTACTGACTCTGAGACACTAAAACAAGATCTCCCTCTCTCTGTACCTCTGTTTGCCTTTGCACTCCACACGATTCTCTTGTCAGTATTCATTTTAAAGAAATCTGACTGTGCAGTTCTGTTTTTTTTTCTTTCAGTACCATAATTTATGCAAAAGGTGTTTTATAGATGTTCTAAATGAATATATGAATAAATATATTGAGTAAATAAATGACAAGCAACTATTGATCATGTGTGCTCTGTGTGCATCTTCATCTCTGAATTAAACTGTACGGTCATAATGATGTGTATGGTTGTGTCATGCGGCTGTTCTTCATGTTGTAGGCCACTTGTTGTTTCAGTGAAGAGAAATTTTAATGTTAGAGCACACAATGACATCTTAAACCACAGTGTACATCCAGCTTTGTGTCAGCAGAAAGGGATTGTCCTTTCATGCTTTAACATGACAGCGCTCCTGTGTACAAAGCCATCTCCATAGCAACTGGTTTCCCAGTTTGATGTGAAAGAACTTGACTGGATTGTCCTGCCTCAACCCCACCCAAAACCTCTGAGATTAACTGTGAGCCTGACCTCATCACCCAGCATCATGGCCCTCACTAATGCCAGGTTATAACACCTGGTGGAAAGGCTCAAACCAACATACCACATACTTTTGGCCATACAAACAAATGGCCAAACAAAGAAAATATCAGTCTATACACAGAACTATATTTATTGTGCTTTTGTCTAATCGTTGCCATTTTCTTACTGTGTAATTTAATACTTTATAATTTTACCTCTTTATGCTCCTGACAGTCAAATTAAATTATCTAAAAATTATTCCATTGCTCACAACTCACGCAACCTGTGATGAGATGTATCAGGTAGATACTGTTTTCTATCGGAAGATCACACACAAATAAAAACTGGGAACCACTGCCTTAAAGGATGAACCCTCTCATCAGTGATCAGCCTCAAAAGAGAAATATTTATACACTCTGTCCTACCCGGTCATCTGTTGTCCTGTGTATTGTGAACACGGCACATTCACATGGATTTTGATTCCATTGTAAAGTCCAAAAGTTACATAGTCTGCTAAAGTATATATAAAGCAATGGACATCTGTCTCTGTGAAGTCACCAACAGTTTTCTGCCGTCATTGTGAAGCTCAGTGACAGTGGCTCCACCATCTTGGCAGTACCTGACTACACCAAACTCACCACTAGTCCAAAAATGGGCATAGACATGGAGCGTCGGTGGAGCTTAGGTGGGCCAAATGAAGCCTGGTTACTGAAACCTAGTGGCTAGCTGTAACTCAAAGGAGCCATGCCCATAATTATACATAACTTCAAGCCTTAATATAATTTAAACGAGCGAGTTGTTACAGTTGTCATGAACGGGTAAATCAGCAATAGAGTCCAAAACCATTTTTGTACCAGGTTGTAAATATGTTTATTTCTGCCGTGAAGGTAATTTAAATATGGGGGTCTATGGGGACTGACTTGCTTTTGGAAACAGCCTCAAGTGGCCATTTAAGGAACTGCAGTTTCTGGCTCTTCCTAAACATTGTACTAAATCAGACAGCATCAGAATAAAAAACAGCATTTATTGCCAAGAGCACTTTGGTGTCTCCATTCAGTTGGGATATTTTAAGTCCATTCAGCTAAGATTTGTCCCAGAAGTGCTGTAGGTGAAGGGTTTGTTGTTAAAGGATATGGGGGACATTTGTTGACAGAATTATTCAATCAGAGGTGTAGATATAAGGATATGACATTTAACAAACATCTTCTGTCTATAAATACATAATGCTGATTAAGATTTATTCTGGACACTGGACAATCCAGTCCACCCTCACTTTTCTAAATGTTGTAGATGAAATATTAGAAACCGGTGTTAGTGTAATGCCATACAGCTAACAGCAACCTGTAGTCCCCACAATGACCATAAAAATACTTTGAGCAGAAAGTGAACATTATAACCTTCATGAAGGGAGGATTTACTGCAGGGCAATTGAATTAGACAACATTGGTTTATTTAGGTGGACCTCAGTCATCCGGCAAGTAAGTGTATTTTCTCTTTCATCTCTTGTTGTGCCTTTTAATTTTATGTGTCTAGGTTTTTTTTTTTAGTTTTTTTTTTTTTTTAGATATCTGTCAGTATCTGCCAGTAAATTGGAGGTGAAATGTAATTTGTGGTGCACATTAAAAGGTTATTTTTCAAAATTCACTCGTAGCATATATTTCCCTGAAACAATGTCCTGATAGTGTGTGAATAGCTTTCATTGGAGGAACTTTTTTGCTGAAAAAACAGCTCCTATAAAACTGTTGAAAGCATGGTCTGTGGGTTATCCTGATCAGTAGGGCCTATTTTTTGAAGGACATGTTACTCTTGAATTATTGTTTTTCTATGTCATCACAAATAAAATACCATTCACTGCTATTGCATTTTAATGGAGGGGGAAATCTCAGACAAACACTATCTGCATGGATATATTCAAGTAGAGGTAAGCAAGATGAAATATTGGGCGAATCACTCATTTGAACTTTTGTTTTGCTGAGGATCCTGAATTCCAGAGTGAAAGGCAGCAGCAGTCCCCATGGTAGCATACTATATCCAGACCTCAGCACTCCTCTGCTTGGACCCCCTGACCTCCCTCTTACTCTTCAGAGGCTGCCTCTCTCCTTTATGGGAGTCCTGTCTCTTTGGTTGCTCTGTTTCTGTGACATCCTTAGGCTCCCTCATCCTGCCACAGTTCACAGCACAGGTCCAGTCAGGCTGGTGACCCACCACCAGGTCCAAAGTGGGCAGGGAGGTGGTGCTGGTCACGTCCCTGAAGCCTAAAGAGGATTCGAGAGAAGGGCTGTCTGGAGGGAAAGTTTCATATCCCCTCCTCACACCTCGACAACCTCCCCAGGATGCACTCTCCCTCAACCTCACTGCCTGCCGGATCTTCTTCCAGCCCAAGTGGTTGAGCTCCAGCAGATTGAGCAGGATACAGAAGAGACCCACACAAAACATGAAGAGCAGGAAGATGGTCTTCTCCGTGGGCCTGGAGACGTAACAATCCACCGGCTGGCTGCAGGGTGCCGAGGTACAAAGGAAATGAACTGGCACCTGGAAGCCAAACAGCTTCCACTGGGCCAGGACAAAGCCCACCTCCAGAACAGCCCGTAAACACACATGAAAGACATAACATTTAGACAGAACACCTCCCGAAACCACATGACCCTCTGCACTCCCCTCCCTGAAGGTACAAACTCGGGCATGGGTCAAAGACACCATGTTGTTTGGGTCTCCCCTCTGGAGACTCTGGACAGTGATGCCTTCCAGCACATCTGCCAGGCTGTGACCTAGATGCTTATGGGAGTGGATGGAGCAGCTGTCCGAGTTGCAGCTCCGATCATAAATCTCCTGTCCGCCACCTCGTCCAATGTCTGGTCTTTCCGGCCCTGGGATATCCCCTAATCCTTGGCCCTGCCTCTGGGTGGTGTTGTGGGGCAGCTTGGACAGGTTGTGCCATGTGTAGATGATGAAGCAGAGGGATGGTGTGGAGACACTGATGATGTGGAAAACCCAGAAGCGAGGTTGCGAAATAGGTGCGAATGCGTCGTAGCAGACGGTGGAGCATCCCGGCTGCATCGTGTTGCACACAAACATCTCCTGCTCATCGGTGTATACGTCCTCAGTTGCCACCGCGACAATGAGCAGCCGGAAGATAACCATGACGGTGAGCCACAGGCGCCCAATCATGGTGGAGTGTTGGTGGACAGCATCCAGGAGACGTTTTAGCAAAGTCCACTCCGTCATGGTGGCCTGTGGCCGCCGGCTGTCTCGAGGAGGGGCGAGCTGCCTGGTGTAGAGCAGTCTGCTCTGGACTGATCCACCTCTCCGCCTCCTGAACTCCTACCCTGTTGGACTTGCTGACATCTTAAACCACCCTGCAGTTTTTTTCCTCAATTCTAGAAACTCTTACTTCACATTTATTAGTCAGAAGACACTTGTCAAATCAGAGCACCTACCCTCCCTAGCTGAACCCTGCATTGGACTTCCTCTCTGCCTGAGTGCTCACTAGTTCTGCCTGGCCGCCTTGGGAGCAGTGGAGCCACTGCAAGAGAGAGCCACCCATCTTTCATAGATAAGCATGTCCACTTGACATGAGTCACTTGGCGCACTCACTTCTCTCTTGTCTTTAGGATCCATTTTAAAACTGAGAGACATCACCCTTCCTCTACTGGAGGAGCAGCTGATAGTGTTGACTGATAGTACAGACTGAGCATTCTCCACAGATTAGTCCTGTGAAGGCTAATGGACTCTTGCTTTAATGAGAGAGCTCAGACCAGTACAGAAGAACATACTCACTTTTAGATTCTGGATGCACACTTGACTCAGCTAAATACAAAAAGAAATCAAGAAGTTTGTCTCAGGATACATGGCTGAGGAAAATAATAACAAAATAACACTTGGATTGGTGAAAATAAGTCTTTCCAGAGTTTGGTGGGGTAAGGGTTTTCTGTTCCAGGACTTGTTTTGACTGCCCCTCTCCAGCCACTTGCCGATCCTCTTATCTGTGTTTTAAAAAAAGACCCTTGAAAGGTCTGCTAGCATCAAATCATTGTTTCCCTGAGATAAAACACTCAGTGACCCCCTTCCTTACTTCAAACGGTCATGGCAAGCCCCGTCTGAGTCTCAGAGCTCTGCCCACTTTCTATTTATGACATGAACAGAAACACTTGGTATTGTATTGTAGAAATGTATGTAATTTAACTCACATGGGATACTTAATATTGTAAAGGCTGCAGAATTCTTTGAATAAAATACTTGCTGGATTGTCTAACAGTGTGTGAAACCCACTTTCTGATGGTGGAATCATCAGAAACAGACAATCTAACGGTCGTAGACAGTGATTGGCCAGGTGTTTGCAGGGGTGTATACAGGTGTGGTTTTGAACTCCTCTTTTCACATGACTTCTTCCATTGCTTTTCTTGTATACAAATGAGCACAACACCGAGGGAAGACTGTTTGAATGTGCTGTTATCCTCATTTGTATGATTTATTGTGGCAAGACTACAAAGACACACAAAAGGAAATTTGTTTTAATATTGGTAATTAGTAAACAGTTGCTTTGTTCATTATATGTATTTTATTCATACGAGACCAAAATCAGTTCTTAAAACTTGCATGCATTTGCTGTTCAATATAAATATGCAATAAATAAAATAAACCAGTTGACAGACAAAACCTGTGATTGTGTAGTTGTTTCCTTTAGCATTGAGCTTTCTTTAAAATATTCCAAAAACATCCACTTGTTTTAATTTTTTAATCAGTTCACATTCAGCCAAATTCCTATGGCATAAGATTTTCCAGCTCCAGCTGCCTGTGTCTGTCTGTTTTGGTCAGGTTGCTGCTAACAGGATTTTCCTGATGAAATGATGCATGGCATTCACAAACAAACTAATCAGTTGGGCATGTTTTTACCAACTTATGAATATGAATAAAGCCAACAGTCAATGCCTCTCCTTGTGAAAAAAAAGAAAGGGAGGGATGGCCACTGACTGATCTTAGAGTGGACCATTGCTTCTCTTTGACTGCAGATCAGTATTATTCACAGAACTGTTGACACTTTGGTGTAAATACCAACTGCTATTCATTCATCCCAAAGACAGTACCACGTGTGCATCAGTGGCTTGGGCTTCAGATAATGCATAAATACAATCTTAGGGTTGCAATACCATCTGGTCACACATCCTACATGTCTTGCTCTTTCACTCTATATTTCAATCACATGTTCCTACCACTCATACCCAAATGTACACCTCAGAATTCTTGGGAAGAGATTTGGGATGCAGTGGGATGCAGCCAGAGGTGTGATAATGGGTTTTTCACCTTTCAGTTTGGACATTGAGAACAGCCACAAACACTTTTGAATTTTGAAATGGTAAGTCAACACATTGTACAAACTGCCTCATACTGAACTCTTTCTTGTTTTTGCTCCTGTTGACAATGATACTGGTATCTGTTAGGAGTGGATGTTACAGTGTCTTTGTCATGATCTTGATGGTGTATAAAGCACATGTGTGAGTTAATGTTCACCCTCCGACAGTGCTTTTGTCTACTATCGATCCAGACCAAGGCACAAACTGGATTAACATCTTTTAATGGCTGTTATGGGACCTGATGAAGCGAAGGATCAATAGAATAGAGAGTGGCCCCTCGCTCCTGCCCTGAGCAGGATTAGAACGGGCCCTAGTCTCATTTAACACAATACAAATGGAGAAGGGGGGTTGAAGGTTCAGACGATTGCAAATAGACCTTGACCAAAGCCCAGACACAACATCAGCCGACCAAGACGAGAGGCAGCCAGAGGCAGTGACCATCAGCCCTGCACCCGCCAGACAGGACAGGAGTTGGCTTTTCTCCCGAGAGGCGAGACGGGGCCCTGTGTACATATGTTTTTACCCAGCATGTCTGGGGCTCTGCATGCTGCTGTCCCGCTGCTGTCAAAGGACTTATCCACCATCTCAGTCTGCTGAGGAAGGAATTCCCAGTGATGTGCATTCCCTCTGGGATTTCCCAGGAGCAGCCTGGGAGTGAATAGCAGACAGGATGAGAGGGAACAGAGAGAGAAAGAGAGGGACTGCAGCTCTGCCAGTCTGATAATGCCCTTCTCTTTCTCCCCTGTGATTTTCCTCTGTGCTTACATGTAGAGGGAGAGAACATGAATATGAATGAAGGGGTTTCCTTGAGAACACAGGCCTGGCTCTGAATCTGCTTCATGCAGGCATACAAGACGCAAGGTTCATTTATTCTTCATTCCACAACACACACAAAACAAAATGATATAGATGAATGAATCAGTGATAAGTCAGATAAACCATACCAACCAAAGATAAACCAGTATTTCTAGAGGAGTGCAGAGGATGAGTTGAGGAGTCTGACAGCCAGAGGAAAGAAGCTGCTGTAGTCTGGTGGTACAGCAGATACTTCTCCATCGCTTGCCAGACAGCAGCATGGTGAACAGACTGTGGCTGGGTTGGGTGTTTTCTCTTAACATCCAACAGACACCTCACCTCTGCGATATCACTGAGGCTCAGTAGATGGGTACAAATGATATTCTGACTGGTTTAATCACCCTCTGCAGAGCCCTCCTGTCCTGAGCCATGCATTAACTACGCCAGTTCATAATGTTTTCAGTCAGGATGCTGTCTGAAGTTCTTGTTGACAAGAACATTATACAGGAATTTGCCTTTTTAAGTTTCCTGAAGATATACAGTAGTTTCTGAGCTTTTACTCTATTAAAAATATATTTGCAACACTTAATTCTCCAATCTAAAATAATTATTGCTTTTGTGTTGACAGATACCACCATTTTTATTTTAAAGTTGCGGTTTGTTGTTGTCTAATTAACTAATATTTTTAACGTAAAATGAGATTATGCAAAATGATTCTGCATTTCAGATTTCGTTTCGTCAGGGTGAAGAAGCCCCTGATAGATGTAGAACTCCTTACTGCAAACTAGTGTAGAATTCAGAATCACATGAGAGGTGAAACACTGGCTGTCCCCTTGTTCTGTGCTGTCCTCAGGATTTTGGGATGCAGGGAGATTGAGACCAAAACAAAATGATTGTTTGAGAAGCAGTGCTCTGTTGGAGGTCCCTAGACTGTTTTCATCATATACAAAACACAGACCAAGACTTCAATAAAGGTCCCGACAATGTGTCACTACCAGGCAGTGAAGCATGATTCACAGCACTGCTCGCTCTCTGAACCTCAGTCCTGGTCTCAAACAGCACACAGAGTTTGAAACAACAAACTGTGTGTGTAAAATGTTTTATTAACACATAACAACCATGTCCTGTTACTACCATGATTCACAATTCTGTCTTAAACAAAGACTGTTCTGTTCACTTCAAGCAATGGAAGGAGGGAGTCTTAAAGTATGAGTGATCAGTAGTTTTTAAGTTTTAATTTTAAGATAAGAAGACATTCCAAGCAATCACACAGTCAAAGGTTAGAGACACAGACATTGAAGAAGTCTCTGTACCCCCCTGTTCCTTGTAGACAAGTGGCAGTAAAAGTAGAAAGAGTCATAAGTGCAAATCATTCTTTTGTATTTTTCTCACTGTCCCCACACCCACAACTGCTTTTACAAATATTCAGTGAGACAATTGTTTTCATTGGAATAGTTAGTTTTCTTGAGTTTCTAACAACTTTATTCTCAAAGGAATCTGTTTGAAAGAACTGCTAGCATTGAAATATTCATTCATTTTTCATTTAATACTCATCATATGTGTTGAGTTTTAGCTGATCTGTGCACTGACCAAAAGACTCACATTAGGAGACATTGCTAGAACGTCTAAAATGAAACGTTATCAACACGAGTAACATCAGTAATAGCAAGTAAATAATACACATGAGTACCTGTTTTGACCTTCACAAGATGTTCTGATGACCTGATAAACTTGCAGTGGAGGATCTGAATGTAATAAAGGCATGTACAGTAAATTCTCTTAAGGTACAAGGACATTGAAATCAGTTCTGAAGGGGGACATTTGTGTTTTTATACTGTTTGATTCGCTGTTTGTCCATATTTGCCATCAGACTTTCATCCCAACAATCAGGGGTATGAATCAAAGAAGGAGGAGCTCTCCCCTCCACAGACACATAGTATCCCCGTCTAAAATCAGTCACAATAACAGCATAGTCTCATGTCCTTCTTCATCTGTGGTAGCCCTTCAGACCTCACCAGCCTACATTACCATAGGCCTCGCTCTGCTGCCCGCCTGGTAGCCCCCTAACAGGATTAAGGGGGGATATGGTGAGGCGGTGCTCCTCACTCGGTGTTACTGATGTGATTTCCATTTGTCTGGCCTGGCCCTTACTTTCCCCTCTGTCTAATCCTTTACTATTCTCACCACCGTCCGTCAGCCACACTAATCTGCTGCAGGCTTTAGGAGCAGAGGCTTCCACACGAGACTCTCTCTGGTAAACACTGGAGGAAAGGGCTGGTGTTCACGGTGTGGGAGCACACACCATCACTGAGTGTTTGTGGATATCATGCTGAGGGTAAGACTACTGTTTGAAATCGACTTGTTGCTTTATACTGTACATGGTGTCGTTTAAGGCCTATTGGCTTAGCTGTCATTTGCTGTGGTGTATGTATGATTGGCTGTGCTCTGCAGCAGTTCAGTGTTGTTTTTCATGTGTCACAGCTAATGTGTTTGTGATGAACAGCAGCTTGTCATGAACAGAGTTTGATGTCATACATATGACATCAAACAAGATGAGCAGGGTGCTGACCTGAGCCAGCTCTGTGCAACAGTCCTGTCTTTTTTAACAGTAATGCAGAGGTGAAAAGAGAGGAGTGACGGTTAAGAACATGCTCAACTGCAAATGTTATGAGTGGTTATCACCTCGCTGTTGACTCTGTTATTTTAGACACAGGTAAGTACACTGACAGTTCAAATCTTCACTGAAGCAAATCTTAATTCTATCATGTAATTTCATTATGCTGAATATTCAAGTTTCCTTTAACATACTGTTCATATTCTATACTTTCACAGTATGGTCCAGGTCGGTTCAGACCCAACCCAAGAATCCCATAATAACAAGTGTTTATACCAAATCTTGAACCACAGATTTATTTAGAACGTATAAATAGACTATCTGACATTAACAAATGAGCGATTAATCCTTAACTAGTGTTTCAGAGAGCAGGGAGAAAGTGTATTTTTTAGGTTTTACACCACTCTTTTTGGAGAAAAAACATTTCTCATTTCACAAACAAAAGCAGTCTCTGCCTTCGAAGCAGAGGTAGAAAAATGTGCAAATGTGGTGGGAATCCAGGCAGATCTCGTTTTTACTCCTGTGAGTATAGTTCATTTTGACTGACGTGACATCAGCAAATGATAATGTTTAAAACAGCAGAGAGTTGTATGAAAGCAACTGAAACATGTCCAAAAACATTTGCTATTGCTTCAGAGGAAGGAGAAATTGCTACTATGATGTGCACAAATGACTAAATGTTGTGGAGGTTGAACTAAGAGTTATGAGGATTTTCATTCTGATCTGAGAAAAGCACCAAAGCGACTGAGCAAAACTGTAATCTCACAATGGAGAAATTTACTGTTACAGAAGCTCTGTAGAACACAAGGGGGGTGCAAACAGTATCGAAGGTGCAAATAAGAACAGTGCAATAATATAATATAGCTATAGCAAATAAAAATAAAAATAAAATGAGAATATCTTCACCTGGAGTTGTGTTTGTATCCACCTGATGAATGTAAGTCCAATATTCACTCTCCTCAGCAGTATGGAGCAGTTAAAAAGCTCCACACTATGGAGCTGGTGAAAAGTCTCTGTGGTTCATCAGAGTGGCGTCTTTCACATTACACATTACACAGTAAATCCATCGTTGATATAGAATACTGATAGTGCAGCAGACTCAGTTAGACGTTTCAGATGGCATTTGATGCTCTGTTCTGTTTTTAGATTTAATCAAGCAAATATTTCTTGGTCTGTATGTAATGTAGAAATGAGAAGAAGTGTTTTATATTGTAATCTTTTTTTTATTTGTTTATTCATTTTTATCTTTTAGTGTGTGAAGCACTCTGTAACTGTGGTACTAACTTACAAGCATGTAACATTATTTTAAGGAAGTAGTTAGTTTAACCCAAACCATGATCCTTTCCTCAGCCTAAGCAAGTCGTTTTGTAAGTTTTGAAAGAGTAACTGGATGTCGCACATTATTATTATTAATCCAACTTGAAAGCAGAATGAGAAGGTGATTTTAAAATGTGTCACAGACATGGCGGGTGTATTACACACTTTGGCTTGATACTGTCCTTGTGCTGTTTTCAGTTGATATTGATCTCTTCTGCTCATTCTCAGAAAGAAAGTTAAATCATGCATTCCCACTAATAAAAAATATAATATAAAATAAAATAGAATAAAAATATTCATTTGAAATCATACTTTAGTTTGCCATATAATGGAAAGCTGAAGTAACAACAAGGTAGTGAAAAAAGATTCCTATGGGAAATACAACACTATATGTATATCACCATCACTTTGTGTATGTACTCTCTCATTCCCCAAATTCCTGCCTTTGATTATGCATTTATTCTCGCTTTTTGCATTAGAATGTCGCCACATAGTTTTCTGCCTCTACCACCTGTCAGATAAAGGAGGAGCAGCTCCATCACACCTCTCCATGAGAGGAGGGCCAGCATCTAGCTGGCCCAGAGTTTCACCATGCCTGCTGCTGTGACAGGGACAGTACTGATCGTATCTCACCAGAGCTGCTCACTCTCCCCGTCGCTGAGGTCAGGATGTGTTAGAGAAGGAAGAGCCTGGCTGATGTTAGCCAGACAATGTGTCAAGGGTTAATATCACAAAGTCAGGAATGATGCAGACATACTGAACATGCTCTCACTTAGACCCACTAAATCTCAGCTGGTCTCTGATGACTTGATCAAAGCTCTGAGGAGGCCAGTACTGTGCCTGTGCTCTGGGTGGGACATTTCTCACTGCTGTTTTCTGCTGTGTTGCTTTTCTCTTGCAGCTGTCTGCACTACATTTGACTTTCATTTTTTGTATTCTGTGTGTATGGTTAGTAGTAGGTGGATGTTTTATTTACATTATTACAGTATGCCCTTTGTTTTGACCTTTTAAAGATACATAACAACGTCTGCTGTTCATAAATATAATACTTGGTGTCTAGGGTGAAGATAATATGTCTACATTCAGTGAACTGAAGAAAGAGATATGTTTACAAGCATGATACAATGTACATTTTAACAATCTAGAAATAACAGATTTATAAAATATTTATATTATCATTCTGTTTACCACAGATTTCACCATAAAGCTGCAGGTGTATTCATATATAACTCCACAGAGTTTGAACTGTTCTCTATAGTTTTGTATCTCAGCTGAAAATATGGGAGGAAAACAGGTCTAAACTGTCAGATATTATTGATGGAAAAAAAACCCTTCAACAGCATCAGAAAATGTTTAATAATATAATAATAATTAGTAGATATAGTTGTTGGCTTTGCTATAAGCACGATGAATGGTACAATGAGAGGAAACACTGAGTGGGACATGTTTGTGCCTGTCTCTTTGTGTCTGCTAACAGATGTGATGTTCCTGACACGAGTGAATGGCCCCTGATGTAGCAGACATGACAGCAGAGGAAAACCCATGGGTGTCCGGCCCTGCGGGAGGTCGAGTGAATGCCTGAACATGGGCTGGAGGTGGAACGCAACAGCTGCAACCAAGAAGCAACAGACTATCACCCAAACATGCCCACTGAAGACTGTGCTGCAGTCACTGACAGGTAATACAAACGCCTCAACACTCATACACCAGCTGTCTGATGGGAGATTTACTGAGTCCTCTATACAAAGCCCCTCTGGCAAAGTTTGTATGGTTCCTGTCTTAAGGGTTCAGTATGCATGAAATAAACCACATCACAAGACAAAAGTGTGAACTGAACGATAAGTGTCAATAATAAAATCTATAATACCCTGATTACTTAATGTAAATTCAATACAGACAGTAGTAGATCAGTAAATCAGTGACCTTTAGACTAAATTACTGGTAAATTTTATGTATTTGGCGACTTACTATAAATACTTCAGTCAGTTTCTCCTAGTGCACTGATATATTCCACAGTTGGCTGAGATATTATTCTTTCCTCATTCCTACCTCTCCAGTGTGCAGTGCTGGGTCCACCAGGTGTTCTTCAGTAGGGCTCTGGAGTAATTTCACTGAAAAATGAATCAGTTCAAACTGAAAGCAGTGAGGGATGGTAAAACATTTCTGCTGTATTGGCCCCTTGATACAGTGGTCTTATGAAATTGGAGGCCCTGAATATTTCTGGTTGGGGTCGATGACATGAAAATACCTGAGAAGCTGTCTCATAGAACTGACATCACAACACTAGTAAGGTCGATGTTTACAGCATACACTCACACACACACATACAGTACACTCCGCTCTCCTCTCACATGACTGTTGTCTCTTGTGTGCCAGTCTGTACAATGAGGACCCACTGTGCAGGATCTGCCATGACGGCAGGGCTTCAGGGGAGCTGCTGTCACCCTGCCAGTGCTCTGGTAGCCTGGCCATGGTGCACCGCGCCTGCCTCGAGCACTGGCTCACTGCCTCCAACAGCAGCCACTGTGAACTCTGCCACCACCAGTTTGCACTGGAGCGCCTGCCAAAACCTCTTAGTGAGGTAAGCTCTTGCTCTACACTGCACTGTGATTTTGTGACATGTACCTCATCAACCTCAGTATTTGGTTGAGGGATTTCTACCTCCACCTCTATACAATGGCACTGATATCTCAAAACCAGGACAAACAGAACCGAGGTTATCTGTATGGCTTGATACCACTAGAGCTAAGTGAGAAAATCTATTTGTTGTTTGGGGGAACCGGCTCTTAAAGTCTAAAGTGTCTCGAGTCTTGGCTGAAGATGCTCTTGTAGCAGATATATGTGGCCTGACACTCTTTTGCTCTGAACTCTGCGCTGTGTTTGTGAAAGATGAGGAATAAGACAAGGACAACTGTCGCCCTGGCAGCAGGCAGATTTATTCTCTCAAAGGCTGTGTAAGGTAACATCAGTACAGGAGCTTCAGATGACCACGTTTCTACGGGTTCCTCTCGTCAGCAGGGCCTGCTGCTGACTGACCATACACGTACCACATTCAGTCTTCATCAAGTCAATAAAAAAATACATCTCATTCAGATCCTATAGTCACACTTCCAACGTCCCTTTAAAAGCTAGGTTCTTAGTCCCTCTTAAACGAGTAAGATGAGCTGTACACCATAATAACTCCCTGCCACTTCCAAACACAGAAAGCGCACATGGACAGCACTGGATTTGATCATCAACAGACTGCTCTTCACAGACCAACCCTTTTGCACCCTGACTTGACCTTTCAGACTTAAACAGTCCTTCACTCAGAATCTCCTAAGTCTGAGCATCCTCTAATCCACTTATTACCCATGCACAAGTTCTATCCCCTGAGTCCTGCTCCTCGAAAGAGTCCAGGGGGTCAGTTGCACACAGACCTTCTTCTTCAGCATCACACAACTTTTCTCCAGTTGTCCCCACAGGCAGAAAGCCGATGTACAGGACCAGGTTGTTGTGAGTGTGTGTGTGTGTGTGTGTGTGTGTGTGTAGGTTTCTGTCAGTCTGTGTACTGTTGCATTCCACTTCTCAGCTAGGATTTCTTTCCTCTCTCACCTTTGTTTGCAATGAGTGCTCTGTCTCTGTTCAGGTTGTGTTCAGGTCTTTTACTTTTGTTGTTTTGCTCTTTGCTTGTCTGTCCTGCGATTTCATAGCATGTTTTTGGGCAGTTCTCGCTGCTTCATGTAAGGTGTGACAGGCGTGATTACAAAAGCTATTTAAAAGCAACAACTACTGGCTCTTGCAGCACTTGTTTGAACAACACATCCACAGGGAGCTTCGGAATTTGACCAAATATAAGCTGGAACAGTGTATATCCTGTTTCATGTACCGTTGCATTATATACAAATTGTGTTTCTCTTTGAGGGGAAGACACTTCCGCATCTTTCAGTTCCATGGGATAGTATGCTGTAGTGTGATTTGGAGGAGTTCTGCTATGAGCTGACCTTCAAAGTTGGCTCCCTGATGTAAATGGATCTAAGTAGCTTCTTAGCCACTTGTGTTGCAGTCTGATGTTGGGAAAACGTAGCTAAGTGGTCTATCGTGAGAAGAAGATCCACTGAGTGCTGCTTACTATCCTCTGCACTCCAGAAGTCCAAACACATTAGCTCCATGGGGCAGAAGTCCTCATGCTTTCAAGTTGGGTTTGAACGGAGGGGTCAGGTTTTTTTGTGCAAAAAGTAAAAAACCTTCCTCCATTCCATTCAATTTTATTTATATAGCGCCAAATCACAACCAGGGTTGTCTCAGGACACTTTACATAGAGCAGGTACAGACCAGACTCTTTATCTACAGAGACCCAACAATTCCCTCGTGAGCAACACTTGGCGACAGTGGCGAGGAAAAAATTCCTTTTAGGAGCAGAAACCTCGAGCAGAACCACAGGTTGTTTTTGTGAAAGGGTCTCTGCTCAAAGCATCAGTCACTACTCTGAAAAAAGTATAACCCTGCTTAAACTAAAAAAATGTCCAGATAACATCTAAAATATTTGACTTCCCACAAACTAAATTTAGTGACTTCTTATGACCTGATTATTTTATGTTGATGTAAACAATAATGCTTCACTTGAACCAACCTTAATATTTTTGCCTTGATCCACTAATTTTTTTTTTTACATTTTAGTTACTAAGCCAAACTATCAAATTGAAATTGAACCAAGCTAATTTAATCACTTTTAACTGAATCAACATGTTTACATTGATACCAGTTAATTAATTTATGTATAACCAAACTATATTTCTCACATTTTATTTGACTTCAAAAATAACTTATATTGCTCATCTTATAAACTCTATACAAAAAGACACTTGGCCAACAGATTACTCTCAAGATATTTATTAATCTTTAACACATGAGCCATATACAACACATTTAACATCTGACAACATATGAACCAAACAGCATGAGAAAACATAAAATGACAGGCTGCAGTCTGTGCATTTCCACATCCGATAACTGTGAAAACAAAGAAAATAACAGTGAATTCCCTTACAGATGATACACTGATCTGTGTTGGTTAAATCAACAGAACTAAAAGAAATACAGTAGTCCACCTGCTGCTATGAAAATGTATAGATGAGTGAGGGTCTAGTGTTCAGGGTGATTTGAGAAATGGTTAAAAAGGCGATGTGCAGTGTAGATGCAAGATATTACCTGTTCAGGTTGAATGAAGCTACAGAGAGCGATCTTCTGAAAGAATACAAAATAAAATAAACTATTACTACTCTCTGAATATCACATAATACAGAAATGCAGATAATACTGTAACTGCAAAATATGGGTAAAATATCAAATTAAATATGAGAATTGATATGTACAAAGAATAGGGTAATATAAAGAAACAAAACAGCCACATGTCCAATAATCTACCTACAACTACTTACGCTGGATGACAGGATAACTTTAAAGCCTTCTCTCTCCCTCTGTCTCAGCAGAGTACCGCAAAGAAAAACAAATACAGTGAAGTGCTGGAGCCGCAGATGGACGGTATCTAACTAAAGCCTCGAGTGGTAACAAGTATGAGCGCTGTTGTGGAGAGCTAACTCCATGCTAACTGCGGCTATCGTTAGCGGTTAGCATCCGCCGCTAACACCCGCTCCCCGGCTCACAGCGGCTCTCCTGCTCGGTAACTTACAAAAAAACTCTAGAGGCTCTCGTTATCAGCCCACGGCTTCAGCGCTTCATGTGGGCTGTATTTCCTTTCCTTTGTGGTTTTGACAACTGCTGCTGTAAGGGGCAGGAGGCTATGCAGCTGAGCCTGAGAGGACGGGCCCAGTTTGAATGTTTGGTTTACAAACTGCCACGAACAAAACTCCACACTGCCTTTAAGCAATATTTATGTAGCCCACGCGTTATAAACTTAATTCATGGGCATAAGGTTACCGGTAAATGCTAGCTAGCTATCAGCTACTGCCAGCTAAATTCATGCGGGCTATCGTCCCGTTTAGCTTGCTTGCTAGCCACCGCCAACGATAGCTTGCTAGTCATCTTAAATTGGGCTATTCTTTGCAATTTTAACAACACAAAATACTAAACTTTAATTATCAGCAACTGCTTTACTTACGTTTCTTTTTAGAAGATGTCATCAATGTAAAATGGCGCGAAGTGCTTGAGTGGTGCAGTTTTCAGTTTGACTCAAACCAAATACACTGCTCAAAAAAATAAAAGGAACACTTAAACAACACAATGTAACTCCAGGTCAATCACACTTCTGTGAAATCAAACTGTCCACTTAGGAAGCACAGCCGAAATTTTGACAGTGGCACGAGGGGGCTGCTGGTGTTATCTATACCACTGTTTCTCAAGCCTGGTCCTGGAGTACCACTGCCCTGCATGCTTTAGATGTATCCCTGCTCCAGCACACCTGATTCAAATGAATGGCTCGTTATCAGGCCTCAGCAGAGCCCAGTAACGAGCTGAGCATTTGAATCAGGTGTGTTGGAGCACGGAAACATCTAAAACATGCAGGGCAGTGGTACTCCAGGACCAGGATTGAGAAACACTGATCTAAACATTCAGTAGTCACAATTTCAGTTCAGGATATCTCTCCCTTGTTTTAACTAGTTAAAACATAATTGAAGGTCACTTCAAGGGACAATATACATACTTTTAATTAATGGGAGTTAATGGGAGAGACTCCCCTGCCGTGTCTCGAGCCACAAATGCATTTTTTTCAACAGGGAAGTGTCTGTAGCAAGAAAGGCTGTAGAAATATTGGCATATTTCAATAAAATTATTGATTATCAAACGGTGGTATATGTATCAATATCTACTAGTGTTGTCATGATACAAACATGTATTTCAATACTTTTTGATACTTTTCAAAAAGAAAATGTCATTATTGGTTGAGACAGATAACCTAAAAAATATTTTCATTAGATACAGCCTGTCTTAAGTAGGACCAAAGTCTTTAAATGGTATGTTACTATCTTTAACATATTAAATGGCTAAATGTGTATGTAAAAGTTTTCTTACTTCATAAAGACCATGTGTGTGTGCATTTACAGCCCCACATTTAAGGGGCCACCTCAACTTTATTGCAAATCAGCATGTCAACATGTATGGCAAAAAGTTTAAAAATTACTGTAAGAATATTATAATAGGCCTAATATAAAATAATATAAATGGGCTATTTAAACCAGAGAATGTGGTAACTAATTGCAGTGCAGCTTCATTTTTTTCCCATTTTTTTCTGTACTTTTGTGGAGAGTGAAGGGGGCTGGAGTTGCTGCTTTTAGCTCTGAATGTGGCTTTTTTTTCATGGCTATACATATAAGTTATTACCTGACTCCTGTTCATGTTCTTGCATAGAAGCTGTAAGATTGGCTGAAAGCATACAGCGTTGCTTGTGCTATGACATGATGCAGAACGACATGGAGAATGAGTTTTACTATGAGCTCCCTGAATATATTAAACATTAAAAATCTATATTTCAAATATGTATGTGGTTTAAAATGAATACAACATCTGTAGGCTATCTACAGAAAGATGGATTCATAGTTGTTCATAAATACTTGATATCTATATTAGTTTATTTCCTCAATAAATACTCCCACACAGAAGCAAACCTTCATGTAGAGCATTATTGTCTGCACTTTCGATCTATCCAGCTATCTATCTATCTATAGTTATCACTAGCACTAGTTATCGGTAGCTAGCTAGCGCTAGTTATCACTATAGCTAGCTAGCACTAGTTATCGCTAGTTAATGCTAGCTAGCTAGCACTAGTTATTGCAAGTTAGCTATCGCTAGCTATCACTAGTTATCGCTATAGCTAGCTAGCTAGCTAGAATGCTAGCCAGATTGCCACCTAGCTAGATTGCTAGTTAGCTAGCACTAGCTATTGCTATCTAGCTAGCGATCTAATCTTATCTGATAAATGTATCTATGGTGAACTTTGCTGTTTAATATTATGTTGAATAATGCACAAAGACCTTGACATAGTTTCTTAATTTTCCCATTTGAAAATCTATTTCTTTTTCAGAGTGTTAGTTACTCTTTACGTGATAATTGTAATAAGTAAATGTTCAGTATTAAGCAGCGACAGACTGCGTGATGATCATGAAATAATGGTGACGGCTGGACAGACAGTTGGTTGCTCAGAAGGACGAGTGCAGGGGGACTTCAGGCCTGGCAAGCAGAGCCGTGCTCTCACAAGAGTTCCCCATACCATGAGTACAGACTGATTAAAGGAGGCTACCTCTGGAGCCAACTGACAGGGGGGCTCATTACCCAAACATGGCCGATAAGTTCATCTGAACAAACGATGACGAGAGAGAAATCGAGAACATGAAGCTGTAGAAGAGTCCTGCGCACAAGAGTACAGACGTGTGAGGCTGAAATGTCCCTGTTAGACGTCTGCAGGGAGTCTGTCAGCTGAAAGGGAAGGTCTTCATACAGACAACAAGCAGCTGGTGAAGACAGCTGGAAGCATCACCTGCCTTGTTAGAGTTGTTCTCATATTTAGATTGAAATGTATTATTAGTAGAGCAAACAACACACACTGAGGAGTTTTTAGGGATTTCTGGGCTTCAGGTGCACCTCTGCCAGGTCATCTCTGTGAAGAGAAGAAAAGAGGCCAGAACAAAGGTGTGAAATCCACTGACATCACATGAATACTGACAGATTTTTTACTGATACAGTGGCTTGAAAAAGTATTAATTCCCCTTGAACTTTTCCACATTTTGTCATGTTCCGACCACAAACATAAATATATTTTATTGGCATTTTATATGAAAGACCAACACAAAGCGGCATACAATTGTGAAGTAAAAGGAAAATTATACATGATTTTTAAATTTTTTCACAAATAAAAAACTGAAAGGTGTGGCCAGCAAAAGTATTTAGCCCCCCTGTGTGGATTTGGGTCTGGACTTGACTGGGCCATTCTAACACATGAATATGTTTTGTTCCATTGTAGCTCTGGCTTTATGTGGGTCGTTGTCCTGCTGGAAGGTGAACCTCCGCCCCATTCTCAGGTCTTTTGCAGATTCCATCAGGTTTTCTTCCAAGATTGCCCTGTTTTTGGCTTCCAATCACTCTGACCATCTTCTCTGTCCCTGCTGAAGAAAAGACCCCCACAACATGATGCTGCCCCCATCATGTTTGATAGTGGGGATGGTGTGTTCAGAGTGATGTGCAGTGTTAGTTTTCCGGCAGTGTTAGTTTTTGAGGCTTCTACTATCACGGACTGTTTGACTGTCGATATTATCAGCAGCCTTCTTTCAAGTACTTCACAGACATGTTGGGAGGTACTCCAAGCTAGCTGAGCTGACACTAATATTTACTCCGCTCTTACATTATTGTGCAGCACACTGTAACGTTAGCAGTAGTTGTAAGATGTAGAGCACTGGGATGTTTATTATAATTTCGGGAGAGTTTTCTGTGTTTACCTTGGACACATGAGTTTGCTCTCCAGAGCTTCTCATAACTAGAAAACTCTCCCTCTCCGCCGAGTGTGTGAGGACAGCTTCCGCTTCAGTTTGGCTCTGCCACTTACCCATACTGGGGCTTGCTTAACCAATCAGATGGCGCCGTCTCCAACAATGCTGGAGACAGAAGTGGCAGGAGAGAGAGAGCGGCATCTGCATCTGAGCCAAAATATTGATTTCTTGATATCGGCCCGTCGGATTTAAAAAAAGGCAGATACCGATATACGTTAAAAGGTTGTGGACCTGAGGAAGTGCAGGATGAGCAGTTCTCAAGAACCATAAAAACCCCTCTGTCAACGGCGCCGCTTCGACCGAACAGATGTCAGGTAATTCATCTTCAAATGTGGACGTTCTGATAACCCTCCAGAGTCGGTGTCGAGTGTGAAGCGAGGCTGCCTGTTTTAGTTTGAATGCTACACAGTGAACTTAATGTTATTAAGCTAACTTTATGTCGCTACCTGCATTGAATAATGTCAGCCTATCCTTTCTAACGCCCTGGGAACCAGCTGCAACTTGAGGTAGCTGAAGAGCTTCAGCCTGAACTCATGAATATTATCAATAGTAATTATATATTTCACATTTCATGTGTGCAGTGTGTCTTTGGCCTACATTCATTCAATTCATTCTCATTCAACAAAGATGCAGAAATAGCAACAATGATCATGAACAGAAACGATTCAGGTGTGGCTCCTGATCTGGGAACACTTCAATAAACTGTCTACAACTGGTGGTGTATTGTAATATTTATGTGCTCTTAATAAATAAGATTAAAAAAAATCAAAAAGACGTTTCTTTAGGATACAGCAGACTGCAAGGTGTTTTCTTTTCTTTTATATTTTGTCTAAGATATGTTGTCAAAGCAGCAGCGGTTAGATTGGTAGTAGTTACCAGAGGGCTCCAGCAGGGGGAGCAGAGAATTGTTGAGCTGCTTCCTCATTTCAGCTGTTAAACACGTGATCTGAGGAAACTTAGTGTCCACATATCATTCATTCAGATGGATGTCACTAAGTCAAGTATGACCAATTGCCCATATATGGAAGTTGACCGTGAAAAAAATGTACTTTTGAAAAAAAAAACAAAAGGCTGAACGATAAGTTAAATAGCGCAAATCATAAAAATGAACAATATATAAAAAGAATGGTGAGGCAATAAACGATATAAACAATAACATGTACTGTTGGCAGTGACAGTTAGTGATGTTAAACCTCTCATAAATGGATGAGAAATGGCCAGTCAGTTGAGCCTCAGCCTTTTGTTTTTTTTTCAAAAGTGATTTTTTCACTATGGAGTCAACTTCCATATATGGGCATACCTTGATCTTCACTGTCACTGTCACTTTTTTTAAGGCGGAGTCAACTTCCATATATGGGCAATTGGGCATACTTGACATAGTGACATCACTGTCACTGTCTATACTTAGGCACCCCAGAGCCAAGAAGCCAGTCCCTCACTTTTGGTATATTGACTAGTTGGATTAAGAGACAATTTAGCTTTTTTTTTTGAGAACATCAGATCATCAGTTCAGAACAACATTAACCGCAATGGCAAGAAGACAGGACAGTGGCAGATGGGTAAACACCTTGAACCAGAGACAGCGGCATCCTTTTGCTCATTCTGCTCAGGAGTCGCCTCTGGAAGACAGAAGGACCTTGCGGGAGAAACTCTCCAGCGCAGAGGAGGAGAACAAAAAGTTAAAGGCCGATCTCCGGAATGCCATCAAGGGGATCGACGAGAGAGACGAATGGATCGGCTATTTGCAAAAACGTGTCGCCGATCTGAAGCGCACACATGAGGAAGCCATCGAAAGCTGGAACCACGAGCGCAGGGCGCTACAGGAGGACCTGAAAAAGAGAGCTGAGGAGTTGGTCTCTCTTAATCAGAGCCTCGTCACTGAGAAAGACGAATCTGAGAGGATGAGAGCCTCTGTAGAAGAGCTCAAAGCCTCCAGTGGAGCGACTGCCCTGAATGAGAAGTGGCAGGCAGAAGTGAGCCAGCTGAAAGAGGTCCTCGTGCAGAAAGACAAACAGATCAGCAGGGCCACCAAGAAAAGACGAGCTCGAACCAATGCTTACATCGTCACCTTGGCCCAGCTGACTGATGCAGAGTCGGCTCTAAATCAGAGCAAAGCGACCTGCGAAGAACTACGAGAGCGGCTGGCAGCAGAAGACCGAAGCCACCAGAAGGAGCTCTCTGAGAGAGAGGAGAGCTTTAGAAAGGAGCTCTCAGACGACAGAGACAAGTGCAAAGAGGAGCTGTCAGAGAGTTGGGCCAGAAGAGCAGAGCAGTGGGAAAAAGAAAAGAAAGAGCTGGAACGGATGCTGCTGGTCAAAGACAAAATATGGGCCCACGAAGAGGCAGCAAGGAACGAAGACATCCAACAACCGACGCAAGAAAACATCCAACTCACGACGAAGAAGAAGACAAAGAAGAAGAGCTGCAGGAGGCTATTTTTTGAAATTTGATGACCCTCCCCATCATAAATTACTTTTAGATTTTTTTCCAAAAACAAAATGAAATGTAACTCCAAAGAACAAATCATTTTGATAAAATAAACACATTTAAAATAAACCCAATACAAATTGTATTTGACTTGATGGAATTAGGTGGTGGCTAAAGTGTCTTGTTTGTGTAGATAGGATTGTTAACAGCCTGAAATAAAGCTATTGGACTTGTAGCAGAAAAACCAAAGTGTGTCTTATAATTATAAACAGGAAGAAAAAGGTCACAGATGTGACTACTTTATATTCCAGTGGTTGTTTTGGTGTGTTGAGAACAGCGGTGATTGACAGCCAGGCTGACCAAATCAGCACGAGTGCAGGTTAATGACAGCATCTGCGTGACTGGCTGTATGCACATTTTAGAGCAGAGATCACAGTCTTTCAGCTGAAACACATGCACACTGCTTAGGTCGCAACCAAATCGACATGAATGAGTTACTCTCATTTCAACTGGATGGAGGTCAGCATTCAAAATGAATGAAGGTTTTAAGGTGAGATTTAAAAGAAGCCAGAGAGTTTCATCGTGTTGAGGGTCTGATAGCAGAAGCCCATCACCCTCAGCCATAAGCCGAGACCTGTGAGGAAGCAGCATTTCTGCAAAGGCCCACAAATAAAGCAGAAATAGTCACTAAAAGGTGATGTCAACTGTAAATTGACAACCTGGTGGAGGCATACAGCCAGAACCCGATGTTAGAAGCTTCTAGATGGGCTTCCCTGTGGGTTTAAATACACGATAGCTGAGGAATTTCATTTGTTTTCCTTTTCTTTAATATAACAGCTCCTTTTTGGAACATAATTATTCATGGACGGACCTGTGGTGATGATGAAATCTCTTTTTAAAACTAGGAGCAATTGTACTCAGTTAAGAGTAGAAAGTGTGTGTTACATACGGAAGCAAATCAAATATTACTTTAACAATAATAATGGTAATTAAAAAAAAGATTGCTTCATATGGCTTTTCACTGTACTGTATAATGAACTAAGTGGCATACCACGCTCAACGCTGTATATCATAACATTGGGCAGCTCATGTGTCTAGTTTTAAAAAACTTTGTGTCTGTTTAGTGTTTTGTGCAGTGAGCAGACAAAAACATATCACTGAGAATTCAGCCTGCTGCTCCAATTATGGAAAAGTCATTGAGCTTCAATAACATCTGAAGGGACTGGTGTGCACCCAACGATGGATATGCAAAAGAAATGCAGTGAGAAAAGAGTGAGACTACAAAAAAGATGAAAATTACAAAACACAAACTAGCACTTTGTTTTGAATCCTTGAAAGATGAAGAAATATTCCAGGCGATTACTGCTGGGGGCAAAATGGTGCTCCTGGGATTGACAGAACAACGGCTGACATGTGCACAAGAACAGTCAGAATTAGCAGAGTGTATTAGAGATCGACAGATATGGGTGTTTCAGTACCGATACTGATTATTAGCAGTTACAGAGGCAGATAATCGATATTTGGAGCACATATTCATTTGCAGTAAAAGTGTAAAAATTGGTGTAAAAATGTTGAATAATACAAACACTGAACTTGGTTTAAAGCATGTTTATTTAACCACACAAATAGAAAATAAATAGCTCCAGCAGTGCATGGAGTTCCTAGAGTCAGAAGCATCTCTTATAAAGTTGAATAAAAACTCAAATAAATAGCTACCTGAAATATTTCCACAGTAAATAAAGTAACATTTAAATATAACTGAAATGACTTCTCTTTGTTTTAAGTTCAAACACAACAGAAAGTACATGGAGTTAACAAGCAGCAGCAACTCTTGTAAAGTTAAATAAAAACTGATATAATAGCTCCCTGAATTTTATACACAGTAAATAAAATTTTACTCTCTCACACACACTTCTTACTACTGTCACTATTTCCATATCAATATTATCAGCAGCCTTGTTGCAAGAGATTAGACCAACTGTTTAACACTAATTAGCCAATAGCATCTCATTATCACTTTACTTTTCATATCATAGGACCAGAAAGCTCACAGCAACGTTAGTAGTTGTCAGTTGTAAAGCTTTTCATGTGTCTTTAACACAAACTCACACTTTTCTCTACATAACAGACATTCTCCCATTGAGTCTGCTGAGCGTTTACAGCAGAGCTGCCGCTAATATTTACTCCGCTCTTACGTTACTCTGCTGCACACTGTAACTTTAGCAGCAGCTGTGAGATGTCGAGCACTGGGATGTTTATTATATTTTCGGGAGAGTTTTCTGCGTTTACCTTGGACAGGAGTTTGCTCTCTGGAGCTTCTCATGATGAGAAAATTTCAAATATCAGCCCCGATTATCGCCATGTACAAATAGAGAAAGTACGAAACGATGGTAAAAAAGAAAAACATCTGTCCGGTAAAGCTTTTTGATGCCACAGAGATGACAGAGATATCTATTGATCTACAATCTCATCCCAGCTGAAACCATCATTCGCAGACTTGAGCCACCAGAGGAAACAGTCACACAACAGCCAGCGGACAGAAACAGAACATTTAGAGATCCAAAGAACCAGCAGCTGCAGGCCCTCAAGGCTCAAAAGGTGAAGCGTAAATGAAATCATCTGCCCAGAGATGTTCCAGTCCTGTAGTCCTGCAGTGCAGAGAGTTGGACATCAGAGGTTTTCTGTGTTTTTCTTCTGGAAACAGTCTGAAGTGGAGCCAGGTGATGATGGACTCAGAGGTCATGACCCTCAGTCTTTGAGTCTGTGTGGAAGACAGGATAATCACAGTGTACTGCACTGTGTGTACTTTGTGACAGTGTGTGAATTGAGCAGTTGGAAAGCTTGAAGCGACTGTTCAGAGCAGAGGTGAAGTCCTTGAACTGAGCAGGAGAGACTAAAGAAGAACATTTAAAGTCCAGCCAGTGGTCGTCAACAGCTCCTCCAACACAAGACACGTCTGATATTTATTAAACGATTCATGAAGAGGCTGTGTGGTTATTTCAGAGTTTCCAGATGAATAGGAAGCACAGAGTGACCTCTGAGACCTTCTTTACTCGAGTTCACCTTGAGAAGCTCATGTACACACACTCTCACACACACATATATGAATGCACAGATACATTCAGGATGGTTTGTACTCCACAGCGGCAGGTCAGGTCCTCCATCTGTGACTGATGTTTGGTCGACTCATGAAATGCTGCAGAGTTCACGGTTGGATGTGTGAACAGTTCTGCATGTCCTGGTCTGAAGAAGCTGAAGAAACAATCAGTGAATACTGAGATCAGTCTGAGAGTTTCACCTTCAAGCACAAAGCAGGTGTTCAAGAAGTTTGAGGAAAAAAAATCCTTCCAGTCAAACAGAAAGCAAACCGCTCTGATTGACAGGTGAGATATATCTGAGGTAGAGAACAACACTGCTTGAAGCTGTTAGACTGGAAACCAGTGAATCCAGTAACAAATGCCTCACTGAGGTCAAACACAGTGTTTGTGAGAGCAGGAAGTGGGAGTGCAGGGGGAGCAGAGGGGCTCGATTATTTCTGGGATGTTTCCTGAAAGTTGTCACGATCCCATCAGCATTCAGAGCTCTCAGGTGAACATGAAACTTCTGTTTTCACGTTTTTGGTAAAAATTGAAAACTGAGTGAGAGCAAAAATGGCTGCCACTCAGTCCACAGACACTTCTCAGGCAGCACGAACACTCTGCATTCAGCTTCAGTGGATTCATCCGAACATCATTTCCAACCTTGATGGTGGAGAAAAAATTCAGGCAGACAGATGAACAGTTTGACCCAGAATACCTCAAGACCAGAATCACATCAGCTCACAAGACAGATATCAGTCAGTTCTGCCTGATGTTGGTGTCAGACTAAAATCCATTTTTAGTCTGGAGACTACAGTCTTCTGAGTTGACTTGGAGGGAGAGGTTTGGCCCCTCTGAGCCACATTTGAGCTGCATTGAATGTTGACCAGCACCCTGTCAGGGTTCACTGTTCCCTCCCTTCAGTAACCAGGTTCAACAGAGAGAAAAGTAAAAAAAAGTAGAAAAGTAAGGGACTCATATTTTGGCTTGTTAGTGAGCAAAAACCACAACAAGGATTGAAAATCCTTAAATTCTGCACACAGCCACTCTTACTCTCAGCAAAGTGCTTCCATTTGAATAATGTGACATTTGAATGGTTTGATTCTGCGCTGAAAAATATCACCTGGTTTTCTTCTGGAGTGAAATGTGTTCAGAGTTAGAAGGTCAGCTATGACAGCCAGCCGATTATGATGAATCACAGATGTGAGTCCTCGGCAGCTGTTTCCATCAAACTAACTCAGACAGGCTAAGCGTAGCTTCATGTCCAGCATGAAACAGCAAAGAGCAGAAGAAGGTGAGAGGAAGTCCATCGAGCATTTGAGTCGATGGAGAGGTGACCAGAAACACATTGATCTGTGTCTCCTGGATGTGTGAGACGACTGTTGTTTGTTGCCAGTGTGTTTGTGTTTTTCTGCCTCTGAGTGAGTAACTTTAACATTACAGTGTAAACATCACCTCCAGCTGGTATATTAGCAGCATCACGATGTTTCCTGTCGTGTGTTTAGATGATGGATATGTGATGAAGTCCGGAGGCCTCGTCCTCCTGGTGGAACTGAAATGTAAATGCTCATTGAGCAGCTGTAAATACATGTGATCCAGCAGAGCCCTGGGGGGCAGCATTAGAGAGGGAGATGAAACAGAGCCACAGTAAAGAGGCCACACAAGGCTGACTGCACTTCACAAAAACATCACGCTCATTGAATCTACACCAACTGCATCATCATGTCTTAGAGAGGATGGATGACTGTCGGCTGTTTAAGCATCAACAATAAAGAAGAACCAGGATCATTGCAGGAAAATGTAACAAACACAACAAGTCGGCGGTTAAGCCTCCAATCAAGGTTACAGGCAACCTTCATTTTTCTCTTTAGAAAGTTGAAACATAAGAGAGATTTAAAGGAAAATATTTAAGCAGGTGGACAGCGGGACAGAAGGGTCAAATGCAGAAGAATCCCAGGAAGAATGGGAGGGTGGGAGGAAGAATGCTGTGCAGACTGCAGAAATAATCCACCACAGTCAATAAAATTGGCAAACAACCTTAACAATATTTTACTATAAAGTTACATGTCTCACCTTATATTCCATGTCCACCTCACCATATCAACCACAGCTAGCTCTAGAAAACTGTGTGTACGTCTGGTCTAAAGTGTGCATGAGGTGAACACATTCTCACCAGTCTTCTTTTAAAACTCCAGTTTAAGTGGAGAAAACGGTGTACGCGTGGTTTGTGTACGTTCGTAGCGTTTATACATCTGGCCCCTGATGTCACAGTGAGTGGGAGGAGCCTCTTGGCGAGTTGCTGCCTTAATGTTGGAGGATCTGCTGCTGCTAGCTGGACCGCTCGCACCCCTAAAGCCACTTAGCCTGACAGGCAGATTAGATGGTGTTTCCTCCTCTTGCTGCTCTGTAGAGAACAGTACAGGAGATTGTATTAGTGGCCTCCTCGTCTTCCTGCTCCTCCTGTGCATGTGTGGTCAATAATCTTCTGATTAAGCACCATGTGCTCCGCCAGGTTAAGATACACAGTGAACAGCATAAGCTCGCTGTCAGGCGATGCTGGACACATGCCCAGAAACATAGGAATAGTTTTTACATTAGTGATGTAATACAGTGAATGTGTCTGTTCTGCAGATTGGGGGGTGGGGGGGTGTTAGTCATCTCGACACAGCAGGCCCTGCACTCACAGATGACGGCTGATTAGATGTCTCCCTATCCTGACAGCTTTGCTGCACCTGTTTGGAGAGGGTGGGACCTTCATTACACGAGACCAGTGACCTCACTTCTTCCCCCCACCTTTAACTGGAGCACAGGTCTGATTGGCCAGAAAGACTGAAAACAGCACTGGGGGAGCCAACAATATTACAGAGAGACATTAGGGTGTCAGAGAAGAATAGAGATGTATTTTACTTCTGCATCATAAAGTCAAAGGTCTCTTTCCATGTTGACAAGCACTATCAATGTTTACAATATTTTATTTATTTTGTTATATAAACTTTGGGATATTGTACTTAAGATAGAAGATCATCATACAAAAGCCAACACACACTGAATGTCCTGTGTAGGATTTTGTTGTAATACTATAATTATTGGACTCAGCATTTCTAAATTCCTGGTCACTGACCTGTTTGATATCTGTCTGTTGCCCATTGACCTTCAGTGCAGTTGTGTTCTGATGAAATGATCACATCTTGTCATTTTATAAAATTCAATACACAAAACAACAGAGTTTAATATTGTCATATACGTATATCTTTCTAATACAATGTTTTTCAACCATATCACTCAGCCCTGCTGAGTATCACCTAAATATTGTACATTCATGTAGTATTCATTCGTACCTAGCAGATTTACAGATCTCTGTACTTGATATTTGAAGTTTTTTAATACTCTTTAGTGCAGGCATGTCAAACTGATTCCATAAAGGGCCGTGTGGCTGCAGGTTTTTGCTTCAACCAAGGAGGAGCACACCAGGCTGGACTCATTTAATCAGCTGATCTCAGTGTCCAGCTGATAATTAAATTATCTCTTGAATTGTTGGAACAAAAATCCACAGCCACACAGCCCTTTATGGAATAGGTTGTACATGCCTGATTTAGTGCTACCACTAATACCACTACTCCATGCACCAGTTCACAGGATCCAAGCATTTAGCACCACATGCTGACCAAATGCCCTATTCTCCACACTAGGTGTTCCTTCTTTACATGTCCATATGGTCAATAAACCCCACCCACTCCAGTCCACAACCAAGATCTTGAGATGAACTGTCTTTTATGATTTGCTGTTACTCTGTTAACCACCCATCCCCAACCTCCACCCTCCTCTTTCCCCAGTGGTTGTGTTCTCCATCTGTGCAGCAGCAAAGGAGGACGCTGTGTGGTGACGCAGTGTGTTTCCTGTTCATCACACCACTGGCCGGCCTCTCAGGATGGCTGTGTGTTCAAGGAGCCATGGACCTCTACTACACCAACGGCATGGAGGCCCTGGGGCTCCTGGTCCTCACGTTGGCCCTCTTTACCATTTACGTTTTCTGGACGGTGGTATGTTCAGGGTCTCTTCTACTCATTCAGAAAGGACATATGTTGTTGTTTTTTTTTATCTTTCCCTAAAATTAAGTCAAGCCAAGTGTAAAGCCCAAACAATGAGCTGAGAGGTGTTCACATGCACTGCAGTGTTGGTGACTATTCTCTGTGTTACGAACAGCCCTGTTCACATTACACACTCGGTTGATTTGGTTGTTAACAAAAATATTAACAGCTTCAACAAACTATGATTTTTTGAATAAAGGATTGAAGGATTTGAAGGATCAATCAATCCTTCAGGTTATTTGTTTGCTTTAAATCAAAGCTCAGAACAGTAGCTCAAAACAAAATAGTTCAAAATAATCTCATGGCCCATTTACTAGCTTTCAACCACATCTCATGGTCATCATCAGCAAGAGCACTCAGTTGTCATGGAGATAGGTCACGTGGTGATGGTGGGAGTATGGGCCTAAGCATGGAACTTTAGTCACATGACAGAATATTGTATTTGAGCTTTGACCTTCAGCATCTGTACTGAAACATGGCTGTTTGTTTCTCAGGTATCTGTGCGTTACCACGTCCATCTGTTCAAGACGTGGAAGAAAACAGACCAGCGGGTGCGACTGCAAATCCCTTTGCCTTCCAACACCACACGTAACCAACAGACCCTGTCCATCAACCCCCTCAGCAAAGCCACCAACAAAGAGACTATGGTGTAGACCACAGGCTACAACAGTGGACGCACCTCAAATATAAAGGAGGAGGGGGCCCAAACTTATCCCAGTCCTGACGCTGGGAGACTCCTTCAAGAGCTGGAGGACTACTACACCAGCCTCTAATCGCTTTCCTACCAAACTTACTGTGGAGTCTATCCTGCAGCAATGAAAAGTGATAACTTGTGACACTGTCTCAAATGAGTCTTACTGGCAACTGTGACATGTTTAGTAATTTCTAGAGTCCACAGTGACAATCAGTGTCATCTGATCCATCAATCTGTTGCAGATCTAATATCTGCAATTTAACACATGTTTGACTGATGAGTCAGCAATGCTTCAGCTCAAGCACATCAGGCATCTGACAGCTCATGAGCTGTTCAAACTGACTCATTCACACAATTCAATAAAGCACAATAATGTGTTTTTGAACCGGGGGCTGTTTCCAATGAGAGACGCTGATGTTGATTTTTTAAATCTTTTTCCTTTAATGATTTGAGGACCACAAATTAAATTCCCTTCATCTCCACGGCACAGGGCCAAATGCAGATAAAACCAAAACTATGTGCCTGGCCAGTGGTTACTAGAGGAAAGAGACAACATGTGCTTGAAATGTTATTTAGGTGGACCAACACTTAAACTTGCTCCTGCTATTAAATGATGTAAGTGTTGGAACAGCCATTGTGAAGTGGGAGCTCTTTCAAGAACAGCCTTTCCTGCCAAATTCAACCAGAATTACATTTGTTGTAATAAACAGTCCTTAGAGTCAAGAGTCTGAACCGCATTTCTAACTTTATTATGTCAATAATTATACTTCTCTCACTCACACACACACATACATTTAAATCAGACCAAATGAAGGCAAAGCTCATATCTTGTGAATCAGAGCAATGAAACAGGAATACTGAGGTTGATAGTGATGCTCTAAGGCGTTCTCACAGTCTAACATGTCAGTGTCCTACTGTAGTTTGAGAGTGGACTTTGTTGAATGAGACAACACTGGATCATCATCATCATTAGCAGCAGACATTTGTTTTCCAAGGCCAAAGCAGGTAGATGTGAAGGACTTCAGGAGATCATGTGATCACTCATCAATCACATGACAGTGCAGTTTCCCTCCTTAAGTAGATCCTGGAGAAAAAAGAAAAAAAAAGGCTTTATCATATTTAATCAGTTACCATCATGGGACACATGCTGGTCTCATGTAGGCGGACTGAACATGCAGGGAGGTATGACATGAGTCTGAAGAAGGGTGTTACTGGTGAGCAACAAACAGCGTACCTTAGTGCACCTCAGTGGATTTGGAAGTTTTCCTTTCAGATGAAGGACTGCTGGTGGGGAAAGGTCTATACATTTTGGGCTTAAACCAAACTCATATAAAGGCATCTTAGCTTTTGGTAGTTTATGCTCATCAGTTTGATTTATTATGGTATTATATCATATCACTGGGTTTCCAACTATCATGCTGAATGGTGGAGAGGGTCTCTGGGTCAGGAAAAAATACTAATTTGTGTGAATTAATGAATCACGCTCTTCATTTATTTTGTGAACAAATTATTGGAGCATTAATTTTAAACTTTATCGTTAAAAAGTTAAACATACATTTAAGAGTCCTTTGGCAGGCAAAAGTTAAAATCACTACATCTGCTCAAAATCAAAACTGCTTTGTAACGAAGCAAGCGGCTCATTTAGGTTGGCCATACCTCGCGCCACATCAGTGTTAACAGGCAGTATCAAGTTACAGGAGCAGTAGCAACACAAGAACTCATTTAGGTTTGTACAAAGAGGAACGAGAGTGTTAGGGACATGCCAGCATGTGCTCTGGTACCGAGGTACTTACAAATACTTTATCTAGTTTACTGCAGCTCGTGCCTTCAACACTTTGATACAGCTGCGACATCAAATGCTGTTTCAGCAATGCTAGCATTTGCCACCATCAGTTAGGTGCACACACCTGTAGCCTAATGCACTGACAAACAGCCAGTGGCAATTGTAATCAAATGAGCTACTTGAATTCAAGGGGGTGTTGTTCTGATTTTGAACAGAAATATACTTTGGACCTTTTTGACATCCCTTCAGCAGGTTAAATAACATTAGTTATAACTATAACATAGTTCTACTATAGAATAACAGTCTGTTCATTTAAGCATAGTAATTATCAATTCAAGAACATGACATTCATATTCACTGTTTCATTTCTACATGACAGCTACTGAGCTACACAGCATACGTTTAATAAATGGATTCTCCTGCAATGCACAACCAATACAGACCGAGCAGCAAATCTCTCTGGGCCAAATGAACACTGAGCAGAAAACCTCTAAATGTTAGGAACAAATTCAAGTGAAAGTAACAGTAGCTGGGTTAGAGTTCCACAGTAGGAACACACACTAGCCCTACTTTGCATGTGCAGACAGGTGACACATTAATACACAAGAAGAGAAACATGATGAATGAACCCAATGAGGGAATGTTTTGTGGAAGAGAAGCATGAGTATCAAACATTTGGTGAGTCTATGACGAGGGGAACTGAGGCAGCTCTGGAGGCCTCACTAACACTGCGTTGGCTTTTACATTTGGAACATTTATGATTGAAGGCTTTGGGGCCTGTACCACAACACGCCAGTTACCGTAACTCACAATGCTGGCTCACTATTAACCAGAGTAGATCACCATGGTAACCTGTGCTGCACAGCTAGCCCGCAGATCAGATCAATGTCTGTCAAAAGCTTGCCTACTGACCAATCAGACCACTGGAAAAGTTGAGTCACTGCTCTTTTCTGAAAGGGACAAAAGTCCAGAGTTTTTAAAAAAAGTGCGAAGGATTGACAAAGCAACCTTTTTGTATATAAGTAAAAATATTTTTGATTCAATTTCCATGATAATTAAGTCAGGGATAGTAGAAACATGCTTTAAAACAAGCATTCTAACAGTTCCTGCCACATGAATAAATGGCAGTTATGTGGTTTGTTTTATTACCAACAGGGTTCCTGGAGGTGTAGATGACATATACTCTCTTTTCTATTATTGCAGGTCAGGATGAAGTGACTTTTTAAGTACTATGAGTTTAAACATAAGACTTGGAAATAAAAAGTATAACAGTCACCTTTTATTAAAAAAAAAAAAGAACTGTACCTGGCAGCTCAGTGAGTAATGCAACATTTCTGTCTCACACTGTCTGGAGCTTTTCTCTCTGCTTTGGCAGCATACATGGCCTTCTGTGGCTTTTAGTGGTTGTTATTCAGAATAGAAAACAGTCATCCACCCATTCTCCATACAGTCTACACAACTGACCAGTTGTGTGATTACACTGCATACATTTTACCATGCTGAATAGGTTTCTGTTCTGTTCCCCCTGGCTATCTCTATATCATATTAGGAACTCCTCTTTCACATGAGCGTGCTCAGAGCTGCTTCGATAAACCCAGAGTTAAAATCAGCTTTGTGATACCAGTTATCAGGTTATCAGGTGTTGTGCTTGCTTCATGATGCAGGCGCGTCTTCAGCTCAAACATGTTTGGCATGCTACTGGTTAACCCAAAGGCAGCAGCAGATACAACATGCAGTAAACAAGCCATGCATGTCGTGAGTAGTACACAGAGCAGTGCTCACAGGCACAAGCAGATGAGCGGGGGGGGGGGGCTCAGTGTGGCGGCACCACCCTCCTCACCTACTGTACAGCACGCCGTCCGCCCTGAACTCACGACACAGAACAACACTTCTTCTTTCTCTTTGGCTTCAGGGTAGGCGGGAAAGAAGTGACGTCAAGTTTCACATACTAAAGCAGGCATGTCCAAACTATTCCATAAAGGGCCGTGTGGCTGCAGGTTTTCGTTCCAACCAAGGAGGAGCACACCAGCTTAATTAGCTGAGCTCAGTCTTCAGCTGATAACTCAGTGATCCCTTGATGTTGATTGGCTGGCCTGGTGTGCTCCTCCTTGGTTGGAACGAAAACCTGCAGCCACACGGCCCTTTATGGAATAGTTTGGACATGCCTGTACTAAAGCATTTGTGCTTAAAAAGCACTTCACACCTCATACTGAGGGTATGGAACTGTGTTTACCTGTCTCTGAAAGTGCTGGATGTCACTCCCTGTGACAATGTCTTCATCAAACTCCAGTTCAGTTTCTTCATCCCCTCTGGCCTGCATGCACACCCTGTGCTCAGCTATTTCCTGGAAAGATGTCACATGATTCCTACGGTGAGCTACATCCATGATGAAAGACAGCTGAGACAAAAGATTTGCACTCACGTAGACTAAACCTCACGCTTAAATTTGTCATCTATGACTTTGACTTGGATCTAGAACACCGGCTTATAATGAAGGGTTGACAACGAGAATGCAATATACAAGTCCTGCCCCTCCATGGAAACAGCACAATCATGGCTACAAGTGGGGGGAACTCAGATGTCTTTTGTGCACTGTATGTCATAAATCACTAACAAAAAAAGAAAGCTATATTTTTTTGATCATTTGTTTCACAAAAAAAATTAAAGACTGGAATCTAATTTTTTAAGTGTCCACACCTCCTCTTTCAGTTCGCTGAATTATTGTCACATGACTGTTAGTCACTCAAGGCTTCACGGTTGCTCTGAGTAGCGCAGAATCTTATTTACAGAATCTGGTTAATGTAAACGGCTTATTTTTGGGTAAAATTTAAATGAGACATGTAGAATAAAGTCATCTTGATGAAATCTCACTATTTTAAGGTTAGATTTGGTTGTATTTCCTGAAGGAAATGTTCATAGCACATGATTCGTTCAAGCAGACAAGACTGTGTTGTTGCACTGATAAATGTGTCATTTTGATGAGTTTTAAAAAGACAACATGCCTCTCAAACCTGCCGGTGGGGTGTGAGGTTCAGAGGGTTAAAAAACACAAAGAATTTGACTGCAGTGATTGAAGCAGCGTGTACACATGCATTCTGGGAGACAGCTTCACTTACCTCGTGGTCAGGGTTCAGCAGGGTCACTCTCACATTCATGACAGGGCCCCAACTCCTGTGGCCCTGTAGAATCAGGTCCCCAGTATCAGCCTCTGCCTCTGCACCTGCTGCCCAAATCTGACACACACATTCACTCCATTTCACTAAACTGCTCACCAAACCTTATTCTCCCACCCTCACTAAGCCGTTCTGCAGGGGGTCTCAGGAACACAGTTAAACACAAATGACAGTCACTTCTTACTGTGAGTGTCTGCCCACCAGCCAGGACACAGGAGGACGGGATGTGGAAAAAAATGTCTCTGGAGTCTGGGTACATCCTCCGAACCATCCAACCACCCAGTGGCTGCTCCTGGAAACGGGAATTAACAAATAAGCACCAATGCTGAAGCAAACAGTTTCCAACGTGGGCTCCAAATGGCTTGAGCACCTAAGACACCAGATCCTACATTTCCCATTCTGCAACCAATTAAAATGTTCTGTTAATTTTCCCTCACTTGGTATTTCTCTCATCTTTCAGACTTTTCAACTTCCTGTCTCTTAGTCTCCAAGTCCAAGCTGAAGCTGATGACATCACTGATGTCACTAAGGTTAGTTTGTGACATTTTACAACTGTAGTGCGAAATGAACTGATCTGTGTCTTTGCAGACAGCTATACAGAGTGAGAAAGTGACAGCCGCATTACAGACGTACCGTCTCGGCGTTGTTCTTCAGTCGGACATATCTTCCGTCCACGTCGACCTCTGCCACACTCACTGCAGAGTGTTCTGTTGAACGGCTGGACAGTTTATAGGCGGGCGAGCCGCCAGAGGCTCCCTCGTGTTTGCGTTTCTTCCCTCTGAGCTTGCGGCTGCTGTGTTCGTGTGTTCGAGGTAGGGCTGTACGCTGGGAGGGGCTCGGTGACAGCTGCAATCTGAGAGGAATGACATTTGGATTTAAAAAAAAAAAAAAAAAAAAAACTGGAAGCAAAAGCATCAGGCAGTCAGCCTGAGACAGCCTGCTTTGTTTTTGATTTGACAGTAAATGGACAATGCCTTGCTCAAAGGCGGCATGACGTAGACAGTTCACAGCCGTACCTCTGTTCCTCCACCTCCAGCATCTTCCTGTAGGCGTTGATCTCCATGTCCAGAGCCAGCTTGACATCCAGCAGGTTCTCGTAGTCTTCCAGCTGGCTATACATCTGGCTTCTGATGCTCAGCAGCTCCTGCTCCTTCTGACAGAGTTTCTGCTGCCAAACCTCCCGCTCCCTGTCAAGAGTCCTCTCCAGCTCCTGAAAGCGCCCCTCCAGCACCATTTTCTGACAGAGACAAAGAAAAGTGAAGACAAATGTTAAGCACAAGCATCAAGATCAGGACTGGGGAACATTTTCCTAGCAAGGGCCATTGCAGTTTTTGTAACATCCTTCTTATAGGGAGGGGGGTTAACTGGTGATTGGGCAGCAAATGTATCCAAACTAATAGTTGCTTGCACAATACACAATGTCCCAAAACCTGGGTCAAAAGTCCTATGAATACAAAGACCAGGACAATACTTTATACATCAATGCTGGTTTATTACACAGAAGCAGGTAGAAGATTTGTATTACTGTTTTCATTAACTCTCAAACAGCGTGAGGGGAGGGGTTGAAATAAGTGGAATTAAGACTAAATCTGTCCAAACGAAGTTACCACCTGTAGCTGCTTATCTTATCAAGAAGACTGGAAACAGGGGTAATAGTTAGCCCGGCTCTGTTCAAAGATAACAAAAGCCTCTGAAGCTCATTGGTTCATCTCCAATTTGTTGAACGGCACTGTAACTTCCTTCACTGTGAGGTTACCAGGCAAGCCAGACAGGAAATTATTGCACCGCCCAAGAAGCAGTCTGACACACCCAGTGATCAGCTGTTAATCATACCACCAGCTGATACAGCTGATCTTATTTGTTAACAGATCTTCTTCAGCTTTAAAGATTGCACTCACATCTTTCTGGTACTGCTGGAGCTGAGAGCTGAGGGACTCCATTCTGAGCCTGGTGCTTTCCAGTTCGTCTTTGGTGGCAGACGCTAGGTCGTTTTTCTCCAGCACAGCCTGCTGGGCATTCTGCAACTGTAGCGCAGAGAGTCCAATGCAAACAGCCAGTTTTAAAATACCAGATCAGATATCAATTAATCATAAATTCAAAGAATGTGCAATGAATCTGGACACTTTTAAACGCATCATGTTTAAAAGTTGTGTTCATATACCTTTGCACTGAAGGTCTTGTCCATCTCTTCTTTGTACAGCTGCAGCTGAGATTCATGATCCTGGCGGAGCTGCTGCATCGCCTCGGCCAATTTACTCTCGAACTCTCTCCGACGTCCCGAGTCCACCTCTACCAGACGGCTCTCGTGTCGGCTTTGGATCTCAAAGATCTCCTACAAAGCGTAAACAACCGAGTGTGCAAGTATCAGCAGGAGCCCAAACAGAAGATCAAACGATTACACTCTGAGAAATATGACAATTGGTTGAATTTAAAATAGGTCAAGGTTAGCAATTGATGTATGTGTGTGTGTTACCTGCTCACTGATGTTCTTCTGGAGTTCAAGCTGTTCTGAGAGTGTTTGCACCTGGTTCTCCATTTCCACCCTCCTCAGGATCTCAGAGGTCAGCTGGTTCTTTGTGTCTGCCTGTACACGCTCTACCTAGTAACACACAGTGACACCCAACACAGTCTGAGTATGAGCCCTTTTCAGACCCTGAATCTGGAAGATCATTGACAAGTTGTGTTTTTTAAGCTTTCAAACATCTATTCTGTATGTTGACAAATGTATTTTCTACGTTTGCTCACATGTTGCATGTGGAGCATTTTCACTCTGCAAACAGTGGCATGGATAAAGGTTTTCCTCTTTCGTTCCACATCATGAGGAAAAGCTGAATCCTTCAGCTTCTTTGACATTTTTTTCACAATAATTAAGACTTAGCTATAGGCTTAACTATAGCTTCTTCAATAAGTTTCAGAGGGAAACACTGCAGTATTTACTCTACTTCAGTTACCACAGTTATTGTCACCATTACTCTGAAAATTTGTTTTCCACAATTTTCAAAACAGACAATATGGTCACAATGAATTTTAGTGGAAAACAACCAATGGTAGCATTATGGGACAGCCCCCACCTTCAACAGTAATACTACAGGGCTGACATTTTACCAGCTGAACACAAAAACAGTCATTAACGGCAATATTACTTTTACCATTCAATCCATTTAATACAGGCTTTTTATACTTAAGTTAGTTCAACATTTTGGGAAACATGCTCAATCATTTTCTCTACAGGACATGGTTAGCTTAGCATAAAGACTGGATGCAGAGGCAAACAGCTGCCAGGCTTTGTCCAATATGAACCATGGCAGTCTACAGCCACACCGGCGAGGCCGGACTTGGGCACGGTGATGCTTCGAGCTAAATACCAATATCAAAACCACTCACATGCTGCTGTTTAGCAAGTACAATGCTTCTAGTTTCATCATAATTTATCATGCTAGCATGCTAACATTTGCTAATTGGCATTGAATACAATACAGTACAGCTGAGGCTGATGGGAATGTCGTTATTTTTGCAGGTATTTAGTCAAATGAAAGTATCGGAGAAATTCACATTATGGTCTGATGGTGGTGCTAGAAGGATACAGGATGTTCATCCTCAGGGAAAATTTCATGGCAATCCATCCAACAGTTTGAGCTATTTCAGCCTGGACCAAAGTGGAGGACTGACTGATACTGCAATTCATAGAAGTGTTAAAAATAACACTTCAAAAGCTCACTAACAGTCATCTCGTTTGATTAAGCCACCACAAGTTGGTACTGTTGACATCTGTTTGCGTACAGTTTACACAAATGGGGTACAACGTGTGAACGAGTGAGCTTCAGAATTGCTGGTGTTATATCTGAATCCATTTCTGCTCAGCTCAACCCGCACCAACACATATCCCCCAACCCCCAACAGTCTCCTGAGATGATTAACATGAACCCAACTTCAATTATCTCTGCTATGCTAAACCATAACCTAACCTAAGGCCCAACCCAAACTGTGGAGGGGGATGCTACGGAAAACAACTCAAAGGGCACGATTCAAGAGGGGAGCACATTTTGACTGAGACTGGTAAGTGTATTCTCAAAGACAACCATCCTTGCCATTTCCTTCTGATTCCAGTCTTTATGCTAAGCTAGGCTAACCACATCCACATCCTGACTCCATCTCAGACAAATGATGTTGACCCTTTTATAAAAAAAAAAAGTATTCAACCTTTAACTCAAAAATACATTGAGGTAGAGGTCTCTTTCACAGCAGAGGCAAGTTTAAGAAAAAGTAAAGCTTAGTTAAAAAACACAACATGACTAGTTAAGACTTAAACAGTTTGCTAGCAAGCCAACAAGCAGGTATTTTGATCATACTCGAGTCGCAAAATGTTAGAAGTGTTTAAAGTGAGAAGGGCTTGAAGGACCTCAACTATGGTAGCTAGATGATGAATCATTACATCTCCAGTTAGCCCTTTGTGTGCCTCACATGTGTGTCCAGCTTTAGGTCATACATTTTCCAGCTGGCCCTGGAGGTCAGTAAAGTCAGCGCTGAGTCTCCTGTTCTCAGACAGCAGCTGAGTGTACTCAGCATCCTTGGAGCTCAGAGTCGCCTCAGTTTTCCTCCACTGGGCCAATGCATTCGCCAGATCGCTCTCCTTCTTCTGGTTCCTGAGGCGGGAGAACAATCTTAATTGTGTGCACCACAGAAGAGAACTTAACGAGCTGTCTCAAATATCATGCAAAACTTCATTCAAATATCTGCATGTTTAATGGCATACAAATTATACATGGCACCACACAACTTCCAAACCTCTTCTCAGTTTAGTTTCATAAGATTAACACTTGCCAAAACTTTGTTTTAACAAAAGTAAAAGTCCTGCATTACTTTTTTCTTTCATATAAATACAGTGGTACTGCAAACACAATGTATTTAAAAAGGCAGTGTGTAGAATGGACCCCATCTGTGTTAAATATTGTATTATGAATGTTGATGTATAAACATGAAGAGTACTTTAATTTGTAGCACCTGTGTTGTCCTTCTTGCAAAACCTTTTAAATGTGAAAATAATAATATACCTGCCTTGAGTGGGCACCAGTACATTTCAGACCAAAGTTAGTTGGCAGAAGTGTCTAGAACCATGTAGAAAAAGAGAACCAGCTATAAAAGCAGGCATTTTCCTGAAATACCTGCCGCATGGTGGGCTGAATCACCCCGAATAACACAGCTCGACCTCTGCAAAGATATCGTTACTGATGCAGATGTGTGCGTTTATCGCCCAGCAAGAATGCATTAAATAAGCTGGTTTTTGAGCAGTCTGGTGAAACAGCTTCTGCGACACCTGCACGGCCACATCCTAACGCTACTACCTGGCTTTAAGTTTCCGGTACTCCTCGCACAGACTTCCATAGTCGATCTGCAGACGGGCCCTCTCTCCGGCCAGGCCGTCCAGGGACTTTCTGACATCGGCCAACTCCTCCTCGTACAGCCGCCTCACGTTGCCCATCTCCCGGCTTTTCGAGTCATCCTTTTCTTCCAGCTGAATCAGCATGGACGACCTTTCGCTTTCCAAGTCCTGGACCCGCTGGATGTAGTTGGCGAGACGGTCGTTGAGGTGTCGGAGCTCATCTTTCTCCTGGATGCGGGACATGCAGGTCGGGCTGGTGCTGGTGCTGGAGGCGGGGGTGGCCAGGCCCGCGGCTGCGCCGCGGCGGCTGCCTGTGCGGCTGCCCGAGCGGCTGGAGCTGCCGCCCGAGCAAACAGGGGTGGAGGTGGCAGAGGCCATGATGGTGGATGGACCGGGCACTCCTGTAGTCAGGGTCCACAAGTGATCCAGATAGTTTAGTCGATTCAAAAAAACACTAAACTATGGGCCGCAGTAAGGTAAGTTACATCCATCCGAAGTAGCACAAGCAAGCGATGCAGTAATATTTAAAATGAATAAAACTCACATGGAAACACTCCAGTAAAGGTTATCATTCATCGCAGTAAATAGAAAACGTAGATTGGTGTGTATGTGCTTGTTAAGTCGCCTTTTTCTATAATTAAAGCTTTCCACAGCTGAAATGAATCAAATTTGACTAGTTAACGAACTGACATCAGTGAAGTGCGGCGCCAGCTGCAGCAGATCCTAAATGAAGCAGTGCATTTCCGGTGTTCTTTTCAAAATAATACTGAAATGACGGGCGCGTAATAGATACTCCCAAAGTAAAAACTAATATCGTATTTAAGAGTAAGTCCAAGGTAAATTACCATTCAGTTTGTAAAATACATTATCGTCTCCATGGGCTTTTTGTCTACCTCCTAACTAAAACTTAACTAATTTGTTAGCTGTGAAGTCCACTTCCCATAAAAAACACGTGAAATGTCATGCTTCCAATTCTACCCGTTGAGGTAAAATAGCACAAATTTTGTTGCTATGTAGTTTTGTTAGAAACAGGCCTAGTGGATCAGCAAGGGCTGGTGGGAGATCATCATCACACATACATACAAGTATTTGATGTATATGTATTTACATAAACAGCTACACAGGGGATTGAAGCCTCGAAACACGCCATTTCTTATGATATCTGCTCTAATAAATGTGAACCAGTGAATTTGTGTGGGAAAATTACATCACTATACTCGAGTATGTGCTTTTTCCTGAATGACAACTTTACTTTGAAGGCAAAACCGGATATCTTCCGTTATTTTTCGTGAAACTCGATGTAGTTTGACTGAAGTGAGATTCCTGCAGGACATCAGCTGATAGAGATGACTCTCCAAAAGCCAGAAGCTGATGTCACGCATCACAAGACTATATTTAAAGGAAAAGTTTGTTTTCTCACCTTGATGCATGCTATCCTTGACCCAATACATTCAACAGAAACGTTAACACATTCAGTTTAGGTCAAAAGAAATAAAATGTCTATAAAAAGTGTCTATGAATGTGTTTACTGAAGCAGGTGATCCACATGAGGTCATGTAAGGCCTTAGACCATTTATTCTGACACACATTTCAAATTACAAGTGAGTGGAATGTGTGAAGTTGTAATTATTAAGATGATTTGTCATTCGTGATTTCTGAGAGTAGATTTCTCTTTAAATGTTGTTGCACATGTCTGGAAGAAAGGGGGTGCCAGACTTCCATCACACACATTTTTGTTAATAGAGTAATTCAGTTTGTACAATGTGGCATCCATGTATTCATAAACAACATGACATGTTTACTGTCTGCTTCTTGATTGCTAATTCTTATACTGACTGAGTGTCTACCTGACTGTACAGCTTATGTAGTACTGTATCATTGTTTTATAGTGCTCAACTAAAGCGTATATGAGTGTAAAAGCATCCTTCAATCTCTTGACAATCTGTCAGCCATCCATCCCTACATATATACAGTATGTTTCCATAGAGCTGAGGACCTTGAGGTCATTTACTCACTGTGAATGTGAAACTGGTCTAATTGGCACACTGGAAGATGAGACTGATTTAACAGAACTAAGATTACTTACCTACTTACTTACATTTTATCAATTGTTGTTTGTATGTTGCTGTGTGTATAGCTGTATGTTTGTGTGTTATGCTGGCAGTGAAAACAAATCTCCCACACAGTAAATCTAAATCTGATCTATCGTCAGCCCTCAGCTGTTTCAGTATTTCATCTCATAACTCCCACGTAAACCTTCTTATTGTAGGTTTCTTAGAGATTTAAGCTGCCATTATTTTACAGTATATTCATATTACTGCCAAAAATTCCATGACAGGAACCAACAATGTGTTTAATTAGCTCTCAGTGATTTCTGACTTTTTCCATTGTCAATTTTATTGGACTCATTGGGTCCTGCTGAATATCTAAATTTCTATAAACAAGATACATGTAGATTCAGTTTAAAAAAAAAAAGGCTTTGTAATTTCCCAAACATTGTCGGGAACTTAGCAAACATTACACAAGCAGGAGTAAATACTGCATTTGTTGGGGGCTATTTTCAGCGACGGACTTGGTGCGTTGGAGAATTTTTCCAGCAGCAGTGGTGTATGTGGGATTTATTCAAAATAAATTACAGTATCTGTATTTCCAACACAGCATAAAGCCTTCCTGCCAGAAAGCTTCTCTAACACGTGGTTCATGTTATAATAATAACAACAACAATAATAAACTTTATTTGTATTGCATCTTTCTTTCAAGAATTGCAGTTCAAAGTGCTTTACAACAAAGAAATCACATGCACCAAGTGCTTCACATAAAGAAATGAAGGAAAGAACATAGTTAATAGTTAAATAAGATTGAGAGTAAATTCCACTTGATAATAACAGTAAAACATAAGATAGAATTAAGGATGAAAATAGAATCAAGATAAATAAAGATAATAAACGTTAAAACCAAGTAAGATAAAACAGTAAAAAGTACAGCCTGAATAATAAAGTGCATAAATGTGAGGCAAAGTACAAAGGTTTCAGGCCTGTATTCAGAAAGTCAGAGCTAGCTCAAGGCTAAAGTGAAGAGATAAGCTTTTAGCTTTCGTTTAACAAATATATCGCAAGGTGGCTTCCCTGATTCTATAGCTAGTGTGTTCCAGAGCTTTTGAGGTTTGTGTTCTTGACGGTAAATAGCAATGTAGCTTGGTCTTAGCCCATTAAGGGCTTTGTATACAAGGAGAAGAACCTTAAAATCAATTCTGAATGTTCCAGGCAGCCAGTGCAGAACAGCTTAAACTGGACTAAGGTGCTCTCTCCTCCTTCTCGTTAATAACCAAGCTGCAGAGTTTTTGAATGAGTGAATTTTGGCAGGGAGGCCATTAAATAGTGATTTATAGTAATTAAATCGTCTTGAAATGAAGGCATGAGTCAGTTTTTCAGCATTTTTAATGTATAATTAACTTTGTTTCTAAGATGGAAAAATTAAGTTTTCATCACCTTGTAGATGTGGGACTTGAATCTTAGATCTGAATCTAGGATAACAGCCAAATTTAGATTTAATCTCAGGGAGTTAATTTCCCCAGATTGTTAAACAGAATTTCTCTTGTTATTTTTTGGGCCAACTAGTATGATTTCAGTTTCGTTCTCATTAAACATTAAGAAATTATTGATCATCTATCTATTTATTGCCAACACGCAGTTAGTATAATGGAATATATAGCTGCAGCATCATTTGGTTCAGCACAGATGTACAGTTGTGTGTCATCTGCATAACAATGGAAACATACATTGTGATTTCTACTGATGTCACCAAGTGGCAACAAGTATAGTGAGAACAGAAATGGACCAAGGCAGCTCCCTTGTGCAATCCCCAAAACTTTCTCCCTTTGATGTGTGTTTTAAACCACTTTAACACAAAGTCAGAAAGACCAACAAACTGTTCAAGATGATTGATTAAGATATCAAATGATGCACTTAGATCTAAGAGGACAAGAAGTGAGAGTTTATTTTCATCAGAATTTAGTCTAAGGTCAATTATTATTTTAGTAGTAGCAGTTTCAGTGCTGTGCTATGTTCTAAAGCCTGACTGAAATTCCTCCAGGATGTTATTTTCTTTAAGAAAGGTGTTAATTTGCACTGAAACTGTTTTCCACTAGCTTACAGATGAATGGAATTTTGGACATCAGCCTGTAGTTGGTGATGGTATTAGCATCTAAATATGATTTCTTTAGTAAGGATTTTACAACAGCTGTTCTTAAGACATCAGGGAAGATGTCTGTTTGCAGAGATGTGTTTATAATCTTCAAACAGCTGCTTTAAAATGCTGTAGGTACAGAGTCAACACATGAGAGGAGTTAGACTCAGTGACGGTCTTGCATAGCTCAGTTAATGTAATACAGGTGAATTTTCCCATGGTTCCATCTTTTCTTTCTTTTTACAGAGTTTGCTGAGCAATCTGTTGTCACAACAGCAGCACTGCTTTCTCTTACTGGTCATTTTCTTGCAAGTTCTTCACAGTTGGATGCAGAGAACTGCAGACTGGTGGGGGCGATGTGGAGTAGCTGGTCAATAGTGGAGAATAATACTCTGGAGTCCCCAGCATTCTCTGTAATAATCTTGGAAAAGTAATCCTTTCTTGCCAGATGTATTGCTTTGTTATAGACAGTCGTGACTTCTTGTATAAATTACAATGATCTGTGAGCCCAGTTTTCCTCCATTTTCTTCTTCTCAACAGATTATTATAATCGCTTCAACACTGGGGAAGAAGTGTCATTAGGGAAGCCTGGTTTGGAAGCCTCAACTGCTGACAGTGACATTAGCTTGTCAGCCAAATCAGTGATGGATCGTGGTAAATCAGTGGTATCGTAGAAATTACAGTGAACTGTCAGCCGAGTTTTCCTCTATTGTCTTTCAGCTTCTCAACAAATTCTCTTACTGTCATTAACACAGTTATTGTTTAAGCATGGGGGGATTCTGTCAGTCGACATCTTTTTAACCTTTAGTGGAGCAGCAGTATTTAAAGCAGATGACAAGCTGTTATTGAAATGTTCAACCAAGTCATTTAAAGAGCAGTCATAGCTGTGTGACTCAATTGATCTCATAATATTACAGAACTTTGCTTCAGCCTTGCCATATAGGAATCTCTTTTGAACCAAAAATTCCCTTTACTCTTTGTTAATATTAGGTTTGCATGAAAACACACAGTGATGGTCATTCTAACACTGAAACATTATCAATGTTTAACCTTGTTGTTCTTGCTAAGTGCAGAATGCTACCATTCTGATGAGTGGCTTCATTTACATGTTGTGTAAGTTCAAAGCTGTCCAGTGAATTCTCAAGCTCCATTGCCTTTGGTTCACTCTTTTTGTTGATATGAATATTCAGGTCTCCATCCAGGATGAATCTGTCAAATCTACTGATACCAAGTGTGATCAGCTCTGAGTAGTCCTGCATAAACACTGATGAATATCTCGGTAGTCGATACAAAGTAATGATGAAATAATTTTGTTTTGAGCTCAAGTAGAAGATTTTCAAATGATGTAAATTCACCCAGGTCAATGCCACTACACACAAACTGTTTGGAAAAAATGTCTGGGTTTAACTGTTTAAGATCACTGGTATGTTTAAGGAAGCGGCATGGGGTCTGTTTCATTTCTGATAGACTCCTGAGTGATGAAGATCTGTGGTTATTGTAGTTTAATAATTCATCAGTTTGACTGAGCTTCAGCTTTAACTCACTCCTTGATTGGTGATTGTGGTGGAGGTGGGCAGGCGGGATGTTGGTACCCTGGAGAATGTGATGAAGAGGGTGAAGGGGGCATTGGAATGGATCCTTCTCTCCCTCTTTTGGACCCCTCCCTCCCTTTTTATACAACATGATTTGACTTATTGGGAGTGGGAGTAACTGTCTATAGAAGATCAGACCACTCTGCACGTTGAAAAACAACACTAGAGGAGCCTAATGCCCCTTCACCCACTACCTTAGAAAGTGATGCCAACCAGGCTCTGACCAAGTGTCCATATGTGACGAGTTGAGAGTGTGAACGGGTTTTCTTATCTCATTGTATCTTATCTTCTGTTTATGCTGGCAAAATGATGCTTGTCAGTGTTATTTGATTACATATTCTGTTCTAATATTAGATCATGATGCATCAGCTTGTAAACTGAATTGTTAAAGTTGTCGATAATGCCAGTAAATGAATTTTGAGGGTTTTTTTTAAATGTATGTATGTGTGCATGTATATTGGCATTGATTTATATGGCATTTATATAACAAAGACAACTTTATTTATTATCAATTTCAGCATATGTACATGACATACAGAGAGATCCAAATGTTTGTTCCTCACAGACACACAGTGTGTGCAAAAAAATCCAAAGCACTGAACAACAACACTGAAAATAAAACAAGACAAATGTTTATAGAAGTAGAAATAGAAAGAAAGAAGATGAAGAAAATACCATGAAGAATGTATGCCACTGTATTGTAGAACCAAAGGAAATATTGCCATAAAAATATACTGCCAAAAATTGCAGAGTATTTCTCAGTTATTACCCAGATGCACATGGGTAGAAATGAACTTACAATTAACTACTTAATTAATATTAAAATATCAAAAGCTAGCTCGGGCAGCTGCACATGCAGTTCCACAACACTGAGTAGTACAGACACTGACTACAGGAATATTAAACTGATGGAGTTGACTGCTCCTCCATATGCTGTCTGCTGCTCCACACCACATGGGACAGAAGGGATGGTCATCAGGCTCCTTACGCAGTGCTGCATCAAGCTGCCACAGACAAGCAGGGTGCTGCTGGAAATTGGCTGATTTACCCTTCAGAATTAAAGTATATTTTAATCATCCCGGGAAGTTAAATTAAACTTCGATGTGCACCGTAAAAACCCAATCACAGCTGCGTATTCAGTGGCACTGCCAAGGTAAACTAGAGCAACAAATTCAAAAAAGTTCAAAATTACAACAAAACATCAGCAGAGGTATCAATATAAACACATTTTCTCTGCATTACACAGCAACATTAATTATGTTTCAGAGTTAAATGTATATAACCAGATGCTATAAAGGATTTTGGCCATGGATGGCTCGTTGTGCCCCATGTAAAGGTCACACAAAATGTGCTTGGGTCTAGCAGCTGCCCATGTAGCCACTTCTCATCTTAATGGCATTAGTATAACCAGCCCATTATAGTTTGCCATATGGGACATGGGATGATACAAAAGACCCGCACAGTGGTGGAGTCTGAGGCTGTCTGAGGGTCAGGGGTGAAAAAAATAAAAATACACCAGCTGGTGGCTCACCAGTGCACACAAAGTCAGGATATACTGATGGTGAAGCTGTTCCAAACCATTTTTGTTGCATTTAGGGAAGCCTATAAAGGCACTTTGTCACATTCTCTCCACTGGAGGGGAACCCAGAGGGCACTTCATGTTTTCTTCCATGGTGGGCCACTATAGAGGACACTTTGTCATTTTTTAACTACCACTGGAGCATGCAAGAGGGTAGTTTTTTCCACCTTTTCTTTTCACGAGGACACCTGTGGACCCAAATAAACTTGCCCAGTTCCAACCCATGTCCGCCTTTTACCCACAAAGCCCATATTTCATACATATTTACGTCCATATGCAGTCATAAAAATGTTATTAGAGCAGGAGAGTCCGTACGTGTTTTACTTTGAAAGTGCTAAGCGGAAGTTGTGTGTCTGCGTCTAACTTGACTGTGGTCCCAAGTTGTGTGTCATGCAGGCGGACGGGCTGTACGCCGCTCGGGTTCTGGAGACACTTCAGCAGAGACACAAAGTCCCGGCGTGTTGGGTCCTGTGACCCCTCATCGGTCTCTCTCGGTCATTTCTTGGACATTTCTGTGTCCGGCTCGGTGTGTGGACACAGCGTGGACACGGGGGACTGGGGCTCGCTATATAAGAGGACTGTTGGACAGTAACTGATGTTGCATCTCCATATGAGCGCATAGGACCCTCCCGCCCCCGCCCTCCTCTGAAGGTAAGGTGTTTATTTGTCCCCAAACGAACACTCGCATCAGGCGGAGACCCCCGCCATCAACCTGCGGCTGCTGGCGTCCGGTCGTACCTGTTCATGCCAGATTCACCCCGTCAGGACGATGCTGCTGGCGCGTTAATGCCACGAACAGTCGTGGTGTGGAGGCATCGCTGTCGAAACTTAGAAACTGGCCGCGATCGTTGCGCAGGCTTCGTGGTGTCGGTGCTTGGTTGTAGATGTGGCGCTGACGGTGTTCCTGCATGCAGGTGGATCTGTCTGTAATGACTGTGTGACAGTGGCAGCCACAGTGAATATGACTTCACCAACAGGGCTGGAAATATCAAGTGTTTGCATTCGTGATGAGTCCTCTGTGTTAATAATTGATCATTTAATCTCTAAAATGCCAAAAACAATGAAAAGTGTCCCTTCACAAATTCCCAATTTTCCAATTTGATGTTTTGAAATATCTTATTTTCCTGACAAAACAGTCCAAAAACACAATTGACCATCATATGAAACAGAGAAAAGAAGCAAAGCTCTATGTGACTGTAACCTTAGCCCTATGGAATAACTTAAATTATTATTTTTATATCAAGTTTGAATATCAATAAACACTCTGTCTTTTTGTCTTGCAATAAAAAACTAATATTAAAAAACAACACCGACTGATTCCTAATGTATGGAGGCAGTGCTCAGACACTGGTTCATCATGAGGTACTTAGTTCGCAGCGGGTTAGTTAATTGCAAATGTTTGGTGTGTCTTTATGCACCACTTAAGCACATTCTAAACTGAAATGATAAAAGGTGAAATTAAAAAAAAAATCTAGAGGCCCCATCTCATAGATGGCCCCTGAGTTAAAACCTAATGTTAATGTGGTTTATAGGCATCATTTAGTATTGTCACAGACAGACAGATTTTGAAGAATGGTCCGAATCGATGCCTGACTGTCCTGACTTTTAGTCCCTGGTGTGGTCAAGCTCCAGCTGTTGGTTTTTGCACTCCACAAAGGTTGTGGAATGTGAAGGACGTTGGCTGTCATAAACTTGTAGTCTTGTAGTGATCCTGATGCCATTAATATGTCAGTATCAGGGTGTGATAATGCAGTTGTTTTCTCAGGTAGAATAGGGTGCCCCCCATGAGGGACTTTATTATTTCAGTTTAGAGTGTGCTTACATGGTTTTTATGTAATCAAGTTACTGCAAACTAATTACTAACCATAATGCTGGTGTTAGTGACGTGGTCACGTGATTGGTCCATCTCTTGTCCAACAGGTCATTGTCTGGTGTGCTTAGAGATGCCTCCTCGTCTCGTGCGCCTCTTTTGTGGGGTTCCCCAGGGGTCTATTCTGGGTCCCCTATGTAACGGTAGCCCCTGTGGCAAATAATGTGTAGACGTGGATGACATGCAACTGCATGTCCCAAAAAAACCTTGCACCACTGATGTATCCTGACCTGCCCTACTGAAATTAAGAATTGGATGTACAATAAATTTGCTGCAGTTGAATGAATTGAAATCAGAAATAGTTATAATTATCCTTCTGGCCCCAGCACTCGCATCACTAATGACCTCTCATCTAGGTTGTGTGCTTTATCCAGTAATGTTAAGAAAAGAGACCCGTAGCCTTTGACTCTGAGTTGTCTTTTGGTGCTCAGGTGACTGAAGTGGTGCAGTCCTGCTTTGTCCAACTTAGGCACTTAACCAAGATCAGATCACTCCTTTCATATGGCGATCTCTGAAAGGTCATCTGCGCCTTTATCTCCTCCTGACTTGACTATTACACACTTTTTCATCAGCACTGCAGGTGAAACATGCAAAGACTGCAGCTGATACAAAATGCTGCTGCCAGGCTTTAACACATTCAACATCAAGCAACCTCACACCAATCCATGCTGCCCTTCACTGCTTACCTTTGACTTTTAGAAATGATTGGAAGCTTTTACTGCTTGTTTTTAACCCTCCTGTTGTCTTCGGGTCAATTTTGACCCGTTTTTAGGTGTTTGCATATCATAACTATGGTTTTCTCTCATATAATTGCTTGAAAATGACATGGATGGTTCCATACTATGCTCTTTGCAAGTAAAATTAATTATGACTATAATCTTTGAATTATGTGTGTTTTATTATAATTTATAGCATCTGTGGTCTTCCCGGTCAAATTTGACCTGGCCACAATAAGTGGTATAATGGATCATACTACTGTGCTTTCCAGTACAATAAACACACACACACACACCCACACACGCGCGCGCACACACACACACACACACACACACACACACATTTATACTTCATGCCTTATAAACAGTCAAACCACCCGGGTCATTTTGACCCGGGAGGACAACAGGTGTGACTATTTGCTGCCATTAAAAAATTTTACATTATTTCAAAACAGTGTCCTGACTAAACTTTGACATGTGGCAGTCTGTGATAATACATCAATTTATGTGCCTCAGATCATAACCATAGTCAAAATAATCAGAATTTCTGTTTTTTTAATCAAAAATGAAGTGTAATTTTTTATAAATTACATCTATTATATCATACATTACAAAAATAAGTGTAAAATATATGTTGATGTGTTGGAAGTTGACTAAAAAGGTTCAACACAGAATTTGATGATTATTTTATACTTCATGCTTTACAAGCAGTCAAACCAGACCAGGTCATAGAAATAGTCAAGGTGCATAATAGATGGAAGAAAATATGAGGGTTAAATCCTTCAATGGTCAGATGATCTGCTGACTCCCGATGAGACTGATCACTGCTTGGGATCCTTTGGCAGTGCCCTATTAATGGTTCCAAAGTCTTGACTTGTCACCAATGGGGAACGAGCTTCTGCTGCCAGTCAGCTGTGGAACTCTGCATGATGATCCAGGCAGGCAAATTCAGTGTCCTCCTTTAAATATCTTAAATCTTATCTTCTTTCTTTTATTTACTCTTGTTAAGTTATTATTACTAGTAGTAGTAGAGCAGGCATCTCAAACCGGTTCCATAAAGGGCCGCGTGGCTGCAAGTTTTCATTCCAACCAAGGAGGAACACACCAGGCTGGAATCAATTCATCAGCTGATCTCAGTCTTCAGCTGATAACTAAGTGATCCCTTGATGTTGATTGGTTGGCCTGATGTGCTCCTCCTGGGTTGGAATGAAAACCTGCAGCCACGCGGCCCTTTATGGAACCGGTTTGAGATGCCTGTAGTAGAGGGACATTTATATCGTGGGGGTGTGGGGGGTCAAAATCTGCTCCTGTTAACCAGTTGTTTCAGTATGGCGAACTGAACATGATATCATATTTTTAATCTAGTGTGGCGTCACTTCAGTATCACAGTCAACAACTGTGCTGCTGAAAAAAACCTTTGAAGTTGACGTAATCATTCGCTGTACACAGGTTGGGGCTCACCCAGCTGCAGAGAGACCCTGACCTGAGGAGAAACCCAGATGAAGATGGAGTCATTCATCCTCTGGAGGGCTGTCCTCATCTTCCTCACACTTTCCTGTGTCCAGGTACTGAAAATGGATGGATGGATGGATGGATGCATGGATGGATGGATGGATGGATGGATGGATAAATGGCATTATTAGTCGATAAATGAAACATGGCACTGGATTTTCTATTTTCTGTCTCTTTGTCTTGGCAGTGCAAAACATTAGAAGCACCTTCCTTATATGTAGTTGTGGACCCGCCATGTACTTCAAATAGAAACTCCATTATATTTTCATACATTCTATCTGGATTGCTGCTTTGACTACCTGGCCCCCAGTCACTTTCATTCACATCATCACATTCACTGGTGGATAAAATGAACACGGACCCAATTAGAGAAACCTTGTCAGGGTTCACACACTGTGCACCCAGCCTCTGACTTCTCACTGCAGCTGCTGTCAGCTCTGTTGCTTAATTTGATCCGACCCATCCAAATCCAACTGCTTGTACAGGTCAAAGGGCCTGGAGGCAGTGTGGAGAGCCTGCTGGAGTTTTTGTATGTGTGTGAGCTGGGGTGAATGTCACCTCTTTATATGAAGCATTACTTAGTGCAGGATTTTCTCGGGCAAATATAGCAGCTGCTTAATCCCTGACAATACGCTGCTGTGGACCTGGTGTTCTCCATGATCAGCTCAGCAAAGGGATCTTTATTTGGGCCGTCTGTTTATATGAGTGTTTTTGGGCTGGCTTTTCATTTTTTTACTCACTTCCTTGTTTGGCCTGAACCCTTTAGAGGAGCAGGAATATTTGTTCCATCTATTTATGGGGGGCTAGGACTTCAAACCCTGCAGTGTTTACTATTGATCGCTTGCTATTCTGGTGAACTGGGAATTTAAGTTTGAGGTTTGGACAAGTTGTTCACTGCTCATGAACTGTACACTCATGCACATGGAAATCATTAATTAATTGTAGAACATCCATACGAAACACTGAGAATTGTCTGGAATACTCTGTATCGTTAAGTAAGCAGCAGTGACAGCAATAAACAAGTACACAGGCGAGAACAGCTAAGAGTAAATATGCATGAAGAGAGAAGGTAAAATGATCAGTTGTGAGGGAAAATATGAAATCAATCCAATGTCAGTCATAAAAACAGAAATTAGCAGCCCTGCAGAGTTGTGTGAGTGTAGCTTAAATTCAAAACTTAATACTTTATTATTGCTATCATTGTGCAACTCTGTTTTTTGACCTGCTCTACATTTCTCATCAATAAAATACTTCAGATGTTTTACAATTTAGAGATGTATGACAGGCTCCAGCAGACAACACAGAGAGTGTACCAGCTCTCGACTGATGCTGAGACTGCAACGTGGCTCATGGTATTCTGCTCCTGTTGTAGTGTCACATGCTGATTGATGATGACGTGTCACTCATGTTCCACTGGCAGGCACCGCACAAATGAATGATGCAACGATGAAGAATATAATCAGTAATGTTTTTCAATGCTGAGTGTGTGTGTTTCAGAAAAATGAAAAAAAATAATTCAATATAAGCAGCAGTGAGAGAAAGAGAATCACATAAAAATTCTCAGCATACTGGCTTTAAAACTGTAGTGAGGGTGCAAAATTAGACACAAATTATTACACAAATTTAGTGGTGGTGATGCTGTATGGTTGTAGTTATATTGTGCTTTTGGAATGTGTTGACATTAAGAGTGAATAACTCACTAAGAACATACAGATGGTACATTTTGCAGTGCCCTCCTTTGTTAATCCCTAAATCTATTTTCAGATCTCTACATTCCATGATTTTCTAAGTTTGGAATAATTAAAAGTGTTTACACAAGGTCCTTATTGAGAGACCCAAAGGTTCGTCATTCCCTAAGTTAGCTGTCAGTATACAAACATAGTTTACCGGAGGCTGTACCACCTGAATCCCCCTGCATGGGCTAGCGTGGATCTCAGCTACTGTGAGCCAAATTCCCTCCCCGATGGATGCTGTGCCCCCCACATATTCATACTGGCTCAGTGGCTTCATGTTCTGTCCTAGATCTGTTACTCCACCTGTGGATCAGTTGATAAGCTTTATTTTTCAGTGGCCTCTTTGAATATCTCTAGAAAACATCTACGATTGCTGTAACAAATGAGGCACAGTGGTGTTTTAGTGGGGGGCTCTCTGGGCTCTTTCAGCTTGGGTGAGCATTGAGTTTTTTTTATTTTTATTATTATTTTTGTTGGTGTTATTATAATTATATTTTTTGTTCATCCTATGTATTACCGATCTGCCTGGACAGCAGGTGTAGCATGGGCTTCATAAGAGGGTCAGATATGAGTAATGTTACTCAATGCTTTTTCAGTCAAACATTTAACTTATTGTTTTTTTTCCTTTTTGAGAAAAGCGTAAAGATTTGAAAGGAAAGGCAGCTGCTGATATACAGAGTTCAACCTCAGTGTGAATAATGCCAAAGTTACTTATGTCAGGTAGAAGCTATGGATGACTACAAATGACATCATGTCATTTTTCATCTGCAGGTGTCAGGGTTGGTACAAGCATCTACTCAGTGTCTGAATGTTTGCCTGCTGCTGTCTGTCTGTGTGCATATTAAATGAACCTGCAGCTCCTTCTCTGTCCTCATATACAGTGCTATAACCTTTATCAGGTTGCTCATCTTTACACCGAGTCCCTTACTTGATCTGTGTCAACATGGCCAACATGGTTCGGCCCTTCAGAGGCGTTTGAACTGACTGACGTTAGTGGAATGAAAAGACAGCAGAGTGAGTTAGACGCAGGTGTTTCCACCAAGGCTGACCACCCGGCCTTCCAGTTAGACTCACTCTGCTTTTACTCTGAAAAAAGGCACAAGTTGTGAACTGTGTGTGGTTTGTGCATGTGTGTTTTTGTGGTATTGTTCCAGTTTTAAGCATAATATACCTACTCAACATAACTTATTCAGAAAAAAGAAATGAAGCAGCGGTGTCGTTCTTTCTGTTTTTCAGCATTAGGACGTTGAGATTCTGTGAGATGCTCACAAACAGCACCAGTGAGCGTATCTCAGCAAAGGCAAAAAGAAAACAAGCTGATGAGCTGGTGTTCAGAGGAGGCTGAGAGCCCACACCCACAACCCACCACAGCTCAGTATTCGACTTGTGGGTGTCCAGTCCTTTGAGAGCGACATTTTCACATGACATTTTCACTGTTTATGCAGAAATATTTGTGCAGCTTTAAGTGTTTGTCTCATCACCGACCGAAGGTGCAATTAGTCACTGTGTCACCAAGGTTCCAGCACCACCTGTTTTGTGAGGATGCAATAATGAACTTACTTGCTTTGACGCAACACTTTGAATGTTGATGAGGCGGCAGCGACAGAATCGTGGAGTTATCTGAAAGTAATGCACATCCTGTGACTAATCACAATCATTAGGGGGCTTTCAGAATGAACTTGTTTGAGGATTGAAACAAAACAAGGATACACTTTGAGTGAATAGGATCTTACTTCTCCTGATGTAAGTTTTTTCAACTAACTTCAGCACTGATGCCTCCCTATAATTCCAAACTATGAGCCATATTTGGGACCTCACCTGAGCCCCTGAAGATGCACCTGTTTCCCCATCATCTTGCTCTAATTCTCTTGCCTGCTGCTCTGTTTCCTTCTTATCTTGATACATTAACCCATTTTTTGTTTGGGTTGTGAAAAAGCTCCTGCAGCCCTTTCTCTTTTCTGGGGCCATCATGCATGATACAAGTTATAAAACGTGTCGTTATGGACTGAATTACATTATGTGTACTGTGCAGTGCAGGCAATCAAGGAAAGGGAGTAAATTATCTGAAAGACTAAATTTTGTTCCAAATCCATGCTTGAAGTATGGACCAACAGCCCTGATAACTTGCTGTTTCAGCACACTAATCAGCTCTTGCATTAAGTAAATATATGATATTAGCACAAATGCAAAAGCTAAACAACTTTTGGACCCACCTCTGGGTCATGGGTACCGTCAAGGACTTGATGTCCCAAGTGATGTATATAAAAAATTATGCAATTATGCAGATTTGGTGACCATAGTCACACTCATGCATGTCAGTATGTGAGTGCAGAAGTATTCTCTGATATGTTAGTAAATGAAGAGGAGGCGTTTTAGCAGTTCCTTTTTAAAAAGTGAGCGAAATGCAGCAGTCACTCAGTAACTGCCCCCCTGTAATATAACAGTACACAGTTTTGATCCAGTTTCCACATTTTTGCCATTAATAATGATATTAATATGAGGTCCAGTGGTAGTCTCTGCTAACAATGATCAAATTTAATTTGTGTGAGCTCTTTGTGAAACCAGAGAAGAAAAGATGAAAGCATGGAATGCTGTCAGTCACCAGAATTTGATTATTTCCCCATGTGGCTCCATGTAGTGCTGATAATGTAGGATGAGAAAACTGTCCAATGAATGAGCTACCTGTCAGTCCCAAGCCTGTGGCTTGTTTACAACTCAGTGTGAACAAACACAGACCCACACACACACACACACACACACAAAGCACTAAAAGGCAACAGTCGATCTTTGGTTCCCCTGGGTCAGGGCCACACTACAACTGAAGAAGCACCCTAGGACTTCAAAACAAGGCTGGGAAATTTATCAGTTATGTAATCCAAGTAATCCAAGTAAACATGAATTTGTAACTGATCTTACTTCAGTCTCGTCGGTATGTTTGATAATTCATTCCATCATACCAACTTCCTGAAAAAATCAATCTAACCCTCTAAGCCAGGGGTGGGGAACTTTTTTCTGTCAGGGGCCATTTCAGTTTTTTTTTTTAATATCCTTCAATGGCCGGAATATATTTACACACATAAATCACCTCTAATGGCGAGAGCTGCTTCTCTTTGGCGAGACGTCTTGTTACAGATGATAGTGATGATGATGATGATGATACGACTCACAGCTGGTCTTCCAGGTTTGGATCAGTCAGTCTTGAGTGGGACCGAGTCTTTGCAAGAGTCAGTTTTCAAAAGAGCTGCTCACAGTTAGTGGGTTGTCCAATCAGGGATGCGACTGTAGTGCACGTCTCCTGAGAAATGGAAACCCTCAGTACGTACGTACAGTTTATAGAACTGTGCCCAGCTTTGAGCTTGTTGCCTTGCAGCTCAATAATTTATTGTTGAAGGTTGTCAGGTACATCTGCTGGTTCCACATCAGCAAATGTGTTCAGTTCCTTTTGTTTTCTTTTCATGTCCTGAATCCTCTCACCAAATGCCTGAAGGACTTTTCACACTCTGCAGCATGTTCAGACGTCAGAGCAGCTTTTGTTCCTGCAGAGCAGGAAAATTCTCTGTGTGATCAACTGCACTTGCCCTAGCTTTCACTTCAAATGATTTCACAAGTGAAGGCAGAGAGCTGAGAAGCTGCTGGAGCTTGAGGTTCAGCTCTGAGAGGTTCTTGTTGTCCACCATGAAGGCCAAAACACACAGTCATTGCTATCACTGAGTGTCCTGACAGGTTTTCTCTTCATGTCCACAAATTCCTTTGAGACAAACTGACACTTTGGACCATGTTACAGCAGCAACAAGGCTCTGTTCACAAATTCTCCTTCTGAATGAGGTTTAAGCTTTAGCTATTAGCTTGTTTACCATAAAACTCACCTGTATAACACTGTCTCTGTCAGAGTGTTAACTTGTGAAAGCTGCTTTTTGGTTATCCAAACTCTGCTGAAGAGCATTAACTTTATCCATTTGTCCTTGCAGCTCATGTAGTTTCGCATGTTTGTAGCAGTAATGACACTTGAAATTGTCCTTTTTCATCATTGTGATCAAAACAAACAAACAAACAAACAAACATCTGCTTGGAAAGCATGACGTTGTGCATCTGCTTTTTTTTCTTGACAGTCACTGTGATGCATGTTGATGTGACAACAATATTACTTTTGGCTTTGTGCATATTGCATTCTGGGACCCACCGGAATGACGAGCTAGTCTACAGTTTTATGTTATTTTCTTTTATTGTCCAAAACTTGTAGTACCAGCAGCTGAGTAGAGTGATGGTGGTCAGCCTAAACGTTCACTACAAGTTTGCCCTGGAGTTTTGAAGGAGTCTCCACAAAGATCCTGGAAACAGTCTGGAGGTTGAAGCAGTTACTGTTACATTTGACATATAGGTGAGAGTAATAATCTGTTATCTTCAGTTTGTTGTTCAGTTCAAAGAAATAATCTGAGTGCCTTCAAGGACGGAGAACATCATGAACAGATGTGTTTTATAAAATGTCATTTCAGTAATTGTCAAAGTGGTCTGTCAGCTGCAGTGTGTGGTGCTCTGCAGGTAGCTGTATAGATCTGTGGACGTTTCGTCCATATTTGCTTAGTGAAGAATGAGAAAACTTCCTCATGGAACACATTTACATCTATTATATGAAGAGTTGAATTCAGTGACCAGACTTTGTGTGGTAAATTGAGAGGTGAAGGAATGTTGTGGGTACAGTGGACAAACGGGGCAGATTGGGTGTAGATGAGCTGGGGGTCATGGTGGTGGAGGGATAGGGTGCACGCTTGGCTAGTTGCATGGATTATCACAAGCAGATGTGGGATCAGAATCACGCCTGATTGCCTTTTGTTGTCTGGGTGTTTTTCTAGGCGTGCTGCAGGATTTAGAGCTTGGCTGATTTTCTCTTTCTCTTTTCCTGGATGTGACCTTACATACCCCCTTCTTTTTGTCACTGATATTTTACAACAGTTTGTTTTGTAAGTAGAAGTATAAGATGAAGGAAAGATGGTAACAAAACAGGAGGGGAGTAAAAAATGAGGTACAATGGAATGGTAGAGGAAAAAGGGTAAATCCAAGACACTGCAGGGTATCAGTGGAGGGCTGTTTTTAAACCTCATAGGTTTAGAGTCAAATATAACAGACTTGATTGTAATAGAATTAGTGCCTTTGGCTGAGGACTAAGACATTTTTGATATGCCGATGAAGTTGTGATCACCAGGCTTCCTCAGTCCAGCCTCTCTGACAAGGCGAGTAGAGCCAGAGGCAAGCAGTGCTGCAGCAGCATTGTATTGTCTGTTTTCCTGCTGCTTTTGGGAGACATTCACCAGTGTCCTGGCCCAAACAGCTCACAGGTTTAATATGGGATTGGTAACAATTTGGGTGGCTACTTCCCAAACTGCTAAAAGATTTCTAGTTATTTCAATATTTTTTACAACCATTGCTGCTAGTTTTCTTGCCAAATTGCTTTGTGGCTCAGGCATATGTATGAACTATCATTTGTGAAATATTTTTATAAAGACAGAAATATAGTTCCTGATGCATTGGAGATAAATCTTGCATCAGTGGGGAGGGTAAAGACGTGTCCCTCTGCATTACCTGCAAACAAACCAATTAGTGCTAATATTAATTCTAGTGTCAATACTCATCAATCAGAACAAAAGACAAAAAAAAGACGAGTCGTGAGAAAGTGAAAGATGCACTCCTCATCCTCCTCCTCCTCTGCCCATTTGTTTCCTGTTGTCCTGGCTTTCCTGGTGCCAGCCTCTTTCTGCTGTGCTTCAGTCTTGCTACAGTACCAGCTCTGCCTTTGCCCCTCTCACCCACCCTGCAGGCCATGGACCCATCTGCATCCTCACTCCCTCACCATCACCAGCTTCCTCTTCCTCTGTACTTACAAGCAGCAACTGGATGAAATAACCAAGCTTTTCCTTTCACCTTCCTCTGACAAGAGCATTGTCTGTGATGCCAACGAGCTGTTAGGTATGGTTTCCAGGAATGCAGTTTGCTATTGCCATTGTGTGTAGAAATGATGACAAACGTGGAGGAACTGCAGAGAGCAGCCAGGGACAAGAACAGGGGTGAAGAAGCTTTTTCCTATCAACAGCCATTTCAATTCCTCTAATGTTCTTCAAGGGCCACAGAACACTGGGCAGCATCTGAGAAGTTTATTATGCATATGCAATGGGGGTGGGGGTGGGTGGGGCATCAGTAATTGTGTCAGGATGGTGTTGGCTTCACCCCTTCCCTTTGTGGCACCCCCATTCTAAATTGTTGAAGACATATATCACACTAACCTGTGCAATGACTGGAACTGCTTCTCTTTAGTGAAGTATCTAATGTCAGATGTTAGTGATGATGATGATGATGCTATTCGCAGCTGGTTTTCCAGTGTTGGGTTAGTCATGAGCAAAACTGAGTCTTGGCAAGAGTCAGCTTTGAAAAGAGCTGCTCTCAGTAGCAGGTCGTTGTTCTGCAGCTCAATGTTTTCATGTTGTTGGTGGTCAGCTGGTCCCACGTCAAACAGTGTAGCAGATATGTTCTATTCCCTTTCCAAAACTTGAACATCATTAACAAATGAGACTGCATTAAATCTGATGACCAGATGAAGTAAATAATTCTTCTGCTTGTGAACCCAGCTCATGTATGTTAGTGTAAATATGGTAAAGACAGGTTGAATTATTATCAATATCAATGGATTAGTAGAAATTCTAGCAGGCTGAACAACAACCGGTGTTGGCTTTAGACATCAGCTTTAAAAAAAAAATCAAAAAACAAAACAGTCAATATTGAAGTCACTCAGGAGGAAAATAGCCTTAATTTTATTTGTCACTATATCTAGAGTTTTTGCATATTTTATCACATCGGAACTGATGGCCTGTAACAATAACCAGCAGGCTTGTTGTATGGAAGGTGAATCTATTAGTTCAATGTCAGTACTTATATCTTTCTGTAGCACAAGTGGGATGTGCTCCTGCACATAAACATGAACATAAAATGCAACTCCACTGACATATATCTCCCTGTCTGTTCTGTATAATTTATATCCATACACAGTCATCAAAAGTGTCATCCAGGTATGTTTCTACAAAAACATGAATAATGTTTGAAGTGCAGATTCTGGTAATCTCATGAACCTTATTCTTGAGGCTACATATGTTTAAGTGAGCAAGAACTAAACTTGTCCATGGTGAACTTGATAGTTGCTTGTAATTCAGACAGATACATCGAACAAAAACACCTCATACAAAAATAGACATAACTGTCTAATTATCCTAGATCTTAACAATGGGATTGCTGCAATGGTTGATGGAAACTGAAGGATTTGAACTTTTAAATCAGATCTGCTGTACTTCACAGTCCACTGTGAAAGCAGTGAGGGAGAATGAAAAAAGATTCACCTTTCTAAAAACAGACAGAAAAGAATGAGCCAATTAAACAGTTATTTCTAAATTGTGTATTACACTCAGGTGTGGTTAACAAAATCCTGCTGATGTGCCAGGAATCCCAGGTTACCAAAGACTAATGAGAACAAAAGCCTGTTGAGGTGTCTCTTATCATAGGAGAACATCAGAGATGGGGTCAGGGCTCTGCATGAGTGGGCCCCCTGAGCAACACTGAGTGAGTTTCATGTGCACTGAATATTTTTTTGTTTTATTGTTGTTGGGGATCTTTCATCCTCTAGTTTAAAAAAAAGACGCCATGGCCTGCACCTTGGTTGATTTTCCAGTGAACTTTGGGTTCATTAGATGTTCACCCCCAGTAGCACCAAAGCCAGGAACAGGCTTTCAGTGTCAATCATCCCACCCCCTGGTCCTCTCAGAGGCACCTCTGTTCAAAGAAAACGCAAACGCAGATGAGGAACGACTAAGATATCCATCTGGAATAATATAATTTTGACCGTGTGGCCTGCTCAGTAGGTCCAACCTGCTGCTGTTATCAGCATTGTCATAATTTATTCACAGCTTGCTTCATGTTTATTATTCAGCTGTAGATTCATTATGGCTGGAATGTGGTTATCTTTTCGATTCTGTCTGGCGGACAGGAGTTTTGGGGTTTATTATTATTTGAGCCCCGTTCACCACCTCCTTCCTTCCTATTTCTCTCCTTCTGGCCCAGAATGACAGCTGGTTCATGTTTGGCTTCATCATGTTTCATTATATTTTAACTTTAACTTGGTAACCAGTTATGTTTCCTGACCGCTCTCTGTACCACTGCCTTGGATTTATACTTCCTAAAGAAACAACTAGTTAGAGGTTTCTTGTAATTGCAGTGTTACACATTAAGCTTTAAATCAGTAAGAACTGGAGGCTCTGGAGACCAGCAAAATAAGGTTCAATGAAATACATGTGGAAGAGGCAGAGCTTGGTTAGAGTCAGTGTGGTGAGATTTCTCTCTTTCTTTCTTTCTTTTTTTCTTTTGGAAGTTTGATATTTACACTTGTGTAGGTACTGTACACATTATTATATTCGTACCCTAACTCTAACCAGTCTCACTCCTCATACCTAAGCCTAACTAACTAACCAATGACGGCAACAAGTACTGTCAGTCAGAGGCAGAATGACTTCAGTGGACAGTCAACCAGGTCAAGTAAAAGATGTTTTGCTTGAACTACTGTACATGTTTCTCAAAGTGCAATAAAACCGTAGTGAGTAGAAATCCAGGAAGAGGACTTTATCAAAGGACTTCTCCCACAGTCTCGCGTCCACTGCTGGTATCTTTTGCTCAACCACAGCTCACTGGTTAGTCTGATAGCTTATGGTCATGAACAAGCTAAAACAAAAGCTCTCTGTATAGAGCTGAATTGTTTAGGTTAGTAGCAAATTCCTGTGAACTTAAGTATTGGCTGAGACGGTACCCCCCCCCCCCCCCAGCAGTATCTGCAGGCAATGAGTCACATCATCAGCAGAAGGAGGAGGACAGAGGATAGGAGGAAGGACTGATACTAATGTCTGTGTTCATTGGAATGAACGACTAGCTTTCCCTTTAAAATCTCTGGTTCTGTTCTGACCATTGGCACCAATGTTGTAAATCATTGAGCAGGACTGCTTTATGGCTATATTTGATTTATATACTGTATGTATCCTTTTTCCATCCATGTGAAGTACTATTTTTTTTTACCAAGATCCCTTGAATTAGGTTATTTAAGACTTTTTAATGGTTTTTTTTTTTTTGCAATCTTTATTGATAGAGATGTTAGAGACATTAATGTGGAATGTGTCACAAGCACTGTTGAAGACTCAAATACTTAAATATCCTGCACAACTTTATTTTTTATTTTATTTGCACTTATTTTGGCTGACCTCTGCTCAGCTTAAAGGCAGAAGAAGCTACTTTTTTAGTTCAATGGTTGTGGCACAAAGCACCATTAACAATAATATGTAAAAGTGAAATTTGTCTAAAACTTTGCAACAAGGCTAACTGCACAGTGAGGGAGATCTCAATTACACCGTCTGTGCATGCCCACACAGACCTTAGATTGGTCTAATCAACCTAAAAATAAGTGAAAACACCTGTGGAAGTTTATCATGGATGTATGCTCAAGTACCTCTTTCCTTACCTTTCTCACATGTTCTCAGAGAGCCAGTATGCAGCTCTGCTACGTAGTTCCTTTTTGAGAAAAAGACTACTCTGTCAGAGTGACCTGTTTATCTCTCACTCACACACACGCACGCACACGCACACACACACTCTCACATACACACACACACACACACACATTCACGCACAGATCCACCTCCAGCTCTGGGTGAGTGTCAGCTCTGGTATTTCAGCTAAAGGTGAGGAGTGAAAAGATCACTGTATGTCTGTCTCCACATGCCACACAAACTGTAGTGAGCCAGGCCATCAGGAGCCACCTCTCAGTTACTGCATACATGCTTTGCGTGTGTGTGCGTGTGCGTGTGCGTGTGAAGATAGGGAGTGGACTGAAAAGCTCATTCATGCACATGGACAGTGTGGCCATTCACTCCAAGCCGTCAGCTCTGTTTCTCCTCTGCTGTGGGACTCTGCCAGGGCTTGAATCTCTCCTCGTCCTTCACTCTCTCATTTTTCTATTTATTACTCCCTTCTCTCTCTTTTCTTCCATCTTTGTTTTTCAGAAACTTTGTCCCACCTCTGCTGCTGACCTGTATTTTCCCTGAGCTGTGTTTGTTGTTTCCATGAGGAGCAGTCAAAGCTCTCCAGCCCCCTCATGAAGGCCCAACCTCCTCAGACCTCTCTCTAACTGCTGTAATAGTGACGCACCACTAAACCTGCTCCCTTTGGAGCGTACATCTAGTTACAGCATTCTGTCATTGGAGAGCCTCTCATGACATCTGTCCATCAGTATGTGATGGTGACAGGAAGAGGCGTCCTTTGAGTAATGGACTGAAATGTTACTCTGAGCTGCCTGAATCATACTCAGTTTGTATGATCATTCCATTTAAACCTGTATCACCAACATTTGTCTGTTTTGACCCTTTTGTAGTAGCAGTTGCGGTCAGGCCGATACTGAAAAGAGGACTCAGGTGCAGAGATGGTAATTCACACAGGTTTATTTTGCTTGACTCAGAGATCTCTCGTAGAGTGTAACCAAAAAGGCTATGAAATTATTCTATGAATATTCTAGCAAAATATATATTAGGATAACGACAAAATAACAAAAAAAAAAAAAAAACGCTCCAAAAGGAGGATAAAGAAAGAACAACTATAGATATACGAAATATAGAACAAAAAACGCTCTCGAAGGAGGAAGAAAACAAATGGCTATGAAAGAGCTATGAACTACCTGACAAAACAATAGAAACAAAAGATCACTCCTGAAAACACGGAGGAAGGTAACACTACTATAAGAAACAAACAAGACAAAAGAACAATCTTACTGAGAACTGAAATTTGGCTATGAACTATCGAGAACCAAAACAACCAAAACTAGACTATAGAATTTAAAACAAAAAACACACACAAGAGGATCAAGCGAATCAAAGGCAATAACACTGTGGCTGTGGAAATGAACAAAGAAGGCTGGGGTGAATCGACCAAAGGACAAAGACACACTGGCACAAGACAAGGGAGATGCAGACTATTTAACACTCGCAGGGTGGAGACAACAGGTGAACGGGGCGGACGCACAGGTGACACATGAGGATGGGCAAGAGAGAGTTAGAGCTTCAAAATAAAACAGGAAATGATGAGACAAAAAACCCAAGACGAGACAAACCTCACCACGGTGTGACATGCTGTAGCAGTAGTTCATATAGATTTTTTACATGCTTTCCTCACGTGTCCTAAAATAATTTCTTTTTTCACATTTAAAAGACAAAACTTCATGCTTTTAATGAGTCAGTGTCAAATGATACACATGTGAGGTGTCATTTACTTTTGTCAAAAGAGGACTTGCTAAAGACTGAATAGATTATCCAAAAACCATGTGATTATTTTATCCAATTATAACTTCTTCACAGATTTTTAAGAAACTTGATTATAGGATATAGGAATACATTACCTGGTTGCCAGTCATGCAAGATTAATGTGAACGTGTGTGGCACCTGTGCTAGTACCTAATAAACCAGGTTGAGTATCTAGCAATATATCATAATGCATGCATACATGGATTTCTTTCTTAGGAATGAAAATATTAGCTAGTTAGACGCTGAAGTTTTTAACTGTTGCTGAGCCCAGAGTGATATTCCAGTCTCTTCTTTGTGCCCGTCCAGACAGATTACCAACATGGTCCATTGGGGCCAAAAAATCACATTTGGCAGAATAAGAACACAAGTCATAAGACCAAGGACATGACTAATTTATTTCTATTAAAATTAAAATTTCTTTGATTTTAACGCAGTAGCACCATATAATAGAGAAGAGCCTCTTGGCTCTGGTTAATAGCAGAGTTTTTAATGAGCTTTTTTGATTTTTGAAACCAGTCAATAGTGGGTTACTAATGGAGACAACTTGAAATAAAGGTATGACTCAGTTTTTCAGTATCTTTTCAATTTAAAAATGCTCGTACTTTAGCCGTGTTTCTAAGGTGGAAAATTGTTTTTGTCACCTTGTTGGTGCGGGACCTGAATTTTTGATCTGAATTGTGAAGACTTGTAACTCCAGGGAGTTACTTTCCCTAGATTATTAAACAGCGTTTCTGTTATAGTTTTAGGGATAGGACTTCACTTCTGTCTTCATGTAACTTCAAGAAATTATTGCTTATCCATTTATTCATTGCCAAAAGACAGTTAGTAATGGAGTCTATAATTGCAGCATCATTTGTTTCAGCACAGATGTATAGTTGTGTGTCATCTGCATAACAATGGAAACATACATTGTGCCCTCTAATGATGTCACCAAGTGGCCGCATGTATAATGAGACCAGTAATGGATGGAGGCAGCTGCCTGTAAACCCAAAAGAAATGCCATGTTTGTCAGACATATAATCTCCAAGACAAATGTAAAACTCTCCCCTTTTGATGTATGTTTTGAACCAGTTAAACCCACAACTTGTCAAGACAGTTGATTGAAGATATCATGGTCAATCGTAGCAAATGCTTCACGTAACTCTAAGAGGACAAGAACTGAGAGCTAGTTTTCATCAGAATTTAGTCTGAGGTTGCTAATTATTTTAGTCAGAACAGTTAATTGGTGTGGTGTGATCTAAAGCCTGACTGAAATTCCTTTAGGGCAGTGCTTCTCAATTATTTTCCGTTACGCCCCGCAAGGAAGAAGAAAACACCCCCCAGTATAAAAAACTCAAGTGGTTTATCAGCAATTACGGTGTAATGTCTTTTTGAAGTGACGCGTTCAGTAAGTGACGCCTTCATTTATTTGGCTTCATGCTGTCCCCTGCCAACATTTTTCGACACAGTAAACACACCGGTGTTTCCTCGTCTCCCACCGGTCACAGTGAACACTACAGGCGCTTCGCCATATTTCCTCGTCTTAGCTTCCTGGTGACTTTCAATTGTCTCACTATCTCGTCTCTCTCCGCCTTTCTTTTCATCCCTGTTAAATATTTTTCCTTGGTGTCTCTTGGGGGTTTGTGCACTGCACTTCAGACACCGCTCTCTGCTGTGTGTGCGCATGTCTGTGCAAAAAAAAAATGTACACAATAGAGGTAATACTCCCTGCGCACACTCTGACAACGAGAGCGCCACTGCCGCCTGCTGTAGTGGATGTGCAATTACACTTTATTCTAGCACAGCAAGAAAAGCATGTGTCCCAGGGTCGCACGTTTTTACGCTTTATGGTGTAATAATCTCTAAGACAGTCCACAGGAGTTCATTTGCACTGAAACTCTCTTTTCCAATATCTTACAGATGAATGGTATTTTGGATATGAGAACATAGTTGGTGATTGTATTCCTTTTGGTGTGGTTGTAGAACAGTTGTTCTGGGAAGATGCCTTTTTGAAGAGGTGTATTTATAATCTTCAGGCCATGACTTGAAACACTGTCAAACACCCACTTAAAAACAAAAAAGTCAACACATGATGAGTTTGATTCAGTGACGGTCTTGCAGAACTCAGTTAATGTAATACAGTTTTATTGAGTTTGCTGAGGTCATCTGTATTCACGTCAGTAGCAGTGGTGGCTCTAATTGAGGTTATTTTGTTATTGAAGAATGCTGTTAGGTCTTCACAGTGTGATGCAGAGAACTGCAGACTGGTGGGGGCGATGTGGAGTAGCTGGTCAATAGTGGAGAATAATACTCCCCAGCATTCTCTGTAATAATCTTGGAAAAGTAATCCTTTCTTGCCAGATTTATTGCTTTGTTATAGACAGTCATGACTTCTTGTATAAATTACAATGATCTGTGAGCCCAGTTTTTCTCCATTTTTTTTCATCTTCTTAACAAATGATTTCAATCCCCTTCACACTGGGGAGGAAGTGTCATTAAGGAAGCCCGGTTTGGAAGCCTCACCTCTGATCCAGCGACGTTAGAACACATCCAGCATGCCAGACAAATCAGTGATGGAATGCCCTACAGTTGATGTTATCCTGTGTTATCTGTTTTCAGCACCTTGTACCGTAGGTGCTACAGTCAATGAATTGGTTATCCTCACAAATCTGATGCTGCGTTTCAATCCTTGTAACAGGCTGTGCAATTCTCTCAGTCAGGTGCTCACACTCCAGCAGTGTCCCTGTCCTAATCCCCATATCAGGTAGTCTTAGCAGTTGCATGTTGTTTTTATCATGTTTTTTTTACCTTAAATTATGTTTTTGCAGTTTTTCTCAAATGCTAAAACACATTTCACAAACGTTTCCTCTATGTTCCCCAATGTCTAAACACAACACCTTTTCTAAAGCTACATAAACGCAACCACACCTTCTCACTTCAAAACTCAAACTTTCACACCAAAAGAGCAGCTCAAAGCTTTCAAAAATGTAAACACTACACATCATTACAAACTACAACAAAACAATTGAAAACACAATGCTCAATATGTGAGAAGGTTCTTTGTTTCATAACTGCAAATGCATATTTTTAGAAACTTTACAGTAACGGATTATCTTAGATCTCTGTAGAGGATTAGGCATTTAGATTTATGAGTTTCATATGAAGAGTATAATCGATAGACAATACTGCATGTACACTACTGTAACACAACTCAATGCAAAAACAGAATCTATTGCACACAACAGTACTCTTGAAAACATGTTCAGGGTGTGAAGTTTTTTTATTTACTTTATTCACACCACAATCACTGTGCAGCATCATGTCGCTGAGCTGCATCGGGCCACGTCACCTCATCCACATCGCAGGCTACATTCTCTCTTGCCAGGCACTGCGGGAAAAACCTCCTGGAATGGCGAATCCATCCTTGGAAGGCCTACACTGGGATGTCAACACAGGCCAGCTCCATTGCCCTTAGGAGGTTCTCTCTAGTGTATGGTTGTCTGTCATAAACCTTCCATCTCCACGATGAGAAGAACTCCTCTGTAGGGTTCAGGAAAGGGGAGTAGGGTGGCAGACAGACGTTTAAAAACTGGTTACTGTTGGTGGTGAACCACTCTCTGATTTGGTTTGTTCTGTGGAAGCTGACATTGTCCCAAATGATCACATAAATGGGATGTGCGGGCCCAGGATGGTGTTGTTGGCAGTCCAGGAGGATGGCTCCTCTAGGAAGGTGAGGAGACGTTGGGTGTTGTAAGACCCAAGGACAGCATGCTGGTGGACAAGCCCCTCCGAACCCATGGCTGCACAAAGAGTAATATTATCCCCCCGTTGGCCAGGAACCTCAGTGATGGCTCTTTGGCCAATGATGTTACGGCCTCTTCCCCTGACTCTGCCTTCATCCATTGTGTTTGTTTGGAGTCTTCAGCAAACGGTGCACTCTGAACTTGCTTTGATACATGTGGTCATAGCTTTAGCAAGGGGTGGCTTCAATTTTGAGTCGTTGTGTGTAATGAAGGACGCCAGGTGTGTTCATTGTGTTCAGATATTGCTGACTGTGGCAAGCATTTTGCATCACATGAGCTTTCATTTGAGAATATGAGCAGAGTTCTTTTGCAGCTTGTGTTTGAGCAAGGAAAAATGTGTTTAGATTTATGAGAACGGAGGATTGTGTTTAGTGAATTGTGTCTTCATGTGATATGTGTTCATGATATTGGCAAATGATGGCTAGATTTAGTAAATGTGTTTAGACAACTGGTCATTTGGTTTAGAGGATTGGCTTTTGTGTTTTAGCATTTGAAAAAAACTGTAAGTAACTCTTCTGATCGGTGTCAGATCTGTACACACTAATAACGGTCATCTTGAAACACACTGAAATTGATATATTTCATCATTCAGTTTGGAGGACTTATTGGGTGTGTGATGCACTATATTTGCCCAATTTTGTTGTTGGATTGTCTTACAGTCTGACCCCCCTAGAGGTGGCTATGGGTGGGCGATATGGCAAAATGTAATGTAGCGTCATTTTATATCACCATAATGGTATATATCACAATACAGTACAGTACTAAATTCAGTTGAAGAAATGGTTTAGAATAGCCAATCCTTGTCCATTTGACAGAAGTCACCTTTTAATGAAAAGTTCTTTTCCCTCATCTTGGCTTGGTTGGGATGCCTCTTGCTCTGTATTTACAATTTCACTCTTCCCCCTCCAAGTTTTTTTTGTCATTATCTTCTTCTTGGTTGGCAACCCAGGATATCTCCAGTGGTATAAACAGTATTGTACGGTATAGACCATCACATTGCCTGACCCTATGAGAGGCTGTCTGAAATTCATTCTCTAGGACAGCAGGCCTAGAGTGTCATTCTTCTGAACTATACACACTTTTGCCATGCTCCATTACTGTTCTCAGTATACATGCTGCCACTTGGTGACATTATTAGAGAGTACAATGTGTGTTTCCATAGTTATGCAGATGACACACTGTGTCTCCACATCTCTGCTGAACGAAATGATGCTCCATTACGAACTGTCTTTTGGCAGTGAATAGATGAATGAGCAATCATTTCTTTAAGTTAAATGAGGCGCTTGCATTGGCTTCCTGTAACAATTGATTTTAAGGTCCTCTTTCTTCTATACAAAGTCCTCAGTGGGCTAAGACAGAGCTACATTGCTAACCCCCTTGTTCACTGCTTTCCTTAGTTAAAAGCTCTGGAACACGCTACCTATCAGGGAAGCCAGCTCATGAAATATTTTTAAATAAAAGCCAAAACCTTATCTCTTCTTCTGCTTTTGCCTTTAACTAGCCATGGCTTTGCCTTGCACTGCTGCACTTCTTTTATTTTTCTTGATTTTAATACATTCTATGTACTCTGTTTTGAACTTTATTTTACTACTATTATTCAGCGATTATATTTTCCATCTCATGCTATGCGTTGTCTTTATTTTCATCCTTATTCTACCTCATTTTTTTGTTATCAAGTGGGTTTTACTCTCCTTTCATGTGAAGCACTTGGCACATGTGACTTCTTTGTAGAGCACTTTGAGCTGCAATTCTTGCGTGAAAGGTGTTAAACAAATAAATAAACTTTACACAAATAAAGTTTATTATTATTCTGATGTGTTTGAATGCCATATTGTAACAATCACTTCGGTTCAAGCATACAGCAGTCTTGTAGGTGATGGTGTTTGATTTTTATGATTGATAAAATATTTAACCCGAGAAAAACGTAACTAGGGATGGAGGATGGTTTCAAAATTGGCAAGGTTTTTCAAAGTCATGTGGAGTATTTCCAATGTTAATACGGAAAGAATGTAAGCATAAACAGCAAATACTCGGGACCATTGCAGTTATTTTTGAAAAATGGAGTGGGAGCTTTATTTTTTACTTTGTGGGACTTTGGTATAACTAGCAGCTCGTTTAGGTTTTCTCTAAGTTATTTCCTTCACTTGCTGTCACCACACACATTTCTTATTGCAAGAGTACCGACTTTACAGCAATCTACTGCCAATAAGAAACTCAACAACTCTTTCTAAGAGGAAATAACAGCATAGTGAAAATTAGTTCAAACTGATTCAGTTCTTTTACAAATGTCTGTATTTTTTTGGGAAAAATAAGGAAAAACATTGCTAATCAGTTTTTGCCTTTCCAGCACGATGCTGGTGTAGGGTGGTGGTTGGTTCTTCCAGCACTTTAGCAGTTATCTTGCCATGAGCCAATCAGATTGTCATGAAATTTGGTATGACATTACCAAATTTCATACCAAATGTTGACAGTCCACAGTGGAGGTTTGCTGACCCATGATGTTTCATCCTGTGCCATAATCATGTAAAAATGCTAGTTTTTTATATATGTCATGATCTCAAAGCCAGAGCATCAGTATATTGTTAATTCTGTCCAAGTGTTTTATAGAGCGTAATGATCATTTTGTCTTCTAGAGGCTGCTTTTCGTTTTCTCTTAGTAATGGGGTTTGTTTTAGAAAATACATCCTAATTTGATGCTTACCTTTTTTTTTTTTTACTGGATTTTGTTTCACTTTTTTTCACCTTCAAGTCAGCTTGTTGGATTCTTTCTGCTATGATACCAACTGTCCTGTCCTGTCTGTGTTGCTAAAAACCCAGTCTGCATAGTATGGACTTACCTTTCATGGCTGTATCACTCCAGAGTTTGGGTTTCACCCAAAGATCATCACCCGTTAATAAAAGCCCATTCATGGACATAAACATCCCTGATTAAGAACGACTTTTTCACTCTTCATTTCCTCAGTAAAAACGGATGGAAAACTGCCCAGAGATGCAGACACACACTGCTTCCAAGTGCAGCAGCAGGTCTAAACATTGAATTATTACTATATGTTTCTGCTTTACTCTCTGTGTATATCTGTCTTGCCAAGCCACACACTGATTGTAGTTTTAAATAGGACTCAGAACAAGAGTTACTGACAGTAATGTGGGTGTAAAAAGTAGGTGTAGTAGTAGGTGATCACACTTAAACGTTCAGCTCTTTTTGTAAGTAGGAAACATCTTCGTCAACATAAGCCAATGCAATAGTTAAACTAAAGACTGTATGGACAGAAGTGTCCCTGTAAACTTCAGTGGTGTACTAGGTGTTCGGGGTCAAAATAGATCCTGTATATTTAGACGCGATGAGATCAAAGCCCTTCATCCACTCTTTCAGCCTCTATAATAAGAAAAGATTATCTTACAGCGGTCAGCCTTGTACGCTGAATTAGATAGAGAGGGAAGAGGGAAGGACAAAATACATTGTGTGCCTGTTTTATGTGTTGACAATCCATCAGGTTCATTTACAGGAGAGAAGTGTAGAGACCAGTTTCTGGGTCCTAAAGAGAATAGGTGTGCATTGTTAACCCAGATTATTTTAAAGAGGTATTGCACTTCACTTAAGTTGTGGGACCAACATAAGACTAATAGTCAAGTCAAAGCTGCGGATGCAGAGATAGCCTGAGTTTTAGTCATCCTAATATGGGTTACATTTGTCATAAAGAAACAAACAACATATTTTTGTTAGAGCTTCCCTGTCCATGTCTTTCAAACTCCACACCTTCAGTTTGAAACATACTCTTTCCATTATAAAGCTGTGGTCTTCAAGCCCAATCACTATGACATCATCTGGAGTAGTTCCTTAGATTTTAGAAAGCTCCCCCAGAGCTACAGAAAACACCTGTTTTCACAAGCTGAGCGGTACTCGGCAGAGTGCCCCTTTAATTAAAATATGAAATCATAGATAATTGCAGTTTTTACATGTTAAATTAGAATACAAGTTCTTAGAAATCTGGGGTAGCAATTTCCTGGTAAGCACAGAAATTCAACTTGGTCTGATGTTGTGTTTAATGAAAACCAGCTTTGCCGGCAGCATTAAGAATGGGAATGCCATGGCATTATCCATGTAATTGCACCGTTTCATGTCAGTCCCCCATCAGCTGTCAGCTCTGTATTCTCTAAAGACATAAAATGCCCCCAAAATGCAACCTAGCTACAGCCATTAAAAATAACAATCCATACCATCCATACTTAGCTCTTATCTTTGACATTATGCTAGCAAGTCTGGTGCTAGTACGAAAAACATTAACAGTGGTAGGCATAAATCCAAGGCTGGTGTATTTCCAATCAGTCCCCACTTCAATTGAGAGAGACATAATGCGTCTGCCTCAACATATCGACTGAGATGCTGATGGCAAACCCACTGACATAACCAAGGCTGTTGTATAGGTGCTATAAAATAAAACAGTGACGTGCAAGGGAGGAAACACTTCAAACCTCACCAAGCACATCAGTGATAGACACCAGGACCCTTCCAGTTAGTGGAGAACATGACAGGTCAGCAAATGAGCTCGCTGGCTAGCAAGCCGCTGAAGACAATGATCCCACTGTAAATTTAGCGAATGTAAAACTGCTCATAGTAAACATAAAAAATAACCTTAAAAAAATATTGGTTAGGTTATGGGAGCAACGTTTAGGTGGAGATAGACGGCTGGTAGAATCATGGGTTGTAGAATTTGAGCATTGTGCAGGGACAGGTCTATGAAACATAATATATTATATTTAACCAAATAAAAATAACCATAGAGTCGTTTTAGCAATTTTCCCCAATATCTATGAAATTAAATAATTTAATTGAAAATGCATTTTGTTCCCTCGTGGTTTTGCAACAGCATACTGTATGCCAACATTTCAGACCTCTTGTTTTAATTACAGGGTTCAAGTGAAACCACCAAGCCATCAGCCAGAAAAAAAATACATTTTGGTATTGTGACAAAATTACAGGGAACCCACAAAAATGGACTTAGTTGCTGGCAAACTGGCAGTGCTGAGATTTTGCTTACAACTGTTAAGGGCAAAACAAAACAAAATAACCTGCCTTCCCCACAGGAATTCATCTAACATGAACATAATGTCATGCCAGGAACACACAGGAGGTGGAAGCACAGCAAAGCGCCTTAATAGGTCAGTTTTTGTGTGAGCAGTAGCCTGGCTCTTCACATGAAAAGCCATTTCTGCGAGCCGATCAACAAGCAATGCTGTTCCTCTGCTGTTTTCTAATTACACATAGAGTTGATCATTATAATAACCTCGTGAATTTATGACATAATGCTTTATATGTGTTCTTGAATAAGGGGGCAATGCTTTTTCTTCTGCGCTCCTCTCCTGCCTGTGTGTGTGCCTGCTGCTAAATAATATAGTGGATGGGCAGCTTTTGAAATTTCATCATGTCAGGGAGGAAGAATTGGAGGAATTGAAACTGCAGGAGAACAGCAGGGTGAGGGCCAGGAAAATCTCTCAGGGTTGGCAAGCATGGGATGCATATTCACCATTTATCAGAATCCAATCATTTATATTGGTGCTGGTCAATGAGTGGCCCATGGGCCACATCCAGCTCTCCAAAGCTTCCCATCCAGCCCACAGAATATTAAAGAATTCAGAAAATTAGCTTGCCAACTCCTGGAAACAAGCCAAAAACTTTCATTCATAATTCATAGTTCACCCGTTCACAGAAAACTCTATCCTCTCTTCTCCGTGGACCCACCATCTAACTGCTCACCATCAAGTTGAGAACCCCTGATTTATATCATCTATTATATATAATTTATATCAATCATAAATAATAGATTATCATTGTGTGTTCTTGCCAGATTTGCTTGCATGGAGAAAACAGCTGAACGCCAAAACCATCACTGCAGATGGCGAGCTGGCCGTATGCTGTGGCATGCTCTGTCTGAACAGCCCGATTGGTTAACACAGGCACCAAGTGGCCAGTGTTTCAGCTTTCTCTGCTTCCACTGATGCCCACTTTAAGGTGGTGTTGCACAATATTCCAACGGGACAGAGTAACAGCACAGGATGAGAAAGAGAAAGTGTTTAGGGGTTAGTTCAGTCTCTGAATGCACCTCAAATAAACCTGATTTAAAATCAGTCATTCTCGACAACTGAGCCTCCCTCTGTTTCTCACACAAGGCTACATTTTATATGATCAATGATCAAGGTAACTTGAAGCAGCAAAAACTCAGTGAGACAATTTTGAGGGAGGATCAAAGGAGTCGTCACCAGCCCTCATGTCAACGGTCTGATGCATATATATTGTTTATTGTTTATTGTATAGAAATGTTGTAGAAGCCCTGCTCAGTATTTGTGGTCAGTTGCTGTAGCTGAACAGTCATATCTTACATCCTTCTTGATGTGAACAAACTCAAGCTTTGATTTCTGACTACACAGGAGCCTCACTAATAGCTTGAACAAGTAATCCCTCCCACTCTATGTAGCAGCTGCCTCCACTGGGACACTATGTTGTCCCTTGGGATGGGGGTTGCCCTCCTTGTATTATTATCCCAGTATTGGCTCCTCTGAAGTAAGCCAGTGATCCAGCGTGAGCCGGCCGCTGCAGGGTGGCATGTTGAAGGGTGTCCTGACACCGTCCTTCCACTGGTGTGTAAACTCAATTAGGGGAGCTGCTCTTTGCCGCACTGCATGGCTACAACTCAGTAAGTTCACAGCAGGAAACCTGACTTTCTGTCAGTGTGTGGGTGTATGTGTGTGTGTGGCCGAGTAGGGGTGGCTGTGACTCAGGAGATAGAGTGGGCTGTTCACTATTCAGAAGTTCGGTGGTTCAGTCCCTGGCTCCTCCAGTCTGCATGCCGACATGTCCTTCGGCAGTGAAACCCAAATTCCATCACAGCGCCATCGCTTTGTGAATGGGTGAACATGGCAAGTGCTTTGAGTGGTCGGTAGACGAGAGAAGAGGTATAGAAATGCAGTCCATTTACCATTTAGTATGGACGTAGTCAAATCATGCCCCTTTCAGGCATGACTTTGTGTTTTCAGTGTCACCCCTCTCATTCTGTTCATGCTGACCCTGAATAGAACGGTGTATCAGAACAAACAGCTGTCAGAATAACTGCTCAAATTCTCTCACACAATGGGTGAGTCAACAGCTGTTGAAATAAATTGTAGGCAGTTAGAGAAGCACTTTTCTCAGTCTAGTGCACCAAAGAGAGTGGCAAAAACTAACAAGCCACAGTTGCTTTCTTTGAACCTGCGTAATAAAGTCATATTTTTGATGTTAAGATGGAATCAAATGACTGATAAAAAGTGGCTACTCTTGTTATTGGCCCAAGGAGTAAACACAGTCCTACCGTAGATACTAGACTAGACAATAATGTTCAAAACTCAGACTGCTAAAGCCTCAAATTCAGACTGTGAATACATTTTTGCACAAAATGAGAACTGTGCATTTTGTTTCCTATTACCTACACTGGAAGCAGTTTAGGAACCAATCTCTTAATGGACAGTATGAACTAGACTGTAGAAAACATGGACGTTGTCTCTGTGACGTCACCCATAGGTCTCTGAAGAGCCATTGTGAAGCTCGGTGACAGTGGCCCTGGCCATCGCCATCTTTGCAGTGCCTGACTCTGCCAAACTCTTGACTAATCCAAAAATTGTTCAAAGAGGTGGAGCTCGGGTGGAGCTGAGGTGGGCCAATTGAAGCCTGGTTGCTGAAACCCAGTGGTTAGCTGTCACTCAAAGTGGCCATGCCCATAATTATTAATAGCTTTAAAATTAAAGTTATGTTTAAAGGTGTGAGTTATATAAAAACAAATCACAAATCAGGGAAATTCACTATAGAGACCAAAACCATTTTTGTACAAGGCTGTAAACATGTCTATTTTTGCTGTAAATTGGGCATTTTAATATGGTGGTCTATGGGGATTGATTCATTTTAGCAGCCAGCCTCAAGTGGCCGTTTGACGAACTGCAGTTTTCAGCCTTCATTTTTTGGGATGAACATGAGGACTCATTATAGCAAGTATAACCTGTGTTTCAATTTATATATGGGTACCTAACTATTGTTTTAAGATTCTTAACCCATCCTTTAATGTAGTCTTTTCTATCAATAATCTCCACCAGCACTGGAGACACAAGCAGCTCATACAGAGCTCTCATCAATTCCCATCTTGTTTCCACCAGCCCAACAGCTATTAAAGTCAACAGATATTTTCTCACGGGCTAGAGCCTAAACCAGAGCTAAAAGGATGGTGGGCTAAAATGTGCCAAGTGGACACAAACATGACTGCCTCGGTGTTTGCTGGACGTTTAAGTTGGAAATATATATTACCTGTAAACTATAAGGTGAGGATACGTGGTGTCTGTTTGTAGTCAACTTATCTTTTTCCCATTGAGAAGGAACACCTGTTCAGGTGGGATGTCAGCATCCATTACTCCTGCACTAAATGCTCAACTCTGTTTTTGATCATTGTACCCCCTGCTGTGTCTCTATGTAGGGATTAACATTAAATAGTGCAGGACACCAAAACCAACCCTTATGAGTCTTTGTTCTCCTTAGAAATCATGTGTGAAGCCAAATGATGCAAATCTTTTTGCTCATGTGCAGGCTTTTGTAAGTCTAATCTAAGACCGTTTTAATGCAACATCATTGACCTTGATGAAGAGGGACAGCAGATCAATCCAGTCCATTACTTCTTGAACCCAGTTTTTGAGTTCTTTGTTTGGTGCTCTACTGCCTGAAGCTGCTGGTACGATAAAACCTAACCTGCATTCTGCTTAGTTTTGGTTATGGCTACACAGCAGCTGTAGTTGGTTGGCCTTGATGTGCTGGGCAGCTGGAACAAAACCCAAAACCTGTCTGCTCTTGTATGGTGTGAGACTGTAACCCATTACCTAGGGGACAATAGGCCAGGGGAGAGGACTAACAAATAAACTCCTAAAACCTCCAGGAGTCAGAAATGCAAATTGCAGCCTCACCCTGTGAAACAGTTTCATGCTACTGAAAATGCAACAGCTTCGTTGAACAAAACAACGGTCTGCATGGAAAAGGTCAGATTGAACAACACCGAGTGGGAGTGGGTTATGGGGCAACACTGACAGTGGTGAATGATGAGTGGAAATGACCATTTCTTAGTTTTACACTCGTTTGGGGCACTACCTCTAAAAATGAATAACCAAATTAATTCAGCGAATCCGCTGAATCAGCCTAATAACGCAAGTTGTGACATCTCGATTAAATTGATCCGTCTCTACTTCAAGGGAATACGTGGGACAACTTGGTCTAAATGAGAATTTATTAACCCTACCGTCTATTAACACAGGATAAATAACATGATAAATGAATCCAGTCATGAGCAGAAAATAAGACGATTTGCAGCTCCAGATGTGGAAAAAGAGCAGAACTAAAGAAAGAGTAAGCAAGAGTAACAGGAAGCGTAAGCGTGTGTAAGAGTAATTGTTCAAAAGGCATCTGCCGTTTTATCCTCACAGTATACGGTGTGTGCTGTGGGTGTGGTCATGGTTGTTGCAGCCAATCAGGTGCATTCTCTCTTCTCCTTCGTTTCAACTGGAGAAGAGAACATACCCTTTATAAAACTTCTCATTGTTTAGGGTCTACGCTCAAAGTATCCGACCTCCACAATGACCCATTAAACACTATAAATAAAAACAATATGTGAAACTAACTCTACTGTTAATAAAAGAACACACACGTGATTTTTCTGGCAGTACCTCATTCAAAACGTTCAGCCTAATACACATGATCACTTGACCAAAGGGGAATGAACGCTTCCCAGCTTTACTACTAAGTGAGATTACGCAGTTATTAATACCATACCATACCTTAATACCACTGAGATTAATCAGTAATATATGCTGGTAGTGCAGGACTAACTATACATGACCAGTAGATAGCAGTATGGTCACATGGTAGAACTACACTATTACTACATGTAAACAACAGTTTACAAATGGGCTTAGAATGGACAATAAAGATGGGAGTCATTTTCCCTTTAATGGGATCCTTCACACCTTTGTGATACTACCAGCTATATTGATGTTGCCTTCTCTGGGGAAGCAACCAGTCATTATCAATCAGAGATGAGGTCTTACTGCTCTTCCATTGTAGAAGGAATCCCATTTTCATTTTGTGGAGATTTTGAGTCCTGTTTATCTCATCTCTGTCGAGTGAATGACTCCTCCACTCTGTTTAATGTCAGCATGATGGTTTTGTGGTAAGTGGTTGAAAGGATCCTTGGGCCCATAAACAAAATAAATGTACCCACCATGACCTCCTCAATGGCTTATCCACAATGCTGAGCTGTGTCCACTAGATTTACTCATTGATTTCTACTTTAGTACCAACTGTGTGATCAGTGGCACGCTCTTCACACACATAGACATCCATAAACTTGGAGATCCCCTGAATGGCACACTGTCAATTGACCTCTTCATTATTCTCTACAAATGATGAAGATCTATACAAGATACAGATGTAAACAGCAACCACTACCTGATGATAACAAAGATCAGGCTAAGGCTACGAGCCAAGTCTTTGATGCCGTCAAAAAAGGCAGCTTTTAGCATAGAGCTCAAGAATCAATTTATTCTACTAGTGACACAGATTAGGGCCGGTGCACAGTCCAATCTTCCTGGAATAACATCAAGAACATCTAAACTGAAACATCAAAGAAAGACCTTGATTTCAGAGGGAAGAGAAGGAAAAGTTGTTAACAGACAGAAAGAGAAGAAAAACTGTATGCAAAATCACACTGGCTCATAGAGCAAGTATGATAAGAGTATAAAATCGAAATCTTTTTGAACGAGGTGTTTCCAGAGAGATAGGAGATCCAAGAACTAGCTAGTGAGGCAGAACAGGCTGCAGCAAGAGGGGAAGTAAACACAGCGTGCACAATCACAAGTCACTCTGTGGCCAGACAGTAACAACACAGGACCGTAAATATACTGAGCGCTTTTACAGCACAAGCCTACATTCACCCATTCAAACACACATTCATACTACGTGGCTACACACCGACGCAGCACAGCATCAGGAGCAATTTGGGGTTCAGTATCTTGCCGAAGAAGAGCCCGAAGTACCGAAGGATACTTGGCCATGTAGCCAGGGATTGAACCACCGACCTTCTGATAAGTGGGCGACCACTCTACCTACCGAGCAACAGCCGCCCCAAGACCTATAAAAGACAGTTTTTCATGACTTTTGATGGGTCTGGATGTGCAAAGTACAGAGGTTCTAAATTTGTCCCCTCCACCCTCAGATAAGACTACGGGCAGGCCTTACTGTCAAAGTGCCAAGCAGAACCTGAGTGACTACATCAGCTATAAAACAAGTCTTTCAATCTATTGCAGGATATTCCTGAAAAAAAAAAGCTTTACAACACAAGTCAGCTTTCACACATTCACACACACATTCAAACCCTGGTGGCAGAGGCTACCATGCGAGGTGCCCCCTGCTCAGGAACGGCATCTGGAGCAGTTTGGGGCCCAGTATGTTGATTTAACATCTTTTCCACAAGTTCTATGAAACATTTTGAGTGCAGTGTGATCCTTGATAGCTTTGTCTTTTAAAGTGAGGTCTGGTGTAAGGCAGGTCTGCATTCTCTCTCCAGTCCTCTTTGCCATCCTAATTGACTGGATCATGTGTCAAACAACACCTTGCTGTTCTCAGGGAATCCAGTGGATCCTCTTCTCCCACTTACAAATTACAATTGATGGAGTGGTGCAGGGGCACATTGATAACTTTACCTTTATCTTGGGGAACATTAACAATAGTAACAATGGAGCTAAGGAAGTAGTCCACCTCATCTGGAATTCTAAAGTCTATAGCCTCAAGACAAAAACAAGAGCATGAAGTATTCACTAAGTGCTGTAGGGCTCATCAAAAATGAACAAAACAAAGTTAATGCACATTTTAGTACATATCTACTTCCCTGACCTAACCTCAAATGAGAACCTGTATAAGATTACAGAGCACAACATATAGCCAGTGGAGAATCAGTGGTATATTGTGTGTTTTTCAAATTATTACACCTGCGTTGCCAAAAATATACTTCATTGTGGTCAATCAGTAACGTAAATTTGATAGAGAGAGAGAGAGAGAGAGAGGGAGAGAGAGAGAGAGAGAGAGACTTCCATGTCTGCCCCTCAAAGTGGCTCTAAAAGCCTTCAGAATACACCACTCCCACTAATCTTAATGGTAGATCATGCCTCTTGCATACAATTCAAGTGGCCTGGACACACACACACACACACACACACACTTAATGAGAGTGTGTCTCTCTCCCCTCTCTCCGGGGAGCCCTCTAAATGCCACATGCCAGTTATTTCTATCCAGTGTGCAGCACACTCTGAGTCTCTGTTTGCCTGATAATCAGGCTTCCCCTTGGATTATGCTGATCATCTAAATATCCAGCATTAGAATAGAAATAGAAATAGAAAATATTCAAATAAAGTGTAGCAGAAGAAGAATCAGCAGAGGGTTTGGTCATATTGGAGATCAGCTTTCCTCTCCTGTGAGCTGAGAAAGAGGAATGGTGGAGGGGGCGGGGATCCTGGCCTAGGGGGGATGATTTCACAGCCTCTGTTTAGAAAACACCAGAGAGGTCCAGGTTTTAGCTCACTAGATTAACCTGGGAGTGACTGACATCAGATTTATTACCCATGATCCAGCACCAAAGGGTTCAAGGGTGTGTGTGTGTGTGTGTGCGTGTGTGTGTGTGCATGTGTGTGCGTGTGTGTGTGTTTGTTAATGTTATTACATTATATGCTTTATGAAGGAAATGGTAGGGTTTGTTGCTTCTTGAAGGAAATGTTAGAAGAGGCTGTTAAATCTAGTCTGTGGTTTAGGCCTCCACCTTCAGCACCCTCTAAATTTTCCACCCCCTACCCCGAACAAGGGTCTGTATCCAATCCCTACTTTCATCTTTTGACTCTACCTCGTTATTTTCTACCCCCTACCCGAACCAGGGTTTGTATTCCCACCCCACTTTTTTTTTTTGGTGCAGTTGGTGAGAGGCAGGTGTAGATGATGGTAGTGCGGCAATCGGCAGTTACATGTGGCATCTAGGCCTGTGGTAGCATTGTAGCAGCTAACAATAGCTAAAGCGGTGAGAGTATGATAGTATCTTAGCAGTTAGTATTGGTCGCTAGCAATTAACATTAACAGTATAGGTGAATCTAGCTTTATTGTCTTCTTCTGTTCCTCTTAGCAGGTAGCGGTTAGCACGTAACATTAGCTAAATGGTAGCATCAGAACTGTTTTGTCTTCTTCTGCTCTTCTTAGCGGTTAGCATTAGCATTAGCAATAGTTAAATGGTAGCATCGGTACTGGCCACTACCTGGAGCATCTCTGGGTCAGTTGAATGTGGCGGTGCTGTTTGGATTGTGTAGGAGCAGTGTGAACTGGCACTAGGGGGGGTGACTCTGGGACGCCGGAGTTCACTGCCTAACCTCCTGGAGGTGTAGTGGGACTAAGTAGGCGAAACGCTGTTGAAGGGAGGTTTCCACCTGATGACCCCCAGAGACGTGTTAGGAATCACTGCTCTTTGGCAGGTATAGAGGCAGATTAGAGCTCCAAGGTTCTTCACTGAGAATGAATCCTCTTTTTGAGCACAAGTATCTTGTGTTTAAATTAACTATTGTGGGGACATAAATCTGTCTTGCCTGCCCTATGTGGACAAAAAAAAAGTCCCCACAATGTAAAGAATTACATTTTAGGATGAAAACTTGAGTTGAGGTTAGGGTAAGGTTAGCTTTGGGTTCGGTCAGGGTTATGGTCTGATTATAATTTGAGTAAGTCTTCAGGAAATGAAATCTATAAATCTATAAATCTATGCAATGTCCCCAAATGTGATTGAAACATAACTATGTGGGTGTGTGTCAATTCTTCCAGATATGGTGAATGATCATTATCTGGATTTAGTGTTACACCCATGCACTTTTCCTGGATACTGATTAATTGAAATTTTGTGTGTGTGTGTTGTCAGTGTGCAGATAGTCAGCCCCAGAGTGCAGTGTTCCTGCCAGAGTTCGCCCTCTCACCTCAGGGCAGCTTCATGGAGGATGCCACAGAAGATCAGTTTCTAACCTACAGATACGACGACCAGGTGAGTCACACACTCTTTAGTGTTGCGTGACCGCTGTGGGTTTGCAGTTTGCAGCCCTAACTTTTTGAACTGAAACGTCATCAGTTGCTGTTGATTGCTCCGATGTTGTTTCTTTACCTAAACTTCCTGGTTTCCTGGTGATTTTAAAGTTTGTTTTGCAGGTGCACTCCAGTGTTTAGGCTAAGTGGTGTTGACAGAAGTTGATTTCCTAACATCTGTGAAGTGTTGAGCATCAACATTTGGCAGCTTTTTCCTTCCATAAAGAATCCACAGACCTTATTCCAAGTGAAAAAAGTGTGTTTAGTGCAAATTCCAGCAGACCATATACAAAACTACTGGACCGGTAAAAACTTTAGTGCAGACAGAGACAACATGACAATGGAAATTCTAATTATACTATTCAAATTATAATTACACTATTCAATATAGGATTTCATTCATCCAGTGCATGTACACATTTCACATAATGTGGAAGATGTGGAAGCTATCTGAACATTGTTGGCAGTGTCTTATGATTTTCTCTATCAAAATAATGTGATGCTATGACTCCTCTCATCCCACAGTTATTTTGGCAGTGCTGTAAACAGATGGGGCTAAAACAGGGACTTTAAATTTTGGCCTTGAAACCAAAACCTGAACTGAAAAAGGAAACATTGGCATTGAAACATTGGATTTTTTTTATTGGCACTGAAACAAGTTCTACTGAAATTAAAACATAAAAAAAATTCATTTTATTTTTAAATTGTTTTATTTTGATATTAAGCAATGTCTTTTTTTAATGACTTCTTTTTTTTTTAATACTGCCAGTTTTTTTTTTCAGTGTCACAGGTTCTCACTTTCAACTTTCTGTCACAGATGGAGAGGAGGGGTTTGAGGGGAGGGCCAAGGAGAGTGTAGTCGACATATATACATTCTAATGAGAACAAATGTCATTCCTGAACCCAGGGACTGCTCCGAGGCCTCTGACATGACCACACGCCTGCCTCTGTTGGCCTGTACAGACTAACATGTGGTGTGAGAGGTGAACTCCTAAATGCTGCATCATTTTTAGTTCGTCTATTAAAGGTGGGAAAGTCTTTCCTCATCCATTTAGGCTGCTCCAAGCAGCTGGCTTGACCGCAGTCTCTGACATGGCCTCACATGTACGGCTCTGGCTTATCACGACAACAATAAGAACTGCCATAGCAGAAGGAATGGAAACAGTTGAGGACGTTAAGCTCTATTCTCTACATGTTCCCCTGGCAGCTTCTGGGTCCCAGTGCAGCTACACCAGTTGTTCCATTGATATTTACGGCAGTGACTGACAGTTAAGATAACTGGTGTTGATGAGGGTCATTATCTGACTAACAGAAAAAGAGCATAGAACGTTTGTGACAGCGTGCAGCTTTTTATTGAAGTTGCTTATTAAAGTTATTGATTTAACCCTTTAACGCTGATTGTCGCGAATTCAAATCATACCGCTTTAATCCACATTGCAGCAGAATCGAGCATGCATTCCTCTAATGCCGGTTTGTGCATATTCAACACACACCTAGGAACCTTTGCAAGCACTCGTTTCTCGTCGGACCGGTTAAAGTGAAAGAACCCCTGTTCTAATTGTTGTTAAAATGTAATGGTTGTAAGCCAATTTTGTGGCTGTTTTGATGAAATAAATGAATTTTGAATACACAAAAAGATGTTTTTACTGCATTTAAGCGTTGAAAGAAGTGGACATATACTGTTTGTTTGAACCCTATTCTAGTTAAATTTATATCTATTGTATGTGCTACAGAAAAAAATAACAAACTCCTTCTAATTTAGGATCAATTTGAAAGCAAAAACACAAAGAATTCATTTTTAAAATAAATTCAGGTGTCAAGGGGTTAAGTTAACTGTGTCTTACAGTCTTCTCCCTTTATGAGAATAATAAATACTGAACAATATCACTAGTTAAGTGTTTTTAGTAGAAATTAGAAGTTGGAGTGTGTGAAAAAAGGCGCTCTGCTGTGTTGTTATTAACGTTATGTCTCCAGCAGTGAAGAACAGCCTCTTTGCTGCAAAGCTAGTACCAGGGAAAGCCATCATTATCCAAAACACTGTACTGGCTCAGGGCTTTTGAAATGAAACAGACAAAGCTGAGTTATTTTATTCCCCCTGCCAGAGTGGGTTTGTTAGTGCTTCAGTCGGGTGCTCTGCTCGGCTAACTGTGGTCTATGGGCAACAGGGTTTTCACTGGGTACTTCACCTTCGTCTTGCAGAGCTAATTATTAAATCTGAAATGTGCCCAAAAGCTTGCCTTTTTTTGAAGATTTGTTCGATCAACATAATGTTATTAACTAACATTTGTGAATTCAGAGTTGTGAAAGCAGGCTCAAACTTCTTAAGTGAATTTTTCGCCGTATGTGTTATTTTTCATGCATTTCTTATGATACAAAAAAAATTCATCTTATTCCCTTGGACCTGCAATGACATGATTACCAGTGCAGCGCTGCAACAGATGATCACTGCTTTACAACGTGCTGCCAAGTTCTTTTGCTTGGCTAACAGCAGTGGTTTTGTTAGTTTCTGTCTTAGTATTTTATCTTCATATTATATGTGTAATGTGCTGCTGTGTGGCTGCGAACACAGTTTTCTCTCAACGCCTCACTGTTATTAATGTGCATTGCTGTGACCGGTCCTTGATGTGTCTGTGTGTCAAAGGAGCAGTCCTGAAGGCTCGTGTAAGATCGTGCTGTGTTTATGACACAGTTTGTTCCTGAGTCTTTTTGGCAGGCCAACTTGAGCCGTGCTTTTGTATTTTGTTCACATTTAGTTGACGTCTATTGCTGTCCAGTGTCTTTAGGATTGATAGCAGGTATCAAACTTGTGTTTGGACTTTTGGTGGTGGGTTGAGCCTTTTGTTCACATTTGAATTACGAATTGTCCCTTTAAGGTTTTAAAGTAACATTGACATGTCAGACGTGGTCAGTGCATTTGAAGAAAGCAAAATTGGCCCAGTATAGTGCATACACAACATGTGCATGCACACAAACATGCACATAGGAATGCTGCACATGCTTAACGCTCCATGTAGGGGGTTAGTGTTGGTGCGAGCATGTGATGCTGTTGCTTCAGTGCTGCAGATTGAATAACAGGTGAAGGACTGTGGGCTCTCTGATCTACATCTTCTCTCCAGCAGGCTGTATGCGCTAACTGATGCTGCAGTTGTTACTCCTTGGCAGTGCACTGCAGGTAGCAGATATGAACTGTCAGCAGTGCTGCTTCCTGTGTTTTTTCCACCACAGTGGCTAATAATGCTCTTGTCACATTTTCTAGTTCACTGTCTGTCCTACCTTCTGCATCATGTAGACATAAAGCACCAGCTAGATGATCAGCTACAAAGTTGGTACTCTGGTCCCAGGGGTCTTCCAGACATTCCCTGCAAAAACAAGAGGAATACAGATTAATTTCAGTGCTTCGCAATCCAAAGATACATACAGTATCTTAAAAGGGCCAGGGAATGTTTATTTCCTACCATGGTGAGGCTTTTTATCATCATCGTGTCAGACTGAGATGTTGATTGCCTCTCATGTTCCTTGTTGCTAGTGGAGGTAAAGTCCCTCTAGCCTTTACACATGATCTATGCCTTCTTCCCAATTTCAGTAATGCTGATCTTTGGCTGTTGTGATGTGCTTTGACAATTTTTTCTGCGGTATGATTTTCAGTCAGTATTCACCTATCTTTCAATGCTTCACTGCACATTTAATAAATGTATTCTCTTTAAGTATTCTACTTCTGAATTGCTGCAACGAGTTATTTAGTTGTATCATAAATTTCTTGAATTTGTCTCATCTTTGTTAATATTTTGTTTTTGTGTAAAAACTCAATCAAGAATATATTTCTTTATTTTTATATATGACTCAGTTAAACAGCTGGTCAGTGTGTGTGTATATACATATGTGCTAATTCTGGCATCATGTTAGCTAAAATTCTGGTGACATTCTAATGTAATGAACACGTAAATCTAAAGGGTGTTATAATCGTTATATTAGCAAAATTGACGGTCGTGTCCAGTCAAGTTAAGAATGCAAACATTGGAACAGGCCTAGCCACTGACTGATGCCTCGCAGACTATCTGGAGACATATGATTGGAGCAAGAAGCTAAAGAAATTCTTTCTATCATGTTCTTCATGTATTCACCACCTTTGACCTCACTTTCCCTGACTTTTCACATGCACTCAGAAGCAGATCCATGCTAAGTTGCTGAATGTGTATTGGCTGTTAGGGATGTAACAGTCAAGTAAATGTGACCACAGTGAGACTACAGTTTCTTTAACACAATATAGAAGTGAGTTGGTTTAGATTTTGCAGTCAAAGCTGTATCTGTTTATTTATTTTAGAAACAAATTGGGTAAGAATCTTAAGGCTTCTATGTTAGAGGTGCTGTTGGTAGGAGCTGGCAGTGTGGTGTCAGAAGCTTCGTCTCATACTGCATTCATGTAGAGTTCTCTGTGCTTTGATGAGAAGAGCGAGGTCGTTTTCTACTCTCCACTGTTCAAAAATGCAAATTGCTCTGAGAGCATTTCTCTACTTTTTATGCAACACTGAAAATTAAGCCACTGTATGTTTTGTGAAAGGGTATTGAGTTTAGTCAAACACACACACACACACACACACACACCCACTCACCCACCCATCCACCCACACACATACACACACATACATACACATACACACACCCACCCACCCATCCACCCACACATCCACCCACACACACACACACACATATACACACACACACACACACACACACACACACACACACTCACTTGCCCATCCACCCACACACACAAATACACACACCCACCCACCCATCCACCCACACACACACACACATACACACACACACACCCCCACACACACACACACACACTCTCACACACAGCAGACACAGACACACACGCACACATACACACACACAAACACACACACACACTTGTACTCCATCATAAGGACACTCCTTACCCTCAACTGAACCCGAACAACTAAATGCCAAACCCAAACCCTTACCCTAACCTCAACCTAAACCTGAGTCTAACCTAACTCTTAAAACCTTAACCTTAAACCGTAGCCCTCAAACAGCCCTTTGAATATGTGAGGACAGCCCATAATGTCCTCACTTTTAAAAATGTCCTCACTTTGTAGGTTATAAACTTGTACTTGTAGGAAGTACAAGTACACACACACACACACACACACACACACACACCATATCAGAGTGTGGTTAATAAGGAGATGTCTCTGCACATCCACAGAAATCAGGTTAAGAACGTGACAGTACATTGTGTTTCGACAGCCTCACAGCTGACAAATATCATAGAAATGATCCCTGACAAAGCACAGAAACCTTGTTTGGAGCGATTCTGCTGGGATGAGTTGGAGTCCTGTGGCTGTGTGCAGTGCTGAGGGTTGCTGTTGTACTGCTGTGTACCAGAGCCTGGCATTGAGGCTCCTCAAAGGTTGAGGATGGCATTGTGTGTCTGTGAGGAAATGTCTGAGCATTATCTGAACAGAGCTCTGTGCATGAAGCACTGCTCTCTATACGGTTTTTACATTCAGAAAGGAATGGACTTCCTTTATAAATAACTTTCACTGCTTTACTTTCCAGAGGAGATGGACTCTATTGAAACATTTATCAGGGCTCTTCCAGTTGCTTCACATGTCCTCCAAGACTGGGTCACTGTTAACTAATAGGGATACAGGCAAATGCACAAGATCTTTTGGATCAATTATTTGTCTTTTGGCATATCAAGTTTGTGACTGTTGTTGCATTAGATCAGGGGTCGGGAACCTTTTTGGCTGAGAGAGCCATGAACACCACATATTTTGAATGAAATTCCAGGAGAGCCATACAATATGTTTAAAACTAAAAATACGTAAAGTAAATGTGTGCATTTTATGTACGTACGTTTCATTATCTTGTCTTTATTTGAAAAGTCGTCAAAAAGTTCATTGGCAACATCAAGCATGAACGCTTTGGCGTACTCCCCATCTGTGAATGGCTTTCCGTTCCTCACAACCGCTAAAGCGCCAGCAAAGCTAGCCGAATTGCAGTCACCTTGTTGGGTCCAAACACGGAGTTGCTGCTGACTAGCATGCACTCTTGATAGAAGCTCTTGACATGCTTTCTTCCTGCTGTCCCCCGCAGGATATTTCGATGCAAATGCAGCATGGCGTATGTCGAAGTGCCGCTTTATATTTGACCGCTTCATAGATGCAATTTTATCATTGCATATTAGACACACAGCAGAACCAGCTTTCTCCACAAAGGCAAATTCCTCTGTCCATTCCTGCTGAAAAGTACGATACTCGTCGTCTTTTTTTCTTTTAGCCATCTTCTCAGAAGCATGTCAAAAATTAGTTAGCTGAAGCGGGATTAACGACAAGCCATAGTTCGCATGCGCACATCGACCGCTATTTTCGACAGCAAAATACGGCAGCCTCACTTAAACAGTGCCTGTCACTGCCCGATCTGTGTTGCCTCATCTGCGTTGCCTTTGTGATTGATGGATAGATAGATAAATAGACACAACGACATGTATGTTTGCCACTTTCCCACTGAAATGACTGCGAACTGGCTTTCTAGTCGCTGGCTCGCGCGTGCGCAAAGGATTTGTCTGCGAGCCAGATGCGGCCGTCAAAAGAGCCACATCTGGCTCGCGAGCCATTGGTTCCCGACCCCTGCATTAGATAATGTGTTTTTCCTCAATAACCTGGAATCCTGCTTTTCAGAATGAATGTGCTACCTGGAGCACCGATAGAAACCACGATGCTGTGGTAAACACCTTTAACATTCTGTGTTGGTACAGAGCTTTGTGGATGAGATGGTGAAAAATTAAGATGCAGCTGCACACGGATGACTGAAACTCTGAATATGTTAAGATCATGTATACAGAGATAATGACAACTATGTGTTGTCCCCAGCTCTGGGTAGAAAGGGAACAGGGGTGTAACACTGAATCCTGCAGATTCATCCTCCACAACATCAGAAGGGTATGTCTGTTTCTCAGCCAGGAGGCAGGTCAGGTTCTGATTCAGGCTCTTGTCATCTCACACCACGACTACTGCAACATGCTCCTGGCTGCTCAGCCTGCACGTGCTACTCAACCTCTGCAGCTCATCCAGAATGCAGCAGCCTGACTGGTCTTCCCCTCACCCAAGTCCTCCAACACTACATTGATCCTCTGCACCATGCACTTGCTATCTGTGGCTGCTGAAATCCGATTTAAGACGGTGGTAGTCGCCAACAATGCAACAAATGGCTCAGGCCTGTTCTACATCCAGGACATGGTCAAAGCATCCACCCCAGCTCATTCACTACACTCAGCTACTGCCAAAAGGCTTGCTACTCCCTCACTATAAAAGGGCCTTTGCTACTACTCAACAAAAACCAAACTGTTTGCTGTCAAGGATCCATAATGGTGGAATAAGCTAGCCATTGATATCAGAACAGTAGAAACTCTACATATGTATTGCGACTAAAGCCTCACCTGTTCAGTCTGCACCTTGGCCCATATATCCTAAAATAAAATAAAAACAACAACAATAAAACTTGTAATGTACACAATAACCTGTATACTAGTGCACATGTTAACACACTCTGCACTCTCTGCATCTGTCCCTCTATTTATTCAGTCATGTGTCGCTGTGCTGGTGACCAGAGAGAAAGCTCTGTTTCTCAGAGATATCTCCTAACCAAAACTCAGTGGTTTGGAGTTTAGTTTCACTGTTATGTTTCTGTATTTTCATATCTCAATCTCATTTTATTGTTTACTGATCACTTTGTAAACTTATATTGGGACTGTGTTGAGTCACATGTTCAGTCTGATGCAAACCAAACATTTCCTGCCACTCCCTCTTCACTTTGAATCTTTTCAAATGCGCTGCCATTTTGCCATTTCTATTGCTGACTTGCTGTGTTACTGCATCAGGTCTCATCCAAAACACTCCTGTAGTCCTGATATTGATATTCAATTTAGCTTCACATTCTTCTCTATATTGCCAGTTCTCAACAACAGGGTTTTAATTATAGGGATGGTTTTTAACATGGTCCAAAACACCACTCTGACTGATCATCTTTTACAGATACAGTTAGGTCTGCTAAGGTTATGGCCCTATGCTGAGTGGCTGAGTGTGACTGACCTGTGGACATGCAATTTCCTATTCATCCGAGTGGATTTTAGTCAAAGGTTGAGTCCTGCGAGTCATTGTTATATTGGACCTTTTCCCCCACTTCAATTTATCTCGAGGCAGTGTTCTATCAAGGCAGTTACAGGTAAATTCTTCAATGTTCAGCTAATCAGATAATCAAATAGATCAAATAATCTCTCATGTTTCACACCCAAAAAAGTCAGTAATTGTAATAGTACTAAGCAGTAGCAATAGCAATTGACAGTGCATTTGCAACAGCCCCAACCCTTGCTCTGTGAATACAAGCCTTCACCTCCAGGCTGAGTTTGATATGTGATCAGCTCTTAAAACAGGGCAACAAAGTTTCGAGATGAGGGACAAAGTAAGTACACTTGTTGCCTATCAGGCTCGTTCAGCTGCAGTGTCTAGAGTGATACTAAAATATAATCACCCACTGGTGTTTTTCTTTCATATACAAGATATATAAACTAAATCCTTTTTAGACTTCGAGTCTGACATTTACTCCTCTAAATTCACCCCAGATATTTGGGACGTTGACCAGCCTCTTGACAATAATGAATTGTTTTAGAACATTCACCTGCCAGACAAACTATTTCAGGCCTCTGTCTCCCTGTTGCTTTAGAAAGATAAGGACCTGCTTCTATTAAGCAGCAGTAAAGACTATTAAGACATTAAACTTTTATTCTGTAGCTTCAGTTATCACTAATGACTTACACTCACCTTTTTATTCCTTTCAAAAGTTTGACCTCGATCCCCCCTACTGTTTGCGATTACCACTGGGAACCTTAAGCTCTCTGGCTTTGCAGTGAGGCATGATTTGAGGGTATTGCAAGGGTTGTGCAGTTACCCACAAGGTGTCCTTGTGTACAGATTACTTTTTTGATGTGTTCTTATATAACCAGCCCAATCTCTTCTATTCCTATTATTATGTCTATACTGAAACAGTCAAGTAGATTTTCAGGGTACAGATTGACCTGTCCGAAAAGTGAACCTCCCTATAAACCTAATAGCCATAAAAATGTCTTATTCACTCTGTCCTTTGGAGCGGATGAATAGTGGGTTAAATACCTTGGCACAGTCATTGCTAAATAATTTCCTCATATTTTCAAGGATATTTTTCTCCCATTATCAGAACGCTGGTCCACTTGGCTGGTTGTATTATTGTCAAAATGGTTGTCTTTCCCAAGTTTTTGCACCTCTTCCAACATGTTTTACGAAATGCTTCTTCACAAATACCTTTCTATGGAGAAACAATTAAGGTGCATTAAGAAAGTCTATCTCTAAAGGCCCAGGTTGTTGGGTGAGTTTGCCCTACCAATTTTTCTTAATTAGTATTAGGCATGCAATATTAAGAAGATTCTTCATTTGTCCAATCTAGAGAACAGTCCTTTTTTGGTGCAAGTGGATAGGTCGTCTTCCCAGCTGTCCTTAGTATTCATTAGTATGTTCAGGCTTACTGCTTGTCCCCATTGTCAATTCCACCCCATCTGTTACACACACTATTGCGATTCTGATTACTGATTTCACTTACATACACTGAACTAGACCTGAAACTCTTAATAATTTCAAAGTCACTTGGGAGAAGGATTTGGGGTTGGAGCTGATGGATGTGGAAGACTATGGTGGGGCTAGTTCACACTTTGAGGATAAAGTTGATCTCTACTTTTAAAAGCTTGCTGCACCAATTATAACCAGCAGCATAATGAATATTTTAACCTTTCAGTTTCAATTGGTACAGTTCCTAAGGTCTGGAAGACTGCTTAAATAACTCCTTTACATACAGGCGCTGGAACAGCCAAACATAACAATTCAAGGCCTGTTTCTAAATAATCATACAGAGCAAAATGCTAGAAAATACTAAAATCTCTATCTTATCTAAATGATAAACTTAAATCATCCTATCAGCAAATTCTATTCGCAGCACTGCCATTGCCACCACTCTTGTTTTAAAGTGCCTTTTTCCAGCTTTGCATTGAAGAAAACACAGTGAAGCAGAAATCATTGTGTCGCTATGTAGGAAATGGTCCACCTGAATTTTTACAAATACCAAAAGGTGTCCTGCAGGGCTCAATCCAAGGGCCTGTTCAGTTCACGCTTTACACTGACAATATTGCTTCTTCTGCAAATGGGTAAGATATACATTTTTATGGCAGCTGTAATATTTTGTACTGTATTGCAGATAATGTGCAAGTGTTCTTAGTGTACTAAGAAGTTTGGATATTTCATATATTTAATGTAGTATGCCAGGGTTCATGGATATTTGTTTAAGGGCCAGAATTTTTCCAAGTAGACACTGTTTGGGCCAGACTTGGAAAAAAAAAAAAAAATCAGTGTTAACGGAGTCCTTGAAAATATGGGAAATCCATTATGATAACTGCATATTTGAGAAAATACTCATTGAGGAGCGATGGTTAATATCTGTAATCCCAGAAAGCAATTGCAGAATGCAGTCCTGATCAGCAGGAAATATTAATCAACTTCAACAAGTTTTGACACTGTTATGCAGCGTCCTGAGTGGTGGAAAACATTTGAAGGAAGCAAGAAGAAAATGCTGTTGAATTGTTTGTCATACACACAAATATATTTCTCTCAAAGAGCGTAAAGCAGAAAATCGATGGGGAAAACTGCAGCTTTAATGCAGAATAGACAAAAGTACATATTTCTCTTGCCAACATAAAGCTCAACCTAAATGCCTCATTTGCAATGAAATGATCCCTATTGCAAAATAATACAATTTAGCCATCAGCATTACACAAAGCAGGCTATTTTCAAAGAGTCATACCCTGAGCAGTCAGCAGCTGTCGCAGAAACATTGTAAACTGGATATTCCCATGCGAGTGAAATAATTAACCAAACTTTTACTGAACAGGGAGAGCAAGATGTGCATCTCTTTGTCATGACCCGTGCTCTGCACGCAGGTTTTTTAAGTTTCCCATTGTGTGTTGTCTTTGCCTGGTTTTTGTCACATCCTGTTTTATTTTGAAGGTTCATGTTATGTGTCTTTGGGTTACTTTACTTCCTATGTTTCCCACCCTTGTGATTGTCTGATGTGTTTCACCTGTGTGTCATTAGTGTTCCTGCCCTGTGTATATAAGTCTGTGTCTTCCCCCCAGTCTTTGTCGGGTCGTTGTCTGTGCTGCCTCGCTGTCGTCGCTTCACTTGTCATAGTCATAGTCATAGCCATAGCCCTATCCCTATATCGAGTGTTCTTCGTTGTGTTATCTTTGTTCATGTCTGTGCCGTGTTTCATGTGAGTGTTTCTTTGGTTTGTCTTTGTTCTTAATTTTGCTGCATTTGTGTAAATGTTTGTCTTGCGTATTGTCTATGTTACCAAGCCTTCCCACCGTCCATGTAAGTTTGTTTCTAGTTTTGTCTTTGTCTCTTGTCGTTCTACAGTCTTTGTAAGTGTGTTTCTTTATTGTTGTCTACGTTACCCACCATTGCCCTAGAACCCTTGCCTTTGCCATAGACCCTCTATTAAGTGTTTTCCTTGTGTTGTCTTGCTCAAGTCCATGCCATGTTTCATGTGAGTGTTTCCTTGTTTTGTCCTTGTCTCTAACCCTGCCACAAGCCAAGTGAGTGTTTTCCTTTGTTTCTTAGTGTTGTCTTTGTCACTAGTCAAGCCACAGCCCACGTAAGAGTGATTCTTGTTTTGTTTTTGTCTTTAATCATGCCCCGTGTCCTGTAAACGTTTGTCCACCATTTTCTTGTGTTAACTCAGTTCCCTTCCCATGTCATGTTTCTCCACAGACCCTAGTGTGCTTCATGTGTTTTTGAATATTTGTTTAGTTTTCCCCAGACCCTTTTACCTAATTTCTTGTGTTTTCTAGTGCTGTCTTTGTCTTACCCATGCTCCGTCGTATTAGTGTGTTGTGTTTGTTCTGTTTTCCTGTGAGGTCATCGTTCTCTGAATAAACCATTTACCCTAGTGTGTCTTTCTTAGTAGTTTCTGAGTTTTGGTTTTCCTTGGTTTTTCTTTGTTAAATAAATTTAATTTATATCAGTGCCCCCTTGTGTCTGTGTTTGGGTTCAACCCCTTAGTTCCCCCTTAAAACCCTGACTTTCCTGACACTCTTCAGGCTGTCTGGATTTTCATCAAACATAAACCATTTACTGATGCTGATGTTTTTAAGGAGCGCATGGTCACTGTTTTGGAGGGACTTACCACTGACAAACTTATAGACAGGGTAATTGCCTATGTTAAAAAATGACCTCTGTCTGCCTCATGTGCACGCCTTGGTGGTGGAGCGCTCTAAGGGATCAAGCTGTGGATTTTTTGAAGCAAGCTAAATCAAAAGGAGCAGGTGACCCCTTGCATATCATGCAAGAGAGAGAATACGTGTGCAACATTGCATTTTTAGCTGACATATTTTCCTTGTTTGATGCACTCAATATTCAACTACATGGCAGCGCAGTCCATGGTGGATATGGTGTAAAAGATGGCTGCCTTTGGGAACAAACTTGATCTATTCTATGCAGATTTGTTATCAGGGAAGCTGCTGCACTTCAACACACTGAAGACAGTGGGTGGGAGCAGTGTCATAGAGAGTATGAAGAAATTCATCACACAGTTGAAGGAGAATTTCTTTGCCAGATTTGATGAGTTTGACATTTCCTTGGATGTCATTGAATTTGTGCATGACCCATTCATGATCAGATCTCCCGTAATGCAATTAAGGTGATGAAGCGCTGATAAAAAGTGAACTAGTTGACATCCAGGCCTCAGCCAAATGGAAGCTGCTCTCCATGGTGCTAAAAGCTTGAGTACCTTTTGGGTGGCTTGTCCTCGAGACTACAGCACACTGAAGACGCTGGCTATGTATGTACTCACCATGTTCATTTCAACCTATGCATGGGAATCTGCATTGTCAAAGGTGAAAACTACCAATACAGATGATAGGAACCAACTGTCAAACCAATCTTTGGAGCTGTGAAGCCTGATGATAAGAAGCTGTATCAGAAGGGAAATGTAATTTCTCCTAATGTGAATATTTCAGATTCAGGATTTTATTTCTGGGATTCATCACTAAATTACATGTTTACTGAATGTTTTATTTGATGTACAGATGCCTTGCAGAAGTTGTGGTGATTTTTTTTATTTATATCCATTTTCTGTTGTCATGCAAGGCTGGCATACCCTATGCTCTTTTGTTTCTTGTAAATTAAATCACTTCTCTTCTTTTTTTTGACTGAGAAGTTTTGGTTGTTATTAGGACAAATATTAAAAGAGAGCTATGAGTTTGTCCCCATTCTTGCATGAAGATCTGGCATTTATAAAAGATACATATCCTGCTGCTAGTCAGTGCAACCAGGTAGGCATGAGTGCTGGATATGCTAACACATTTTCTGAATTCATTAGTATTCTGTAGGCTGGATGTGCTTAGCACTGAAATATTACTGTATACAAGAATGGTTTATGTTTAAGTCTACTGCAACTATTTGACTGCACTAAATAAGCTTTTATATCGGTAAGTTAATTAGCCCCTGGCTACTTAGTGTATGTAAAGCAATGGCTAGTTAATTAATTCAGCTCCTGTTTTGTCATTAAATAATTGTTTCTCTATAAAATGTCATGACATAGTGAAATTTAAATTTGGGCCCCCCTCAGTTTCCTAAAGCCCAAGCTACCATCTTCAAATGTCTTATTTTGTGTTACCACTAGCTCAAAAACACAGAGATTCAGTTTGCTATCACATTGGACAAAAAGTACTACAAATCCTCACATTTCAGAAGTTGAAAGCAGCAGACGATCAATCAATTATCAAAATAGCTGCTTATTAATTTTATGTCGACTAACTATTGGATTAAACGGCTTATCATTTCAGATGAATAAGAAAGGATACTGAGAAATAGCTGGCCGATGATTACATGATCCTTGCTTTGCATGTCATAGAGGTCCCTCCATTGTTTCCCTTGACATGATAAGCACCATGTTTTTGTCATTGTTTGCCAGCTATGCCTTCCTGACTTGCACATTGAGATTAAATCACAATTTGGGCAGAATGAAGATGTAAACATTTATTTATGTTACTAAGTGAAATCACAAAGGTCCATGATCAGATGTCACTATCCAGATGTCATTTCTAGTTCGAAATGTGGTGTAAATGTCTTAAAACACTGTATCTGTAGGATAGAACAGCAATAAAATTGGAGGTGTTTTGTGATTCATACATATGATTAGTTTCTACTAAATAGTATGTAAATCCCTCAAAATGATGGAACATTAAGAAAGGCAATATCAAAGTAGTGACCTGCCTCTTTGTTCAAAGCCTTGTAGCTGCAGGCAGCAACATAGACTCAATCAGTCTCATTCAGAATAAACCAAAGTGTTCGCATTGTAAAGACTGCCTCAGTGCATTGTGTGTGTGCGTGCGTGTGTGTGTGTGTGTGTGTCTGTTTGTGTGTTTTGACAGGGAGATTGTTTTCGTACCTTATGATTGCAACGTGCCGCATCCTGGGTCCCCTTATCACCTGCCTCTGGCAAAGCAGCCTCAGATACTGATTCATATTAAAAAACAGAGCCAGTCAGTACATGAAAACTAGTCAAATTGCCTTCTGCATGTCTACTGTCACAGCAAGGAGAGGGAATTGACAGAGAGCTGGCTCAACTGCATCTCTCTGGACTCCATGATTTCTTAAGGAATGATTAGGCCCAGGTAATAGAAATGCCACAGCCAGGCATGATATGTGACCAGCTGTGTTGAAAAGCTCAAAAATGTTGAGATGTCAGGCTTTCACAGCTCTGACGCTATTTCCTTCCCAATGTCTGACAGAGGTCTGAGCTACAAATAGAGAATATGACGCAGGTAGGGGAGATGACAGCAAGGCAGCCACCAACAGCCTAATCTGAGGCTGTATATCTGTCTCTTATCTCCCTGCATGTGACTTATACTAGGCTGCTTTCTCTATTCCTGTCCCTTTGCATCTTTCATATTCTCTGCACTGTTCTTTCCTGGCTTTGCGTCTTCTAGCACTGCCGCTTGTCTAGAAGAGCGGATGCAAAAAGTGCCTCAATGCATGTTTTATTGCATACTCGAAGGGAATACTTTACTAAAATAAAAAGTCTGTTGTGTGAAAAGAGTCCAGTCATAATGTTTTACCTGCATTAGAGGGAGGTGCGATGCTCAGTGACAAATAATCTTGTCAGTTCCTTAAGGTCTTGCTACACTAGAGGCCTAGAGTTAAATATGCAGCTACACATGCTGCTGGCTCAGCTGCTTTCCAACCGAGGCGTTCACTTCCATCCTGTCTATGTGAAATGGATTTAAAAAGGTGATCTAGAAAATGGATAAGATCAATGCTGAAGATTTATGGTGAAGCTCGGAAATGAAATTGAAACAGGGCTTGAAACCCCAAGCAAGTTTTTATTTAGGATTAAAGCAGCATTATTTTTTGACCACTTGGGGGCAGCAGAACAAGCTGCAAACACAATATTTACACATTGGCACCATCTAAAGTTGTTACGGCTTATGTGTTAGCAAAGACTGATTTTGTTAGACATCTTACAGAGCATAACATCACAAAGCAATATCATGATGAATGAATGAAAGTCCAGTATTCACTCTCCTTTTATCTCTGTTTTGGCACCAGTTCAAAAGAATTGAGAGAATTATGTGACTATCAAGCTGCTAAATGCTCCACCATGTCCACCAGCTAGTAGCTAGCTCTGTCTGCTGTTTGATGCTGTGCAGGTAGTCTACAGTGGGTCTATCAGAGGTTGATGAGAGCAGAGTTAGTGGACCAGAATATCAAAACAATTAGCTAAAAGAGGCCAAAACTCAACTCATCTTATATTGATATAGCACCAGCAATCATGCAGCTCAAAGTGCTTCACAAAACAGAATAAAAAGACATCAAGAAAGAAACAAAACAATGAAATGGCAATAAAACAATAAAATCGCAATAAAAGCAAAATGATAAAATAGACTAGGGCAAAAACAACAGTGTTTGAAATTAAAATAGTTTAAAACAGCAGTGTTTTGTCAGCCGGGGTTATAACATTATTCCAAATTAAAAGCCAGATTAAAAAGATAGGTCTTCAATTTCCTTTTAAAAATACAGAGAGAGCTTGCCATTCTGATGTCAAAAGGTATGTGTGCCACAGTTTAGGGCCATAAAAACAGAAGGCAGCTTCACCTGTACTTTTGTGGAGCATATCAGGAAAAGCAGTAGAGGACCTCATTGTTATAAAATGACAGAGAATCTCTTATGTATGGAGGAGCAAGGTTATTTAAAGCTTTGTAAACGAATAAAAGAACTTTAAAATCTATTCTGAAGGAAACAGGGAGCCAGTGTAGTGTTTTAAGGAGTGGGGTGATATGATTGATTTTCTTTGTTTTTGTCAGGACTCTGGCTACAGCGTTCTAACTGTAGTTTTCTTGTGGACTTAATTGGCAAACCAGTAAAAAGAGAGTTACAGTAGTCCAAACGGCTAGTGATAAAAGCATGGATAAGCATTTCTGCGTCTTTCTGAGTTAAAAAAGGTCTGACTTTTGCAATATTTCTAAGGTGAAAAAAAGGTGTTTTAATGACCTTGTTAAAATGAAAATGAAAATTTAAATCTGAGTCTAAAATCACTTCTAAATTTGTAACTTGAGACTGCATAGAGTTGCAGAGTTGGTGATAAATCACTGTGGGTTTGTTGCTTTGAGAAACAGGGATGGGTTCGATAGGCAGTTGCATTTTGGATTTGGTTCCAAGTTGGTAAAATACCCAGAGTCATGAAGCTCTGTGGCCAAACAAATCCCTTATCAAATCTTAATCCACAATCTCTTTTAATCTTAATCTCTTTGCCTCTTTCTGACACAACAGGCATCTGCAAAGTAAATTCCCTGATGGTGTATACAAACATGCTAACTCTGCGACAGTCGAATTCAAGAACATAGTCATGTTCATTTAAGACTGGTTGACTGAGCCTGGCTGTCTTATCTTAAGTTAAACATTCCATTTGAAAGAATGAATATACTTCACCAAAGTCAGTGAAACAACTGTAAAATACAATATTTGCAGCAATGTGACCTGTGATTTTTTTACTTGATATTTGCTGAATCATAAATTAGTTCATTTTATTTGCACTGTGCTGTTTTTACTTCTGCAGGTGCAGGAGAGTGAGCAGTGAGGAGCAAACTCCTCACAGGTTTAATGACGAAATGACTAAATTGGTGAGAAAATATGTGGTTAAATTGTTTACTCCATCCTTGACTGCAACACAGTTGTTTTCTGTGGTGATCTAGTTTTCTAACACTTTTTGTTCTAATGGCATTTATCTGCATTACCGGTCACAGATAGACAGTCAGCACTTTTTTCTCTGCAAATACAAGGAGGGTGGAACAATTGATTGACTGATTGATTCCTTTATTTCGAACATGTAAAAAAAACAAAGAAAGACAGAGCAAACAGACAAAAGTGATAATAATAAAGAAGAAAAGTTAATTACAATTACAAGCATGTGAAGACAATCCTGTTACCTGCCACAATCAGCCTACTTGCCTGTCACAGAATCCCTACAGCTGAAATGAGCTTTTATGTATAATTAATGTCAGATCATGGGCTAACAAATCCTTTCTGGTTATTGATCTGACCTGGCAAAACAGCACAACTGGTGTAGCTACACTGATATATTTTTATTCATTTAACTTTTTTTTTAGTCAGTCTGACAAAACAAGAAAGGAGGAGGCATTGCAACCAGTTTTTTTCTAAACAGTTTGTGTGTAATGACATTGACTTGGGTGAATTTACATCCTTTGAATACCATTACATTGTATCAGCCACCAAGATATTCATCAGTGTTTATGCAGGATTTTCAGAGCTGATCACACTTGGTATCAGTAGATATGACAGATTCATCCTGGACAGAGACCTGAATATTCACATCAACAAGAAGAATGAACCAAAAGCTATGGAGCTTATGAAGTTTCTAGACAGCTTTGAACTTGTTAGTGAACATTCTGGACTCGGTAATAACAACAAGGTTAAACATTGATAAAGTTTCAGTATTAGAATGGCCTATTTATGACCATCGCTGTGTGGTTTTCATGCAAACCTAATATTAGGACGATAAGACGACGGACTGACACTTGAAAGGCAGGACTAACTGTTCTTTCTGTTCTGTTGCCCGCTGATACAATATTCCATCCTCAAGGTGTAGCTGGCTCCACTCGTGGGGGAGTTGCAAGTGGTTTCTCCACTGTTCACCGTATATCATCTGGAATACATACTGTAATACAACATTCTGCCCACTTTAGTGCAAGGAACTCTAACTTGCCGCTGTGCAAATGGTAGTTCCTTTCAGCAGGGTTCAGGGTTCGCGATCCATATTTGCATCTTTCCGCTCTGCTGTTGGTAGAGAACAGCCCCAAGTCCTCCGATGCACCAGTATGAAGGACAAAGGGCAAGTCAAAATTTGGGTATGCCAGGACCGGAGGATGAGTTAACATGTCAACAAGTCCCTCAAAGGTGCTTTGATGTTCAGATGTCCTGTTGTTGCCCTGGATGACAACTGTGGGCCTTTGCTTTTACCCCAATGGGAGTGTGTACAACCAATAGTAGCTCAGAAAGCCCAGGACTCTTCATAAGTCACCTACAGTTTGTGGTGTTTTGGACTTCAAAGCCCATACAGCCTCCAGATCTTTGGGGTCAACACAGACACCTGAACATTTCACATTTTTCAGGTCGTAGCTTCATACCCTGATGTCGTAAAGCTTGAAACACTTTGCGTAATACCTCCACGTGATCCTCAAACGATGTGAGTGGCAAAGAATGTCATCCAGATGAGGTACGCAGCACTCATCTCGCAGATGATTCAACATCTCTTCCATACTCCTCTGGAAGGCTGCAGGGGCATTAGACAGACCAAACAGAATTCGTACCCACTCAATAAGCCCCAGGGTGTGGTGAAGGCGATGAGATGGTGTGAACACTCAGCCACACAAACAGCCATCTTCCCACATGCTTTCAGAGCAGCTGTTGTAAAACCCAGACTAATGAAACCCAAGCTAGGTAGCAATGCACTCACCAACTGTAGGCTGATATCTAGCCTTCCATTCATCATTAAAGTATTGGAAAATATAGTTCAAGTGCAACTTGACTCCTTTCTTAAAAAAATAACATTCAGGACAATTTCAGCCAGGCTTTAGAACAGGCATGTCAAACTATTCCATAAAGGGCCGTGTGGCTGCAGGTTTTCGTTCCAACCAAGGAGGAGCACACCAGGCTGGAATCAATTAATCAGCTGATCTCAGTCTTCAGCTGATAACTAAGTGATCCCTTGATGTTGATTGGTTGGCCTGGTGTGCTCTTCCTTGGTTGGAACAAAAACCTGCAGCCACATGGCCCTTTATGGAATAGTTTGACATGCCTGCTTTAGAACATACCAAAGCACTGAAACTGCTCTTACTAAAATAATTAGTGACCTGATTCGTGACAAACTGGAACTGAAAACATTTCAGTACACTGACCATAATTTACTGGACTTGGAAAACGATATAGACCCAGACAATAACTTCTTCATCAACATCAACAATAACTGCTGCTACTATACAGATGAACAGCACAACCAGACCATTAAAACGGACAGCAATTTATCAATAATCCATTTCAGAAGCAGAAGTCTGTATGCCATTTCAATAACATCAAGGATCATTTAAGTCAGTTTACAAAACCATCAAAATAATTGCCATATCAGAAACATGGATCAAAACAATATAACAGAAATATACAGAGCGACCATGGATCACAGAGGGATTGTAAAATGCCTGTAAAAAGAAAAAATGCACTAAATATAGAATTCAAGAACAAAGAACTAAACAGGAAGAAAATAAATATTTAAAAATATAAGTTAACAAACATAAGGGTATGTAAGAAGGAATACTATAGTAAAATATTAAATAATAACAAAAACAATATTAAATGAGTATGGGACATATTGAATAGTATAGTTAAAAATGGTTCTAGACAACAATATTACCCTTCATGTTTTATTGATGACAACATTAAAACAAGATAATATCTATGACATGGTGAATATCTTTAATCATGTTTTATAAGTGTAGGACCAAACCTGGCAGAAAGAATCCCTGATCCATCGTCAATCGAGGATTGGAATGATAAAGTTATAGACAGGAATCCCAGCTCAATGTTCCCCACAGAAGTTAAGAAAAAGAAATAATAGGTTTTGTAAATAAATGTAAAGACAAAGCCTCTACTGATTGTGATGAAATTGATATGAAAATTGTGAAAAAGGTCATTGAGGGGATTTCAGAACCACTAACGTACATCTGTAACTTCTCATTCCAAACCGGTACATTTCCAAACAAAAGGAAAATAGCTGAAGTTGCGCCGCTGTATAAAACTGGGGATAGACATCACTTCACAAATTACAGGCCTGTTTCTTTACTTCCACAATTCTCTAAAGGGGTGGTTGGACAGAAACAAATTATTGTTCAACTTAAGTAAAACAAAAATGATGTTATTTGGCAGTTGTAATTGAAATACTCAAGTACAGATGCTGATAGATGGTGTAGACATTGAGAGAGTTCATCAAAACACATTTCTTGGTGTAATAATAGATGACAAAATAAGATGGAAATCTCACGTAAAACATGTACAACACAAACTGTCAAGAAGCATTTCAGTCCTGGGTGAGGCCAAACACCTTCTGGACCACAAATCACTCCTCACTGACACTGGAATTTTTCTGTCCCTTGAGTCCCGCTGGCTTGCTCCAATATGTCCGAATTAGTGGCCAGATTCAGCCAAGCTGACAGCTTCTCCAAGTTGGTACTCATCTGGCGAAGGTGCTCAGGAATCGCATCCAGTTTGCGATTGAGCTCACAAATCGCTTGAGTCTGAGTGTTGGCAGCGCTGCACATTCCATTACAATTTGCATTAAAATTCACTGACCTGGTTCATTTTCAAACTGCACAAATCATTTACAAAGCAATAAACAACTTACTTGCTGGTAACATTCAGAAATAGTATTTTAATAGAGATGGAAATTATAATTTGTGGGGAGATTTGAAATGAAAACATCTTTATTTTCACACAATTTTAAAAAGTTTTTTTCTGTTTCTATATGTGGGGTGAAGCTGTGGAACTGGTTGAGTGTGCAGCTCAAGCAATGCTCAAGCATGACCCACTTTAAAAAGCAGTCCAAAAACTGTTTTCACGAGGTGCAGAGAGGAAGAAGGGCTTTGACAGTCACAGGGTGCTCTCAAGGACCTTCCTTTGGTGTGTTTATTTAAAAGTATTTAATTTATCTGCAAATATGTACTTGTGTAAGTATGTATGTTTATGGGTGTACAGGTATATATGTATGCACTGTATATATATATATATACGACGAGTACAGATAACATTGAAGTTAATGATTGTCCATAACGTCCATAACATAAAAGGGGCAGAATTAAATAAGCTGATGCTTCTTCCTGCTCCTTACAGACTTGTAAAATTACTATTTTTGTTGATTACATATTCGAAATAAAGACTTCATTCATTCATTCATTCATTCATTCATTCATTCATTCATTCATTCTGACTTTCTTGATACAGGCCTGAAACTTTGATTTTCTACATTCTATGTAACCTATTTTCAACTTTATTTTTTTTCATTATTCTTATTCTCATCTCTCCTTCCATCGTATGTTATTCCTTCTCATTATTCTATTTTCATCATCTTTATGTTATTTCTACCAATATCACCTGAGTTTTATTCTCCGTCTTATTTTACATTAATTTTCTATCTCTTTTATGTTCATTGTGTCACTTTGAGCTTCATTTCTTTTATGAAAGTAAAATGTATTATTGTTATTATTATTTTGACCAGTTAAGACCATCACGTCATCATATTAACATATTATTAAAGCCTTTCAGACTATGACCAAAAATAAATACACTGACAAACCAGCCTATGATTCATCAAATGTTTTTAACTTATCAATAACCGCTAATAAAATATAGCAGGACTGGGTGGTGGGAGGGTTTCTTTTCTTGGCATGAGTGGATGTGTCCACAGCCAGCTTAGGCAAAGAGACATACATGCTATTAAGTGGATGTGTTGGAAATGGCCTCCTAAAGTCAATTAAAAGGAGGAGGAGGAGGAAACTGTGGCTGTGGCCTAATGGCTCTTAGCTCCAGTGCTTATTTTTGATGTGACACATGCTGGCAATGAAATACCCTGCAGCCACACTGTGGTCTGTGGTGTGAGTGTGTGAGTGTGTGAGGGTGTGTGTGTGTGTGTGTGTGTGTGTGTGTGCATGCGTGTTTGTGTTTACATGTCCGTGTGTGCGTAGTCATGCATGGGTGTGTTTTATCTGCTTGCCATGCGTCGCTCATAAATGCTGCTCCTTAGTTAGCATATTGATTTATGATGATGAGATTGTAACTCTACGCACACACTCGAGTGCAAGTCCAGCCGGTCTGTTGGACTCGGAATGTTTGAATTGTATGTTTGCATGCATGTGTATGTGTGCACGGTCATGTTCCCCTGTCAGGTCTGGAAAGCTGTGATGTCCGCGAGATTTTTATCCTTAAAGAATAAAGTGCTGAAAGTGAACTGGTGTTATCCTCCGAAGCTGAGAAAATTGTTGACAAAAAAGGTAACACGATGTAATTTATATGGAAGTGGTTTGGAAATCTCAAAAGCAACCGAGAATTTTACCAATAGTCAGTGCCAACCAAGACAGGCAAGCCAACAAATTTGAACTTCATCTGAAAAAGTACAATCCCAGTGACCTCACCATTATTTTAATAAGTTACAAGGTAAGCTAACTTGTATTACTTTAATAGATAAAGCATGTTTGCACAGTTGAATGTCTACAGTCTACACAGTTTATCTAATAAATCCTGTGGTTTCTTCAGACTTCACTTGTTATCAGGATACTCATCAAACTAGCAGCAAGTATATATTGTGATAAATACTGATGTTGGCCATGTTAATGAAACAATGCCAACACTATTACTGGGGACTATAACAAACATTTAAAGCACAATGTAGCCTGATCATGTACAATACATCTATCAAGTGTTGTGCTGGTGGGTGGAATCCCATGCTAAACTATAACACAAAGTGTACGGTGCACATAACTATGGCAGGACCTCCATTCATATTGTTCATCAATTGTAAATCCAGTTTTGCTCTTATCAGGTTTCATCTGAAGGTTGGAAGACTGAAAGGTTGTTTCTTCAGTTAAGTTTTCTTGCAAGTAAAGGACAGTGAGAGGGAGTTCTCTCTTCTCTTGTCCATGGACATTTCCTCCTGTCCACAAGGAACTGAAGGTGTGCATGAGCTTTCACAGTTAAAATTTAGCCTAAATAATTTAAATCAGTTAGTGAGGTTAAGGAGCCAGGGTTCGAGTGCAGACAAAGGGCTGAAAGAAAGCCAATACCATGTACCAAGTAGGTTTTTCATCCTGGTGGGTTAAGCACTGTTCAAATGGATAATTCCAAGCATTCACTTGCACACTCATGCACACCAAAGGTGAAGGTATTTTCATGTCTCAGTGGAAGTGCATGCCATTTTCCTTGTGCTGTCATAGCAACTGGCCATAAGCCAAGTGAGTAATGACGTGTAATCTCACTGAACTGTCCAATTGCGGGTAAAGAGCATTTCTAGACACCCATATGGACAGCAGGTGACTCTCTGTGGACCCGCCATCAAACCACTCGGCTCCTAGGCTGACCAATCCCTGGACCCGACAGCAGGTCAATGGCTGGACTACAGGATGCAACTGCAGAGGTGGTGGAGATTCAATAAGCTTGCGTATTAGATGCAAGAAGCATCATGGATTTATGTCGGCGGTCGACTGTTTAACAGTATTTTTGTTTGAATGTGGAAATCACTGGAGGGTATTGGAAAAATGCAGTTTACTGAACCTTGACAACTTAAGATTTTTTCAAGTTTGTGTCTGGGTTGTAAACTCTTAAATGGTTTGGCCCCTCCTCTCTTTGTGTACACTCAGTAAATTGTACAAGATTCTCCAGAATATCCTCTATATCGGTGGTCCCCAACCCCCGGGCTTCTCCAGTGGAGACCAAGCACCCTGGATTAAAAGACAATGTTGGCGCAATGTTACGAGGAAGCTGCTAATAAAGCTTTATGTGAGTACACAGTGGATTTACGTTTATTACTATATTTACAATATAAACAATCTAAGAACCCCACTGGTCCCCAACCCCCGGGCCACGGTAAAAGTGTCAAGTGTTGACCGGTCCACGGTGATAAAAAGGTTGGGGACAACTGCTCTATATGACATTGTATCATAGCATTTTGCCCCACTGCATTTGGGCAATCAGCGTAAAAGCTGCTCAGCTCTGCACTCACTGATTTTGGTATTCTATCTTATGATCTTCATGATTTGCTTTTGGTTGACAAGAGTACATTTGTGATGCAGTTCTATGTTGTCTGTCTTGTGTGTTATTTTTTCACACTCTGTGCTGTTTTTTGCTCTGACCTGTCACGGGACTAAAGATGTGAATTATTGAAGCTATAAACTGGAAAGGAGCATCAAATGGGGACATTTATGTTTAATCCGAACACCGTCTCTTTAAAATAAACAGAATAAATAAATAAATTGTGCAGATTTCAGTGGCAGCCTATTTCACAACCTGAAAATGAGATGGGCTGCAGAAGATACGTATAAAGTAAGATGTAAGATGTAGGCAGCTCTATAGCTCACTCTGGTGGTTGGTCCGTCCGTCTGTCGGTACACAAAAGTAGACAGAAATTTTGCATTGGTTGTGTGTGTGTGTGTGTGTGTGTGTGTGTGTGTGTTTTAAGGCGTGTTTCTGTGTTCAAGGCAATTGCCTAAAAGGAGATGGTGCAGTGGGAGTGGCCTATCGCAAAAATGCACCTAACTTCCAAATGGATTGAGATAACATGACTAGACTTTGTAGAAAGACACACACACACACACACACACACACACACACACACACACCAATAGACAGACACACACCACTTTGCCATGCCACCTTTCGTAACTCATGAACGGGCTGTTGTTGACACGTCATTGAACTCAGGAGAGTTCCTTTTTCATGGATGACGGTTTGCCCTGCTCTCTATAATTTGGACCCCCACCCTTTCATAATTCATGTTGTCATACAGCCTTGTAGGAGGGTATGATGGTGGTCCAGTGGTCCACAAACGACCACAACTTTCTATCTATGAGGCTGAAGTTTGCCTTGAAGGTCAAGTGTTTGGGTTTGTGTGTTAGTGTGTGTGTGTGAATGCATGACGACATGGATGCATGTGTGTACATGGTCACAGCTATTGTGAGTTTGCACAAAACTCTTCCTTGCTCTGGAGGTCCTGGTTCCAAACAGTTTAATTGATAGGATTAGTCTTAAATGATATGCATTTAAAGGATAACTTTTGTTTTTTACAACCTGGACTGTATTTGTAGCATTAAATACGACCATTTACTCACTCAGACAACTTTGGTGGCATTTGGAGTCGTTTTGAAGAAATTAGAGGAGGAGCGGTGCGTATATCCGTATAATGCGAGTACTCGGGGCATCCATGCGCAGCCTCTATATAACGCATAATCTGCGGCGAAACTCGTTCATATTCCAATATTTTGTTATGATATGCTGGTGCTATTCCCCTCTGAGCCCGTGGTGGCATGTTATCAACATCCGTCTCTAGGAAACTACCTCTGACATGGATGATGTCATTACCGAACGCCGCGCGCTGCGAGCAGCCAGCCACAACAGGACTAACTCTGCGGTGGTTAGCTAGTTTAGCTGTAGTTTGGCACAGTTATGGTTCATTATTGCGTATTTCCAAATGTCCTAACAAAATGACATTTTATTTTGAGAGAGAGTTGATTAGAATAAAGTAAATTCAGAGGAGGGAGAAAAGTTTGCACTCATGAAGTCAAGCTAATGCTTAAAGCAAACAAAACCAAGCAAATAAACAATCTATACATGTGTGTAAGCTACTTACTCAATCGAAAGTTGCCCATTTGGTCCTGCAGGCTTTGGCTGGGTCTTCCAGTTCACTTTAGGGACACGAAAAAAACGTCTCCACCACAGCCCGGTTTGTCATTGCGCGGAAATCCTCCAGTGTTGTGACACAGACATTTATTGACACATCCAGACGCGTATCTCCTGGCCACAAGTCCCACTCTGACCAACAGAGGCATTCCTCCTCTGTTGTCATCGATGAACATTGTCCACAAGAACACCACCAGTTACCGTCTACTCGTGGACGCGCAGCCGTTTGTTGTTGTTTGGCCAGCTGTTCCTCTCTCTGCCTCCGCGTCCTCCTCTGGGGCTAATTTCTTCAAAACGACTCCAAATGCCACCAAAGTTGTCTGGGTAAATGGTAAATAGTAAATGGTCGTATTTAATGCTAGAATTAAGGTCCAGGTTGTAAAAAATGAAAGTTATCCTTTAAGTTTAACTGGGAGATTCTTCTTATGTGCTGCAAATAGCACATCATTGCCTAGAGCAGACTAACCACTGTGCTGGGTTGAGTTGACTTGCCATCATAGAGTGATGTCACAGAATGGCACCTCTTTCTACAACAAACAGTTTTCGAGCGCAGACACCAGCCTACAGAAAGCAAACTTGTCTGTTTTTTCTTAAAATAAAACGCATGCCTCTCTGTTGCTATCTCTAGCCTGGCCCCCAACAGCTCGGCTGATAGTAAATATATTTCTCTACCTCGTTAACAGTGTGGTGGTCCGTGTTTGGATTAAGTTCAGTGTTTGTTTTCCAGCATCAGCTAGCTCATACTGTTCCTCAGCAGCCTGGCATGCCGTTATCCCTCATGCAGCATTCATGGCCACACGTCTTCAAAGAACAAACAGTGCAAACGCTGCATAGCCACATTCTGACTGAATCTCAGCATGTGCATTGTGCATTCCCAAATACAGATATAAGTGTAAAATAGTCCCCCTACTCTGTGTGCTGTTGCTGTCATCACAGCCTTCACGTTTATCCTTCCTCTCTTTTCAGACCAAGTGTTTAATTCCTCTTCAGCATCATAACCTGTGCTGATAGTGTTCAACGGGAGCTCTGTGAGCCTGTTTCCCAGTCCCGACCCTTCGGTGTGCTCATTATGTTGGCAGATTGTGTGGACTTCAGTGCCATTAGCTATGCATAGTATACTTTTCCCTGGAAAAGTGTTACTCTAATGGCTGAAATTAGTAACGTGACACATACAAGCGCACATACACGTGTCTTATTTCCCAGAGTGAGTACAGTGTTCACAAAGCAGGTAGTGTGTGCAATGAGCCAGGCCTGTGCCTGAACAGCAGGCCTCTGCCAGTCTGTTGGGCACAGTTGCACAGCTACTGTAGCTTGGGATAGATATACATTACTACTCAGATTAGCAAAACACTGTGTCTCAAGATCACTGTGGAGGTTTAAACATGCATTATGTCCCTTTGTAATTCAGGTTTGGATGATTATGTCAGTGATGAGCAGTGGAAACTGGAGAACTGAATTACCTCTTTTGACTTCTGTTAAAATGAAACAGGGTGCATATGATAATGTTGAGTGTATTACACGTGGAAATAGTAACTTGAACAGAAAGCATGTAATGTTATTGATTTTTCAGTCATCTGGTGAAGATTTGGAGGTTGTCTTCTTTGAGGATGTTTTGCTGATGCTGAAGCTTTGGAGAGCATTTGTATTTTTTGTCTTCTTTTCCTCTCACATCAAGGCAAACAAACCGTCTTTAATATTTCTACACTTTAAGAAGCTGCTGGTATGTTAGCATTGTGATTGTGGTCAGCTGCGTTTTATAAGAGGACAGAGGTTGAAAACTGTTATGAGTGTGTGATGTTGGCTAAGTAATGCCTGCTGCAAGTTTATTTCATGTGGAGTCATTCATTACTCATTCCTGATCCATAGTAACCTCAGCTATCATTGGTCAGGGCTGGTTATGAACCAAAATGCATTGGGTGATATAGCAGAATAGCAGCAGACCTGCCAGTGGATGAGCCTTGATGAATTCGAATATTCCCTAACTCTGGTAGCATCACCAGCAGGTTAAAGTTTCACTTATACAGTGAAATATCCCAATGTCAAAATTTGGTACAACTTTTCATGGTTACGAGAAATAAATCCCAGTGACTTTGTTGATCGTCTTACTTTATATTTAGTACCATCATCAGGCAAAAAATGTAATTTCTCCAGTACTATGGTTTGGCCAAATATTTGAAAAACTAAATATTTGAAAATCTAATCACATTTGCATCAGCTTGAGCAGTACTTTAGTTTAATGCAAACATGCTAAACTAAGATGCATGATAAACATTTCTGAGTAGACACTACATAGAATTGGCCTGATTTTAACCCTGAATAGGTCCCTCCAGTAATTTTTAGAATCGGGTCAAAATTCCATTCTGACAACCACAAATTCAGTTGTTGTTTGTTTTTGTTGTTGTTGTTTTTTGCATTCCCTCTCTTCACCAATGGACTCCATTATAAATTTGTAGTTCTTTAATTAAAGCACCGCAGAGTTTGTGCATCTATCAAAGTTGACATGAAAACTTGTCTTGGAATCTATAAATAATAATTCGAACCACTTCTTGCCTAACCTTAACCTAAATCTAACCTAACCTAAACCTAACCTTAACCTAAATCTAACCTAACACTTACCCAACTCTTAACCCTGAAATTTCATGATTTACATCACAGGGACCTGCATTTTGTCCTTATAAGGAAGGCAAGTCCCCACAATGCAACCGTGTAAACAGATTTATGTCCCCACAACATGAGCAATACATGGCCACACACACACACACACACACTTGCTGCACAACATTACCTTACATTTCATGTTAGGCATGATAAGCTGAAGGGCCTTAATTGTTGAACTTTCTCAGTCAGCCACGAGGCCCTGCATTGGGGGGGCTTTACTATTTGAAGAAATGAATGCACATTATGTCTTTTAAAGATAAGATACAATAAGATAAGACCTTATTCATTCCCAGCCAGTCAGCAGGCAATAGCAGTAGGAATGAAAACAGAAAAGAAAAATACAAAATACAAAATAAATATATTTGTATAAGTATATACTGTGTTTGTATACTTCATATAAGTATACACATGGATTGAAATTGCACATGGTGGGTACGGATAACTTTAGTCCAGTGTTTACTCAATTGCACAGTTCTAAATATATATATATATATGTGTGTCACAGTAGAAAATCACACATTAGTGCAAAAACAGTTTGAATATGTGTGGTGGCTGCAGGTGTGGGTGGGGTGGGACACTTGTAGTGCTATCACTGTAGCACTTGTTTTTTTTTTTCTTGTGCTGCTCTAATGCTAAATTCCCCCCAGGGGGTCAATAAGGTTTATTTAATAATAAGAATAATAATAATGAATAAACTAATCAGTCAATCAATGAGAGCCTCATTTCAAATTTAAAACAAGCGTGGTCATCAATATTCCATCTCTAAATATTCATTACATGTGGGATCTTCTTGTGACTCAGTCATGGACTCTGACTCATGACTCTTTGTGTGACTTCTCATTAAACTAGATCCAGTTTTATTGTATCTCTCTGACCCAATAATTACTTTTATGATTTCTATTGTCAGCTTACCTCGTTGCTGCCTCTGAACCTTTTATGTTGTCAAGAGTTAAAGACTATATATCTCATGTAGGGCTGTGAGCCATCAACATCAGTGTAAAGTCACTGATCTTACTTAACCTGTATTTCAGTGACTCTTCGCTCAGCCTTGCTCGGGCTGTTGCTGTGTGTGTGTGTGTGTGTGTGTGTGTGTGTGTGTGTGTGTGTGTGTGTGTGTGTGTGTGTGTGTGTGTGTGTGTGGGTAAATGAAGTAAAGGCCAGACTGGTTCTGAGTCTGGGGGCTTCTTGCTTTAGCTTCCTCCACAACAGTAATGCACACAGAATTGGGGTACACCTGGGGTACCTACTCAGAGTGTGTGTATGTGTTTGAGTGAAGTTGTTACTCCTTAAGGAATTCAGCTGGACCTATTCTTGTCAAAATACAAGCGCTGACTTACAAGTGTCTCTGTCAGAGATTGACGTTCAGCAAAGGAGAATATAAGCTTTCTTGTGAACTTTATGGCTCTGCCGAGGTCCATAAAAATAGGGGTGTTTTTAAAACTTATGACATATTGCATAGCTCCAGTAATGCCTGCTCCGCTGCTTCATTCCAAGAACAACAGGGGCAGAAATTACCTGCCACAGAGCCCGACAAAGAGATCTGACATGAGCAGAAATATACCACACTGAAATGCCTCTCCTCATTTAAATCACACCTTGCAAATAAATAAAAAAATATCTGTCTCAAATAGCTATTTGGTCTTGTCTTTTTGTGGTGCTTTTGTGAAAACTGTGTCAACAGTTCTGCCAGTGGTGAGCTCACTGCTCCAGTTAAAAAAATGTTCTGTTGTTTCCTTTCTGCCAGGGGAGCGAGCTGAATTATCCATGTTTTATTTCCTTCAAAGTTGCACCTGCATTTTGCTTCCAATGGTGTATGACTGTCTGAAAGTCTCACTCTCCATAATTAAAGTAATGAATTAAGGAGAGACAGTCAGACAATCAAATAAAATTCCCTTATTGCCACACAGCCAGATTTATTTAACAAAAATATCCGACAATAGATAATGCAACATGGACATGGCATTGAGTGAAATTCCCGCATACCAATGGCATGGTTTTTATTATGATAGTGTCAATATCTAGAGGCAATAAGGCATAAGGAATTAAGGATCTCAGACAGTAAATAAGTAAAATTCACTCGTAGCTCATGACTTATGTGTCATGAACTAGAAATTAGACAATAATGTCCTATTGTCAATAAGACAATAAGGGATTTAGGCAATGATTAAGTCTTGTACCAGTGGCAGATTTTGTTGTCAATGTCTAGGAAATAATGAAGCCAATAATGATTTGTATTTACAAATAGTTATGATAATTAGGCTTTAAGACAATATGTATTAGAGGTAATAATGTAATCAGTGAACTTCCCTCATACGAGTCTCAATAAAGTGTCAGTAAAGAAAAATATGAAATAAATTTTCTTTAGAGTATCAGTGTCTTCAAATAACGCAATAAGGTGCAAGGAAATAAGGATCCCAGGAAATCAGGGAAATTCCCTCATACCTGAAGAGTATCTCCATACAAACAGGACAATTCATTAATTCTGCCGGAAAAAGATGTGAAGACCTGTTGCTCAGTTGAGTGACTTCCTAAACAGATGTATACATTTGTATATTAATCTCCCAACTAGGACACCTAGTTGGGAGATCACAACTTTCTCATTAAGTTCAATGTAGCTTACTCCTGCATGAAGACAGAGGTGAGATGTGTTTGTCTTTATTTAGGTGCAAAAAAGAAATACAACATTGTGACTAACTAAGGAAGGAAGAAAAAGAAATCTCACTCTCTTTTTTCACTTCATGCCTCATAGTAAAGCAGACAACTGAGTCATTAGCTTTTTAACCCAAAGCAACCAGATCGTTCACTGGTAATCTGAGTACATTTTCCTGTTTTACTAAACAGGAAGACAGCAGGAAAAGGGGAAAGTACAGAGAACCTAAGCAGCCATTTATCTCATTCATTTCTATCATCCCACTGTTCAGGGCAAAAGATTATAAAAAAAAACATGAACCATGAAACTACACTACAAAGACACAGGCATCATCCCTACATTTATTTCAACTTTCATTGATGTGGGAGTGTGTCCCTCACTTTCATATTGAACATTCATTCAAGAAATAGTTTTGGGAAATATGTTTCCTTTCTTTCCAATAGTTCCCAGAGCAGATTGATGCCAATCTCTTCTGTGTGTGTCAAGGACGAAGCTGGAGTCAGGATGAGGTTAGCACAGTGTAGCATAAAGACTGAAAGCAGGGGGAAACTGTCCAAACTTCAGTTAGACACCTAGCAACACCTCTAAAGCTCACTGATTAATATGGTACTTCTCGTTTGTTTGAAAGTTGTGCTTTTGGAAGGACAGGGACTACTTCTTGACAAGCACCAGCTGGGTGCAGTGACTACTGTGGTATTATATCTCTACGGAGACCAGATCTGGCAACCTGTGTTTTCATGAGTAGATGAATACACTTTTGATGTCAAGAAACACTACACCACACATATTCATTTTCACATTTCTGTTAAAGTGTAAACAAATGTTGTTACAGACAGCAAAGAATAAGAGACATAGAAGGATCAATAAGACAAAAAATCTCAACTATATGTGTGTGTGTCTGTGTGTGTGTGTACATTATAAGTTTTAAGTTTATTTACTTTATTAATCCGAAACTGGGAAATAACTTCTCTGCATTAAACCCATCACTGTTGAAACACTCACACATGCAACATGCAGTGAAACACACAGGAGCAGTGGGCTGCTGCATGTACCACTATATAGTAGCAAATATAAATATATATAAAAAATATGTAATATTGCACCTGATGTTTGCATAGATGGAATGGATATGAGCGAACAGTAGTGCAAACAGGTTTGAGATGTTGTGATGTGAAACAGCATCGATGCAGTGCTGTGTTAAGTGATGCTGGAGTTTAATAGTCTCATAGCAGTTGGAATGAAGGACCCGCGGTTGAAAAAAACAAAGTGAAACCAGAATCCAGAGGTCATCTGAAAGATATGAACATGCGCTGCCTGACTACTGCTGGAGGACGAGTCCATGAGAGAGTGTTGTGGAGACGTCATGAGAACTCACCGAACATTATCATGACGAATTTAAACGACAAACATTGCTGTCAAGCTAGCTGTCAACATTGCTGTCGCTGTGGCTTTAGCAATGTATCTGCTTTGCCTTGAGGAGAAGTCTGGTCAAGTGCAGCGGTGCAGGGACAGAATGCTTCTGGTTATGTAGGTACACAGGTAGACGGGCAGGTAGGCCATCCAATCATTTCATTTTGCTGAATTACATGTTTGCGTGGGCTTGTTGCTAAATTTTATTTGTCACAGCATTTGAATTTATAGACTGCTGTCAGGATGTAAAGAGAATTTCAACAAATTAAAAAAAAATGCTTTAACAAACAGCATTGCCCATTGGTCCTTGACTATCATATTTGAGTTGAGTGGCCATGGTTGTCTCACACACGTCTGTAATAACAGCAGGACAGAGAGGATGTAGTGTATTCAGACAGCAGAGACTACAGCTAAAAAGTTGAAAAAGTGATAGATGTGGATTTTATGGACTGAACCAAGTACTAACATTAGAATACACTTAAAGTACCAAAAGTGAATGCACTCTATGCAGAATTTCAGAATTTATTGTACAAATCACCACCACCACCACCATCATCATCATCATCATCATCTGTGAGGGTTAGTGCTGAGAGAGACTCAGGAGCGGAAACGGAGAGGGTTAACAAAGGTTTATTTTCAACACGGAGAACACAAACAGTCACTGGCAGCGTGAGGTCCAAAAAACATAAACTCAAAGAGGTCCAGAGAGTGCTGGGCTGTGTGGGCATGGGAGGCACACGGTACGAAGAAGTATACTCTGGCGTCAAGAAGCGTCTCAGCAGAGAATAAGTAGGCGTCTTGATTCAGGAAGTGAATTCAGGTGCGCCCTATCACTCCTCGACGCAGCAGGGGGAAGGGAACATAAAGTTAGCGCAACCGCAACAGAACACAGGAAGTGGACCTTCACAATAGGTACACGGAAATACCAACCGCCACATCATCATCATCATCATCATTATTATTATTAGTAGAAGTAGTAGTAGTAGTAGTCGTAGTAGTATTAATGATTAAGTAATATTAATACTTGATAAGAATAATAATAACAATAATAATAATTGTTATTATTCACTGAGCATCAATAATGCTGTAGGTGGTAAAGGTGCAGCTAATGTTATGTTGATCATATTTTATATTAATAATCTGAATCTGCAAACTACCTAGTAACTGTAACTGTAAAATGTACTATATTTCCCTCTTGAGTGTAGTTAATATAAAGTAGCATAAAACGGAAATAAAATTGTACTTAATAGAGTACTTGACTAAATATACTTTATATACATATATTTATACTAGTTAGATTAAACCACTGGTTACAGATGATACTGGAAGAGTGTGACGTGGAGACTGGCTCTCTATTTGTTTAGCATTCCCCCCTCAGATTCCCCTGAGTCCTGTTGGTGAAGAGAGTGCAGGACATACTCAGCTGGAGCAGACTCAAGAGTGGTATATTCCACGCAGTCAGGTTAAACCACAGCTGCACACACTTTACCAACATACCTAAACATGGATAAAAGAAAGCAGCAGCTGTAGTATATCTGTTTAGAATGGAGTTTATGGGCTGTGCTCTGCAAATAGACTGATGAAACATACGGACATAGTCATATGCACATAGTCTCCATGACGTCACCAACAGGTTTCTGTAGAGCCATTGTAAAGCCAAACTCCGACTCCGACTCTAATCCAGAAATGGGCAAAGAGGTGGAGCGTGGGTGAAGCTGAGGCAGGTTGAATGAAGCGGTTGAAACCAGCAGCTAGCTGTAAGTCAAAGCGGCCATGCCCATAATTAATCTAAACGAGTGAGTTTATAAATTCACCCCTGCACAGTAGTTATGAATGATGAAATGAACTACAGAGATCAAAAGTTTTTTGTTTTTTTTTTTGTACCAGGCTATAAGCACGTTTGTGCTTGGTTTTTGAACATTCACTGTCACAAATGTCTTCCACAAAGCAGGAAGCAGTATCAGCATCAGATATCAAGTTTAAAACCCTCTCCTCTGTTCCCTCTTGACCCCAGGTCAAGGTACCAGTCACTTAGTGTCCCACCCAGTATTATGCAGATTGAATTAACCCCCCCCCCCCCCCCCCCCCCCGCCTCCTTCTGTCTGGATTTGGCTGAGGGCACCTCTGTTGTAACCACAGTAACCGCCCCTGGTCCCTGAAGAAACCTGGCTGTTGACAAGCAAGTTGTAATGCAATTTGATGCTTTACATACACACAGAGAGACACACACGGCCCGTTAGTCACTCAGTAACCTTTATTACAGGAGGTGGGAGGAGCAGGGGTAAAATGGATTAGCCCTGTGTTTGGAACAAAAAACAGCCATGCATAGATTTTACGCTGCATTACCCCCTGCCAGGAAAAGACACTGAGCTCAGTCCCCAAATTTCTGTTCAAGCTGCCTCCTTCAACAAGTCACACAAAACACATGATCAGAATCAGAATAATTAGCACAAGTTGTTTAAATTAGAAAGTAAAGGGAGGAAGAAGAGAAAAAGAGGCCGATGTTCTTTTGATTTCTGCCTGCCTTGTTTGGGTGAAGTCAGATATCTGAGCCTGTAGTTTATCTTTTACTTCAAGCCCTCCTGATTTGAATTTGGCAAAGCAATTCTACTGATCTGCTCATGTGGCTGTATTTCATTTTCTCCTGAGAGTCTGCTGCCCAGTGCATTAGATTGATTAAAGCAGTAAATACAATTTTCGCAGGTCAGAGCAGGCCAGGGCTTGGAGAGATCCAGTCCTAAATGAAATATTGACGGACTAAAAAGAAGGGAACAGCTACAAAAACAGAATGATTACTGCCTCAAAAGAAATATTTGCATTTTCCTGCTATTGTAGTCATGAGGTGAGATGAGACTGTTGATTTCTGGAGCGAGAGAGCTGCAGCAGCAAGGGATTGCGATATGGCATCACTTGTAATGATAATGATTGCATGTGTTTTGCAGCTTTATATCATTTTAAAGGGGCAACAATTTAGTTTTGCACCTCGATAAGATGGAGGACTTGTGATTAAAGCTCAAAACCAGACTAAAAGTCTACAGCCGTGCTATGCTATGTAGCTATGACCGTACTTGCGTAAAATTAGTTAAATGCTAGCATCAGCATGCTAACATGTTCACAGTGATAACGTCACCATGCTGATGTTTAGCAGGTTATCATCTCGAGGCACGTATTGGGGTGGGGGGGTGGGGGGGGTGGGGGGGGGATTCAAACATCGACTGCATGTCATTGATTTTAGTTCCGTCCTGTACGTGCGAGTCATTTTTCACTTTCATCTCAAAAAAAGTTACAGCTGCAATTCGTCATCATCAGAAACATAAATGTTGCTATGCTATGGCGATTTTCACAAGGCCAGGTTCTTTCAGGTGAAGCTACTGAATCTAATGTAAGAGAGAAAGAGCACAAGCATGTATAATGTTATACCAAAGCTTGGGCCACATATGGATGGGGAGTTCCACAGACATATTGCAGGATACTGAAAATAAACTGGAAAAACCATCAAGGTGAACTGGGTGAAATGGACATCTGAGCAAAGAGTATGCATAATAGTGACAGTTTGTTGTTTTTTCACTAAAACTGCAACATTACTGTGTAAAATCATACAATAAAGTGTTTTATTATGAGGTCTGTTCACTAGTTGACTAGCTTAGCACATTCACTGCCCATTACCCGCCGGTGCTATCAGAGTTGAGCCTAACGTTAGCAGCTCTGAGTGGCTGTAGTGCAAGCTATCCTGGCCTGACTCGTTGTCAGCAACAGTCCTCGTCCTAAAAAACTAATAAACAAGAAGGTCACGCTTCAGTCATTGATGGATTCATCAAATTTTAGCGTTCTTATACATTTTGAAGTTCTTTTGGTGTGAAATGGACACTGTAAATAAGCTTGTCTTGCTAATCGTCTTCATTTTTTGCAGATGGTATCACCTGATAGCCAGTTGGCATTTCTTGGAGTGAATTCTACATGTCAAGAGACAATCATCTTGTTTTGCTGGCCTGTGTGGCCTGTCCATCAGAGCAAAGTGTCACCTGACAGCACCACAGATTCACAGAAACAGGTGCACAAGACGAACTGTGACACTGAACTGATTTTACACATGTAATGTGATTAGAACATTATTCCGCAGTGCGTAATAGTAGGTAGCTCATACATATTTTTTCAAAACTTCTGTGAATAAAACTTTAAAAAGGTGTTGATTGTAGTTTGTTCTGTTACTGTATGTCACATTCATTAGTTACGACATGCTTCTGACTAAAGCAGCAGCCAGTATTAGGTCTGTGCTTCTTGCTGTAGATTCTCACAGCTATTGATGGCATAGTTGCCTTCAACGCCTGCAGCATTACTTTGTTATACTAGACAGAGTGCTCTAACACTATGGTCCTATATTAAACTAACAGTATTTTTTTTAACTGTGGAAAAAGTTTGAAAACCCTAGAGATGCTGAGCTGCTGACTTTTACACCTCTGACACTTTCTCACAAGACATCATTTGTTTGTTTTATGATTATAATTATGGCAGTATTTAGAAAAACAAAAAATAACCCTGATGCAGGAGCTACCATCCCAAAAGTACTTCATTTTGTGATCTGTCCCTTTTGCTTCTGTTTGCCAAACACCAGGGAGAAACTGACTGAGTTTAAAAAGCAGACTGTCTGTCAACGAAGATTAGATTTTAATCTCAGTCAGCAAAATCAATAGCAATATAATATAGCCTTTCAAGGGGATTCCAGGTTTAAGCCATTTTGCACTCCACAGAAGGAAGCAGCTCAACAGGCCAAAATTGAAGCCACGAGCAGCAACAAGCTACTTTCAGGCTTTCAGCAAAGTCGCTTCAGCTAGTTTAATGAGGGACTGAGACCAATCATACACTGACTTCCATCATCAAAGCTGCAGAATTTCAATAATGGCACACTCAAGAGTTACTCCATTTGGCCCCCCTTCATCAGATTTGAATGAAACTATGTCGAGGTGGTAGCTTGAGAAGTCTCTAGTGAGTTTAATCAGGCCCGCTCAAACACAGGTGTGTTTAGAACCCAAATGCAGTACCACCACTGTATGGAGATTGCTTTTACTCTTAGTCAGAGATGGAAGGCTATGGTATTTAACAGGGAACAGAAGATCGGGAGTAGACAAAGGCAGACAGATTTGGTAACAAGAGATCAGTCTAATGGTAAAAGGAAAGGAAAACATATATATTAAAATTTAAAACTAAAATGTGTGTTTTTGGTGCTTGTGGTGCCCCCTATAGGTTAGGCTCTAAATGCTTCCATGGGTCTATTCCCAAACACAGCTTGAGATTTTTGATGATTGTTTTTTGATGTTTTTCAGCCAGTCTTGCTCATTTGTAATAGAAATGTGTATCTCGGTCCCCTGAAACTGTGTAAAAATTTTGGTGTGGATGGAGCAAATATCGAACAACTCCTCCTAATATTACTGTTTTTCACAAAAATTATGGCCAAAAATCCATTATTGCAGACTTTTATGGTCCAAGAGTAGAGCCCCATTCAGCTTGTGTGTTGAATTTCAAGTCAGCTGGACAAATGGTTTGAGGGGTGTGGCCTTAATTACAGCGCCACCATCTGACCGGTTGGGCTCCTATTTCATGGAGAGAGAGAGAGAGAGAGAGAGAGACAGAGACAGAGATATACAGATATAGAGAGAGGTTCGGGGTTTGACAGAAGTCACAGTTTTGACAGCTGTAATAAATTTATAGGTATACAAAGTACATATGGCTTGTATATACATATATGATAAATTTATGTATGTGATGTATTAACATATTAATAGCAGATAGTATATGAACATAGTATGGCACTAATGATCTAATAATAATGGTGACATAGCTAATAACAATAAAGGTTGCAGTGGATGTCCGGCAAGTGAACTCAGTAGTCCAGGCTCAGCTGCTGTCCCTTTGGACCTGCAAGATGAAGGGAAGGGAAGAAGCCAAGTTAGTAACATGCCTTGATAGGACAGGAACGCATACAGATGGAGAGGAAGAGGAGAACAGAGGTTTGGGTGTCATTGGAAGTCCCTCAGCAGCCTAATCCTTTGGCAGCATAGCTAGGGGCTGGTCCAAGGCAATAATGTGGGGGTTGCAATGAAAATTTCATTGACATGCTCAATGACAATAAAGACTCTTGAATCTCTTGCCTCCCGGACAAGAAGATGGTTCCACAAGTAAATGGTCTTATATAGCACTTTTCTAGTCTTGCGACCACTCAAAGCGCTTTACAACACGAGCCTGCATTCACCCATTCACCCCTGGTAGCTAGGCCACCTGCTCATCACGAGCATAAACACATTCACAACTTGGGGTTCAGTATCTTGCTCAACGATAATTTGACATGTAAACTGCCAAGGCCAGGGATCAAACCACCATCCTTCTGATGAGTGGACGACCGCTCTACCTCCTGAGCCACAGCCGCCCCAACAAGTGAAGTCATCTGAAAAAAAACTACAAATACAGTCCTTGAGTAAATGTTAATAATTATTTTGTTTGTTTGTTTATCATTAGAGTTATATCTGAGTTCAACACTGTATTATTCTTAGAGAATGAATAAAGCTTCATTCTTTAATCGCAGCACTCTCCTTATAGGGAAGCATGCAAACTCAGCTAACATGCTTCAAGCAGAGGACACACAGAAACGTGGCCTCCCTCTGGTGAAGCCTGAGCTCTTAGAAAACGGTAGAGTGAATGAAATTGTTTGCTCCAAATGTAGAGTGCAGGTTAGAAACAGCTCAGGCTGTTGGGAGATTATTCCCGTCTTTCTACAGAGAAACATGGTGATGAAAGCTGGATCATCTTAACGATGTTTTTCCTTAATCCTGCCATCTAATTGCCCCAACTTTGTGTTTGGCCCAGAAATCACTGATATGAATAGCATTATACTGGAACCACATACATATTTACAATGTAGGACAGCTTCAGTTGAATGTTAAGCTGCACTGCGGCAAACTTAGCTGAGGATGAAGTTACTCTGCTCTGCTGGTTGTCGTCTCCTCCGAGCTGGTTCGGCTTCTTTTGCAGCGCAGAGAGAAATGTGCTCAAAGCCACTGTGCTCTGTCTTCTTTTTGTCATCTGACCTCTGCAGAAAAGCTAACACACTGTCACGCTCTTCATCGCTTGGCCCTTTACCTAAGTGACAAAGTGACTTTGGGTTGTTTTGGTGGCTGTTCTGAACCCTCACTCACTCTCATACACAAATACACCTATCTAATCTACAGGCAAGCAGAGCAGAGGCTGCAGGCTGTGAAGAGGTTATTCAACTTCATAGGAAGACCATGGGGATAAGAATAACCCTTAGCATGGCTAAATGCCACTCTATGTGTGTGTGTGTGTGTGTGTGTGTGTGTCAAATAACTTCATTTGCTGGTTGCTTTTAGATGAAAGAGCCAGAGGCCACAGCTGCTTCCCCTCTGGTCCTTCAGGAACACTCTGGGGTGCCTCTGGCTGCCTTTAATAAACACTCCCAGCACTTTATATTCAGCTGCACCACCACCAACACACACACACACACACACACACACGTATTACACACACACATGCACTCCACATTCAAGTGTAGGGTTTATTTTAAGATTTTATTTTTGGAAATAACAAATGGGAATTTATAGTTGTTTCCTGAGTTTTGTTTTAAGTGAAATAATATTCAGTAAATCAAATTGTCCAAGAAGAAGAAAAAATGATTGCACTTCATTTGAAGGGGTGTCATTGGTTTAGCTGTGATGTCACTCTGACATCTGACCCTAGAAGAAGTTTTTAAATACTGTATGAAGCAGCTGGAGATTACAGATACTGTAGGAATCACTTACATTCAAATTGTAGATGCAGTAAAAGCAGACTGCTTTACTGACGTTCCTGCATTAACCACATTAAAGGTTATTTGTATGATCGTATAAATGCATCTGATGGCTGGGGAGTGTTTTGATTAGTTTGCTTATTGCATTATTTCTGCCCCTTTGTTTTTCTTTTTTTGTGGTTATTGACAATATAATCTGCTTTGCACTGATGCCATTTTTCACACTGTCACTGGACAACATGACACATCTGTTGGCACTTTCCTGAAACTGAACAGATCAATAAGTGCTGGCTGTTTCTCACTTCTTCAACTATCTCTCTCTCTCTCACTCACTTTTCTCTCTCCCTCTCTCCCACTTCTCTCTCTCGCTGTTCTCTCTCCTTTCTCCCTCTTACTCTCTCTCTCTCGGTCCAGACTGAAATATCAACTACTGGATGAGTTGTGATGAAGCCACTGGCTTTGTTGGTCCACTGACTCTTCACAGTATCTAGTGCCACCAGCAAGTCAAGTTTCTCTTTCCCAGATAATGAGTCCTAGGGATTTATGGTGATCCTCTAACTTATCACCCAGTGCTACTGGAGGTTGACATTTTTGGTTGTGAGAGAACCACAGCTTCCCCGCAGCTGGAATTTTATTGATATAAATATGACCTGATACCTGTCCTGTAAGCATGTTACCATGCAGACATATTTTTTTCTTCATATTCAGTGTGACTGTCATTTCTGTGGATTTCTTTTGTGCCACTCAAATGTTGTCCTGCCTTGTGCACTGCAGTCTGTTCCTCTATTAAATGAAGACCATGAAGACCCCAACCTTAACCACGAGTGTGTGTGAGTGAAAACAAATTAAATATGTTGTCATTGAACAATTTAGTGAGATTTACTGAGGAAACATTTCACTGATTTAAAGAAGAATGAATGACACCTAATAACACACAAATATAATAATGCTTATACTCTAACACAGAAATGGACACATCAATGTACATAAAAATACAATTTATTTTTATTTCTTATTAGAAAAAAACGTAATTTTACCAGGAAAGTCTCAATGTGATCCCACTTTGTTTTTTCAAGGGCCCTGGCCAAGGTAGCAGCATTGCATTGTTTCAAGCAGCATACCTGCAAATATTAACACACTAAACAAAAAGAATGAACAAACACAACATTCACTGTGTGTGCTCATACACACAGTAATAATCTGTACACCAACACACAGGCACCAAGAGAAAGAAAGTCTCCCCATGTGTTTGTCACTTTCATGAGTCCAGCAGGGGAGCCGAGCTTAGTGTCACCCAGTAGGTGCTGAGACACTGTGTGATGCAGATGAATGAGGTGTGTTTTGTGAGCAGCAGGAGGAGAGAGCAGACTGATTCGACTCTGGGTTGATTCATTCTGTGGCGTGCCGTGAGGAGGGCTGTCTGTCTTCTGTGCAGATGTGTCCCCTGACAACCTGCAGGACTGTCTGCTCTCTGGGTTGTGGTTGTAACACTGCTGGGATTGCCCAGTCATTTGATGAGCTACATTTAACTGCCGTTGCTGCTTTGGATGGTTTGTTGTGTGAAAGTGCTCACGCATTGTTACTGTGACGCACTGAGGCAGAAATAAAACGTGTCCCACATCTATTTTGTCCCCAAGTAAATTTGATCAACAGATAAGCAATGCCTAATTCTTTTGAAATCCTAAATCAAGAATAAAAACCACACCCTTTGCTGCACCCTGGTAGCTGAGTGTATCCCTCTCTGCACAGCAGCTACAGCTAAACTGTCTTTATATAAGCTGAATGAAAACATGACACATACACTGCCGGGTCCCATGTCAATATGAAGCACTGAAAGCATTCTTGCATGGTTTGATATCTAAAGTTATACAAAAGTATTTTGTGTGTGTATGTATGGCCACGCAGTCTTTACACCAGGCAGCTCCCCATTACTTTCCCACCTGATCTGGCCAGTCCTTCTCCAGAAACCATGGCTACGCGCTGTTGTGTTTACCACAGGATGCTCTGAGGACAGGAGGACTTCTGGTCTGCCACACAGCAGTCCAGTGAGTGTTCTAGCAGAAGTAGTTGGGTTGGCTCAGTGAGCACGGACCTCCCTCTCACCCATCTGCTAACTTTATTTGTTGTCTGCTTTTACTGCGGTTCATATGGTGACGATCACATTTTGGCAAATGTTTACAAAGAAATGCAATATACAGTGGGGAATAGGCAGCAGTATTAAGTCCTGGCCAGAGGTTTTACTAATTCTACTGAGCTTTCTCAAAATAACAGGTTTTTAGTGAATTAACAGATATATTTTCTGATGGTTAGATTTTGTTGAAATTGTTTCAGTTCTTTTAGTTTGTTGGTCTTTTTTTGTGATGAGCATGTAAACTGTGCTGGTAGCCTCAGGATCAGGGGGCAGATCTTGTAATTTCAGGCCCGAGGTAAACCCTAGACATCATCTACTCCCTATTGTACTATGGTTATTGATTTTGATGGATGCAGTCATTGACGTTGATTTGTCCTCTGCTCACTGCTCACTGTAGCCACAGTAGTAGAGGTAATTAGGTACGTTTACTGTACTCATGTACAGTTTTGAGGTACTTGCACTCGAATGTATAGTACAGTTTGCATTTAGTGGGAAACAGTGCACTTTACTGTTTTAATTTAGTCCCACTGGTCTCATCTCATCTTGTTTCCAGCAGCAGCAGGTGACTGTTTTCAGTGGAAAGCTCTGATGATCCCTCTGTCCTCGACCTGTCCAGCACCAAACAACACAAACACAAAGTCACACACTAGCAGTTAGCTGGTGAACATAGTGGAGCATTTGGCAGTTTAAACAGGCAGACATTGTTCTCAGGAGTTGGTGGTCAGAACACAGATAATAGGAGAGTGAATATTGAACATTGTGTCTGCTGGCTGACTAAATAGACAACTGGAAGCTATCATGCTATAAGGTCATTATGTCAGTGTTGTGGTTACGTGTGCTGCTGCCTACAAGCTACCAGAAAAGAATTTATACAATATTGCTTTAAGTTGAGCTTTGAACGCAAGATGTGAACTTGTAATGGAGTACTTTATTGAGACTGAAGTTAATTCTTGACAGCTGATCTCACAGTGTTTAGAGCTTCTGACTGTGTCACAAGATCCTGTCATCTTTTTCTTGCTCTCTTTTGACTCCTTTTTGTTTTGTTTTCTTGTACTCACTGTTTTCCTGAGGGTTGCGAGCTGACGAGACAGGAAAACCCTGGTAAAACGTGAGATTTGGTATTTTGCCACTTTATTTTGAGGCTGGACAGTATGGAAGAAGATAAGTGGATTTGTTCAGTGTGCCATCTCTCTCGTTGCTTCACTTTATCCCAGTAATGTTTCAAAACCTATTTCAAACCTAGTGTGGTTTGAAATCACAAGGGTAATTCAGGAAAAGGTAGACTTGATGGATGGTAACTTTGGACTCTACATAATAGTTTACATCAACCTTACACAACCTTCTCAAAACACAGAATCATTCAGTCTGTCTGTGCGCTCTATTTCTAACTCCAAACTTTATTTTCCTTAATGTCAGTTTCTCAGAAGTAGACGTTTGGTGCTGACACATTCAGTACAACAGTGATGTGCTCAGGTCCTCGCTTCCATTTAAGAAGAATCATTGTGCAGTGTTAAATGGGAAACTCACTAAATATAGACCCGTCCGTAAAATATCTTTCAGTGGGTGCGTGAGGTTAGAAGACGTGTTTGGGAGTGTGGATACAGACAGTTCCCACATGGCCACAACATGAATTTCCTTCAGATGACTTTAATTAATTCATATCTTTGCTGGGGAAATGTAATTACTCTGACAAACAGATGCCCCTATGGGAAAAACTAATATTAATTTCTTTCTATGAATCTATGAGTCCTCCTGGCAGTCCTCTTCACCCTATGGGAGTTATAGTAATTTCATTTTAAATACATACTAAATGTTCTTCACCTGCCAGAAAGACCTGAGCTAATGCAAAGTACAGTCTCTGTTTTTTTACTCATTGGATTTTCCAGTGGTTGTACTCTCTAAACCACAAGATCACTGAGCCTGAGGCCGGGCATTGCCTACATGATGAAAGATCTTAATAACATGCAGTTCTGTATGTGAAGGATGCTTTCATTTGTGCCTGTTTTTAGTGTGCTGGACCTCACAGAGAACTGAACCTCGAGGCTGGTGTGTTTAGCAGGGACTGCTGAGATGCTGAGGTCATGAGTAAATGCATAAATGCATATCTGATACATGTAACTAAAGTGAACTGATTATTTTTCTATGCAGTTTCAAAGCCTTCTCAACACTATTTACTTACATTTTCAAGTTTCTACAACCAAGTCCAGTTGCCTTTGATTGTGCCCACCTTGAATAAGCATGAGCTGGATGACTGAGAATCTTCACAGACCGTTCTCCTCACTGCCATGAACAACATTCTTCTGGGGGAAACTGCCACTGGAAAAATTCCCCCAAATTTCCAGAAGAATGGCTCCGGTCTCTCTGGGCTTTTTCAACACTGGCAGGATTTTCATCTAGTGTGCATTTATACACGGACCAGATATCAAAACTGTGGTGAGCGCAACACTTCACAGCGCACTCGGCTGGTGACTTTACTGTCATTGGTGTCATTGGTTAACAGTGTGCTGGCATGTTTGACACTGAACTATTGAATGGGACACACACTGCTGATGTTCTGCATATTCATTATTTCTTGACTTGACCAAGGCACCGTTTCAGATCTGGAATTGGTCCCTGGGCATTGCTCAGTAGCTTTCTACTGCTCCTAATAATAAGGATGGGTTTAATGCAGAGAATGAATTTCCCTCCGAAGATGAACGAAGGATAACTTAAATATAATTGTTGAGAAAATGGAATATGATGTTGTGTCGCACATTTATACACTGAGTTAGTTCGGATCCCTGTAATAAGTTGACTCTCACGTAGAAAACAGGATAAAATCCACAGAACAATGTTATGTTATATGTACAGTGTTACATTACATGTAAAAACAGGTAAATATACATAAAGAATATTAATCAGGGAACAGGATATTTACTAAAATCACATGCTTAGTAGCACAACAGACCCTCCCAAAGTCACTCTACGCACTTTAAAAGGTTTAAACAGATTAGGTTTAGCTTGACAAATACTTTACAACATAAAATCCTCCAGAAGTGATGGGAGTGACAGTTTAACCTTTCATCTACGACATTAGTGTCACCATACTCCTTACTGTTCTGTGCCTTTTCTGGTCCTCAATTTTTTATATCTCTATGTCTTCCTCAGTTGGGTTGTCCAGTTGTCTGCCACCCCATCTCACAGTGGTATGCTCCGTTATGAGAAGTTATTGCTTCCTCTGAAAGACATTTTGTGTAATGTTATTTTTACGGTTTCCTCTGGCGTATTTTCTCTTGTACAATTGAACTAGCTCGACATTAGCCATCAATCACAAAAAACCAAACACATACAGCACTCAAGCTCACAGAATCTGCTGGGGTTCAAATGAAACACTGTATTTCCATCAGCAGAGATCATCTTTGGATTCCAAAACATGGTCTGTTTTATGTATTTATGTCAGAACTGTATTAGAGAACCAAATCCAAGTCAAGTCTTAGGTCTTTGAGACATGACTTGCAAGTCAAATCAATGCATCTATCAATGCTTGTATGAAAATTACAATAGAATAATGGCCAAAAGCACACCAAATTCTTTAAAAAAAAAAATAGAAATAGGGAATTTAACACAGATAGACATATTGTGCTGTATTCAAGTTAACTAACAAGGATCAGCCTGAGTGTAAGATTCTACTGTGAGGATTATGAAGCGCAGTGTCCTGGCTGTGTATGATATGTAGGTTTCAGACATTTCAAACTGTCTTCTCAGTTCAGTTAAGATCATTAGTGGCACGAGGCAACGCAAGAGCATAGCTCGAGCCACTATTGTTATCCCGCGCGTTTTTTCATCTTCCGCCAGAATTTCGGCGCATAACTCGCCCTGCAGCTTTGAGAAAACCGTCGCAAACTTTATATCAAAACGTGCGGCTCGATCGGGAATGGTGTGCTATGTCTTTTATAGCTCTTTCGTCAATAATTCGCAAAGTTATACGCAAAAAACTGTGAAGAATTTCCCATAAGAAATGAATGGGAAATTTCCTCAAATTTCAGCCTTTTTCAATTGTCCGCTGCTTTACCATACTTTCTCCTAGAGACTTCATTCAAACTTTAAAACATAGATAATATTGTCGGGTCAAAATGAATGTCACATTTTTTGATATCTCTTATGGTTTTCGAGCTATGACGATCTGAAGACCATAAAGTTTCTCAAAAAATGCTCAGAATTTCTCCCCCTACAGTGGATGACATCATCAGTCAGAGTGAAGGCCTGATAACGAGCCATTCATTTGAATCAGGTGTGATGGAGCAGGGATACATCTAAAATATGCACGGCAGTGGACCAGGCATGAGAAACAGTGGTATAGACAACACCAGCAGCCCCTTGTGCCACTGTCAAAATTTCGGCAGCGTCTAGTTTATCATTAGGCTGCAGGTGCATTTACAAAGCAAAACAAATTTTATTAGCTGTTTCTATTGCGACTTCTGGGCAGACGCCCCCTCAGATGTCCTGTTTAAGACAGGGTGATGTAGAAGCCAGACAGAACCTGCCGACTACTTTTTTACAGCACCGACACCTGTGCAGGACTGGGCATGGCACGGCGGAGGAGAGCGTGACAACTGCATATTAGCCAAGTCAAGTCTACTGCTGTAGCTTGTGTCTGTGGATTTTTAAAAAGTGTTCATTCAGGAGTTTAACTTGACATGATGACAGAAATGATTACAGTGTGTGAATTCGTGCTATGATTTTAAGAATCCAGCAACCTGAGAACTTCAATTGACATGACCTCTCTGAGGCCTCTCTTTTATATAACGCACCTGTGTAAAGGCCTTGTACCTGGGCTGCACTGAAGTAAGTGTGGTAACCTCATTACCATCTCACCACAGTGTTCTATTTCAATGTGTCTTAGCCTCAGCAATCTTTCTGATGATGCTACTGAAAATACAGCCCGAAGTCAACAGTGCGGTCTTGTATAAATAGATTTGTCCTCTCTCGTTTTACGCGGTGGCTTTATTAGTGAGAGTTAAAGCTGTTTTGTGGCTCTGACTGTAGCCTGCTTAAAGCTTTTGGCCGTACTAAAGTAGCTACCACTTAGTCCACCTGCGCTGAATCTGACTCTGCTTTTGATCATATTCGGGATGTGGAGCTTACATAGAGAAACCTGGGTATTCAAATCCCGTATGCATGATTCCAACAGCAACCAGATTATGATGGTACAAGTTTGTCCTCTGTGCTCACTGAGTTACCTCAGCAGTCGAGGATGAATCTACTTATGTTTTTGCCTGCCTGGAGTCTACTCAGTTTATCATCAAGGTTTGGTATCCATCTCCGTCTGATCACCAGTAACAGAAAAGAGGGCGACAATGTCAGTCTCAAGGTGTATTCAGACAGAACGGAAGCTTTTAGAGGTGGCTCAAGTGCACGAACACTCTGAGGAAATGAGATAGAAATTCACCCAGGCTGACACAAACTGAGGCAAAAACACATTCGCATGAAAATGTTTCAACTCGAGTGAAAAATGCATGAAAAAATGGCTCAGTGGTAAAATTGGTGAAAATTTGCTTCACTTTCTGTCCGATTGCACCTTCAAACTTTCACTTTCATTTCAGCATGTAGAACGTCATCACATTATTAATGTTCACACGTTTTGTTTTTCTGACCTGCTGCAGGTCGCGTGTTTTTGCTTTAATTCTTGCACTTCAGTGTTCTTCGAAACAAAGTTTCACACATGCGAAGAGGTGGATGTTTGGTGGATTAATGGACTCCTGGTTTTCGTTGTACTTTTTACAGTCGTACTGTGGAACTAAGCCAACAAAAACGGGGTGGGTGTAATGTTTATCCATATGAACTCTAAATCTACACTAGTGCCCAGAGTGAAGCGTCAAATCCAGACGTTGAAGAGGGGATGCCGGGGATGCAGGGCAGGAGCCCAATGGAGAGAAGGAGGAGAAAGCCTAAAGCCTTTTTTCCTTCAGTCATCACAAGGAATGTGAGATCCTTGGTGAATAAAATGATGCCCATGTGCAAATATGGGGAATGCAGCATTATGTGCAGAGACATGGACTCTTAACTCCACCATCACTGGCTTTCCACTGTGTGGGTTAACAGAGGATGAGAGGTGGGGGGGATTGCAGTGCTTGTGAACACCAGAATCCTGGACATGTGATGGTGAAAGAGCATCTCTCTACTCCATTAGATTGCATCCATATTACCTACCAAGGGAGTTCACATGAGCGACTGTCACCGTGTACACTTCATTTCAGCAGCTGCCGCCATAGCACGCAATGTCATCCACTTTGTCTCCGCTGTGCTCTCACTGGAATCCCAGCGAACTTTAATCCCGCTTCATTCACTCTGCCCCCCACACTAACAACTTTATTAGTTTGTGAACTACCCAAGTAGAGAAAATAAAACTTTGCACCTGCACAAGTAGATGTGAAGCAGCCCTACACCGATGCATCGTGGACTATGGACTACGTCACAGCCCTACCACTGCCCCCCTCTTCACCACCACCGACACAGACACCAGACCCTCTCACACCCCCTCACCCACGTGTCTGCTTCCAATACTGGGTGAAGAGACAGCTTGAGAGAGTGCACTAAACAAGGCTGTAGACCGTGATGGTGTCAGCCCACAGTTCTAGCTTGTGGACCTACACACTCTCTTTCATCTTAGCCTGAGTCAGGAGGAGCTCCCAGGTGTGTGAGGTTTGAGATGAGCCAACTCCAGCCTCTCCAGGACTTTCACAATGTGAGATGTGAGGGCAACCGGTCTGCAGCTGCTGAGGTCAGATGGGTGATTTATTTTCTTTAGTTTTCCTAATATCCAGTACCTTACACACCTGTACATGCTACATTCAATATCCTACATCTTTACACACAAACCTGTCTCTGTTTACAGTCCTGTATGTAACTGTGTGTTTACTGTATATAGACAAGGCAAATCAAATGAATCATCTTGCCATATCAATACTATCCATATACACAATATTACCAGCTGCTGTTGGACTTCTAGTCTTCATATTTGGGGTACAATCCTACTTTCTCGTTTAAATTAAGGCTCTAGTAAAGATTTTAGTGATCTGTTTTTATTGTTCTGTTCTCTTTGTGTTTGCCTGATGAATTTTTTTTAATGAATGATCAGAAACAGCAACATCAATGGAGTCTGAATTCAACTCAACTTCTCAAAATCTGAAAAACAGCTGATTTCATGTGCATGCTTTACTGAGTATGCTCAGTTTACAACACAACATAATAATGCTTCTGTAAAGCACATGTTTGATATTTAAGAATAAGATTTTGATTTTCTAAATCAAGAACCCTATTGCTGTTGTACTGCTTCACAACACATTGAGCATTTTTCAGGCCCTTTCCACAATGCGACTTCACAGCAGTTTATAGAGGCGTGAGCATCGTAGGCTAAGTGACATCTGCACCAGCTGTCAGATGTGTGACAGTACCTACATACAGAAAATCCAGTGGAGGGAGCAGAGGTGCTGCTGCTTCATATTCTAGTCCTTGGTATAAAACACACATTTAGGAAATTGATGCTGGGAAAAAAACGTCAAAAACACACCTGGATAAAGTGTTTACATGTCACAGTATCCAGGTTCTTATCAGCGTGCTGCAGCTGACATACCTTTCTCAAAACTGGGGTAGGAGGTTGTTTGGGTTTCTGAAACCAAGATATGACATTTACATATATAACCAGGATACTCCAAAAATCTGATCATAACAGAGATACTGGAGTTCATATAAACACACACAGTTTGACCTTTAGAACAGCCAGTGAAAACATACTTGCTTCTTTAATGCTCACTCAGTCTTTTGGTCTATATGACCTGCTCAGTACAACCAAAGTCTGCTCCAGTGTCAGGGTTTAATATCTGTCTCAGTAGAAGGAGTCAACAGTAACCTCCCTCCTCCACGTTTCCTCAGCCAGTGAGAGGAATCACTCTTGCAATTTGCTGGCCTGATTAATATGCTGCGGCTGTCCCCCACTCTGTAATGTAGATCTCTGCCCGCTCTGTAAAGTGCATTGTGGAGTTGTGGTTTGCAGAGCTGGAGTGGTCTGCTAACTCTCAACACTAGCTGCAGCGCCTCATCGGACGTTCCATTATCCTCTGTGTGTTCCCCAAGTGCCGGCTGCCGGACCAGATAACTCACAAAAGCTGCACTGGGAAGGAATGATGGAGCTAAATGGTGCGTGTGTGTGTGTGTGTGTGTGTGTGTGTGTGTGTGTGTGTGTGTGAGGGCGTGTGTACTTATGTAAGTATAGCAAAAGTGTTAACATGCATATTTTAAAGGCATCAATATACACCCTTTTAATCATGGTGACTTAACATGATACACTGCTGTGATCAAAAGGGTGTGTAGGAGCTGCTGTGTGTTGTAGACTAGGCCATGTGAGTGTAGTGGGGGACAGGTACTGACTGCATGAGCGAGTTTACAGGCTTGAGGAAGAGAAACAAGAGTATTTAGGAGTTTTCCCGATGAAAAAGTTATTTTTATCAATGGCTTATAACAGATTTATAATGCATTATTGAATATTTTAGTACCATCAATAAAGCCATTAGTTGCAACTTATAAGCCCTTTATGAAGGCTGGCCTATTAGAAAGTCAAACTTTTGCCAAATGAAAAGATTCTGCACAGATTACTTTCTACATTTTGTTTACCTTCAGTTCCAGTGTTTTTAATGTTCTGGCTCTCTGCAGTATCTGCAGGTGAGGTTAAGGTTAGAAAAAGACTGTGGGTATAGTGAATGAACTATGGTTGTGGTATAGTTTGGGTTAGGTAATTCAAAGTTAGGATAAGATCTTGGTTATGATTCATCAAAAAGTGTGAATGAATCTGTGACTGATTGTCAGCTGTCTCCTGTATGAAAGTCAGATTCACTCAGTCCTCAGCAGCAGAAACCAACTTCCTGGGCATTTGGTTTTTACAATCACTCATTTCACACAATTACTTACACAATGTTTGGTTCAGTTGATATGAACTAATTGTGCAGCCTACTTTTTATAAGAATGGCATGTATGCAAAAGTGGAGTAGTCTCATCTCACTATTAAACCTTACAATTCATACAAAAACAGTCCGAGGCCTAAGTCAGTTATCAGTGCAAAACAAAGCCACTAAAACAGTGAAACTGTGACAGCTGCATCAGCACCATGGACTGCACTACACATCAAATAAGCAAGACTTGGACAGTGTGTAGCTCAGGGGACATTTCATTCTGCTTTCTCATATCTGTTAGTCAGTTCTTGCAAACATAGACAGAAATTCACCCAATATTTTTAACCACAGAAAAACTGGAAGACAATGTAGGGAACCAACTTTAACAAAAATGATATGACTAATATGACTGTGGTCTAATTGCTACACTTCAGTGGGCCTGATAAGGCTGCAGCCAGTCTTTCCTGGATGAATTGAATCTCCTCAGTAAACTGTATTTCTACTCTGTCTTGCATTTCTTGGTCAGGTCCTTGTCAAAAGAAAGTTGAATTAAATGAGCTTTCTGGGGGTGTTGACATGCTTCTTCTGTGCTCACTGAACATATTTTTCAGGATGGATGAAACGTTCTCACAGCCTTTTACTGTACACATTCAATCAGATGATGCATGAGCCCCAAACTGTCTGCAGTGGAAACAGGAAGCTGCATTGCCTCTCACAGAGTGGGCTCCTGAAGCAGGCTCTGCTTTGGCACCATGTACTTCCCTTCCCTTCCTACCTGTTTGGGATTATCCGCCCTGAGGTCATCTGGAATGACACTCCTTATTCTTCATGATGAGGGTTGGGAGTGGGGCTGCTAAGAGATGCACAACTGCCATCTGTGTCGAGGCAGCTGCTGGTGGTGAAAACGGCGACCCAGACCCCGGCCGTGGTGGACGAGAGGAGATGGCAGGAGAGACGGCACGGTGGTGGCTACGCTTGCACCTGCTGCGGTGGCTAGCTTGGTAGTGACATCATAGTTTCACTTCTGAAATCTACAAAACACAAAGATATGATAACCGATGCTTAGACCAAGCTAGCCAGTAGTTTTCAGTACTAGATGGGATACTTTGATCAATTTATCAGACACAGCCAATTCTTTCACACTTTCATCCCATAATAAAAACATGATATACCATACACTAATGCATACCTGCCAACACTTGGATTTGAAAAAAGTGAATTTTTTGGGCACCACATTCTGGACCATTCCACCACCCTGACCACTGTCCACAGACTTAGACAATGAGACACACAGTGAGTCCTAAAATCACCACCAGGCAACCACTTGATTTAAAATATCAGAGCAACAAGGATTGAGTTAACTGGTTCCTACATGAAGTGACTACAGTCAGGTGGTCAGAGTCCGATACCTGGATGAAAGTGAGATACTGTGAACATCCCTGAATTAAAGCACTGAAAACACTAAAGGGCAGATACATTCAGCACTTACTTAATGTATTATGAAGGATATGAACACATCACTAACACCTTGTGCTTCAGTTGTGATTTTGAGAGGCTACTGGTGAGAGAGACAATTGGTAGGAGGGGGTGATTCTGAAAATGGATGGAGAACTATAGATGGTACTGGATGGTAGAAAATATAAAATGAAGTCATTTGCACACTAAAATGTGGCATGTTTTACAGAAAACATGACTTTAACCAATATTGCTCTGCATTAAGTACAGGTAAGCCTCCTTCCATTTGGTGAGATACTTGCACAAACTTTTAGACTTTTTGGCTCCATCCCTCTCTCTACTTCTTCTCTTTATGCATATAATTATACCAATACACCGCTATTTTCCACACCCTTACTCTCAGCCTTACTGACCACACTGAACTTCAATTCTGGGTTAATTGGCCTGAGACAGAAAGGGTTTATATCCCCTATTAGGGCCTATAGTTAGTCCAGTTTAGCCCTGGAAAGCAGTAAATGTGGTTCATGTTCAGTCACTGACTTCTGTCTCTTCGACCGCACTGCGAATGTGCACAGTGAAAGATTGCAATATGTACTGTAAATAAATTACCTCTGCCATGTTTGGCCTTCTGTGCTAGTTATGCTGGAGTGAGAGTGTTTCCCCCTTCTCATTCTGCTTTTCATTATCAAGTGGTGAGTGATAACACAGAGACCCAGCACCCACCATGGAGCTGTGACATGGAAATTGCGATGCACTGACTGACGAGTTTTACTCAACAACACAAGAAAGTCAATATTATTCTCCATCTAAGATGCCTTTTCTTAGGTTTCTTAGAGAGGCAAATACAATTGCTGTGCTTGTAAAAGCAAACAATTCAGATGAAAGGAGGCATTTCAGCAGTTTGTTGTTCCTCATGTCCATGCAAGTGAAGCAGTTCATGGGAAAGAGCTGTTTGTTTATATTCCCGACCAAATGCCTAATGCACTGCACATGTAATGTATTTTTCTCACTGTCTGTCTGCTACAGCCATGATGTGTTCACACAGATATCCATGCAGTGTGAACATGCATGCTAAGGCTTTAAGTCCATGAGACTGGTTTGAGTTAGCTGGCTACATATGTGGCCTATTATCCGGTCTGATCAGTGCTGCACAGTAGTTGATGGTGACGGCAGAAGCAGATGCTCTGCTAATGCATCAGATTGAAGTTGGACATCCATTACACAAACTATGGCCTAATGACCGCTATCTGAATTTCCCGTCCGGTCTCTTTGAGCCAACGTGATTCTTCTTCCTCTGCTTTTATCTGCTCTGCTCACTTCCCCTGGTCTGTTCCCACTGCTGATGCTGACCCGACATGTGCGCCTGATCACTGTTAGCAACCAAATATTTGCCTTCATCTCTAAACCTTCTCACCCAAACCACTTCACACGCACGCACATACACACACACACACACACACACACACACACACACACCCACACAAATTCCCTTCCTCCACCTTCAAACCCATAATAGCTAATAGTTGGAACATTCTTGTGGTGATTCAGTTTATTGGAGGCTGTCCACCTTCAGCTTTCTCGGTTACATCAAATGCAGTTGTTTCAGAGCTTTCCGATGAGTTGAACTCACCTCATTATTTGCTTATTCAGTGCATATGAAATAAAGATAATTACATCATTTCCTAATTAGATCAGTCCCCATGGCTTTGCTTTTTCTTTCTGCCCATCATTTAGTTTGGCCGAAACATACAGTGGGGGCTGAACACAAAAGAAAGGATAGGTTTTAGCATTGGATGTTTGGGTGTGTGTGTGTGTGTGTGTGTGTGTGTGTGTGTATGTGTGTGTCCCTGACTGGACTGCAGCCAGTGCCAGTGAAAGAATGCATTCAGTCATTAATTCTTCTTTGTTTCTATACTACAAATGTAGCTAAATGTGGCACAGAGATCAAGCAACACTGGCACAGCCTCAGTCCATCGGGTGTATGAAAGAAACCAACCGGTAAGCATGCTGTCGTAAGCTAACGTACAAAACTACACGTTGGAACATGTAGAAGAGGAGCAATCTTCCACTGTGGTCAGATAATAAAATAATAATAATAAAATTTGCTGTTGGACCCTTATGGACCACTTCACAGAGTATTACAGTATTACAAGATCAGCTTGTAGTAACTGCAGTATTATTAAGCTTTGGGGTCCCGTTTTACAATTGTGATACAGAAAAAAAGTCTGCATTGACGTTATGCATGATATACACACACATACATACACACATACTACATCTAATTCTTCAGTTCTTGAAATATGAGCCTCCTGATTGGTGCTATATGGGTAAGTGGATGGGATGGGAGGATGAGGAGGGCAAGCTTGCATGGGCTTGAACTTCCTTCCTTGTTCTTCCTGAACAAAACATTTGACTGACCAATCCCAGAGACAGCGGAAATGTTGCTGACAGTCTTAGATTGTGCACAGTGGTGTTGTGTGTGGTCTTCTTGTATGTCTCTGTACAAGCCAGCACACATGCAAAAAACCTGCATTTTTATCTGTCTCTTTGTGACGCACACATACACAGCTTTATGTGCGTATGTGTTTTTCGATTTCTATGAGGGTTGCAGCTTCCCTAAATAGACAGATGAGGAATGCTGTTTTATTGGTTCTCACTTCGATCCACAAGGTGTTGCTTTAAGGTTAGAGCCAAGGCGTTAGGACAGAAATAGGATGAGCTGGGTGAGATCAGGCTCTGGTCTGTATTAACTTTAAAGAGTGCTGCTCAGTGATGTAAAGGATGCAGGTTTTATCTTTAAAGGAAAAGTTCAGCCTATTGGACGGTATTCTGCTTTCTTTCCAAGAGTGAGATGAGCTGATCCATTTTAATCTCATGTCTGTGTGCTGTACAGAGTGAAGTGAGAATATAGTTAGCCTATAGCAGATAGACCAATACAGATCCATCTGCTATTAGGCTGCTGAAAGCACACCTTTAAAGCTCCAGAATTAAAATGTCGAATCTTATTTGTTTTCTGTGCTGTCTTACAGACATGTGAAACAACAATTTGTGGTTTAAGGGGGAGTCGATGCTACATCCATGTCTTGGCAACAGTCACTCCTGAAGTCATGTTGTTACAGTGAGGATGCTGGGTTTGGTACCATTGTGGCCTAACAGAGACCTACACTAAAACCTGTGCAAAGAAAAAGTATCTGGTCCCCTGCGTTATAGCTTGAGACACTACAGAGATGGATAAGCTAGTGTCTCCCTGCTGAACAAATGGATGAACCGTTATACTTACATACTTTTGTATTAATCAAACAAATGAGAAGCAGGTGCCTGTTACCCCTGCGTCCTCTCTTTATGTTAAGCTGGGCCAGGGGTCGGCAACCTTAACAGCGTCTGCACATCAGGGCTGCATGCCGTCACCCTCATCTTTACACAGGATCATAAGCTGTCATCTGTGAGGCGTGCACGGTGTTTGTTTTAAAAATGAACAAACTAAAATAGAATACATTTTCATTACTCATTAATTATTTTCAAATGCTGCAGGGAGCCGCATCAAAGGATGAAAGAGCCGAATGCAGCTCCAGAGCCCTGGGTTGCCGACCCCTAAACTAGGCTAACCATGTCCTGCTTTCAGCTCAAGACATGAGGCTGATACAGGAATACATGTTGGAAATAAATCAAATATTATTCCAAAATGTTCAACCATTTGTAATTGAGTTTGCAGCATTTTGTACTAAGGATGTGACTTTACATGACACCAGGGGGGATTTTCACGTAGCTGCTAAAGTGGAAGTTTGGACTTAAAGGATGATTCTGTTATTTAAATGATTAATTATTCATACTTTTTTTTCAGTCTAAAGGTGTAACAGGTTAAAAGATTTTTGAAATGGGTTGCAATGGCTGTGATGTAATCCTTGGGGGCAAATGTAACTGTCACAGTGACAGAATAACACTACCTAACTGATCAAGAAAACATTTCACCCTGTTTTTTTGGAGCTTGGAAAGGTGTCTGTGTGTGTGTGCATGCTCGTGTGTATGAGTGTGTGTTGAGCCTGTTTGTGCGGGTTCATGTGCGAGTGTGTGTTTATTACAGTGTATCACAGTATTTCAAGCACACTGTGTGGAAGCTCAGGAAGCTGGTGATGGATGTGAAACACACATGCAAACAAACACACACACTAAGTGCAAAGGTGCATATGCATACACACACACACACACACACACACAAACACACACACACCTCTTGATTTGGGAATCCACTGACTGTCCTCACTGTCAGAGGGAGTGACCCTAACTGCTCGATTATGTTCCTTCTGCCCATAAAATGTTCTTGTGTCCATTTCCTGGAAGTATCAGGAGAAAGTAAAGCAGAAACATTGACTGTGGTCATAATTATGCATCTGAGCATCTCCACACTTCAGCATGATACTGCCTGAACAAAGTGGTCTAACTGCACAGTGTTGCCCTGAGGCAACGAACCAAAAAGCAAACAGAACACAGTTTTTGTATAGAAATAAAAACAACATTGTTCTTTACACATTCATGTGCATGCATATATTTTTTATAGAAATATATTTAAAAGTGATATTTATCTTGCCGAGTCCGAGTCTCATACAGCTTTGTTTCCTGAAAAGTTGTTCCACCCCACACAAAAGGCCACAACCTCTACAGCCCCTCAATTTACTAGACACAAGTCATGTCTGGTGATATTGGTAGATTTTTTTTTTTTTTTTTTTAAATTGTAGGGGAGGTGTTACAGTTACTAGTGGCCTTATAAAAAAAAGTTATTAAATTTCTTAAATTACTGATTACTTCGACCAAAAAGTAATGTGTTACTGTGATAAGTAACGTCTTTTTCACTTTTTAATTGTCTACTTGGAAGTGCTGCCACACTTAACAGTGCAGAACAATGTGATCAAAATCTCATATCACGATAAAGGTTATTTGATATCCCGGTAACGTTGCATATCATGATAGCACCACTGTTCTGTGTCACATTTAATGAATAATAGTTGATAGAAAATGACCACATGGAAAGAGCTGTTTTTAATTATGCACCCAACAGATAAAAGGAACTTCTATATTTGCTTATATTTCTGCTTTTATTCAGGACCTTTCAGAACCCAAATTTTCAATTAATTGCAGCAAAATCTAAAAAAAAAATGATTCAAGCTGTTTGGAGCACTCGACTGTATCTCTGCGGCTCTCATCTCTCTCTCTGCTGTTTGACATGGTTACTGCGACGAGGGTAAAAGATGCTAGTGGTGTTTCAGCGTGTTGTGAGGTCAAAGTACAGTTTTCTGGTCCATGTCACCCTCATACTGAGACCACATCCATGCCACAGAAGAAGGTATGAGCTCCTCATTTTTTATGGGCTGGTCACCTCCTGTTCAGTTACCCTGTTCCGTGTCACATTCACTCTCCTCCATGGTCACTTTGCTGCTTGCGTCCATGCCATGTGGAATCCAGATGATCAAACATTTTCCCATCATGCATGCCTGGTGCTGGACTCAGTAGTTTGTTAAGTTTGCAATTTTATGTTCCAAAATTCTGTTGTTACTTTTTGATAGTGTTTGTAATGTGTCTGTTCAGAACTTGGTGGTGTATTTCACTTACAACCAGGTCTCTGATCCTGACCACCTGACTGTACTCACTTAATGTAAAAACTAGTCAACTCAAACTTTGCTGCTCTGATATTTTAAATCAAGTGGTTGCCGAGTGGGGATTTTAGGATTCACTGTGTGTCCCCTTGTCTAAATGTGAACTACTGTATGTGAACGGTGGTCAGGGTGGTGGGATGGTCCAGTGGGGGCGCTGGAAAATTTCCCCTATTTTCAAATCTCACTGTTGACAGGTATGTGATTGCAACTGTATTATTCAGTTTGAAAAAGTAAATAGTTATTTTTGTAGTTATTGCCAAAACTAGTGGAAAGTAGGCTTCCCTCAACACTGATGGAGACCCAGTCAGAACTAAAGGGGCGTGAAGATTAGTCTTACCTTTTGCCATTTAGCTGGAAAAACGATTGCAAAGGAATGGCACTGTTGCTCTGTAACAGCTGGATATGGATTTAAAGAACTGATCAAAGGTGATATGTCAGTACTGTGATCACAGCTTCTCTCCACAGATTTTTGTGAATATTTTTCTCCTGTTATTTTAATTCAAAGAGACTTTGGCTCTTCTTTAATTCTTTAAATGGCCCTTTTTCTCAGGAGTGTTCTCATTTCTTATTGTTGACACTTCAGACCAACTGTACATTCATCCGAGCCTCTGCCTACTATATACAAAACTTCCAGTTTTTAAAGAAAATCACACAATGTGGTCCAGTGCGTTTTATAACTCCTCTAATCCGTTCTGTATTTCCAACCAGACCATCAACATTTAAACATTTTGAGGGTTTGTTAGTCCATGAGGGTTCTCACAAATATAGCAACAGACATTTTTTGTGTGTGTGTCTATTTTGAGCTTGATTGGAGAGAGCAGGACTGTGCAGAGTTCTCCAGCTTCCTCATCATTAGCCCAGCAGGCCCCAGGACTCATTTCCTCCATTCATACTATTGTTGTGCCTCCCCAGAGATCTCCATCACTCGCTTCTCTCTCTTCCCTCCTCTCACCTTTCATCCTGCTGCTCTCTTCCCCTCTTTTTTCCTTGCGTCTCTACTTTACCCTCTTCCCCACTTTCCCTCTGTCTACAGTCTTTTGATGTTTTTCTCTATACTTGGTAATCATCAGAATGAATCCCGCAAATACAATGAATGTTTAGGCCCCCCGCAGGTCTTTCTCTCTCTTGTTTTGTAGACAGTGTGTCAGTGGCGCTCTTAAAATGGCTTTGAATGGAGCCTCCTCATCCTCATTCCAGTGCTCTGTAATTGTGGAGGAGCTGCAATACAAGCAAATCTGCTATGTGCATGCTAGAGCTGAAGACCAAACAGTTTACTGTATCACAGTCATCTCAGCTTGACTCAAATGTCACATGTTTACCTGTGACTGCATTTCTTTTGTATCAGAAGCTATATTTTACATTTCTTCATCATCCAACTGACATATCACCTTGCATTGCAGCTGGATTTGTGAGGCTTCAAGTTATGCACTTGTGGCTAAACAACAGTGGTTTGGACCAATCACCATCTATGAGGAGCTACCAGCAGCAGCTGCAGGCACAGTTTAGGTCTGAAAATAACAATGGCAGCTCCTAAAGAGGTTAGCACAGATGCTGGTAGGATCAGTAACATCAGAGGTGGAGAGCATTTCTTCATTGAAAGAAGAGCAACAAACTGCACTGATGGCTTTCCTCGATGGAAAACATGCTTCTGGTCTTCTCCCAACTGGCATCAGCAAGAGTCATACCACATCATTTGGTTTGCTGGTTTCATTGGTTGAAGTTAGCCCATGACAGACAGTGATATTTGCCAAGCAGTTTTTTAAACTAAAACTGCTTCCTCCTTTCCAAGGAGGGCGTCCAGATGGTTCTGTGTCACAAACCACACAGCAGGTTCACACAGGAGACCAGAGTGCATTCCCGTGTGGAAGGAGTTATTTTAATCTATAGTTGCCAGTCAAATGAAATAATCCTCCCGCGCCCTACCACTAACCTAACCAAGTGATTCTGGTGCTCCAGCAAGCCTTATTTTGAAAGTCTAAGTGGGTGTTGCATATTTTTAAGGCTAACTTGACTGCAGAATGAGAATGTGAGGCAAAATGTGACAGAGATACTGTGGGGTCTGTTCGATGCTTTGGCATGATACTGGGTTGAGAATATTCCTACTTTTTGATATCAATGAATAAACATTGAAGCCAAGAACACATCATTTAAGGAACCCTTGGCTGTTTTATTAGGTTTGAACTCCTTTTATTAACAGACTTAAGTAATGCTGCTTAGAAATGCCAATGATTGGCATTTCATAGGTAGTACAGATGTTCTCTAACAGTTTTTAAGGGAAAAAAAAGAAAAGAAAAAATATTTTACACATTTGCGTTTTTTTTGTGTGTTTTTTTTTTTTTTTTTTTTTGCCTCTGTATACACAGGTTTTCAACACACCGCAAATATCTGTACATGAATGGACAGAGGAAAGTGTCTGTTCCAGGGTTATAAGAACCATGTTGATGCCATGCCAGTGCCAGTAGGCCTCAATTGTTGCTAGTACGTGTTAAACAAAAATGCCAAAGCCTGAATCACATAAAGAGCAGGTTAGGGTGGCTGATGGAGCGGTAGCAGCAAGCACTGTAGGCATTAGAGATCATTAATCCAGATTTAAAAAAGATGCAGTTAGTTTTTGCCTATGATCTCTTTTCTGTGCTGATATTCTCACTATGGCAATTCATGAATGAATGTAAAGTGATGAAATACATTGATCTTCAGTGTCTTTCATTTTGATATAATAAGATGCTGTTCAGTTGTAATGTAAGTTTAAACATGAGACATTTTCCCCAGATGGGTTTAGTCCTTGTTGAAACTCCGCATATTTCAAAATGCAAGTTATTATTGCCAATCTGTACCTGTCTGTGAAGCTGTCATTGAAACACAAAGCTATTTCTAAAGGAGGGAGAAAACGAGTTATGGCCAAGCCAAGTTCAGTTCCCCTATCAAGTATGTCATTTATTCTCATTGCTTACGCGGCCATGACTCCAATCATTCACTGAGGAGGAAGGTGTAGAGGCCAAACGCGGCAGACAGAAATTGGGTTTTGAAAAGGATGAATGAGACTCGCTGAGAATTTATTAAGCCCAAACGCCAACAAGTCCTCCAGCTCTTTAGTGTTGCACCTCAGTGTGCCCTTGGTGGATGCTGCGTTTCTTTGTAGTTTCTGTCTACAGAGATTCTGTATATTTACAATCATTGCTCAAATCTAACAGCAGTGCTGATCAGTCAGGAGAAAACAGTAGATTAATTGCATTGCACTCAAAAACAATAAGTTCAGGTGAGGTTTTATTGCAGGATGTGTATACAATCTACCTACAGCCATTAACAATGGAAAACAGAATACTGAGCAGGAATTAGAAGTGGGTGATTAGTGATTGACTTGGAGGGAGGAACAATGGATTGGTTGCAGTGGAATTGTAGAAATATTTTCTCCTGGTGCTTTGACTTCGCTGTTTTCTCATTGGCTTGGGTGGCTGGCAGAGAGGGGAAATGGGCTTTAACACCAGACAGTGTACACAGCAGCTGGAGGAGCAGTGGCTGTAAGGTAACTGTAAGAGACTGTGACCCTGAGAGGAACACCATCTGTTATGGCCACAGTGTCTGTATAAATTCACAAACATTATTTAAAAAAAAAAGAAATGTCTGAGCACTATACAAGATGGCAGTGAATTCAACAGCTTGTTTTATCTCATGGCTATTGAATTATAATAACAATAAAAACACATTTCACCCATTATTGCTTTTATCCAAGCAAGTACAAAATGGTTGCTTTTGAGCAAAGTTTCCCTGATGAAGCCCTTACTGGCTGAAACATGCAGACGTGTTCGGGATGATAAACTCTGAGGACCTGCTGTAAATCCTCCAGAAGCGATGGAGCCTATCTGACATGTGAGCATCGCTGTCAAATGTATGTGCATTTAAAAGATAAAAATAGGGTTGTCATATCCAGTTTGCGTCTGTAATGTATCTGTGTACACATGACTTCAGACTCGGATAACAATGAACCAATTCATCGAAAGGTCGTCACAGATGGATTCATATTTAACTTCATTCAAGGCGGCGATGATTAATGGCATGATTAATACAAAGCAGCATTGAATTTTGCAGCAGAGCTCGGTGCCCTGCAGTGCAGCCTATTGTTGCTCTTTCACAGCCTCATTAGAAGAATGTTTCACTGAAGCTATTTTTTTCTCTGTCTGAGAGAGAGAAAAAAACATATTCAGGATTTGAATCTACATCTCTAATATGTCTAAGAGGGACCTCAGAGACCATCTGCTCCAGGTAAGAGGACAGAATAACTCCTTACACCATGATACAATTCTGCCTCCACTGTCAATAAGGAGAGAAAGATGCAGAGCACTAACATCCAGTGCTCCTCTAGACTTCTTTCAAGTTATAATGGACGAGCTTATTTATGACTGTGCTGCACTGATATGGAAACAGTCATGCACCGGTTGCTCCAAGTGCGTCTGAGTCACATGATTGTCCCAGGGCAACGAGAGAGCAGCCCCTCTGTCATGCACAGACAAGTGATTTACAGTGAGAGACTCCTATTTCTCACAATGCAGTTTACATTTCCTGCCCGGCCTTGAGAGTTATCGTGGAACAGTTTAGTGGTCGGGGATTTGACTCGCTGAGTCCCAGAGCAGCGCTCGGAGAAACAGGCCTCTCTAAATGTTTGGTCCTGACGGATGACTGCTGGTGAGTGGGTGGCCTCTCAAACTGTTGAGCCTTGTTGCTGTTGCACAGATGGAAGCATCTGTGCTTGTTTGAGTCAGTGTTTATGTATGGTGTACATTCTGCACAGCTGGAAAGATTCTCAAGTAAAAAGCTTCTTATCAGCATCCCCTCGAATTCAGAGCCATACATTCACATCCGCCCACATTAGGATTTTTTCTCCGTCTCATCTCTTTGCTACCCTCAGACTAGCTGGCCAGGCTGGTAGGCATGACTCAATCTGTGCAGTTAACTGACATCATCTCACAGGAAGCCAAATAAAAACTGTTGGCTCTTGGTGTTTGTGATCTCACCTGCTGCTGTGTAGCAGTTGTGATGGAACTGAGTTTGGAGAACTGGTATTCGAGCTGAATTTAACCTTAACGTAACAAGAATGATCTCACAGCACACTACAGTTAACTGATATATCCGACAACTTCAAATTCGATACCCACTGCTATGGCTAACCATACACACAGTGTCACTGACTGATTCATTCATCACATGCACTTGTATCATGTTATCACAGAATCCGAAAAGTAATGAGTAATGCTTCAGTTTATAAGAGCATAACATTCAGTTTTTCTAATTTATTTCTCCTTAAGAGGCATTTGAAGTTGGAAACGTCATTATTTATAAATGCTGTACCATCTGGTTACAAATGTAAACTTCACAATACTATATTTAGTTAGAGCTAAATATTAAATCTGGACTCCACCCTTTTTTATTGCTGCACCAATCAGCAAATGTGAATATTCTGCACGTCTTGTGCATCATTTTATGCACATTTCACATTACACAGTTTTAAATTATTATTATTATTATTTTAGCTCCGTAAATCTGTGCCAAGATACAATACCGCTAACCTAAACCATAGACCATGATCATGATTTTTGGTGCTGCTCATAAACTGCTAGGCCGGCTGCTGAACCTCCACATGTAGAACATGAAGCTTCTGGTCAGCTGAGTGCAGAGAGTCTCTGTGAAACTCACCAACACTCCAGCTGCTGCTTCTCTACTGCAGCTGATGATTTGGCTCCTTTCTCCTCTTTAATTCTCACACAATTTATCATGGCTTGCCACGATGGGACTTGTAATGTAGTGAAGTATAACACATGGGGTAATAAGTATTTTAAGAAAAATTACATAACAGATTTTTAAATACTCAAAAAAAGTACTAGTACAGAAAAACAGTTTGTTACATTAAGAAGAGTAAATGTAATCAGTGACTTCGACCCCCGGTTAAAAGGTCAGTGTCAGGTGGGTATTTGTGCTTCTGCATTGTTTACACATGTGGTCCACGGTGTCAGGTAGGTGTTAGTTGGAAAAGCAAACTGTTTTCCTGCAAAGGAAGTGAGGCATTATAATCACACATACACGATAGGACTGTCCAAAAACCTGCACAGTGCTCGCATTGTTTGACACTATAGACGTCTTATTAGTCAAGAGTCAGAAATGCCATGAACACCAGGCTGGACCTTTCCTGAAGCAGCTTCCTGCTGTTTCCTTTTGCATTCTAGCTTTGTATCACATCTTATCTGACAGCTCTGAGATATTTCTTTTGTCAGCAGTTCTATGAAGCCCTGACCAAGGGTGAATTCTGAAGTCAGACATTAAGGCAGGGGGGTTGATATGGTGTGGTAGGCTTATCTTGGACTTCCAGTAAATGTCCTGACATCTGTGATGGCGCTCAGTATTCATCCAAAGGGCTGCTTTATTACAAACGATGGCATGTAGCATGTGGCCTTGAGCTGCTGTGTGATGCTTCATGTGTTTAATAAACTCAAAGGAAGCAGTCTTACACACAACTAACTGTGAACAACAAACAGAACGACAGTGCTGATGTAAAATCCTGGACACATTTAGTGATACAAGAACACGTTATTGTAAAATTCAGACCTTTTTCTAGCACATTTCACACCTGCTTGAGCCACATAGAAGCAAGGAAAGGGGACTCCTTCTGACACTGGAATGATTATTTCGATGTTTTGGGCTAAATATTTTACTGGATTGGGTTGTCAAGGCCATTGCCAATATAACCAGACAGTCTTTGTCAGAATGTTATGATCGGTGAATTACTACGAGACTTCATCTGTTTCTTTGTTGTTGCCATTGATTGTGCCCGCTGTTCTGATTGCTTGAAATGATTTGCGTGAAAATGATTTTGGGACTCACAAGAAATGTACGGCTCCAAAGTTTGACATAGCCATTGAGTGCATAGACAGGCGGACTACTTAATAGTCTGAAAGCGTGAAGACGGCTGTAGTTTTGGCTGTATCCATTTATTATGTGATCACATAATAACATGATGATAACATGCTCTCACATGACATACTCTTCTCATTGCAGCATATATCCAAAGCACCCTTTGCAATATGTCTGTGCTCATTAACTGACCAGCCTTCAGTGCTGCGCTCACTCCCTGGCTTTGCCATGCATGATGCTACAGTGGCAACCGACAAGCAATGCTACAAATGCTCTAATCAACTGCGGCAGCTCAAATGGTGACTTTGATAAGTTTTGGTCTGGATTTGGGCCCCACCACAGTATTGAGAAAGCTCTCATTGTTCTGAAACTGATTTAGGGAAGATTTCAGTTCTAGCCTTATTAGATCTCAGTTCGACCTTTGACCATACAATACTGGACAGACTGGAAAACTGGGGAGTCCTAAGGCACAATACTAAAACAGTTGAAGTCATAGCTTCAGGACGGGAACTTTTTTTGTCTCAGTTGGGAAAATTAATATTATGCATATCAACAGACCAACATCATGTGGAATTGATGTAGAATTGGTATGATTAGAAGGGAATTGCAGTGGATGTACAGGACAGCTGTGAATTGATTGTTGTGGGAAGGTGGGTGTTGGTGGTTTTGCGGCAGTACACAATGGCTGCATGGGGGTTGCAGCAGGGAGAACTGGACAGGGGGAGGGGCTGATGACTAATCAAATCTACTGAAGAAAGAGTACAGATCAGTCATCCATTTCCGTCCTTCACAGGTCCTTGTAGGCAGAGATGGTTTTAAAGCCTGTCCAGACTCTGCTTCATCTCATCTTCCATCTTCCTCCTGTAGCAGTCTTGTCCCTCCCTGATTCTGATGAATCAGTGATGCTAATTTTTTTGCAGAAAATTGTATTGAAAGCTGGACTTTGGAAACTTGTTTTCTAAAGTATCCAATCAAAATCAAATCAATGGCAGTTACTGCTCACTGCTGTGGGTGTGTGCTTCGTGCTACTGGGTTAGCTGCTGAGCAAGAGTCTGTCACTGTGCACTCCTTTTCAGCCAAGGAGTGTGTACAGGAGTGCAGTGTATCATTGTCATGAATGACTGTGTACAGTAACATAAAATAAATGGATATTGTTAGTACCCTCAGCTGTCAAGCAAGTATGTTAGCATTGGGAAACTTTGGCTGCACTTTTGCCATTCTTTTGCAACTAGCTCGCTATAGGTTGAGTAATATACCTGCCTTTTGAGCAAGACTGGTCATGTGCAATGAGTGAAGGAGCAGCATGCACAAAGGTAGGCTGGTATGAAAGTAGACAGGCAGCTAGGTATTGAAATAATTGGATTGGTTAATTTTCAGGACTGCAACAATCACAAATAATGGATTTTTTTTCTTTTTTTTGTCAGAGATTTATGCTGTGGAGATGTAAAGAGAATTTCAACACACATGTCCAAAAAATATTCTAAAATGCATTATCTCCTCTAGCTTTTAATGAGAATGCTGAAACATTTTGGAAATTGGAAATGTGTCAGCAGCAGTGTAGGTGGTATGCCTATGCTCGTACAGTGGATACAGCGATGAGAAACTGGTCACAGTTTTGTGATACAGACAATAACACTGGCACCTGTTAAGAGCTGCATTGTTTTTTTGTGTGAAAAAGAGGAGGTATTTTTTGAGGGAGAGTGGAAAGAAGAATGAAACCGAAGGATTAGTGAAAGTGTGGCAGGGGAAAGTGGATTGAAGGGATTTGAAGAGAGTCTGATGCTGCTGATTCACAACACTGCACAAGACCCAGCAGAGCACCTACACACAGAGAGAAGCTGAAAAACTTCATGATTCAGTCTAAAATAAAACCAAACAATATGACCGGGTGTGATGGTTGGCAAGTCAGGGTGTTGGAGGGAAAAGGTGAGTAAGAGCATGCATTGTATGTCACGAAGAGGAATCTGAAGTGCTAATGGTAAACTTGGGTTTATTATTTACTTGTTCAAGTGTTACTAAATGAAATAATTTCAATAGCAGTATTGCTTTCGGTGCAATAATAAGACACACACACACACACACACACACACACACACACACACACACACACACACATTTTATGGCATTAATCTGTAGCTGACAGCACAGAAATAACCCCTTGGTTCCTGGCAGGACACAAACCAGAGGTATTGTGGTTCATGGTCAGCACCTATGGTATTCATTTCCAACAATTTGGTTGGATTCAACGACAACTGCCTCTGGATGTAGTGGCTTGTATAATTTTTGTCTTGGAACTTTTTCTGGTTTTTGAAGTTATCTTTGTAACCTAACATAATTATGACCCAAAATCTTAATTTCCCGAAGCATGACTTGTCGTGGGTATGGCTAAAAATCTACTGTCACCCTTCCCTCCACAAGGCAGACTTGTTGACCCTTAGCCTTAAGCTTAGTGTATCTAATCCTTTTCATTTAATGCACCATATAGCACATTATCGTCATCATATCGGCTTAATGTCTCTGGTGAGACTCTTAGCTGTTTTCTCACATTTCCTTGTCTAGCTAATTTTATTCAACCTAGCATGTGCCTGAATACTCGTACATTTTTCTTGCTCATTTGTCTTCACATTTAAAGTGAATTGGACACTTAAGGCTCGCTCCTAACAGCTCAAAATGCATCCCTGTCCTTTTGGTCTTGATTACAGCATCAAAGACTTCAACATTTGGGTTTGTGGTTTTGATCAGAGCAAATCATATGCTCCTCTAATAATACATCTAATCCTCTATGTTTCCTAGTCCTTTCCAGCAAAACCTCTTCCTCAGTTGTCAGTTCGTACACAGCCATACATCGTTGGAAGGCAAAGAATCTTGATAAACCATTTCAAGAGCAGTTAAAATCAAGAACAACAACTAATAAATAACCGATTCTAAAATCGGAGCAACTCATCTATGCAACTGGCCACTGGCCTTTTATTTTTTGGAAAACCACGCATGCACGCCAAAGAACAGTGTTTGATTCACTTTGGGTATGCCTTGGATTGATGTTTTGGCATAAATTTACAGGACTGGGAAGGGGTTGCTCCAAGAGCTGCTTAATGCCAAAACTATGCGTACATGCCAGTTCCTTTATTTGATCATTTCACACTTGTTGCTCAAGATTCGAGCTTGAGATGCAAATATTGTCCCTTTCTGCTACACAAGAAATAGTCATGTCTAGTCACTAGTCATGCCTCCATGAAAGACGTTCTAGTGTTCTTACTTCTTATGCTCAGACCCTTTATTGGAAACCTGTGATTGGACACTGCACTGGATTGGATTGCTCTGACATTACGTCACAACATCATTGTGGTTTGATACAATCATGGTCAGACAACACAATCAGAATCAGATTCACATACAAGGAATTTGAATTGCACTCAATGTATTTATGGCATTAGTTTACAAAAACACTGTGTCAGCAGTGGTAACTGTGCACCCTTATTAGTATTTGGACATCTATGGGGAAATGCAAACTCCCACAACTCCATTGTGCTTTTTGAAGTGTTTCAGTAGGTGTCTATTATAGCCCACTAGGCAATCTTAGAGTGGAGTGTTAAGCCTCTGTTCATAAGGTAATGATTTTCTTCAATGGGAGCAGTACAAAAGATGTACTGAAATGTATCGATCATACACTAACATTCAAAAGTTTGGAATCACCTGTTGTATTGTTTTTCTTCTTTCATTCAATAATCAATATTTTTACAAGAAACAGACACCAAATGTATTATATACATTTTTAGCAATAAAAACAATAGATTAGCTAAACCATTGTGTTTTTTTATGTTACATATTCAATTAATACAGAGTAAACGTATACAAAAAATCAAAATACATATACAAATGTGTATTGTATTTCAGTTCATTTCTTTGTTTGTTTTGTTTTAATTTAGATATTTTAAATCTTCCATACAACTGTTGTAGAGAAAGAAATTCTGCCTTAAAATTAGTTAGAATTTCCAAGTAAACCCCTTTACATTCACATGCTGCTCATACGAGCTTGTGTGGTTCATGTCAGAGTCAAATTTGTACTCAGTGTAATACTTGATATGTCCCTAGAGAAGACTGATAAACCAAGCACAGTATCAGGAAGTCAGAGAGGATCCAGGAGGACGCCTCATCTTACAAAACCTCAAATCCCCGTGCTGATTTTCAGCTCTCACTTCAGCCTTGAGCCCGTGCTGAAGGAGTCGGTGGTCAGCCTCACCCTGCTGTGAGGATGAGGGCTGCCTTTCCAAAAGAATTATGCTTTGTAAATGTGAACCCTGGATTATGCATGAAATCACTATAGAAGCTTCCCTGCAAGAAAACAGGGATTAAATGTTCATTATTCGGCAGAAAAGGAATTATAGTGTTTGCGTAAAGTGCTTAATTGCCTGTTTGATTCATGAGTTATGTATGTCAGAAAAGTAAGAGGATTTCAACAGTTTTTTTTTTCTCATTTTGTATAACTGGCAGCAGCCCATTGAATATTAAACGTTGTTTTGCATGAATCCTCAAACAATTCTATGATATATGTGCATGTGCTGTGAACGTGTCTACCTGACAGCAAAGAGCACGATGAGTCAGACCAGAGCTGTCAGTCTCTGGCTTAGCTGTTTCCTTTGGCAGGGCTGCAGCGGAGGGACTATGACAGACCTTTGTATATGTGTGTGACTGTGTCTGTCTGTACTTGTGTAACTGTTCGTGTGTCCATGTTTGAATGCCAAGCTCCTCTGGAACCTGTCATTCAGGTAATGAGCCCAGTGCTTTTATCAAAACAGCTGGAAGCAGCTCACCAAGCCGCCAGCCTGCTCAGTAACCTGCAGGAAGTCAGTGCAGTGTATTGATGCACTGATATATATATATATATATATATATATATATATATATATATACACACATACATACAGAGAGAGAGAGAGAGCTCCCCATAGGTCCCCAAAAGATCAGTTGGTAAAAACATACATTATCCATCTAACCACATAATAAATAATAGAGCATTCCAACTGGACATAATTATTGCTTTGGAGTAAGCCAAAGCCACTATAGCCACTATAATGTACTGCAAAACCAATGCAGTATAAAACCAAGAAATACAGTGCATGCCTGCCAATCCATAAATCACTAGATCTCCACAAAAAGCCAGTTTCATGGTTTAGTCATGAGATTTACTGACAATAAAAAGAAACAAATCAAGGTCGAAATGGCTGACCCATGAACAGTCTGTGTGGTATATTGTATATTGTCGACAATCTTTGCACAGTCAGTGGCATTTTGTATACTGTGAATTAGCATATCACATGACACTGTAAAGTGTAGTTTGAGTCAAAAACTGTCATAAATGTATTACTGTCTGTAGTATGTAGTATTGAAAGAACAATACTTTCCACTAATCTCTGAAGATGTTTGAGTTGAAAGAGAATTTATTCAAATTCCAACTATTCTAATTATCTAACTCCCACTGCTCTGTCATTCATTTCTCTCTGGGGGATGTCTTGTTTTTCTATGAGTCACCCTGTATTGAGCGTTTTGTCTGAGTGATTGTTTTTTTGGGATGCTTTAACCGTGCACTCTGTCTCATGCTTCTCGGTGCATGGAGAGCTGTTTTCTCTCTGTTTCTTCTCTGCTCTATGCTGGACTGTTACAGTGCATAACCATGATCTCCACTCTCACAGTATTGTTTTCCAGTTTCATTCTCTCATGGTGAATATCAGATGTGCTGTCTCTGTGTCATCTGTGCGCATATGATATAGTGTGATGCGTCATTGTGCTGTGACCCACTGGCAAGGTGTGGAGTGGTTATTGATTTCTCATGAAATGGGTGTGTGTTGTGTGTGCAGACCCATTGGGCCATGGACCACATCTTGTTTCCCCTTATCTAACTACTTGTGATAGCATTTAGGGGTGGAGCCTTTACGAAACAGAATTTTAGATATGTACTGTAATTCCAGTTTCTATGAACATAGGCACAGCCCTCTAAACTGTAGGCCCAACTGGTTTCTTTAACTGGCTGAAAAAAAAAAATACAGGTGCTGCACCAGTGGTTTAATGGCAGACTGGTCCCCATTGGAGAGTTAAGAGTTAACTGAAAGAGAGCAAGGTGTCGTCCTTCTCTTTCTTGATGACAATGGGTAGCAGGTGTCTTCCTTCTGCAGGCTGGAAGAGATCGCTGGATACACAAACAGCTGATCTCTTCCAGGACAATGTGCTTGGTGGACACAAGCAATCTGTTACTCATCCAGCGAGTTTAAGGACTGTTGCCAAGGCTACTTAATGTACAAACAAACGTTTGATCAGGAACATACACCTCCTGTAGCAACTTGGCATTGCAGTGGAAAGGCTAGGAAGAGCGGGGGCATGGTGATTCTTATATCCTTGATATCATCATGGTTGTTTCATAGGGATCCCCTTGAGTCACAATGGGTCTTGTCTTTTATGCACTGTTTGGTAAATGTTTGTGGTTAATGCGGTTTAGTTGTGGGACAGAAGTTCAGAAGGGTGATACAATCATCACATATCCACTGCTAGTCATCAGATGCCCAGCTGGTATAATCAGCTGGCCAAAGGAGGAGGTAAAAGCCACTGATATCAAGACAAGGAAGTTCCTCACAGTGCATGGAGGGTTTCATCCCAAGTCCAGCACCCTGAGACTGTACACTAAGGCCGTGGACTGGTGACTGTCAGGATGTCCATCCACTGTCCAGGTTGAAGCGACTAAGATCCAGAAGTACAAAGATGAAATGATGGGAATACTGAGCTTTGGAGCTACTAACCCTTAATATAACCCACAATGCAGAAGAGGCAGACTGACCATCATGGAGGGACAAGCCCCTTCATGCCATGTATCACCACCAGATGGAGGAAGTGGCTGACATCAAAAAATCCTACCAGTGGCTGGAAAAGGCTGGACTGAAGGACAGCACAGAAGCACAAATCATGGCTCTCAGTACAAGACTGGTGCAGGCTGTGCTCCTGAGACAGTTCAGCACATACAGTAGTAGCAGGGTGTAAGATGCTGGCGGGAAAAGCGTACATGGAACGCCACAGCCAAGTGGCAGACACAGTGTACAGGAACATCTGTACTGAGTTTGGGCTAGAAGCTCCAAGGTCAAAATGGAAGAACACCTTTTAAGGTGGTGGAGAATAACCAAGCCAAGATCCCGTGGGACTACCAGATCCAGACTGACAAGATGGTGGTGGCTAACCAACCAGACATTGTGTTGATAGACAAACAACAGAAGACTGCAGCAGTGATAGACGTAGTGATCCTGAGCGACAGCAACATCAAGAAGAAGCAACACGAGAAGCTTGAAAAATACCAAGGACTGAAAGAGGAGCCAGAGAAGATGTGGGGAGTAAAGGCAACTGTGGCACCAGTGGTAATCAGAGCACTGGGGGCTGTGACCCCCAAACTGGAAGAGTGGAAGAGTGGCTTCAGCAGATTCCAGGAACAACATCTGAGGTCTCTGTCACACATATATCATCAGTGCCACAGCATAGTGAAATCATCATCTACTTACATCACAAAAAGCTCTCTGGTTTCTTTCTATTCCAATATTATGATTCCTGAATGTCCCATAATGGTGTATTATAATGATATTTTTAACTGGATATGTGACGTGCATTGATGATGGTCATTATTGGAAGAAAAATAAAATGCATTAAACTTCTCAATCACATCATATAGTGATAAATGAGGCATCTTTCAGCAAGATATAGTCTTGGCTTGTCAGTGTTGTCATATGTATTGAGTGGTAGTGACTTGAAGCTGCTTGACCTAAAAACATTTCTCTCCTTTGACGTCATGAACTCACACATGTCATACTTTACAGTGGCCCTGCCTGCTGAAACAGCTTGTTGCATTTGGCAGCCAGCAGTTTTGCTGCACATGGGCTAAAAGCAACCTGGAGCAGGCTAGCTTGCTATATACTGAAATAAGAGTCTTTTGTTGGATATTTTGGTGCTATTTTGCCCCTTTCTTAGACAGAGCACAGTATAGAGGTGACAGGAAACTAGAGGAAGAAGAGATGGGCAACGGCATGCAACAATGGTCCCAGTCTGACTCAATCCAGGGAAGTTGCAATTATGGTCTGTTTCTTTTCTTCTTTTTTTTCTTTTTTACAATATTTCTCAGGCACTTTCCATTGGCAATATATTTTCTATAGTCTTTTGTATAAAATGTACATATGCATAGTCAACTTCTTATTTTTTTTATTTATTTATTTATTTTAATTTTCCATTGCCTTTGCTATTCTCTATTTTTTTTTATTTTTGATGCTGCCTGTAACACCAAGTGTCCCCTGCTGGGGGTTAATAAAGTTTATCTTAGTCTCATCTTATTTTATCTTGAACCCTTTAGCCACCCTCCAAAATAAATATCATTTTGAAAAAAAAATTCTTCATTTGGTCTCCTTTTAGTGATATGTGTAAAACATGTTTGATTTGCGCTGATTTGCCCATGGAAAACCTGAACCTGATGCGAAAGTAACTTTAGAACAGCCAGACACCGTCCAAACAGGCCAGATGATAATAGACCCAAATCAAAATGTGGTTAACCCAAATACAACCAAACAGACAGAGAACACCAACACTGACAGCGGCATGAAGCTCCACCAGTTCATACAATACAAATTGTATGATATTTTTTTCCTGCACTTCAAACTAAAGGCATCTTTTCATGCAATGACTATGATACACCATGAGATCAGAGCTGACAGTACTTGGTTCAACTCAAGTATTAGTGACACACAAGTCTAAAAAGTGCAGGACCCTACCTGGTCCTAATTAGAAATAATATAATTTGAACAGACTGCAACTCAGGTCCCAGGCTAGGTCTCGCTTAAAATAGACCTTGTGGGTCGAAAGGATTTCTACTCCCATCCCTAAATTGTCACTGCCTTTCAAAATGGACCATATTAGCATTTTCAGATCTGATTTCCTGAGTAACAGTGCCTTCCTAAATGCATGTGACAAACCAGAACATTTTGGATATATGTCATCAACAAGGCAGCACCTTGACAAAGTGCTTCACTTTTATGCACTGTTTGGTAAATGTTTGTGGTTAATGCGGTTTAGTTGTGGGGCAGACAGCAATGGAATAATTGGGGCGAATATAGATTTTCTTTTACATTCACATGTGATGACTTTCAAATGTCAGTATTGTTAAAATTTCCAAACAAATCCTTAACAAGACAGCAAACATTACATAGGCATTCAGTTTCAATGTGCTTGGTAGTTTAATAGACAGAGGAGGAAGGTGGGGGGGTTGCATGGGTCAAGCACAGGGGTTTCACTGAGGACACTGGGCGAGAAACCAAAAGGTTGATGCATTATGTAACTTGATATCTTAAAGTAACCATTTGACACTTCCAGAGCCATTCCATCTTTTGTGTGTTGATATTTTTGTCCTGTTGCTCTCTGTGGTGTCATTGATAAAGTCTCATGTGAATTCTGCTAAGGGAGCTTGTGCACAGTTTACCATATTGACTGTGCTCAGTAAACACAGCTCTCCCAAGCATAGTAAACAGCTGAAGTTTGCTATGAAGGGCACAGTGTGCTGCTGATCAGGGCTGGTACAGCAGGGTTTTACAAATGTCGGTGGCATTTTGAGGCCAGGTCTCCTAGTGTGAGGACTCTGCTGCAATCAGCCAGGGAATGAGCTTAATCGTTTATAATGAGTCCAGAGTCCAACCTGACAGCCTTATGAATGAGACGAACTTAACAGGTCAAAGTACTCCAGCAGATCCTCTTTCTATATCTACACTGCAAGAAAGGGGAAAAAATCAGCATTCTATTCAAACTGTATTTCCTCGTTGTTTCTAATTAAACTGTAGCTTCTCAGAGATAACCTGTCAATCACACAATCAGATTCGTTTTCCAGAGGTGTGGAATGAAGTCACACTTGAGCCACATTCAAGTCAAAAATATGATAACTTCAGACTGGAGTTGATCAAAATGACTTGCACCTGGACTTCATCACCAAGGACTCGTACCTTGACTGTGACTTGAATCTGTCGACTCGACAAACTTGATGCCCCAATGACAGAATTAAGATGAGAGAAGAAAAAGATGATAGAGGAATATGAAATTAAAATAGCAAAATATATAAAATAGAAACTATAGTATAGTGTTAGTTGTGTGATCAGTAAACAAAGAAAAAGATAGAAGTCCAAACCCTGCCTGTATTCACACCTCTGCAAACACGGCTGCTCGCTGCAGGAAGTGCTTGGTAGTCAGTTATGGGAAAAGCAGGAAGGCTATTTCTGCTGCCATGACACACTCAGGCTTTTAGGATTTATCAGCCAATTTTTTTGTTTGTTTGTTTGGCTCTCTCAGATGTGGCCAAATTCAGGACAAGTCTTTATAGATGTAAAGAGTAGAGTTGAGGTGTGTATGTGAGAGAAAGCGTTAATATCAGAGGTGAGCTCATGTCACTCATTTTCATTCTGTGGAGATTCCGATTACCATTTGCCTTGTTTCCTTTGAGTCCTGTTCATGCCACCAGGCCTCTGTTGTAGATGTCTCTGTCATGCTAAAAGCAGGTCTTTTCTATGGAGTGCAAGACTCCTCCACTCTGATAAATGTACCTAATCAATGGCATGCTGTTGGTGTACAATAGCTGTGTCCGCTACAACAGATGTTGTCAGTAAATTAGGAGGAATCTCCTGTTAAGTCGTTAAACTTTTGAAATGGCACGTCTTTGCATAAACATAGATTCAGGATTTTTACATCAGAGGGGGAAGGAGTAGAAGACATTTTAAGGATTTTAACAGGATAATAAACTTTTGTATGGGAAAACAATATCAGAGACACATTTTTAGTGAAAGTACAGTAATTTATATACATCTTCAAACATGTCCAGAGGGGATCTATAAGGAGCTAAAATATATGGTGAGGTCCTTTAAAATCCCAGCACTGACTACAAGTACGGGATAGGATTCCAGTCTTGGAGACAAATCCTATTTATACCTATTCACAGCCCTGGCCTCCACTTTTTTATTTTGTTCTGTGTGAACTTCTTCCTGATTTCATGACTGGAGCTGAATGTTGGCAGTGCACATCACTTGCTGATGTGGATTAGTTTCGTATAGACTTTTCTAGCAGATATAGTTGAATTTGCCATAGCCATTGGGTGAATAATCCTTCCTTGTGCATGAGTTTTAGGATAGTTTACACTAACAATATGGATCAAGATTGAATCCATAGGCACCTACAGTGAAGTAAACCAATGCATTAAAAAGACTTCTAAGAAGTGGATTGTATCCTGCATTCAAGTCTCTCATAAATATAAGGAGGCAGGCAGTATTTTCTAATCACATCAGACACACTCCCATATCAGTAAACAAGATGAGATAAATGCTGCTGGCTATTTTCACTCTGTATGAGCTCCTACAACCAAACACAGTGATGCAAGTCTGTTTACCAGCTCTGAAACTCTGCAGGAGATCAAGTGTGAAGCAAACTAATAGGATTTGCACTTGTACATGTTTCATGATTCTCAAACAAAGAGGGAAATCTATGATGCAACTTGGGATTACTGGAGGAAAAGGAAGGAATAAGGAGTTAATGAATCAATAAATAAATAAATCAGGGAATGAATAAATTAAGAAATGAAGGGATCGATAAATGAATGATGGGTTCACCCAACTGTGGCTAACCTGTAGCAGGAAGGAAAAAATGAGGAGCCATTCCAGTTGCATACTTTCGAGCTTTGTTGTCAATCCAGGACAAATCCATTCACAATATCTTCACTTAGCCAGATATCAGGACAACTAGATCTGTACAATTTTATATTAAGTGAAGAGCATAAAACAATATCAATGTTAGCTTATGTGGTCCAAATACATTATTCAGTCAGTGGCTGAATAGCTCAGATCCTGTGAGTTCAGGCACAGCTTCATTTCCCAAATCAGGTTTCTTATTTTCTTTCTGGTGTCATAAATGCTAATTAGTCATTAATGACACAGCAGCTCCCAACGCTTGAATGCAGAGCACCGCCTAATCACAACCCTTTGTCACTTCTTACATAGGTTTAGTTCAGCCGAAGAATGCATTCAAATATCTGTTCATTTGAATGAGTATTAGTGTTAGTATTTAGAGGTGTGATGAGACAAAGTAATCCAGTTATTCCCAGTATGTATTATGTATAACAGAATAATGTTTTCTTTTTTCATTTCCTATCAAATGAATCATCTCACAGCCCTTCTAATAAATGGTTTCTCACTTTCTAATAATCCAGCAAATTTGCGATTATGAACCCTTGAAAAGATGTTATAAAGGTTACCTTATTAGAAAGTGTTATCAATGGAATTTGCTCTCTGAGAATATCCCAGTACCACTATGAGTCCTCCTTATGGTAAATTGAGAAATATACTGTAAATGTCCAGGTCATCTAGGTTGTCAGTGGACACAGATTGCTGATACTGAACTATGTAGAGCTCACACAATAGGCCAGGCAGGCCGCCCGGGCCAAAAAAGCCTTGGCTGGACAGATTCTCCTCATGCCGATGTTATTACTGTCGGAAGTCTGTGATGACTGTTAGCCGGCTGAGGTCGACAACAAAAGGTGGTTTTATCCTGTTGGCGGAGTGCTAACGTGTCTAATTCCTCTCGAGCGGATCAGTCTGTCTCTTTTAATGCAGCAGGCAGAGAAGAGCAAGTGAATGCTGAGTTCCACCGCAGTGCAACAGTCCTACACACATGGACTGATCCTATCTTTGTGGGTACAACGTAACAAGGTTAAGTGCAAAGTGTTTCGCTCTGCCAGCTCCAAGGTCAGCCAGTGATCTGGGCCTGGGAGGCAGGGTGAAATGAAACCTGCAGAGGCATGTCAGAAATGTTAATTCTGGTTGACCAGGTATAAATAACATTGTCAGAGGAATTAGAGTTTGTTCCTGTGCTCTGTGTTTCACTGGCACAGCAAGAGGGATTTTTGTGGAGGGCCTGTGCTACCCCTTCACCAGGAAAAGCAGTTTTCTGAATTGTAGAAATATGTGTTTTGACTATTGGTCCAGTGATGCACGGGTTGAAGGGCACAATTTAAAAGCACTTAAGAAGGTTCAGTTCTTTGGTTCTCTGACTTAATTTCCATAAATACTTCAATGTGCTTCAATTTTCCTCTTACACATGCACCACAGGGTCTGCAGTGACATCACTGACCCAGGGGGAGCCAATTTTCCTATTTTTGGTGAAATGGAGCCAGGAAAACCCTCTCTCTTTCCATCTCTCCCACTCCCTATCAGGGTCTCTCTCCGTCACTCCCTCTCTTTCATCTGAGCTTAACACAGCAGATAAAACAGTAGAAAGTCAGAGCTGAGGTGCATAAAGGCTGTCATAGCTTGGTTCTGCTACTTGCTAAAAACAGATGAGTGTATCACAGGACTGTGACGTGATGCTCCTGTTCAGTGGCCACGGAGGGTGAAATGTTGGTTCTCTTTAATGTTTTAGCAGCCTATTATTCAGCAGAGTGAGATTTGCAGCCTGGGCCAGCTAACTGCTGGACTCTTTTCCTCCAGTGCCACAACAATGTGCGACACTGCAGCTGAAAAGCAAAAACTGTACTTCTTATTCAGTTAGATCATTCAATGTGTAGATTTGAAATCTAGTTTGATGGAGAATAAGAGAGAATAAATACTCAGAGTAAGCCTGGTCCCCCTGCCAGAACGTCAGCTGAGCTTCACTTTACGAGAGACTTGATTGAACAGAGGGTTGAAGAGTAACTGAATTATTTATTTGACACAGTAGGAAAGTTATAAATATGAGAGCAGTCAATTAGAAACCATCGTAACAAGGGGATAGTGATGCCATTATTCCTAAATAACAGCAGGGATTAAAAAAAAAAAAGATTTTAAGGTAAAGTTTAGATAGTGGATGACCAGAATGCAATGAATAAGGTCAGCAATGGTCTCAGTTAATTTAATATGGCCAACAATGATGTGACTCTAATGCTTGGTTCAACCATGACCAGAAATAAAAGAGAAAATCAAATTAATATATTACATAGCAATAGATAAAAGAAGCACAGGCACCAGTTATATGCATGTCTTAGCAAAGAGCTAAACCCTTCAGAGATATTTGATTTACGAGGACCGTGCTGATGTCAAGACAAGTATAGAAGGTGCAGGCATGGGATGAAAAGCAGCTCAGCTGTTGTTGGGAGGTAGATGAAATGTTTTGATTGGCCGGTGGAGTGCCTGGAATAAAAATGAGGGGATAGGTGGGAGAATCAATGTGAGCCACGATTACAGAGGAAGCACCTCTGACGTTTGGAATACTTCTAATGTAGACTGCAGTGACTAGTTTGAAATGACAACAGAAAATAAAGCATCTTTATCTGGGTTCATTCAGTTCGAAGATGTTGTGAAAAGAAAACACAATCCTGTCAGCATTCCGTGAAAAAAATGGAAAAGTTATCGGCCAGATCAGGAAGGAGTCCTTGTCAGACATTATTTGATAGCCGGATTAGAAAATAAATGAGGAAAAGAAGGATCATAACATCAAATGTTCAACTGAATCCATGCGACCAAGTCACTATGTACTGATGCTTGAAAAGGCAAGCATCAGTAACAAGTTACGTACTTAAGTAACAGTACTTATGGAAACAGGTTTAAGTGACAGAGCATAGGAAATCCAATCCAATCCAAAAAAGTTTTTAGGGTGGAGGATGCTAAACATTTTCTCGTGTATATATGACTCCATGTTATTATCACCTGGTTATTATCTGGGCAGAGGCTCCGGAGGGTCTGGAAATGAAAATGGGAAAGTGTCAGCTAGCATGTTATGATGACCGGACACCTGACAGGCCATGATGACGAAGGCCATGTAGTGCTTCTCATGAAAGGCATGACGTCTTCTGATGAGGAGCACCCTTTTTTCATGATGCCAACAACCGCTTGATTGACACTAACTGTGATGCGTTTATGTTCCCAATACTGGCCCCAGACATGTCACACCACAGCGATCAGGTATATCTCAGCGCAGGTGACATATCAAACTGGCATAAAGCAATCCCAGTCCCAAATCCCACAGGTGGAGCGGCATCCATTAAGAGTCAGGGGTCTACACCAGCTCATCATAGAGGAAAATTCTGCCATTCCAGTAACTGAGCAGATGAGAGCAAACCGCAAGTCTGAACGAATGCTTCATCAAGAAAGAGGCCATGAAGGGAGAGCAATTGTTGCTTTCGGGAGAGGCTGCAATTTCTTGACTGGGAAGGACCCCTGTGGAGTGTGATACCGAGGAACTCTGGACCAGTTATTTTCTCATTGGAGAGGGCGACACCAAGAGAATGGAAATCAAAAGCAGAGAGCTGACAGGGAGGCAGAGAGGTGTATTTGAGTCAAAAGTTGTTTCTCCTTCTCAGAGTCATAACTTAGTGAAGTCTTGAGACAGGGAGTGGGTGCAATGATGATTTTATTAACACACAGTCACAGTAACTTGGCCAGAGGAGAGCAGAGGCGGCGCCATGAGCCGACTAGTGAGGGAAGATGGAGCAAAGGGGAGTGCAGCTTGTACAGGGGTGGATGAGAGGCAGGAGCCGGACAAGGGAGCTGCAGGCACAGAGGAACGAGATTTAGCAAAGGCTTTATCAAACAAAGAGATCCAAAAAGACTGGAACGAGACTGTGTGGCAGGGTCTAAGATCTGGCAGCGTGGTGGAGTTTAAAGCTGCAGCTGGCACCCTGACACTGTAATCAGAGCACAGCACAGACATACAAACAAAGTGAGGAGAGGGGGCAGAAGCAGGGGGTGTGACAAACATACAGACATGAAACACGCTGAAATCACTCTGTGAGACTTAGATCACCAGTGCTTACCCGTAGCTTCAGTTCTGAGAATACACTACTAAAAGTCATTTCAGGGTGTTTGTGATACTCACAAAAATGCATTTTACCATTTCTTTTGTAATGACGGTGTTTGTGGTAAACTCTGTTGTGCCTGCTGTGACATGCAATTTCAACTTTTGTCCACTGTACCAGAGTCCCTTCACGGTGCTTTGTGTTGACCCCACTGTGCTGTAAATACAGCATGCTGAGCCACTGCAATGCCTTCAAGAAAGTTTCAGGTGAAGACTGAGGCTTTAGAGAATTCTACTCAGTCCTGATTTCAGGCAATCTGACAGACATTCTGACGATTATTTCTTTTTTGTTACTGCTAGAGGGGTGCACACTTCTCAGTTATCTGCACAACGTGTGCATGAAGTGTTTAACTATGGACGTATTTGCTATCACTGTGTGGACAGAATGATCTCTGCCAGCATGGCGCACTTTCACATAACCTATTGGGCCTCGTAGCTTTTTCATCTTAAACTGCAGATAAAAAAGCTTTTTGCTTTAACTTATCTTTGTGAAATAAATGTTGATTGCATAATGTAATGGCTGTAGAAAATACAGAATAGATAACCAGAATAGATTTTTACTGGTTCCTTACAATTCTGGCTTTCACTATGCAGATCTGCCACCATGTACAATCTCTCTGGGATTGAAAGCTAAATTAGCCACACAAAGTCAGGCTGACTGGCTCAGTCTACTTGTTCATATAAAAATCAACAGCTAGAAAATATGTTACCACTGTGTCTATTGTACAGTTTCTTTTATTCTGTAGAAACATAAAATAACATGATACCAACCCAGTTCATTTTCTCAGCATGCACTAAACAATTTCTGCCTGCTTTCATATCTCCATTATAAACTGAATGAATGAATATACTCATGCCATTTCTTCTATTGTTTTCCTCTAGTCCCCATTAGGCGTCCAAGACCCGCCCGGTGACCCAGACGGGCTTGCATCCATGTTTTCTACGGTCAAAATGTTCCAGATCAGGATAAGCAAATTCTCTTAAAATAGAATGTGATAATTCACCTTTTGACCTAAACTAAATATATACATATTCAGATTAAATACAGATGAAGCATATACTTAATGCAGGCATCACCTTTCAAGCAAGTTGGGACAACAAAAGACTGGGAAAGTTGTGGAACGCTCCAAAAACACCTGTTTGGAACATTCCACAGGGAAACAGGTGATAGTATCATGACTGGGTATGAAAGGTTCACCACTTTGTGAACACATGAAAGGAAATGTGAAACCATTGTTGTTGATGAGCACATTTCTTTTTGTTTTCATTCACATTTTACACAGTGTCCCTGTTTTTTTTGGAATCGGGTTGTAGCAATCAGCTGTGAATTGGTCTGTATCCCCTGGTCGAGCACAACATTTCCTCTTTCTGCAAGCGTCCAGGTCTCAGCTTTAAATAAAAGATGTTTTGTTTTGGGTTGAGACACAAAATGTTGGATCCATTAAGATCTGTACACCCCCCTTCATCCCAGCAGCAACCGCCATTGTTGTTGTTGTGTCTGTGTGAACTCAAACTGTGTTATTACTCCACAGAAAACAAAATGCTGGCGTGGTATTCCATTAATATTTACATTATTTTGCATTACATTATTATATACATTATATATTACATATTCTTTATGCTACATTTCTGTTTCATATTCAAGATATTGAGAGACAATACATTTAATTTCCTTTTCTCTTACTATGTTTATTGTGATCCTTGTATGTTGAAGACCTACTTGGTAATAAACCTTTTTGATTCTGATTGTCAGTGTAAACCTCTTTCCTTCAAATCATGTCTTTATACTGATAATTTGCTTTGCAAGAAATCAGGTTACCTGAAAAACATCATCAGTTACTCTTATTACTTAGATGTAATTTATATGAGCTCAGCTTCTTCAAAGGAGCCGGTAAAATGTCACCTATACTGTCACATTTTCTGTATCGGGTGGAGAAACAGAAACTGAGCCATTGTGGTTTATCGAGCATCCTTCAGTTTGGAGGCACCTCAGCGAGACTGCGAGCCTGTGTCTTTTCAGAAAAATGGCCAAAAGCAGCGTGTTTTTATTCAAGTGACAAAGCCGTCGTGATCCTCTTGAGAAACCTGAGACATGTCAGAGTTCATATGCACTTGTTAGAACATGATTGGTGTGAAAGCATGTGGATGTTTAACCCGGTTGAAGTAAGTGAGCTCTCTGCTGGTTTGCCCTTCTTTAGGCATCCAGGATGACCCGCTCAGATGAAGACAGGGACATCGGGTGGGACGCCTGGGGCCCCTGGAGTGACTGCTCTCGAACCTGCGGGGGAGGAGCCTCTTACTCTCTGAGACGCTGTCTCAACGGAGGGTAAGCCTCATCCTTAAAGGAGCTATACATAAGAATAGGCCACCTGTCCAAACAGACAGAGGATAGCATGCATCAAACAGCTGGGGTATCTGTGTTACTGTCAGTAACGTTACGCAATCAGCCACTTTCTAAGCTACTACTAAATAGCCAATATTAGCAACGTTAGCAGTTTACTTACCAGTCTAGAAGAAATGTTGAATTACAGGACTGCGTGGGCTTCAGCGAACACGACAACACATGCTCATCTGTGACATAACGGCAAAACTGTTATTTCACATTCTGTTGATGATGTTAGTTCATTTTTGCATGTTTTAAACTAAAAATCCTTTAGCTCCTTTAACTCTAACAAGACACAATTTGACAGCATCTTTGAAATATGGAAATACGTTGTGTCAGAAATCTGATCATTAAAAAAGAGAAAAAAGAACCCAGCATCCAGCCTGTGATCCCTGTTCAGAGTGTCTCCTCTTTGCTGGGGTTGATGAGACTGTTTAATGACTAAAACTGTCAACTGGTCAGGGCTGCGGATCTGCTCAGCTTACACATTACATTTTTCATACCGCAGAATATTCAAGGGAGGGATATCCTGCTGAAGTATTTTGAAACCAGTTAAGCAGATGTCTCCAGCTCAGTCTCTTCACCATCATCCATCACATTCACTGCAGATGAACTTGTGCCTCCAGATGACCCCAGTTTTTTGTTTTTTTTTTTGTCATTTGATTATTGCAATTTTCTTTGAGAGAGACAATTTGAACCTCTAATGTACATTATAAAATGGAAAGATGAATTCTGGCAATGTGATTGGCTGTTAACTCTGAGCATATATCACACCTACCTTTCTAAAAAGCCTTATCACAGCAGATCACTCCGCTTCATTATTGTCAGATGGGTCGTATTATTATTAGATTACATTGTAAAATCCTGCACTGTGCGTCAATGAGTAATTAGGAGTCACATCGCTTACCACTGACAGCTCCCTTAGGCTATAATGACAGTCACAGGATCAGCACCTTGACAGAGACTGAGTGCTCTGCAGGCTGATCTGTCACTGATTGAACAGTATCATGGAATTGATAGTTTACAATTCTTCACATTATTTGCTAAAGAAATTCATTAAGACAAGTAATTTAGCGCTTTTAAAGTCATGATATTCATTGTTTTGGGTGGATTCTTCCGGACCACTCACTCATAGTTAACTGCAGGGGGGCCTCCCATGTTTACGTTACGGGGCTGATTGACAGAGAAGCAACAACGTCTCCATGACAACAAACTGTTAGACAGCAAAAAGTTGCTGTCGTGTTTTGACAGCGTTAACAAATAGACTAAATTAGTTGAATTCACATGTTTAAGGTTAACTTTCATCTCCAGATAGGGTTAACAATGGTAGAGTTGACAGAGCAATGACTTTATCTGAAAAAAGGTGAGGAATAGACGACAAGCAGAGCTAACGTACGGAGAGGTGGGACTATTTTTTTCACAGAGGGGCTATTTTATTGGATAATATGTAATGGAACAAAAGCAGGTCCATGATTATTATCTCATCTGGTGGCCGTGTCATGCAGATAGGTCCTGTGTTGGAAAATATGCTCATGTCATGCTCACAGTGATGTTTTTCAAATGAGCATCAATTAATTGACAGAATTAACAAAAAACTGGGGGCATTGGTGAGACTAGAGGAAAAGCTGGGGGATCAAAATGGTCAAGGGGCCACGACTGCCCATAAAATTCCGTTTTACTGAGATATTTCAGTCCCGACCAAAGTGGACTGATCAACAGGCTGATAGTCAGCCATGCCACTAATTTGGCTGAGAAGGCCACATGCCTGCTGTGGAAAAATCTGAAAGGCGGAATGACTAAACAGGATTAAAACATACATTAAAACATACATCGCTGTAGGCTAAATCCAGTTTATTACTCCTTGGATTGGCTCATTCTACTTTCGGCCATCTTTTCTATCAGTTATAATAACATTGTGAACAATTGCTGACAGCTGGGAACACAGTTCACACATGTCACTAAAAAGAAGCATTGTCTTAAAGTGAGAGAGAGAAAGAGAACGAATGGGCTGAAAACCCTTACAGAGTCCAGACCATCTCTCAGGGCTGCTGTGGATGGGATGCTGGGAAGTGAAGGAGACAGTGTCCGGGTCGATGCTGATAAACACATAAAGTGTGTGGTCTTCAAATCTTTGCTGTCTTTAAAGACACAATCAGGCTGTCAGCGCTCAGCCAGCCTCTCTGCTCAGGTATCTGTTGTGCAGCGTAGCTTGTTCAGGAAGACATCACAGCCAATCTATTTCAGACTGTGCCCGATGGCATCATTCTATGGCCTCCTGGCAACACATTTGTCTCTATTTTATCTGACTGCAGCTCAGCCTTACTTCCCATGCGACTGCTGAATTTCTCCCATTTAAGGCATCGTAGTTCCCAGAAAGAACGTTTCTACTGCACACATGTGCATAGAGTAAATGCACACAGCAATGCCCAAGCTACTTAATTGGCATCTTGTGGTTATTAGTGGAGACGAGTAGTACTAAAAGAGACATAAAAGAGGAGTAAACACACCCTGCAAATTGGCCTTTGGGTTTTTTCTTTGTCTTTGTGGTTGTTTTTGTTGTGTTTGGGCCAGTGTTGCTCCGTTGAATGTGTTGAAGGATTTCTTCTCTGGGTGTAGAGCTGCCAGTGCTGGGAGACAGATGTTTATGGATGAGCATGTCAGCTAAGGTCTTTACCCTCTGCCTCTCTCTGCTGCCTCGCTGCCTGCTAAGCTAAGGCCCCGGCCCCCTCGCCCCGATTCGTCCGCCCCTCCAGCACGTTGTGGCAGCATGGCAGTGCGCCCCAGGCTTCAGAGGTAGCTGCCGTCTAACAACGGGATGAGAGGATTGTGCAGACATCCTTCTCCACTGCCTCAGCTTCGGCAGTGAGGGGCAAGTAACAGCGAAGGACCTGATTTGTTGAGGCGGGGCGCAGCTTATTACTGGACTGCCCACCCATCTCTAATAACGTGGAAAAAGAAATTGGACATGCTCATCTTTGTGCCGGCAAAAGCAGCATGGCTAGTATACCACACACACACGCACACACACAAACACGCAGACAGACACACAGACACACACGCACACACACCCACACAGACAGACAGACACACACACACACTCTCTCTCACACACACACACCTACACACATACACACACACACACAGACATACCGCTGTACCTCCCAAAAGTTCTTCCTCAGTCTTTGTCATCACGCCTCTTATCCTGTCTTACAAAACGAGCCCGAAGCTTGAGCTGGGACGTGTTCACAATCCTGTTTTGTACTTACGCCGTCCATCCTTAGCAAAGGAGGTATTTGAAATTTACTGTCTGTCACCACCTGAAGGCACATGTGTGCGCATCTGAATTTGCAGAACAGTCGTTAAGAATGCCTTTTCTCTGATCCCTTTCTCTGCCCTCAAAACCCCATCCAGCCCAGAACACATCCTTCAGTATTATTCATTTGTTAACATTATCAGATTCTAATTCACATGTTGCTAAATCCTGATTGGTGCACAGAAATACATCAGCCTTTGCAAATTGAGTCCTGCCCGCTTGAAATCTGTGAGAAGACCTCAGATAAAAACACAAATACCAAAATTGTATAGGTCATCAGTGCAAGTAGGTTATTAAGACCCATATTTACATTATCGTTAGGCTGCGACCTCAAGTGGCCTTAGTGATTATAACAGGAGCAAAAGTCAGATGACCCAGTATAAGAAGCAATACAGTCCGCACAGGGTGAAACTGAAAGTCAACCGGCTAAAATTACACAATGTATGTAGCACAACGCTTTTAACCCAAACCAAGTAGTTTTGATGCCTAAACATTTGTACTGCAAAGCGAACTGTGGCCATTTTACAGCGCTAACCTCATGAAGATGAAGGTTTGGTACGCCTTACTGCTCAGCTACGTCGTTTTGGGAATCATTGGCAATCAAGCTATTCTGTGTTTCGGTCTGCAGACATGTTGCATAACAACACACACATGCAACATCAGTCAAGTTTCAGTTTTCATCCTAAAACTGACTAATGATACAAAACAGCCTAATATTTTGAAATTTAAAGTGCTGCAAAATGCAGGTGCTATTTGTACCTGTAGAGAGTGCATCATCTGTTCATATCCAAATAATGTGCTTATTTACATCTGTATCTGACAGAAGTTACAACCTTCACGAACCAGTTTCCTTTCTTTTTTTGTAATAATATCATTATTTTGTGAAGATGACCTTTGTTCAATCTCTGTCATTGCCAGAAGAAAACAGCTGTTGTCCTGGGACAACAGCAACATCACTTTTGATCTTGAGACCACTGGTTCAGCCACATGAGGCCACCTAGCAGATATTTTGACACTCATTAATTTATCTCTAAACATCTAATCAATACATGATACAGTCATTTGGGTAAAAACACTCACCAAACGACCATACCATACCATACCAACCATCTTCTTCCGCTTATCTGGGGCCGGGTCGCGGGGGCAGCAGTCTAAGCAGGGATGCCCAGACTTCCCTCTCCCCAGACACTTCCTCTAGCTCTTCCCGGGGGACCCCGAGGCGTTCACAAGGCCAGCCAAGCAACATCGCTCCAGCGTGTCCTGGGTCTTCCCCGTGGCCTCTTCCGGGTGGGGCATGCCCAGAACACCCTCCCAGGAAGGCGTCCAGGAGGCATCCGATCACCCCAACTCTAAGGGAGCGCCCCGCCATGACATCACAAATGGCATCTACATTCATTTCCTGTCCTAAATTATTCTTATTAAAACTTCTGCAAAGTCCTTTATGATGATATGTTGATTTTATCAGTCTGACATGTATGTCCGCCTGGACTCTTTGACGTCTGATGAGGACCTGTGTCCTCAGACAGCGGAAGGCTGGTTGTGGTTGGGTGAGACTGGCTGAGCGTGGCCTTGATCACTGTAAACCCTGATCACATCTCTAAGCATCTGGAAGTGATTGAGGGACCTGATTTGTTCAAACTTCCTCTGCACTCAGAGATTCACACGACAATCATTACAGAAATGTCTCCCAATAAGCCTGCTCGACCACTGTGCTTGTGTGTCTGTGTGTGTGTGTGTGTGTTTGTGTGTGTGTACTACTTACTGCATGGGGGAGGACCCATTTGATTTCCAGACATAATTTGTGGGGCCTGGAAAAGTGAGTGTAATGTGTGTATGTGTGTATAGTTATCCATGTGTGACTGGAGCAGCGTGCATGATATATGTGTGTGTGTATGTGCATACCCTATACACTATATGTGTGTGAGTGTCTCTGTGGCTCATAGAGGACAGAAGCGTCCAGCTAGAGTGAGAACATCCATCTTAATCTGCAATTTCAACACAACCTCAACACAAACTGTCTTTTTTCCGCAGTGGAGCTGGTCTTTGCCCATTGCTCTGCCTCCTCTGGTGCCAGACTGTGTGTTTCTCCCCTTTAAACAACAAGCTGAGGAAATGGCTAAAAGAACTGACAAGTCCACTCTCCACTGTCTACAGTTGTTTAGCAGTTAATTAGAACATAAATTATACAAGTAAATTGTTGCCAAACATCACGTTGAATCCATCCATCCATCCATTATCTATACACCGCTTAATCCTCTGCAGGGTCCCAGCCATCCAGGCGAAGGCAGGGTACACCCTGGGCAGGTCGCCAGCCTACATCAGGGCTACACATAGAGACAGACAACCAAGCACACCTCTCATTCACACCTACGGACAATTTAGAATTATCAATTAACCTCAGCATGTTTTTGGACTGTGGGAGGAAGCCGGAGAACCCGGTGAAAACACACGCTGCACAGGGAGATCATGCAAACTCCACACAGAAAGATCCCAGGCGTCCTTACTGGGCCGCGAACCGGGGATCTTCAATCAGCGCAAAAGGGTAGATGGACGGGGTGTGGAGGAGGGATTCAGGGGGAAGGAATTAAGGACAACAGAGCCAGTCAGACCAGATGGACAGCCTGGATCCTGGACAGAGCAGAAGACCTCAGGCAAGTGGCCTTGGACCTGGACAGGCTACCGGTACTCTGGTGTGCTGCCTGGGAACTGGACAGGGGTGGGGCAGGAGGCTGGACAGACAAGCACAGCACAGGGGGCCAGCGACAGCAGAGGCGGCTGACTGAAGATCTGACTGGGCATCAGCGAATACAGATTACTGGACATCTGGAAGATCTGTCTGCTGGTCTGAGCAGGTGGTGGACTAGCTGGTTCAGCAACCTCAGAAAGTGACACAGAAAATGAGAAAGAGACCTTAAAAAATACCAGACACACAAATTCGGCTTTAGTTCAGAGGAAACGTATCGCTTTTACACATCTTGTCCAGTTTGTAGTGATGTCTGTGAATTTGTGCTGATTGTAACAATGCTTCATTTGCTGTCAAAGCTGGTTTCAAAGTGTCACTCTCGTGACTTTAGCCTACATAACATGATAGAACATTGTTTTTGCCAGTATGGGCAGATAACAAGACATTAGATTGTCAAAACATATTTTATTTATGTGCAATTTTTTTCAAAGTTAGCAAGTTATTTCTCTATTTCTTGTTTTTATGCAAGCAAGAAAACTAATATGTCCAGAATACCAGGATGGATTTCTGCAAAAACTTACACTCTTTGCTTGGGATTACTAAAGTATATCTATGTGGTCGACAGGAATGTATTTTTTTTTCTTCATTACAAACTAGATTAGATATGCTCAGGGAAGAGTGTGATGAAATGTGTCCAGTACTGAAATGAAGGGCTGTAATAAAGAGCTCTTAAAGAAATGTTTTTAACAAAAGCTGCTCTCATCAATATTTTTCAACAATGCATGAAATGACTTGTGTGTATTAAAAGTGAATGCTCTCTGTGATGAATCCACAGAGTTATCACCAACTCTATGGCTCCCATAGCTCTTATTAAAAAAAACAAAAAAAACAAAAAGCTATTACCCCATGACCAATATCAGTAAAAATAATCCTACAACAGCCTAAGGCAGTGTTCTTCCTCCAAGAAACACCAGTCAAGTCCTCTTTAGCGTCACAAGTGTTACAAAAAAACACAAAGCATAGTTGATCAGAAGTACAGTAATCAGTTTGGTGATTTCCTTTACCTGTCGGTTTAATGTTGTTATCAGAAGAGAGCGCTGACTTCCTCCCAAGCTAATATAATAATAACATAAATATCTCTGTTTCTTCATTGTCATTAGGGAAAACAACAAATCATACTTCCATTAAATTTGTATTAAGTTACTCAAATGTAAATGGGACTCCAAAAGTCATATACTTCTCAAAGCTGTAGTTGTCCATTATCATTTCTTTTCCGTTACATTTCTTCAAGAAATGCAAGTTTCATGTTTGTGTCACTTTTCCAAGTAAGTTTTCCAGTGCTGTATCTTCTTTGACTCATTGTGATGGGCACACTACTGCCCCCTGATAGTTGTTGACAACAACAGGTCGAGTGGGTATTTTTCCCCTAACGGCCACAAACAGCAAGAATGAGTCTATTCCACACTGTGAAAACAAACTTCGACATGCGATACAAAAGTAAGATTTATGCTTTATTGGAAGGGTTTTCAAACAAGAGTAGCTGGTTGGTTTTGCAAAGGTAGGCCTCGTTAACTGCTGCACCTCTGTTAGAGCATACCACACAGCCACCTCCTGGACCTTCTGGGATTGGCTCCCACACTGTGGATGAGACAGGTGTAGACCCAAGCTTTGTGAATGTAACGCTATGTAATAACCAAGTTCCTCTATAATGCCAGTTGTGTTCAGTCCTGCTCTATGGTCCTGCCAGTGTTGTAAGTTTAGTAGAGGACTAATGGCCTTAGCTGTAGACATTCCTAGACCCTGAAAACACAGTCTACAGATCTCCAGTCCACAACATGCACACTCTGATGCACACCCACACACAAACAGTTTGTCCAACTATGGTTGAGTAGTTCATGCATTTCAATTAGAGAAATCTCTTAATTGGCTCATTAATATGGAGCGAAGGCATGCTGTTGTCTGTGTCTGGTTGAGCTTGGAGCAGACTGAATGGCTGCAGTGTGGCTCACCGCTCTCTATGTGTCCTAAATGGTAGATTAGACCAGACCTGCTTTACAATGGGATAAATGAGTTGCTACCAGTTTAGTCTAATGTTATTGTAAGCCGGCAGGAGACGTGTGCACATTATAGCAGTTAACACACACCGAGAGATTGGGTGTCGTTATTGTTACTAACAAGGTGGAACGGATTTAACAGCCTGTCCATGCTGTCATGGGGAAAGGAACATTCTGCTATGGCACATTTCACACAGGGCTCAGGTTCATTCTGAAGCAGTGTGTGTGTGTTTGTGTGTGTGTGTGTGTGTGTGCATGCGTGTGTGTGCGGTCATGGGTGTATGCGTTTTCATGTGCGTGTGTGTGCATATCTGTGGGTTCAATTTTGCTTGACATTTTGGGCTCTGCCAGCTGGAGTGAAGTGAAGTGCTGAGATGGCTGCTGGCTGGATGATGTGTGCTACAGGTGTAACCTGCTGTAACCATACAAGTGTGTGTGTGTGTGTGTGTGTGTGTGTGTGTGTGTGTGTGTGTGTGTGTGTGTGTGCATGTGTGCGTGTGTGTGTGTGTGTGTGTGTGTGAGGTCATGCACCACACTTGCTCTGTATTTTAGAAAGTTACCTGTAAGTTCTATCCAGAACAAATTGAGAATACTTTGCAGGAAATGCAAAGTGTTGTCTTGTTGTTTGTGCAGCATTTAACTATGCAATGATTTGGCAAGGAATTAAAAAAGAATCTACCACAGCTAGAAAGGATTCTTATCCATTCATAAAAATCATCAATGTTAGACGTCAGATAAGGGGAGGCTGCTTCATCAGTGACATGAGCTGCTTTTAAAGTTTTTGATCACTGACTTTGTGCATGTAGTTTTGTGTTTTCACACAGCTTGTGTATCACTGAGTCGCCTGTGGGTTTGCACCATGTTGCTGAGAATTTTCTTTTACTTTGCTTTACAGAAGGTGTGATGGCAAAAACATCCGCTACAGAACCTGCAGTAACATGGTGAGTCTGATTTTTACTCCTCATTGTTAATACTAGTTGCTACATTCATTTTAGATGAACACATGTGATGTTAGAAAGAAAGACTGTATTAGAATCTGTTTCCTTTTCAGCTGCAAATGTTATATTCACAGCTTCTTAGAGTTGTTGAATATTTTTTTAAGAGACTGCCCTCCCAAGAAAAAATGACAGAATCAGTAGTTTTAGCAAGTGCCCTAAAACAATAAGTGCTTACATTGTGTAAGTGACAAAGCCGTCTATCGGTCAGATGAGTTCTAACTCCAGTCTGTTGGGAGCAAAAGAGGAAGTCAGGTGACTTTATTATAGAGGCACAACGTCCGTGCAGAGAGAAGTTTGGGAGTGGATGGATGGCTTAATAATGGGAGACCGCTGTTCATTTCCAATTAATCCTTTTAACCATAGCCATGACCACAACTGTTAACTATCAGTAAAGGATAGAGTCACAAAATGTCAAGTCCATCTTAAGAGATAAGTCCACCGAAACAGACTTTTGTTGCTGTCTTAATTTCAGGAATTTTGTACTTCGAATGGCTGCTACTTTGGAAGATATCACCTTCATTTGATTAACTCACACTGTGCGAGCCTCGTTTCAGCTTCCGAAAAACTTTGAAATGCATTGAATGAGGACTGCAAACTCTATGCCCCATCACTTATATTGAAAGCACATTAAGAGAGATCCTTTAATGGCCAGTATGAACAGGAGGAATGAGCAGAGCAAAGCAATATTCAATTGACATATGTGCACGTGACTATTGTTTTAAGAGAGATTTGAAACATTTCCACCTGTCTGTTAACAACATGGATATTATTGCAACAAATTGGGTCTGCTGACTTTAACGACAGTCATTTTAACCCAAACCACAATGTTTCCATAAGCCATTGAGCCTGTGCCTAAACCTAACCAAACCTTAACATGTGTAGTCAAATCACAAAAAATGTTTTATTTTTCAACAGTGATTTGTATGTATGTTCACTTGTCTGTGCAGGGACTCAGATCCAAATCAGCTTCTAAGTGTTGGTCTAAAGGCCAGTTAGCATCAATGGATTTAGCTTTTTGTTTCATTTGGGGGACTTGTTAGTTGTTAAGAAGCACAGGACAACTCTGCAAGAGGTAACACTTTGTCCTCCACCCTCAGATATCCTGCACACTGATGTTCAGCACACATACTGGTCAGTGACGCTTTTCAGAAAAGAAAAAAGACCTAAGGAACAAGAATCTGATAAGATTTAATGCTGACTCTTCATTGTATATACCTGATATCCAAAATTCATTTTGACTATTATGATCAATTTTCCTGGTCTGATGAAGTGTTGCAGAGCTACTTTATGGTGGTGGGATATGGGATAGTTCCATTTTAGATCTGGTTGCAGGTGGAAAAAATATCAGTTGCCACCATCTACAAACAGTCAAAAATCAACATCACTGTCAGCCTCAAAAATCCAGAGTCCTCAAGCTCTAATTTCAAGTCATGGAGAGGTCCTGGAAAATGACAAAAGAGACCAAAGTCTCCTTGAAAAATACAAGTTCACCTGAAAAAACTCAACATAGTGACACAAAATCATGATCAGGTTGTTAAATAAGAAGGCAAAGTCGTCACCAGCTGAAGCTAGCACTCAGAGACAAAATAAAGTGGCTTGTTTGCTGAAAACAGCTGGCTGCCAACCAAACACACCAACCAAGGTTTACATTCAGTTTCTGTCCAGAATGTGTTGTGTGTTTGCTTGAGGTCCAACAAACACGTTGAATTCACTTCCTTCCTCAAAAAACACTTACAAAGTTGATCCTTTAAATGCTCTTAGACCTACTTTGTTTAAATCCTGACCAGGTTTAATGTTTTTTTCTTGGTGCTCAAAAAGTCAACAAATGTTGTAAAAGTTAACCTTGACGCCTGAATTTATTTAGAATTATATTTAAAAAAATATTTGTTTGTGTTTTTGTTTTCAAATTGATCCTAAATTAAGATATTTTAAAATATATTTTTCTGTAGCACATACAATACAACATACAATATAAATTTAGGTATGATGCAAATTAGCGACAACAGGCGTTAATGTTTGCATTTAAGCATTAACGCCTGTTGTCGCTAATTTGCATAAAAATACTTTTTTTTCCAAAATTGCTAAATGTGCATCATAAAAGCCACAAAATTGGCTTACAACCATTACATTGTATCAACAACTTTGACCGGCCCGACGAGAAACCAGTGCTTGCAAAAGGTTCCTAGGTGTGTGTTGAATATGCACAAACCGGCATTAGAGGAATGATGCGCGATTCTGCAGCAAAGTGGATTAAAGTGGGATGATGCGAATTCGTGACAATCACCATTAAGGGGTAAAAGTAGGAGACGGATAGATTGTGAAATGGAATATGAAAGTAGTAAGCTATAAAAGTCCTTTGAGAAATCAGTGTGAATCTTGGTTTCTGTAATGAAAATGTATTAACTGTTTAATTACTGTTTTCAAACATTTGATGTACAGTTTAATTACATCCATTAAATGACAAATATTTAAAATGACACTCAAATGAGGCCCCGTCCACACGTAGCCAGGTATCTACTAAACCGAAGATATTTTCCTACGTTTTGACCTGTCATCCACACGACAACGCATCAAAAACGAATATTTTTAAAAACTCCAGGCAAAGTGAAGATTTTTGAAAACTCCGTTTATGCGTCTGCGTGTAGACAGGTATAACCGGAGTTTTGCGTTTTCGAACGTCACAACCTGCGCCGAAATGATAACAAATGTGCTCTGACGTAAAACATGCGACCTTTGTTTACTGCAGAATCCAGAGCAGAAGCATGGATGAGTAATGGACCGGAGTAGTGCCGTGAAAGCTGTGATAGCGTTAATTATTGTGCAGGCGCTTTTTACATGTTTAATTTTAGAATCCCAACTACTGCTCCAAGAGCACAGGCGACGGACAACATTGCGGTCCGTGATTTGCCCCATCATTACCAGTAGGCCTACACGTAGGCATGTTCCTCGCCGAAGTCGTCGACGCCGCTTTTGGATCAGACCGGGACGCACTGCCAGCTGGTGGGAAAACTTTGAGATGGAAGTCGTACTCCCACAGGAATGGCGTGACAATTTCCGTATGTCCCGGTCCTCTCTCCTGTCGCTGTCGGAGTTACTACGTCCTTATATCGAAGGGCAGTCCACTGTCATGAGATCATCTGTCAGTGTCATTAAAAAAGTTGCGTGCACGCTTTACTATTTAGCTGACGAGGGCAGATTACGGAAAACAGCTAATGCTTTTGGTTTGTCAAGACAGGTTGTCTCAAACATTGTCAGGCAGGTGTGTAGAGCAATAACGGTGCACTTGGGACCCCAGTTCATACAACTGCCAACAACTGAAAGTGCAGTGCATACACTAGTGGAAAAATTCGAAGAGATCCATGGCCTCCCTCAGTGCATGGGTGCAGTGGATGGGACCCATGTGGGGATAAAGCAGCCTTCAGCAAACTCCACTGATTATGTGAACAGAAAGGGTAACTTTACCTTAAATATCCAGGCAACATGTGACTATAAATACTGCTTTATGGATGTTGTGGTCAAATGGCCGGGAAGCGTCCACGACGCCCGAGTTTTTTCCAACTCAACCATCAATGACTGTCTCAAAAATGGAAAAATCCCTCCTTGCTCGAAACAAATTGTTGACAATGAAGCACCCATTCCAGTTTACATTTTGGGTGACCCTGCATACCCATTACTGCCATATCTAATGAAGGAATATGCCAATGGAGGAAGCACTGTTCAGGAACAGTATTTTGGACTGTCTTTGTGCAGGGCACGCATGGTAATAGAATGTGCCTTTGGGAGGCTAAAGGCCCGTTTTGGAGCTTTGAAGAGAGCAATGGATATTAATCTACATGACCTGCCCTTTGTCATTTATGCATGTTTTGTTTTGCATAATTACTGCGAAGCCTCCAAAGACACAATAGATGACAACTATGTTACTGAAGCCATTCGCCATAACAGGGACAACCAGCCAGACTCCAAACCAGTTGCTGTCAGAGGAGACAGTTTGACGGCCGAAGGGAAGAGGGTCAGGAGAGTCCTAACCCAGTACCTGGATCCATAAAGGGGACAATGTTAAAAAATAAAAGCAAACAAAACTCTTCAAAGCTGTTTAACTGCCAAGTGGCATAATTTTTCTTTTATTCTTGATAACAGCACCTCATATGTTCACATTTTGCACGGTTGTGCACACATTTCTTAACAATAGAAATCATAGTTTTGAAAAAAAAATTGCACTTGTCAAAACAAATATTGCACTTGTCACTGAACTTTTGGTGTGCAAAATTACTCTTTACATAAAGCAAATAAGAGCTTAATATTCCAATGAAAGTAAACTGAAAATTCTGTTGAAGGATGTTTCCCTTCTTTCCTCACAATCTTTTCTTTTTATGACCCGTTTCATTTCTCTCTGTGGCTGATATTACTTAACATATTGTATGTACAGTATGAGAGCTGCTGCCATCAGCATTGCTGCAGAAATACAAATGTAGAAAATCAATATTGCCTTGTGTCATACTTGGTACGCTTAGAAACAGCAAAGAACAATGCATTTAAAACCATGCTACAGAATAGAACTTTGCATCTTAAATGCAAAAAAGTAACTTAAATTGAGCTCCTGTAACCAACTGTAAACTTCATATTCATCACAAGAACATGTGATGAACATGTTCACAAGAAAATATAAAATATGATCAATACTCATTACTGAAAAGAGCTTGAGTGTAAGAAAACCCTGTGAGCCGTGTGTCAGCAGTTGTGCTGGCATGAGCTGCATCTTGTGTGCTACCTGCATTCTGCTGTGTTCCTCTGACAAGAGGTGGGTTGTTTGATAATGACTGAAAAGCTTGATTGGGATGTGCCGATTGTGTATATGGGGAGTGTGACATGTGCCCTCTTACTCCGTATGGCATGTAGTGTGATGGCTGAGGGGGTGGAGGCTGAATGACTTGTCTCAGGACACTAAAACCTTCTGACTGGTTGTAGTCAACATGTTAAGTGTCTCTGAAAGTCTAGCGAAGTTATCGGAAGCTTGCTTCTCTGACGTCTCCAAAAACTCTACCAGTCTCTTCTTAACACGCTGGTCCTCCTCCACTGCATTAAGCCACTGGTTCTCCGCAGGCAGCTTTCTTCTCAATCGGCTGTGCCGATGTCCATTCAGTCTTTCCTTTAAAGAAGAAAATTAAAAATGTTCATATTAGAATGGTCATTTCAGTGCAACTACTGGGCTTGATGGGTGTCACAGGGATCTACACAGCCATATTGTTGATAAACATAGAAATTAATTTCTATGGTTGATATACACCAGTTCAGATTCTAGTTCCATTGCTGGCCCCAAAGATACGAATAACCAGTCAAGCCTGTAGCCGAGCCTGAACCATTCCTCTAATAGATAACGCGATGTTTGAAAAGTTATTCCTTTTGTTATGGTCACTGTTAAACAAAGTTATGTAGCCTATGAACGATGGCGAGGTGTGTTTGTAAACTATATTTAGCCTAATTAACTGCAAAAGAGACAAAACTGCAAATACTGTGTTGGCCAACCTGCAACAAGTGTCTTCTTTCCTTCACTGACGCCACACTGCTCTCCTGCTCCGTGTCTGAAGTGGTATCGGATGGGTCCACGGTGGACGAGGATTCAGTAGGGGAGGGAACAGGAGGGCCATCATTCAAATCATTCGTCTCTATGCCAGACGACATGGTTGTCGTTGCTGGGGAACCACCCCATATTTGTTCACACAACTCGAAGTAGAGAAGAATGACTCTCCCAAAGCCGCTTCTGTGTCCGTTGTTCACAGCCAACCGATATTTACTCCTCACAGCCTTGATTTTAGTGGTCAGGATACTCCACGTTAGCTCGCCCCTTTCATGAGGGAAATCATTGCTACTCTCTGCGGGATAGTGCTCCAAAAACAGGGCCAATATATCCAAATATCTGCTTTGACACGATTCCCAGTCAATGTTTTCTTGCGTTTTTTGAAGTTTGTACTCCAAAATTGTGTTTAAAAGCAAATCCGCCTCCGAATCTGTCCAAACAAACGAGCTTGGTGCCATGTTTGATGTTTAGGAGGAAGTGACGTCAACAGAGGGCTAATTATATGTGATTTGGGGAAATAATGCCATCTACAGGTCTGGAGTGCTTATTGAAAACGCAGATGTTCGGTTATGTGTGGAAGGGAATTTTTTCAGAAACGGGGTCGTGTGGATACGTTTTTTTTTATAAACGGAGGGGCGGAAATGTTCGTTTTTAAAAATACCCGGCTACGTGTGTACATAGCCTGAATTTAAATAAATTATTGTGGTGTAACACTCCAACCTCTACACTTGTCCTTATTATTCCTCCCCCCAGGACTGCCCAGCAGCATCAGGTGATTTCCGGGCTCAGCAGTGTTCAGCACACAATGACATCAAGTACCAGGGTGTCACCTATGAGTGGGTCCCAGTGCCTTATGACCCCTCAGCACCCTGTGCACTGCGGTGCCAGGCCAAAGGAAGAAGCCTCACTGTTGAACTGGCCCCTAAGGTGCTGGATGGGACACGATGCCGGGCAGATGCCTTTGACATGTGCATCAGTGGAGTGTGTCAGGTAAGAGATCGTATTATCAATCAGATATTGGATAGTATGTGCTTGTGAGGAGTTAGTGTGAGTCACTTTGTGGTTCTGTAATACGTCACCTGGCTTCCTCTTTTCTCCTGATGGACGAGAGTCATAATTACTGCAACCACTACAGGCCTTTGTCAGTTGAATGTGGCCATTTGCTGACAAGACTGAAGCTCTGATTTTTTCTCTGTTCTGTATGTGTTAGTCTATTTTTTTGTAGTTAAGTCTGACTTCTGCTTCTAAATACATTGTGAGAATCCACATTGCTGCTTTCCTTTGCAGCTAATAATGTGGTCCCACATGTATTAATGGGCCATCGTGGGCCACCGAGAACTAAAAGGCTGAGCTGGAAACTTTGGTCCCTGCAGTGTCATAATCATGTCAGAAGCTCTATATTTAGTGGAGCTTTGTTTTGGGATACACAGAGAGGGATTTGCCGTGGATCGCTTCCACTCCAGGCTGGCTGCTTGATTAGAGGCTCTTTGTGACTGTACGACAGGAGGAGGAGTGCATGTGTCACACTTGACAGACCCATTTCGCAAACAGTAATTTATATATACTCTTTAGCACATAGGTGATGTAGCAGAAAGTGGCAGTGTAGTGGAAACCTATTACGAGCTACTGACTGTTCCCATCCAGTGACTGAATCTGGATGCATTTCCAAAAGGTTTGTTTGAGCTGGAAACAAAAACTGATGAGTTTTGGTTGTTGCTATCAATCTGCCATATTTCATGCTGTATAAAGATGGTAAATGGACTGTATTTATATAGCGCTTTTCGAGTCTTCCGACCACTTAAAGCCCTTTACAACACGAGCCCACATTCACCCATTCACACCTGGTAGCTAGGCCACCTGCTCATTATGAGCATTAACACATTCACACATCGATGCACCGCATCAACAGTATCTTGCTCAAGGATACTTCGACATGTAGACTGCGAAGGCCAGGGATCGAACCACCAACCTTCTGATAGGTGGACGACCACTCTACCTTCACAGTCGCCAGATTAAAAAAACAAGTTGGCAGTTTTTCAGTACTGCAGCTTATAGCCATACCACCCTGACCAGGTTGAATACTTGTGGGAGGTTGTGGATGACAAACATTTTTGTACTGACATTTAAAATCATAGAAAGCTACTGGTGAAGTGTGTCAAATGCATTTCTATCACCAGTGATCACTGCATAGTTTTATCATAAAAAAGCAGAAAATTGTGACAGAAGCGAGGGAGTAGAGAAGTAAACAGCAGAGGAGATTGTGGGGAGAGAAAGCGGTTATCCCCTCTCTGCTTCCTCAACAACAGCAAAGATAATGAGGTAGCATCCTCACCAGATCCATGAACAAAATCCAGCTGTCGACAACACACAGCACCACTTGACAATGCAGCTCCATCACTGGAAAAGGGAGATGCATTTACAATCTGACTGTTGAAATAACACAATGTCCTCTAATGATCTTAATACAGGAGTCTTACTCCTTTTCCCAACTACCGCTGTTCTCCTGAAGTATCAGGCTACAATGGTATGTGTATTTTCACTCAAAGAAAAAAAGTTCTCAGACTGGTAAGCTTTTCACCGCTTTTACCCAACACTGTTAATAATGTTGAAAAAATACATAAAGAATTTCAAGTAGCTAGAACAGTGACTGCTGTAGGACTCTGTTCCAAAAATATCCACAGTTTACATGTAGTGTTTTGGCATCAACATTAAATATCAGTGTGAAGATGCTCTTCTGCGGTTCTGACGAAATTACCCACAATGCAGCTGTATTTTTTCTGTGATACAATTAAGTGTGCATACACAGTGTATTCATGCTTTTATTTCCGTACAATCTTATCTTTCTCAAGCTAGAATAACCTTTGTTATACCATTTATGTTATGCCCCCGGTCTAGGGGTGCAGAGGCACCCCTAGACCGGCGGAGGAGAAAGGCGGAGGAGAAAATTACTATGAAAAACAGGCAGTTTATTGTCAACAAAAATCATACTTTTTATAATTCACAGATAAATTTACAAACCAAATGGAATAACAAAAGAAGCCTGACTTCAGTGTGGACTAATGGCCAAAACAACAAACAAAACAAGCTATCTGATAACCCCCCCAAAAAGTAACTAAACCCTGGTAGGAACATAAATAAACAAAAAACATTTACTAAGCCTACCTTCCTAGGCTAAGCAAAACAGGAGAAAATAGTCAGCAACAAAAATGCCAGTCCACCCCTACTGCTTCTAAAAAAAACAAAATACTTACAATATTTACACAATCTGATCCAAACTACAAACAAAGAAACAAACTCTCACTAAGCTAACTCCAAATTCGATCTACAAATTTCAATACAAGTTACACTCAGTACACCCAGCAATTACAAAGTGACGCTTTCAGGTACAGATCTGTTTGGCCGGCACAAAAGTGGACTTCCAGCAGGAAGAAGGGGTTTAAGTACCGCCCAACTTCTTTTAAGTTTGCCATTATGACAAATACATACGAGATAGAGCATCGGCAAAAACATTCTCTGCACCATTTTTGTGTCGGATTTCTAAATTGAAGTCCTGGATTAACAGTGACCATCTCATGAGTCTCTGATTGGAATTTTGCATTTGTCTAAGAAACATGAGGGGGTTATGGTCGGTGGCCCCAATGTAGACCTCAAAATACTGAAGTGACAACAGCAACGCTAAAGCCTCCTTTTCAATGGTACTGTAGTTTGCTTGCAAACTACTGATTTTTTTTTTTTAAATAGCAAACAGGATGGTCAATACCCTCGGAATATTCCTGTAACAGTACAGCGCCTGCTCCTGTAGCACTGGCATCAACCTCAAGCTTAAACGAACGACTAAAATTTGGGGCAGAAAGAACTTAACACTTGTCAAACTGGTTAAGGGAGCGACAACGTCAGCAAAGCTCCTGCAAAAGCTGCGGTAATACCCAGCCATGCCCAAGAAGAGGCGGAGCTCACGCCGACTTTTTGGGACAGCGTAATCCACAATGGCCTGAACTTTGGCATCAATGGGACGCACTTCACCCTGACCTACCTGTTTACCAAGGTAAGTAACCGTGGCCTTACCAAACTCACACTTGGCTAAGTTTAAAGTAAGATTGGCCTCCTTGAACTTTTGAAAAACCACCGTAAGGCTTCGAATGTGGTCAGACCAAGTGTCTGAATAGACCACCACATCATCTAAATATACCTCACAGTTTTCCACACCAGCAAGGACTTTATTCATCAGCCGTTGGAACGTGGCAGGAGCATTGCGCAGACCAAAAGGCATCACAGTGTATTGAAGAAAGCTGTCAGGGGTAACAAAAGCACAGATGTCTGAAGCACATGTATCCGACTCTGGAGCAGCTGCAGCGGTAAAACACGGAACCAGAGTAGGATCACTTTTCTGAGCTTCAATAAGTGCACTCCTATCGACATCTAAGGCTTGCTCCGCCTCAGCAGGCAGCAGTTTATCACTCAGATTTTTCTCCGTTTTGACTGCAGGACCCTCAGACTCATCGGACTTGTCCTTTTGCGCAGCAGGAGACAAAAATTAATCAGCCAAATCTAACACATCTGCAAATTTATGCGGTTGTGCGTGCGGAAATACAGGGTTGGCAACAGCAGATACAGAAGAACTACAGTCGGGAACAGGTATATTAACCACCTCAGGTGTGGGAAAAACTTTTTTCCCTGCCAAATCGTTACCAAGGATGAGAGCGACACCTCTCACCGGCAAAAGTGCACGTATTCCAAGCCGCACCGGACCAGAAACCAGAGGTGAGCGAAAAAACACTGTGTGTAACGGCACTCTCAACGTGCTCATTTTCACTCCCCACACAAGTGCATCAGAACCACAAAATGAACTGTCTGAAAAAGGCAACTCGCTCTGCAAAATGAGAAACTGAGTGGCTCCCGTATCACGCAGAATTGTGATCGGAACCTCATCCTCCTCCCTCCCTGTTAAAGAGACTGAGCCTTTTAAAATGAAAGGTTGATAACACTCATCGATCTCATCATCACGTTCACCAGAGCTGACAGGAGGCAAAGCAGGAGCTAAATGAATGAAACCCACACTTGTTGGAGCGGACTTTTTTGCATTCTTATTTTGCTCTTTCTGAAGGAGAGCAGGACAGTTGGCAATAAGGTGCCCAACGTCATGGCAGTAATAACACGCACGGTTTTCAGTGACATTACTGGCGGCAGCAGTGGGAGATCGTGGGGAGCTTTTGGATATCACACTTGGATTTTTACCGCTAAGGACTGGGATATGTTCACGGCAGACCGCCGGAAAAGCAACGCGGTGAGTTAAAATAAACTCATCTGCGAGCACCGCAGCTTTGGACAGGGAGTGAACTTTCTGTTCATTAAAATAAACAACAATTTTGTCCGGTACACATAACTTAAACTCTTCCAACAAGAGCAACTCCCGGAGTTGTGCATAAGTTTGTACCTTGCTCACAGAACACCATTTATCAAACAAAGTTGTCTTTTCTCTTGCAAACTCTACATATGTTTGGTTGGCAGATTTTTCCCATGAGTGAAACTTTTGGCGATAAGCTTCATTCATTCATTCATATTCAATTCATATGCACGCAAAACTGTGACTTTAATAATATCATAATCAAGGCTTTCATCTATGGACAAGCTTGCGCAGACTTCCTGCGCTTTACCCACTAACTTACACTGCAACAAGAGACTCCAAACATCTTTGGCCAATTCAAAGTTGCGATGCACTCAAAAGCACAAAAATAGGAATCTACTTCTGACTCTCGAAAAGGTGGAACCAGAGCAATATGCCTGGCGACATCAAACTGCTCAGAAGCAGCAATGGGAATATGTGCGTTCACAGGAGTGGATGTTCTCTGAGGAGCAGGTCATTCCAGCTCCAACAGTCTTACGCAAAGGTGCATGAGCTCAACCTCTTTGGTTTTAGTTGCAAGCTCCACCTCACGCAGACGGAGGGCAAGCTGTAGATCCTCAGCATCTACACCAGCCTGAATCAGCGCCACTGGGTCAACACCCGAGGTTTGGGTTTCGGCAGGAGCCTCTGCTTCTACTTCCTCCTTCAAACCTTCAGGTGCGCACCCCGCTGAGGCTTAAGTGTAAGTATTCCTCTTTTTACCAACTCTCCTGACAAACATGCCATAATTTCAACTTTCTTAGCATGTATTGGCACAGAAACATTAAAAATGTTTGCAATCAACAGTAAATCTGGTTTAGTGCATCGCTCTAATTTTTCAAGAGTGGGATTCCGTGCAAACTCATCCATGTCCATCTCAAAAAACACTCTGTCGCACACTAGGTGAAAACTGCCAACCAAAAATATGATTAACCCACTTACCAAAAGACACAAGCACAGGTAGAAACTCACAGCAACTCCCTTGGAGATTACAAAGAAAACTCTAAGGCCTAGCCAAGTTGTACCTGAAATATCTAAAGACTATGAAAAAGCCACCAATTTATGGTATGCCCCCGGTCTAGGGGCACAGAGGCACAACACAAAGAAAGGCGGAGGAGAAGTTACTATGAAAACCAGGCAGTTTATTGCCTAAAAAAATCGTACTTTTTTGTAATTCACAGATAAATTTACAAACCAAATGGAGTAACAAAAGAAGCCTGGCTTCAGGGTGGACTAATGGCCAAAACAACAAACAAAACAAGCTATCTGAAAACCCCCAACTAAACCCTGGTAGGAACATAAATAAACAAAAAACATTTACTAAGCCTACCTCCCTAGGCTAAGCAAAACAGGAGAAAATAGTCAGCAACAAAAATGCCTGCATTTTGAAGCTATGGAAATCTGAGTCAGCCCCCCAATTTGAGACTTGGTTAAGAGAACTGGTGGCATTCTACATATAGACACGCTGAGATATGAACTGTGTGGCAGCACCTGGAAGGTTCTCAGTGTATGCTCTCATTTAATTATTATTATTATTATCATTATTATTATTATTAGTAGTAGTAATAGTAGTAGTAGTAGCAGTAGTATTTACTTACATATTTATTCATTTATTCTCTTTTTCTTCATTTATATCCTTTTTTAAATTTCTTTTTATTGAGCATTAGCAACATAGAACATGAAAATACATAAAAAGGAATCATCATGCTCAAATTTATATTTTAACCCCACCCCCCACCCTAAAGAACATGGTGGACACCAAACTGTAAAAACTGATTACAATAAAAATAGAAGAATAAATACATATGCATACACACACATATATACATACATACACACATATATATATATATATATATATATATATATGTATATATATATATACAATATAATACAATATAATATAATGCAATATTTAGTCTAATTGCCCTTTGGGCAACTTGGGCATTTCTCAGAATTCAACTTTCAAGATTCTTCATTTCTTTGTCCTATCGACAAAATGAATGGCGGTCAGTGGGACATGTTCACATAGCCTTACCCTGAGTTTTGGGCAGCAGTGATGGATTATCGGACAGACACACATAGAAAGTTTAAACACTTTATTGTTAAACAATAAAAACAGTGTTTAAAAGTGGACAGACTGTGTCGCTATCATCCTCTGGCTCCTCATCACTTTCCGACACCAAGCTGGACATTGCCGTCATCTCCTCCAGCTCCTTTTCACAACGGGACTGCCTGGCTGCCGCGGCAGCTTGACGCTCCTCTCATCACGTCACCTTTAGCTGCAGGTTTTTATCTAATGCACCAAATGTGGCAACTCTGTCTGTCTTCATGCTGGCCAAGAAAGCTAGGTCTTCAGGGTTATCAGTCAGCTTCTCAACATTTGGAGGCCAAAGCAGAAATGTGGCATCAAGTCTCACTCCATTTTCTACAATTGTTTTGCTGCAGCTTCACTGGAGCGCTTGGCTTGGGAGATTGTGGCTAGCTAATGTTAGCTAGATGCAATGACTACCAAACCTACCAATAAATATGACTAAATTTCATTCAAATTATGTAAATATACACAGACACAACTACAAATATGGTAGTAATATGTAATAAGAGTATACATAACAACACAAAAAACATAAAATCACCTCAGTGTTTTTGAGCTGCAGTCTTTGCTTACCTCAGATCTCTATGGCAACCGCTGAGCACTGTTTACCACTTCATCCAACAAAGCAGACGTGCAGTGGCACCCCTAAATAATAATGAATTGGAATAATATTTTGTATGTGTTGTTTCAACATATATTGGAACACTTTAAGCACCCAGCCATATCAAAAATCAAGAATTGTGTTTTTTGATGCACCCTTCTATGCACTAAGCAAGAAGTAATTCACATAAATACAATCACCATCACAAAAGCATATGGGAGAGATGGCCACCACACGTTAATTAAGTGGGCACAGTTTTAAGTTTATCTAAATGCTTCAGTACTGAATCCGAGACAGAGAAGAATTTGTCCCTGGATCCCCTGATAGTATATTTAATTTTCTCTAATTGTATGAATTGTGTTACATCACTAAACCAATAAGACAATTTGGGTGGATATTTTGATTTCCAGTGCAATAGTATTCTTCTACATGCAAGCAATGTTGTAAAAGCAATTATGTTTATAACTTTTCCTTAGTGTTGCGTGTCTTCCATCTGTGACACCAAATATGGCCATAGGTGCGTTGGGTTCAAGAATGATATTCAGTGCTTCTGACAGAACTTTAAAGATGGAAGATCAATAGGTTGCCAGGGCTGGACATGACCAAAACATATGTGTCAGGTCAGCAGAAGCGTTTTGACACTTGTCACAGCTTGGATCTGTGTTAGGATATATTTTAGCCAGTCTTGCTTTGGAGTAGTGGATGCGAAGTAGGATCTTAAATTGTATATTGCTCAGTTTAGCACAGGAAGTGCTGTTGCTCACTCTTAATAGAGCGCTCTCCCAAGTGTCATCTTCCAAGTCCTCCCCCATCTCATCTGCCCATCCTGCCCTGATCTCTGCCAGTGTTATGCTTTTAAAGAGGCTATACATTCACCAATTCTTGAGATAAGTCTTTTAGAATCAAATGGAATTTTTAACAATTCATCTAAACCAGAGGGCGATGATAGGTAAGGAAAGTTGGGATCATCATGTTGAAGGAAGTGGCGGACTTGGAAATAATGCAATAAGCTAGAACAAGGGAGGCCAAATTTGTGCGATAGATCGCCAAAGCTAGCAAAAATAGAGTTTATGTACATATCCTTAAACTTATGAATGCCACATCTCTGCCAGAGAGTAAATTCAGAGTCTACCTTAGCTAGAGGGAAGAGGTGATTATTATGTATGGAACTTAGATGGAGAAGGTTTTTAAAACCAAAGTTATGTCTAAGTTGAACCCAAATTTTGAGGGTGTTTAAGACTACAGGACTATGAGTATATTGTAAGAGAGGGAGGGGAAGACTGGAGGTGACTAGGGCGCAAAGAGAGGTGGAAATGCAAGATGCTGCTTCAAGGTGGCACCAGTCGGCATCAGGAGTATGGAGCCAGTACATGATTTTTTGAACATTTGAGGCCCAATAGTAATGACAAAAATTTGGAAGAGCTAAACCACCTTGGTTTTTGGGCCTCTGTAACAATTCTAGCCGTATTCTGGGTTTCTTCCCATCCCATATGAATGAAGTTAAAGCCTGATTAATAGATTTAAAAAAATATTTAGGAAGATAAAGTGGGATACATTGAAACAGATAAAGAAACTTGGGGAGCACATTCATTTTGATACAGTTCACTTTCCCTGCCAAGGATAGGTGAAGTGATTTCCATTTCTTCAGGTCTAATTTTACGTTATCAAATAGCCAACAGAAGTTTTCTTGGTATATGCCTGTGAATATTCTCATTCATCCAGGTCACTGTAAGCTTTAGGGCATTCAATCGTTTGCAACTGGACCTCGTCAGTTTGTCTTAGAAGACATTTCGCCTCTCATCCAAGCAGGCTTCATCAGTTCATGCGCAACCAGACTAGATAGGACAGCGCTAGTCCCTAGAGGACTAGAGCTGGACTAGATACCACAGATGGGTGGTATCTAGTCTAGGGACTAGATAGGACAGCTCTAGTCCCTAGAGGACTAGAGCTGTCCTATCTAGTAAGTCTTCTAAGACAAACTGACGAGGTCCAGTTGCGAACAATTGAATGCCCTAAAGCTTTCTTGGTATAGATTTTGCATGTCTCTTGTAATATTAATGCCCAAGTATTTAAAGTCATTTATATCCTTTTTGTCTTGTGAATTTTGTTCTTATTTTTTTCATTTATATCTATCTTACACTGCTGGGAGGGAGAGGAAGGGATGAGGACATTTGCTATTCTTTTATATCCCTACCTACCTTGTGACAATTATTTGTATTTATGTAAAAACCTCACAAAAAAAGTGTGAAGCCTTTTTACCCTCAGTTTTACCTAAGTAAGTCATTCAATTACTCTGGAGAGTAATTGAATGACTTAGTAAACAAGTCTGATAGGTGAGCAGATCAGATCTTTGTAGGCAGATTAACAATGGGATTGTTGTTGTCCTACATAGCTAAAGAGCTACATACCTACTGTACATGGGGTTGTGCGCAAGATGACAACCTGTGTAGGTGCTTGCTTTCAAGGTTTTGTCTCTGCTTGTGGTTGAATTACTTCTTTTGTTTTACATGATCCAGTTATTTAAAGTGAACTGTTTTTGGTAAAGAAAGTGGATTGACCCAATTTCGCTGATGATACAGTATTATTTTTAGGGGATAAACATCAGATTGAACTGCCATCAGTGGTAGATCAGTTTTTGTGGGTTTAAAACTAACTAATTAATCTAAATGTGTATGTGTAATGTTTGCATCAGAACCAGGAAAAACATTGTAAAAAAACTGTTAAATATCTAGTTATCCATATTTCGAAGAACTAAACAGAGCACCAATAGTTTAATTTCTCCCTGAAACTGAAAAAGACGAAAACTGTATTGAACTGCTGGACTTCAGGGGACTTAAATAATACTTAAAATGGTTAAAAGAATGTTTCAGTGCACCAAACTCATCAAACTCATTTCATTCACCACAACATATTCAAAGAAGTAGGAGGTTTTCATTTTTCATTGATATGTAATCATAAAACTCTCCAATACAAACTCTTACGGCAAGGAACTTTTATTCACACAACTTTTCTCTACGTAAGTCCATAATATGGAAGAATGGATGTATTCATTTAAGGAACAAGTCACTTTATTTACAAACTAAAGAGAGAGACATCATTCTCTTAAAGGACTTTTTTTTTTATTACTCTAATGGTCAACTACTAAACTATGAAGCTTTTCTTAAAGAGAAAGCATTCCTGATCAAGTTCTACAAATTTAGATTAGTCATCCAATTCATACCCAACGGTATATTCGTATTAATGCAAAGCTATAAAAAAACAGGAGGATCCTAGATTTGCATGCACTCTTTATATAAATGGTATTGATATTATGAGCAGCAAATACACCAACAGGCATATTAGAAAATGTAATACTAGGTATATAACACCACTTGGAAAATGTTTTCGTAACTCACACTCCACAGACATGAACTGGCATAAAGCATGGCTTGTTCCTTTCAGATTTTCAATCACAATCTAAATTAGAGAATTCTAGCTGAAAATATTTCACAAAATATATCCAACAAAACATGTATATCTCAAGATATTTATATGCAGTAGCAAATGTACTGTCTGCAAGACTGAACAAGAAAGTGTTGCTCATCCATGCAGCTGTTTCTTTGTAAATTGACCTTGGCATATTTCTTGAATCATTGTAAAAAATCAAGATAACTGCTTCCAGCAACCTCAAATACTGATTTTGTGCCAACAATAAAAGGATCAAATAACCCCCATCCCAACAAGAAATCAGCTAACATGAACATGTCAGGCTGAATAAACAAAGTGAAACAAAATGGCAATTCACTCTGATTATCAGGGTATATTCATAGGGATATTTTCATGCTAGAATTGCTGTGTTCATTATAGGAATCTGTGTGTCCAGTCTAGACTGGAGAAAAAAAAAATCAGCGGCACTGATTAACATTTATTAAATGTGTTGTTAACGCCCTGTGCATTCACCTCTGTTGAAAAGGAGTGTTAAAATGACCAGTTGGTGGTTGTATTAATACATGATAAATATATATAATATATTGGCTTAAGTTTATAGCCTATCAATTTATGTTGTTAATATAAGTTTTCACTGTTTATATGGAGGTAAATCTGTTGGTGAATTTAAGTCACAACAGTCAGCTTTTGAGGAGACATTACAGAGAAACACTGATTGAAATGAGTGTGTAACTGATGCATTTGTTCACATAAGGAACTTCACTTGAATGTAAGGTTTAAAATTATCAGTCTGTTTGATCTTGAATTAGTTTGTTTTCTTAGGACTGTAGTCTGTACATAAAACAAAAGCAACAATAATGGTAATGTAATATAATAATAGATGTCAATAGTAGTAGATTTTAGTTAATATTAGTAGTAGTAGTAGTATTTGCATTATAGTCTATAATAATAGATATTATTAGATATAATAATATTAGTAACAGTAGTAGTTTTTTATTTTGATTATTGTAAGTGGCACGAGGCAACGCAAGAGCCACTAGCCTATAGCTCAAAGAGCTATAGAAGGCTAGTGGCTCGAGCGTAGAAATGAATGGGAAATTTCCTCAAATTTCAGCCTTTTTCAATTGTCCGCTGCTTCGTCATATTTTCTCCTAGAGACTTCATTCAAACCTAGAGTAAATGACATAATCAGTTAGAGTGAAAGAGCCAGTGAGAAATCGTCTGAATTTTTTTTCCAAAATTGCCATAAAATCCAAATAGGAGACACATAATTTTTGGATCTTTTTGTAGACAAACCTTTCTTCTCAAGTCAAAGTTCATTTTTAAAGGGTTAGCCCCCACCAAATTTAAATAAAGAGGGATCTTGCACCAGCTGCCCTGCTCTGCTGCTCCATTACATACAATCTCCTGTTTTCTGAGTCACAGCCTGCCAGAGTGTGTCTTTTTAAATCGACCATTTAGTCATTTTTCTAAAGAATATCTGGACATAAAATACACGTACATCTGGCCCAGACTTGTCCGCATCTCACAGTGTAATTGGTTTTTTGATAGCAGCTACATTTTGTACATTTTGTCACAATCACAAGTTGTCCGGAAGAAACCGACAGTGAAAAAGTAGCTGTTCCTCAAGGGGCGAATTGTCAACAGGTGCAACTGTCTTTTACACACACATACCGGTATGTGTCAATAACCCACGCACACACATCTCCAGGACAACCAGCCTGAGAATGATTAAATCAATTAAGACCAAAGTTGTCCTCTTAATGAGCTCAGTCAAAACAAGGGCATTGTTTGAAAACAATCTCTGTCCAACAAGCAGCTAAACTCGGCTTCAGAAAGCGCTTTCCCAAAAAAGTTGAGACAGTAGTCACACACACGCACACACAAACAGGGCTAACCAACAGCTAAAAAGTGATTAAAAACAAGCACGTCAAAACTGAACAGGAACAGGTAAAAAGTGGAAGAGGTAGCAGCAGGTGGGGCAGAAGTTACACACGCACACACATACACATTCAGACACACATATACCAGACTCTACATGTAGGAGCTGGTTGGGCTGCTTGTTCAAAATTTGATAAATGTGTAGTTCAAGCAGACACAAACAGATGAAGACACACACATATGCAGTCACACACAACGACAGATACATACACACAGACACAGTCACACACAAATACAGTTAAATACACACAGACAGCCATACATACATCCATAGACAGACACACATACACACACAGTCAAAAAATGCTCAGAATTTCTGCCCCTAGAGTGGGTGATGTAATCAGCTAGAGTGCGAGAGGCAGTGAGAAATCGCCTGAAATTTTTTTTTTAACTGCCATAAACTCCAAACGGTGAATAGGAGACACATCATTTTTGCATCCTTTTGTAGACAAACGTCTCTTCTCGCCTCTGATTTCAATTTTAAAGGGTTAGCCCCCACCAAATTTAAATAAAGAGGGATCTTGCACCAGCTGCCCTGCTCTGCTGCTCCATGTGTGCTCCAACACACCTGATTCAAATGCTCAGCTCGTTACTGGGCTCTGCTGAGGCCTGATAACGAGCCATTCATTTGAATCAGGTGTGCTGGAGCAGGGATACATCTAAAACATGCAGGGCAGTGGTACTCCAGGACCAGGCTTGAGAAACAGTGGTATAGATAACACCAGCAGCCCCCTCGTGCCACTGTCAAAATTTCGGCATTGCCGGAATTGTCTAGTTATTATTATTATTATTATCGTTGAAGTAGTTTTTGCATTAATTACATTTTAATCTTTTTTAGGCTAGTTTTTACATTAATTTCATTTTGTAGTTATCTATCATATCACATCATATCTTAATCTGTGTGTATGATGGATTTCTTGTCTGGATTTTTTTACATAACAGGGTCAATGCTGAATTTTTCAGCTCATCGGGGCCTACAGATGCAGCAGCACCCAGCACATCAACAGGGCCTTCTAGCAGCAGCAATTGTAAATATGTACCTATGATACATTTGGGATGGGGTGAGGCGGCGGTGGTGGCGACGGCGGTGGCGGGGGTGGGCCTACAAATACAATTTTGCTTAGGGCCCCAATTTGGTCAAGGGCGCCCCTGAGCACATATCACGGACTGGAGTGATGTATTGCATTTAAAAAACAGTTACCAATAATGGCAATATGAGAGAGGAATACAGAATAATTTTCATGTAGTTTTTAATTAAACATAAATACATATTATTTAATAAAATAGCCCCTCTGTGAAAAAAATGGTCCCACCTCTCCGTACGTTAGCTCTGCTTGTCATCTATTCCTCACCTTTTTTTCAGAGAAAGTCACTGCTCAATCAACTCTACCCTTGTTACCCTATCTGGAGGTGAAAGTTAACCTTAAACATGTGAATTCAACTAATTTAGTCTATTTGTCAAAACACCGCAGCAACTGACTTTAAAAGCCCCAAATTACTTTCCTTCACATATTTCGTTAGTAGGCTAAGTGATGTGAAGAATTGTAAAATATCAATTCCATGAGGCTGTTCAATCAGACAGTGACAGATCAGCCTGTATAGCACTAAGTCTCTGTCAAGGTGCTGATCCTGTGACTGTCATTATACGGGAGCTGTCCGTGGTCCGCTTTTTGACTCCTAATTAGCCTACTCATTGACGCACAGTGCAGGATTTTATAATGTAATAATAATATGGCTCAGATGTTTAAATGTTTAAGTGTACAACTACATGTTTAAATGTTGTCAACGAGGTCAAAAAATAAACATTAAAAACGGCTACTTTTTGCTGCATACTGCAACAGCTGGTTGTTGTCATGGAAATATTGCTGCTTCCCTGAAGTGGAGTGATCTGCTGTGATAAGGCTTTTTAGAATAGTAGCTATGATACACGCTTATTATATCACAGTTAACAGCCAATCAGATTGAACACAGTTCAATGGACACTTTGGTTGTGGCTTTTGTTTATACCCTGGCACTCTTCTAGACAAACAGGTGAAATACACCGTGACTGCAACAGAATGAAAGGTCCATCACCACTCGTAAACATGCCCTATTTTGATATTGTGCAGGGATTTGTTCCGGATTATATGCATGCTGTGCTACTTGGAGTCATTAGACAACTCACAGAACTTCTCCTGAGCAACAGTGATCAGCAGTACTATATTGGGAGTCCCAGTACAATAAGGGTAATAGAGAACAGGATCAAGGACATTAAAAAACCCCACTTGATAACAAGACTGCCCAGACCCCTTGCCGATTTAAAGTATTGGAAGGCCTCGGAGTGGCGTGTGTGGCTGTTGTTTTACTGTTTGCCTGTCCTGCAGCCACAACATTTGAAGCACCTAGGCCTACTGGTCTCTGCATTGTTCCTACTTCTCATAGAGAACATCACTTTTGAGGACACCAACAAAGCAGATGAGATGCTTTTTGAGTTTGTGGCAAGGTTTCAGATGCTATACGTATAGACATTCAATGCCCACTTACTAACTCATCTTGCAAAGTCAGTGAAGTTGTGGGGACCCCTGTGGGCACACGCGGCATTTGTCTTTGAAAGTGGTAATGGTAGTTTGTTAAAACTGTTTCATGGAACCAAGTGTGTGGCTCTGCAGATTGTCAACAAAATTCTGTTGCATAGAGCAATACCATTCTTCACCAAACAATATGCGGTTAGTGAACAAGTGAAGGAGTTCTGTGTGGAGCTGACAAATACCTCAAGAGTTAAGAGTGTCACAAAATGTCAGGATACAACTGTGCTAGATACTGGCAGGGTGACTGAAACAAACCATGATCAGAAGCGTGCCTTTGATTCTGCACAGAAACAAAAAACTACAGCCTCAGTAAAAGATGGAGCGACTGTTATGCTAAGCTCAGTGATGGTGTGTATGGGGAAATTCAGAACATTGTGAGCTTTCCCTCAGATGGACGTACAGAAATTGCTGTACTCTTTAAAGAACTCCATACACAAATATGCATCCCTTTATCACAAGGGAATGGGTTTGTGCCCCATATCAGACTTGTAAATGAAAGAATTTTCTCACCACTTTGGCTGATATCAGTGGACAGGTTGGAGCAGAAATTTGTGGTGTTGAAAACAGGTGATCAGATGTATACTTGTGACTTCCCAAATAGTTATGAGACTAGTTATGATCATTTGTTCTGAGTTGATATTTTGTGTCAAGTGCTTCTCACTCTTGTGAGGAATAGCAGCTTCCCCCACTTGAAAGAGCAGGTTTGCTTCAGAAGATTTGGGCAGGAATTCATTCAATGACCAGGATTTCACTTTGTTCTTTTATTTTATTTTGAAAGTCATCATGGCCAACCAGGTGAAAAACCTTTAAGTACAAACACAAATAGAAATTTCAGAATTCAGACAAAAATTTAACCCAAGACACCATAATCAACCAACATTATCCAAAATCAAATACTTAATTCAAATACCAATCATTTTAACTACTACAAATTAACTTAATTTGTAGTAAAAAAAAAAAAAAAACTTAAATAAGAATAAAATACCCATATTTAAAGCACCCAAAATAAATCAAATACATTTTAAAGCAATGATTTTAACCTTAACTTTGGCATATTTTCCATAAATACAAACCCCAATTTTCAAATTACTTTTAGCTTGAGCCTCTTTTTAAAATACATATTTTTAACTGCATGTTTTTTTCTGTGACATTAAATATGTAACATTTTAATCACATTACTTTTCAACACATTCAGTTTTAACTTTGATCAGACGATTACCCTACAACTCACAACAACCCAGTGGAAATTACAATGCAGTCTCCCTTTTCCAGCATCCACACTCTGCCACCATTCCTCTGCACTGCTCGCTCCTCACTGCTCTGAGTGACTCCAAACCCTCCTGATTGCTGATCACCTCCACTTGGTGCACTCACTCTGCCGCTTTCAGGCTGGAGACACACCCAGACCTGATGCACTCAGGCAGAGGGGGTGCGGCCTGCAGTTCAGCTCAACACCTCTCACTCGATCTTCCCACGGAAACCGCTGGAAAGATCACAAACAGTGAACCTGTGGTCAGAGATTCCCTGCTGGGCTTCCTGCCTGCTCCTCCACTGGCAGCAGGATTGTGGACTGGAGGTCCCTGGCGACAGGATGCTTGGATGCAGGATGCTTGGATGCAGATGTTGCAGGTCTCACCTCAAGGATACAGGTGGTTGGAAAGGTCACGCCCTCTCGTGCAGCCAAAAAAAGGGTCTCTTAAAGCATCTTGGCGCTCTGTTACAGTGATGACCCTGGCTGATGGAGCTGCCTCCCACTTTGGAATTCCCAAGATCCTCTCTTGACCTGCAAAGTATTTTGCTGCCCTCCAAACCTGGGCGACCGTCTTAACCAGGTGAGTCAGGTTGCTGAACTGTCCTTCATCCACAAGGTTTTGGACAGCAGCACCAGCAGGTGGCCTCCAAGGCTCCCGATCTGGTGGCTCTTTCTTCACCTGAGCTCTTGTGTTTGTGGCAGTAAATGATTCCTTCTGCATCATTCCAACACTCTCTCTGGCAGTTGCTGATACATCCTTTGCAGACTTAAAGAGAGGTATTTTAAGTCTAGGTGGAGACAAAACACCTTGGAGGTGGTCCTTAGGGTTGACCTAGTCATGCAGGTCCTTAACGTCACATGAGCCAAGATGTGACTTGAGAGAGTTGTTGCCCCCAACCCCCACACCCCACCATTGTCCAGGATGTTAATTTTAGAGCACTTTATATTTTATATCTTGTACATATGAACTGATTTTCTTTATCCAATGTACTGTTTTTGCTTATTACTTGTAGGATGTGTGTATGTTACCCATGCCAGTGTATGCCAGACAATGGACAAAACAACAGTCTGCATTTGATTCTTCTACCTCATATGAATATGTTACACTGTCAGATAAAAAAATGTTAGAGATCACAATGTTTTATGTTGTTTTTTGTCATAAAATAACAGGTTGGCTATTGTTGTACTGTACTTTATTTGATCGTCAACAAATATGAGCCATTTAATTCACATTCTGCCAAGTGTATCAAATAGTAGCAACCAGTGGTCTATTTCAAGACCATCATTTGAATAGAAACACTTATTGTTATTCTGCTGCATAGTGTTGACTTTGTAGACTTCCTGTGAAGGCTATACTTTTACAGCTATAAAATGCAGAGTGAGAGGTAAGGTTACTTTATTGCAGAAAGACAGCTAGCCTTCATTAAATGTCAGTCACTTTTATAACCAGTTTCTCGAGAAAGACCAGCATGCAACTATACTATACTTGTGGTAATGGTAGACCAGCATGCTGGTAGTGTTGCTAATGATGCTCATCCTCCCAGCATGATTAGCAACACCATGCTGGTCCACCCGCATAGCTATGTTGGCTCACCAGCTAAACCAGCATCAATCCAGCATAGACCAGCATAGACCAGCATAGATGGAAATGATGGCCTATGCTGTTTTTTTTTAGCAGCGTTAAAGCTATTTTTAGATCAGTTGGACATTTCTGTGTAACATAATATCCCCTGAAATTGGAATAAAACGTGTGGTACATTTTCCAGACCTTGATTTTTCTTAGATGCCGTAATCTGACATTTTGTAGCACTGTGGCACACACTTGAAATGCTGCACAGTATTACATGCTTCTAATCCTCAGAATTACACTCAGGCTCAGTCTCTAACAGAATTATTTCTTTCTTGGATTTTCTCTAAAAAGCAGAGTTTCCCATTTCCCAGGCCTATTCTGAATTGTGAGCAGCATAAGTTATTGTCATTGATATTACTGTTCTTCCAGTTAACTCCATGGGGGTGTCAAAGGTGTAGTAATTCATAATACTTAGTTTGAATAATGAACAAGGTGCTCCCTGAAATGATTTTTAAGGGTTCTTACTACTCAACAGAAACAGCCAATACAAATGTAGCCCTTGTGGGAGTTCAGTCAGGAAAGCTACTGTTGTGCATGTGAGGCCTGTAGATCTCATACCATCCTGCATTCACTCCTCTCACACATGCTCACTCATAATTTCTCTGCTGCCATTGGCTGAGCCTGTCTATTGAGATATCAGCTGTTCTCATCATCCTCAAATGCTTAGATAATAATTCATTACATAACTACTTATGTAAGTAGATCACATAAAGATATTTAGGCTATGTGGTACAACTTTATATTATTCTGTATAAATATAGAAAACTTTGTCTCAACGTCTTACTTTTCAACATTGGATAGACTATGCGTTTCTTTTCATTTGACACAATTGGGCTTTTAATTAAAGTGTTGTTCAAGTCTCGATTACACGTATGCAACTTGCTGTGTATAACCTGCAATACTACTATCCCTGAAGCATATGCACAAAAACAAACACCTCTAAATAACTCAAAGCTTGAAGATGATCAAAGGACACTCTCTGGAAAAAAGAGGCACCTTCCAGACCAATAACCAGCGATGACAGAGAATTCAGTACAGGAAAATGTATTTTTATGGCCATATTTCAGACCTTGCAGTGCCCACATTGCCCCAACTTTTCTCACTCACTCATAGTGTTGTATTCTGTTTGTCACATCTGCTCCTGCAGCATGCAGAGAGTCCTGATCCTTCTGGTCGCCACTTCTTGAAGAGGTTACATCTTTTTCACCTCTGCCTGCTTGGTCTTCAGCTCAGCCTAGTCATGCCTCAGGGTCACCTTGGGCCTGGTCAGGAAGAATGAGGATTGAGACCAGATAAGATATGTATAATAAGATTTATATTACAAGAATTATTATGACAGAAATCAAGTCTGTTAAAAGGAAATATTTTTCAAACCCTATTTTCCCATCATTTATGGTCTAAGTGACTAATGGTGATAAAAATTTTATGACCGACCAATTTATGCAGCTAAAAACCAATAGAAAGAAAAAAAAAAAAAAAAAAATCACAGTTATGCAAACAAATGCCTGTACTTAATTATCTGCTATCATTCCCACCTAATTTGGAATCACAGTTGTACAAACTCTTTAGATTTCAAAATGCTTAGTATTACACACTGATCAAATGTACTTCAGCTTAAGGTGTCATGCACAGTGAGTTTGAGTTCCATAATGTATTAACCCGAACACTCATTCACATCAGAATCACCACATGCAGGTTACCGCTGTAAAACCAGTGGACGGAAAGTTACGTTTTTGGGTCTGTGCCAGAGCAATAACACACAACACCACCAACAAACCGACTACAGCGGTGAGTGAATCTTTGTCTGAGCCAGTCACAACACCTAAATGTATAAACTGACCAAGTTAAATGTAAAAATATTCTGGCTCTACGTGGTGCTTGGTACCACAAAAGAAGGTTGTTCAGCCTGGTTTTGTTTCCCGCTGCGTAAGCACCAACACCCTCCTGGTGCTTCGAGCTCTCGATCCAGATTCCATTCAGCAAATAAGACAAATAGCTGCATGACTAGCTAATGGTAAACAGTAGAAGAGTATCATGAGCAGCAGTTAGCGGTTACTCTGATTATATGCTGCGCTGTATTTGTTTGGAGTGACCTTGGACAGGTGGCCATATCTTACACAACACTTACACAATACACTTACACAAACTTTGCAGCTTCAGGTATTTTGTTCAAGAATGAATTAGAGGCTTAAACAAGGTGTCTCTCTAGCAGACAAGACAAAATGTACCAATGCTTGTTTTCAGTCAGCTTCAAAACATATATACCTAATTTCTGATAATCATTCCAAAACACAGATATGTGTGATATGTTATGAATGTGCATAAAGTTTTGAATATGAACTTGCTGAAAGACTTTGGTTTAGAAATTAATTAAAACTAATTAGTTTAGCATTCTCATAGATGATACATGCTCATGTAAAGAGGTTACTTCCCCAAACAAAAGACACAAAAGAGGAGGAGTAAATCACACCTGCATGCAGTGTTGAATTTTGTGTTTTCTTTTACAAAAATAAAGACATTTCCACCACAAAAAAAAGATTTCCACCATAAATAATGGAGAAAAGGCACTAAGTGTTGAACTAGACTTGCTGTTTCCTTTGCCAATAATGCACTTTCAATTGATAAGTCACTTTTGATCATTTTTATGTTCATGTTGACAAAGATAAAAACATGTATATGTCATTGACATATACAATAAATGATGTTGTGAATGTGCAAATTTGCTCAAATAAAAATTAAGGAAGACAGTAGATGGCTGACTCATTTAAACTCATTTGAATAACCTGTGTGGGTGCCAGGCTGAAACAGCAGGTACTGAAAAGGCCTATTTTCAATATAGCATCTATATAGTATATTTAAATTCATCAACATTGGTGTTAGTGCATTGGGAGAATTCAGTATTGAAAGGCTGATTGCTGTTTGACAAGGACCAGGTAGAAAACAAATGTAGCCCTTCCACAATCAGCTCGTGAAATGTGAAACCCTCTGCATTACACTAAATAAAGCATTAAGGGTCTTCAAACTCAAATGTATAATCATAAGGTGAATGAGACATCTCATTGTAAAGAAATTGTCTAGGGAAAAATATGACTTTCACTGTCTGGGATATATATTTCGAGGCTGACGGGCATACCTCTGGTTTTTTAAACCTTACATTAATGTAAACACAAATACACAGACCAGTTTCTGAATAAACAGGAGACAAAACCACACAAACACTGAATCTCAGTTTAGAGTTTGTATAAACAAGATTTAAACACAAATGCAAAACCTGTAAATTGGATAATAAAAAATAAAATACCTGGGGGGGTTTAGTAAATAGTCTGTCTTTTCTGAGTTCACTCTTTGGTTAAGTTTGTTTTGGCAAGCATTTTTGGATTGTTGGCGCGCTTTAAAGTTGGAGCTCATGCAGGACAACAGTACCCCCGTGTAGGGAATGGAAACAGCTCCTACCGCAGGGGGAATCCTCCTCTGTCTTCTCCGTCCGCAGCGATGAGCAGCGATGAACAGCAGCCTCCACAGCCTCCCTAACCAGCGAGAAAAGTCGGTCCCTCTGCCCTACACACACGAAGCAAGACGACCGAAGCTCCTCCGCTCCGGCAGTCTCCTCCGACGTCCGTGCGGGAAAAGGAATCCGCAGAATGCGGCGAAGTCTCTCCCACTAGCGGCGACGGCTAAGCTAGCTCCGCTAGCTCGCTATGCAGCAAAACGCTCTGTCCACAACTCACAGTCCGTCACTCTAAATTAAGAGCGTGTCGACTGGCAAACAGTTCACAGTCTATCAGAGCAAAATAAAAAAAATATATAAAAAATATAAACACAGATAGTGTCCTCTCTCCACTTTACGCCATTCCTCTCCTCTCTCTCCTTCGTCTCTCTCCCTCACTCAATTCCTTCTGCCCGCGTTCTGGGTAAAGTCCCGCCCCTTCCCTTGATCCGATAGGTTACCAAAATTATCTGGACTTGACACTGATTGACTATGGTACCATCTGACTAACCAATCTGCAACGCCGAACAGGACCTGAAAAGTTCAAGGTCTACCCAAACCCGTGGGATATTTCATACTTAACCAAAATACAAATTTCTTCTTATTTATTGCAAAAAATTAACCCAAACAAACCGTAACTTAGCAGAACTACAGTATAAAGACTGAACTGAATTTGCATATTTAACAACACAATATGTAAACATAAAATTAGCAGGGCACTACACAAAGAATATGAGTAACAGATGTATTTCTGTATAGACTGTTACTATTTATTGTTGTGTATTACACATAATTTACATGTTCACATTTACATATTGTTTATTATTGTTTTTGATTTATATTGTTGTATATTGTTCTACACATTTCTTACATATACATTTTTTTTTACATATTTTTAGATTATATTTAGGATTACCCTTACCATTTTTTTATGACTGTTGTACAGTTTTCCCCTCTGACTGTGAAACAACAAAAACCTCCAAACTCATTTCCACCAGGCTAGAAAAAGTTACCTCCCTCCACTTTGGTTATGGTTATTTAGCTGGCACTCGACACCTCAAGTTGTCAAGTTTGAAAATTTGAATGATTGGTCAGAATCTGCCTAAGTAAAAAGTAATTTCTGTGGAGATCCAGTTTACTGTTTCTGGTGCATCATTGAACTGAAAACCCTCCTAGCGATCAGGCCAGTCACACACAGGTACTTCACAGCACTAATGATGGATGTGCTCTCAAACATCAGCTGCTGTCGACCCCGGCGTGCAGAGAGGGCACTGGGCATGGCAGGGAAGAAATGGCATCACTCGGCAAGGAGACAGCAGCGCAGGCAGGGGTGCTGGGTTGCTGTAGGATGCAGGATGTTTGTCAGTGACGGAATGAGGCCAATCCCTCCTTGAGCATCATGTATACTATGCATTAATAATACACCAAACAGCAGCATGAAATCCAGCTGTAAACAGGGAGAAGAGAGAATAAATACAATACCTGACAAGGGAAAGAGACCAGCAGTGTGTTATGCTTTCTTCCTACGTGTGTTTGTGTATGTCACTTTGTTTTTTCGGCCTGTCACAACTCAGCATGACGAGCCTGCGATATCTACATATCATAATACACTGTGTGTCTGTGTGTGTGAGCATGAGAAGAGTGGTAAGTTAAATCAAACTCAGGGGACCCACCTTTCATTTGCAAAACGTTACTGTTGGAAATGAATTGCTGTGTTCACTCACACTTAATCTGTAAAAGAAAGATATTCACTGTACCCACTGCGCTGAACTCACAGCAGGTGTACAATAATATTTTGGCGTGAAAAAGTCTAACTTATGATTTTTTTCTTTTTTTTTTCTAAGACAAAGTACAACAAAATACTGAGAGCATACATTTGATGGATTCAATATAAAAAAGTTGCATACTGTTTGGGGTCTTTGCCATAGCACCATTCCACCATTGCCACATTACATTGCAGTGAATTGTGGGATACACTTCAGGGTGGGAACAAGCATTTTACATCCTTGCTGAAAGGGAGGAGAACCGAACAAATGAGGGACAATATTGATGTTCACATAAGATGTAATCACATTTCACTTTGTTTGTTTGTCATCTTTCATATAGATATTTTGGGCTTCCTGCATCATTTTAGAGCCAATACTGAGGAGTAAATATTTTTATTTTATATTTCATGTTGTGTCATTACATCACAAAAGGGCAGATAAATTCAGCACAGAAACCTGAATCTAACCAACAAACATAACATAATCTCAGCATAACACCAGAACTACCAGAAACAGAAAATGCTGAGTTACAGTGCAAGCAGTGCCAAGTTTAAGCAAGATTCTACAAGAGTCTACAGCAATGCAAGCAGCTCTGTGAGGCTGTAGTGATCATTGTAATGAAAAACAAATTATCAGATGGCTAAAAGTTTTAGCAATTGTGGAGTAAAATGGTGTTGTTGTCATGTCAACATGCTCACAGTGTTAATATGACATGATGTTTAGCTTCTTCCAGCCACCCATCAGTTGCAATAACAATGTATTAACCATAATAGTGACAACATAGAACATCACAACAGCGCTATGAGGGAGGAAGTAAAAGTAATACAATTCAATTTTATTCATTTCAGCTTTATTCATATAGCACCAAATCACAACAGAAGTTGTCTCAGGACACTTGACAGTCAGACAATCACACATTGTAAAGAAGCCAGCAGGTGAAGTGCATGTGTTTGGAAGAGAAAACAAAGGCAAATGGTAAAATTACAACCTTAAAGTTTACAACTTTACAACAAATTTGACATGCCATGGTTGTTGTCCTGTGTGATGAGGGATTACAGCCGTAACTTCCACTTTCACCTCCACACACAGTGGTAGCTAATCTGGCTAAGTATCTGGCTTGTTTACAAGATGTATACTAACTATACTGTTTTTTGGTGTGTTGGACCAATTTTTAGTAATGTTGTAATAAACCCTAATTATTCCGTATGTTCAGCATCTTAATTTAGCATGTCAGCATGCTAACATTTGCTATCATTTGCTAATTAGCACACGTTTTACCCAATGAATGCACAAGATGAAGAGATAAGTGATCACCATAGATGTTACAATTTATCCTGAGGGAACATGAATGTTGGTAACAAACGTCATGGTAGTGAACCAAAAATGGTAACATGCAGGTGGTGAATTTGGTTTACAATGTGTTTTTATTTGATACATGACTTGAAATAATTTGTTGTTTTTCAACTAAATATTTAACTTCAAATAAAACAACTGTTTTTTTTTTATATCAATCAACTAATAAATTAATCAATGATTAACCTTCACCATGAGGCTTGACTGTATCAGTCCAGACTGAGTGTACTTTGTATTGAGCTGTCTTGTCTTTCTGTCTCTTCATCCATTGGTCATCTCTTTCTGATTGTGTATTTATGATGTGTGTGCAGGAGGTGGGGTGTGATCGGCAGCTGGCCAGCGGTGCCAGGGAGGATAACTGCGGTGTCTGTGGAGGTGACGGCTCCACGTGCCGGCTGGTACGAGGGCAGGCCGTAGCCCACCTTACACCAGAACAATGTACGTATGTCACTCCCAGCTTCCCAGTGATGCATTTCCCTTCAGTGTCTAACTCACATGAATGTCTTCATTCACTTTGGTTTCACTCCTAAAACTCTGAGGTACACTCCTTTCCAAATCCAACTGTTGTTAGTCTGTCACCCTCCAGCCCTCTACAAACAGCTCAGCCCGTGAACTTTCTAGGAGATTAAAGAGAATCCCTCAGCTCGGGCCTAACTTCTCTCTGCTGGTTTCATAACTGAAGAGAAATCATTGGTAGCCTTTCTCTCAGCCAGGCTCAGTGGGAGGGACAGTACAACAAAGCTGGATATGTGTCTGCTGGGACATGGGGCTCTCACCTGTCTTGGCTGCATGTCAGTCCTTCCTGAGTTGGCCACACTCCTTCAAGAGCTATCTGAGCTTTGGCCTGCTCTTCTCTTATTGCCTCCAGCACTTATTTATCAAGACTGGACTATTAAAATGCCATCTGGCTACAGAAACCCACCCACTAGCAGATGGAGCTACACCATTCACATATCAATGTAGGTTGTCGCAGGTTTTTAAATTCCCAGAGATTAAATTGATAATTGTGTTTTGGCCAATCGTGGTCTTTTCATGAGATTTTTTTTCCATGTTTGCTTGGAGTTGGTTAAATCCAAAAAACACTTTGGATAATAGGAAGACCCAGCAGAAAATGTGTGTTTGGAAATGACTTTTAATCAGATTTCATCTTAGTTTTTCATCTTAGATTTCATCTGAACAGCAAAACTGTTCAGCATTGATCATTTGGTCTGTCACGAGAGATTAGATGGAAAATATGGAAAGGAGATCAGTATTCATTACTTGCTTTAGTTTGCTTTAAAAATTAGCCTAAAATGCTTCACAAAGACATACCCAAAATGAATTGACAGCTGTTCTTGAACCATGGTTTTGGTCTCTTTTGAAAGGTAACACTCAAAGTCAGTCAGTCAAAATCACTACTACTGACATTGAGTAATTGGAGTTTGAACACACTGAAATAGAAGGGTTTTTTTCTGCCTGAATATAAATTGATGCAAATAGCAAATAGATGCTTGCAGATGACTATGTGGGATCTGTTAGCTGGAAAACACAATGGGACTGAAATCCTTGATAGGAGGAAACCAATGAAGTGCCATAGCGTGTTCAGCTCCGACTGTTATTGGCTCCTCAAGTTGTGCCAGATCCTGACCGTGGTGTAGCTTGAAACCTGAGACTCCAGAGAGTAAATGGAGAGAAGATATTTCCCTTCTGCAGACGTAGTAGTTGGAACTGGGAAAACACAGAAGACAAGCGGAAAACGAGCACAGAGGCATTCTGAAAGGCGCAAACAGCTTTCTGTGGATTGCTTGGTTTGCATCAATCGATTCCTGGCAATCTAAGCTTTCTACCAGTGTATAGTATGAGTATAAACACAAATGTAGTGTTTGTGTCAATAGACGGGAAGACAATGTTGAAATATTATGTGTACATCTCAACATTTTGCTTTGAATTAACGTATTTATATAAGAGCAAATGCACAGATGTATACGTCTGGCTATACTGAATAGATTTCTTTACTACACATTCCCTCTCTTTTCAACCTCCCTGTCTGATAGATCTGACAGCACAAAGAACAGCTTTACAATGTTGGAAATATGAACATGCAATTTCAACTTGGGTGGAAGTTTATTCAAATATTTCAAGGGCAACATTTTTCCAAGTTTTGCCAAGTTAGTTAAGTACATTTTGACTGCAAATACATACATGCATACCAGACTTATTGGCTCTCAAACTAGGGTGTCCTTTCAAATTAAGTTGCTTCGGCATGCGTTGGGGAGTGGAAATGAATTCGACTTGATTCCCTTATGTTTGAGAAATCACAGCCAGTGACTATGTAAATATTTCTCTGGGTTTTAATATGTGGGGGCTATTTAGAGAACAGCAGGGGTGGGCCGGGTCGGGCCTAAAATGTCAATCATTACGTTCAGGTCGGATCGGGTCAGGCTTCTTTCTCGCTGACTTTTTTTTTTTTTTTTTAATATATGTTTATAAAAATGTATACTAAAATGATACTAAACTACTACTTGTTATAAAATAAATAATTTGGATAAAACAGAGAAGGCTAAACAGGAGCCGCAGAGCCAGAGCATGCTCTGCGCATGTGAACGTCCTCCTCTTAAAATTCTTCCCCTCCGCAAGTCCGCATCTGACCTGCTGGTATCCCCGATATGGAGCAGCAAGAAGTGAAGGATAAACTAAAGACAGGGGAACTGAAAAGGCAAACACCCACCGGTAAGAGTGAGGTGTGGAAAAGCTTCAAATTGATTGTTGAAAATGCTACAGAAACTTGTGCTGATAAAACTTGCGTCTCTGTCTATTATCCATCCGTCATTGTTCTTCTTTGTCTCTCTGCCTCTCTCTCTCTTAAAGTGCCGCGCTAAATTCTTAAGGACGTACTGCTGCTGTGGTTTATGGCCCAATTTTCAACCCGTCAAAATGACGGACGGCCTTAAATTTTTCCGGTCAACTCTTAAAAAAATCTGTCAATGATGGAAAATTGTCAGTTAATGTAACCTCTGCAGACACAGAAATATAAAAGATGTAAATGTTTATACAGTCTTGTTTAACTTAGATTTCGTTACAAAAGACAGGCTTTAATTTGTTATCATAAATCACCCCTCCTCCTCCCGAGTCCTCACAAATAAAATATGAAATTTCGGGTTTGCTTCGGGCTCGGGCCTGCAAATCACGTTAATTGGTCGGGCTCGGGCTGGGTCGGGCTTTAATACTCGCGGGCCTGGGTCGGGTCAGGCTGGATTTTTTGGGCCCGATCTTACCTCTATGTAAGACATGTTTGATTTAGGAAAATATTGGGAATTGCACCTGAGGATAAAAGTTTGGCACAGGAAATGTGGAAATTGTGCTCCATTACTTTGATCTAAAGCAGGCATCTCAAACCGGTTCCATAAAGGGCCGCGTGGCTGCAGGTTTTCATTCCAACCCAGGAGGAGCACATCAGGCCAACCAATCAACATCAAGGGATCACTAAGTTATCAGCTGAAGACTGAGATCAGCTGATTAATTGATTCCAGCCTGGTGTGCTCCTCCTTGGTTGGAATGAAAACTTGCAGCCACGCAGCCCTTTATGGAACCGGTTTGAGATGCCTGATCTAAAGGGTTAAAAGTCCAGCAGCAATTGAAGTATAAAGACCAGTTTTACTGTCAGAGCATCTTTTTTATGCATGTGGCCTTCATGAAGGTCATCCTGATACCTGGTCCTTTTGACCAGGATCATGTTTTTCCTCTCATCCATGTACCTTTGAAGTAGTAGATGTTGTAGCTGAAATCTTTACTCTGCTTCCATTCCATCCAGCCAAATTAATCAAATGACAGAATCTCTGCCGCAAACATGATCACAGGATTGAATAACCAACCTCCAAGAAATGCATGTCTGTTCTTTCTAAAATTTGCATTTGTACATTTGATGGACAAATGCAAATATTCAAGACCACATTTTGTATGGTTTTAACTGATCTTTGCCAGTCTAGTATCAAGTAATGGTTGAGTCAGTAGCACCAAGTCTAAAATGCCTTCACATCCATCAAATAAAAATAGTATAGAAAAAGTTTTTAGATTAAATTTTTCAGTGTAAATATTTTTTTTTTTTTAAAGGGGGGCTTAATCCAAGCATAAATTGCAATTTTGAAGACATATTGTAAAAGCTCTTTGTGCAAATAATAAGTTTGTTCTTAACCTTTGAAAAAATGAAAACATTTCTCAAGATCCATTTACTATCTTTTTCATTTGGCTGCTGGGTGCGGATAAAAGCTCTGGGAATAACTGATACACATGGAATAAGATTATTTAGTTGTTGTTTTTTTTCACAAGCATCAGACTTCTCAAATGTAACACAAGCAGACATAAAAGAACATGAACTTTGCTGAAATACAATGCTATTTTGCCAAATTGGAAAAAAAAAACCCAAAGATCTTTAGTGTCATGTAAAGCACCCAAAGCCTAATATCACATCTCCCAGTACCATCGCCAGTGTTTCCTAATGGCTACTACAAGGCTGTCTTTGTACCACTTGAGTAATGTGGATAGGCTGAGGCCCTACACAGTGGAAAGAGTTTCTGTATTGTTGTTGGAGAACTCTGGTCTGAAGCATCGGGTTCGTCTGCGACTGCCAGTTGCACTTAAGTTATGTTTCCTCCTCCAAGAATCCTCCTCCCTTGCTCCAAAATCTAAACAAAGTCCTCAGAAGTGAGAAAGTGGAGACGCACTGGAGCTTTTGTAGCAGTGGGGAGGTGCAGTACCATGCCTGGACCTTAGGAGAGCCTGTAAATCTAGGAGGAGTAATTCAATCCAAGCCACCTTCTCTGCCTTGATAATAAAAAAGGAGCTCCCCAAGAAGTCAGTGAGGCTGTGATGACATGTTACTTCCTGCCAGGACCTTTAGAGAAGTTGGCAGAGGACGGGCTGCTTCACTATAATCAGAGAGGGGGGCTGTTCAGCTGTTACGCAGGCTGCAGTTCTGCAAGAGTGCAGAGGCTCCTGGGGTGAAGGCTTAAAGTTACAGGAAAATGTTCGATACTTTTGACACTGTTCATATCTACTAATCTATGCATACATCAGCAGACGCTGTAGCTGTGTATCACAATATCTGAATGTGTGAAAACATTTAGTTTGAATGTATTCAAGTGGATGAATGTGTAAAAAAATGAATTGAAATGACTGAATGTGTAAAAATATCTGAACAAATGGATTTCACTAAATTTAACTCTGCAGCTGTACATGAAAAAATTATCTTCACAAATAATGTCCAGTGTGTGAGGGCCTAAACACAATTTGCAAAAAGATGTTGCAGTATGAAGTTGTATACGTGAATCCCAAGTTTACAGCTACGAATCATGTCTACGAGTACAAATCAAACCTACATGTAAGAACGTTTGCAGTGCTGCAATGTTTGCAACTGTTCTAGAAAGTTTTTTTTTCTGATGGGTTACCTTATCATCTGTTAATCCACAATGAGCCTCACCCAGTTTGCGGAACTGTTGTCTCAATTCAATAGCCCCTGCAGCTGCCTGCTGTGAAGACATACACAGTCTCCATCTTCTCCACCAGGCAGCTGTGGCCCCAACTGGAGGGTTGAGGAGTTCTGTGGATCATTGACCCAGCTGTCCCTACCAGACAGAAATCTGGCAGCCATCATCTTTTCTGACCAGTAGTTAGCTTCAGCACAGCTCTCAAACCTGTGTAGGAACTCCTTCCAGGGAGTGGTGAAATCATATTGACCAGACTCTGTGTGTTTGTAGTCTTCCTCACTGAGGCAATGGCTGGTAGTATGCACTGTGAGGCTGGTGACTTGGGCTGCTGACTTTTGAGGAAAGACACCTTTATCTGTAAAGTCTATGTTCCTGTAAATAGCCATTGTTAGTGTCTTTTGGTGGGTTATCCAGGTGGGCTGGGAGAAAGGTGTTTACGCTAGATGTTGCAATAGTAGCAGCCAGCATCGCTGTGCTATATAGTTTTAATGGCTGGACATGAGACATGAGTGAGCACATGGGAGTATTGGTCGTTGTTTTGTATGTTGGCCACGCCATCTTGACAGCAGCAACTGTCCCCATTAACAGCAAGAAATGGATTTGTGTTTGATAACCTGCAGTAGGTGGGCTCATGGGGTGTTTCAGCCACTCCCCACCGTGTTTTAACCAGTTCTTCTTCACAGAGAAAGAGGGTTACGATGTTACCTTTCATTTCTTTCTGCAACATACATTTCCCAGAGACTTACCACTAACCATAACCAAAACAACTACTTGCCTAACCCTAACCTTACATAAAGTGGGAGGCATGGCTGTCCGTACAAAATGTAGTGGCAGTCCAAGACTTGTTTGTGTTTCACAGAATTCAGTATAAAAGTTGTGGACACATTTCACTAAAAGAACTAAAATGTCAACCTCATGGTGGCACTAGAGGAAACAACAATTCATGGCACAAAAAGTTCACATGATGCTGGCATAACGAGCTTCTTTTTTAAAAGGGGCAGTTCACAAAATCAATATATATTGGATATATTGGCTGCACAGATGTCTGCCTTCTATTAAATATTATGGAACTAGATTGCAGTCAGCTTGTGTTAGTCAAAACAGTAATATCTATGGCTGTGAATATATTTAACCCTTACATTGTGTTCATATTTTATGCCTTCACATTGTGGTCAGGGAAAATTTTGACCCGGACCAAGAATTCCCTTATAATAAGAGTCTATATCAAATTTTAAACTACTGGTCTATTTAGAATGCCTAAATGTCATTAATAAATGTATGATTAATCCTTAATAAATGTTTCAGAGGACAGGGAGAGTGTATATTTAAAGCTTTACAAAAATCTACCATTACGCAGCATCATGTCCTTTTTTACATAAGACATACAAACAGAAAAGCCATAATGATTTAAATTTATTTGGCTGAATTTGATTGGGCATGAACATACTGTAACTGTTGGAATTTTTAATATAACCTTGTTGCAGCCATTAAATGCTGTCCTCATTGCTTTATCATAAGAAATCATAATTGCCAATTTTAATTGGACATTTATCCACTTAGAACACAAACATTACATAGTAAAATGCTCAACATAAACTAGTCTCTGCATTCAAAGCAGTTGCAGGAAACTCTACGTGTGGAACTTGTACATGTGTTTCCCACATTTGCAGCAGGTTGTTCCTGTTTTGCAGTCCTTCTTTGTGGGCAGAAGTTGCATCTCCCTCTCTTCTGTCCCCTTGTGTTGGCTTCTTGTGTGCTTCTTGTCTTGAGGAAGAGCTGGAATGTTGACATATTGTCAGATGCATGGGAGATGGTTAGTCTGGAGTCATTCGAATGACATTTTCCGCTGCCATCCTGCCTGCAACTTGATGTGGAAATGAAGACCGAAGAAACAGATTGCACTGTTTCTTGACATAAATGTCTGCCTTGCTGCCTGCTCCTCTCCGTCAGAAGGGCTTTAATCAGAGTTTTCTTCCATGTTGTCTTCCTGCTCTGACACATCCTCCTCCAAATCACTGCCAACCTGCTCATCTTGGATGATCAGGTCAAGGGCCTGTGGTACACAAAGTCTTGCTGCCATGATTTCAGTCACTGAAATGGCAGCTCAGGTACATTTACTGAGGAAATGCCATCTGGAACTAAAAAGAAATGAAGTTTGTTACTCTGTAGATTATTTTATTACATTGCAGGTGCTTGTGCTTGCAGGTGCAGATCTTGTGTCTGTGTCAAGGCACCCTTTGACCTCTGGATGACTTCTGTTCCCTTTGTGCACCATACACTCCTATGCTGTTTCACTATTTCACAGTTTCAAGATTCCCTCAAACCACAATTTTCCTTGATTTGACCACACTGGTAGATCTAAAATCCATCTCAATAGATTTGGGTCACATTTGACCTGAAACTGCCTCACTGTTCAAAAATGTGTAGCACCTGTATAAAAGTATAAAATTTTAAAATATTTAGGTTTTTGTGTATTTTGGGTCACTTTAGGAAAAAATATCGAATTTCAGGCTAAAAGAATGACGTTTAGGGTATTTTTACTGCTGTCAATGTCCTGAATGTGACCCCGTATGTAAGGGTTCAACGAGTGTCACTGTTTCCTCTGTCCAGACATCATTTATACAATTCTGTTCAGTTCAAAGTTTCAGTCTCTCACGTCCTCTCCAGCTCACCCTTAGCTTTAATGTTCCGAAAGAGGAGAGGTGATACAGTAAATCAATGACCATTTAAGCTTACCTTGGTTAATGAGTTCATTTATATTTACAGACACAGAGTGTCACCTTTGTTCCTCAGCATCTATTATTCATGGCTCTACTATTTGTCTGTCATTGCATTTGTAAAATGATTTTTTAAAGTCCAGCAGACTCATGTAAAAGTAGCTCATAACTGTTTCTGTTGCATTTCCCTTATTCATTTCGAAGGTCACTTTTACACCAAAAAAAAAAAAAAAAAAAAGATGCAGCTTGGGGGCAAACTCCTGTGAATGTCAGCCAGAGTGGCTTATGTATGTTGTTTGAGCTCATTGCTCATTTGTTGCCAGAAGGAAAAGCAACTTTCATAAAATGTAGAATTAATACTACGTTTATCTATGAAGCTCTTGCCTCATTACTACACCTCCTTTCTTAGCCACAGAGGGAGAAACACTTCGAGTGTGAAAAGTCAAGAGGTATTTTTACAGGCTTACAAACAGAAGTAAATATTTTAAATAGTTTAGCTCTTTGCTGTTTGCATAAGCTGTGACCTTAAGAGAGTCTCATGACTGCTAGTGACCCTCACGGACAGAACAACATGCATGTGGATGTTATTTAGGTGAACAGAGTTGAAATCAGTGCTGCTGTGCACTTGTAAAGCAGATACCTTCAGGGATGGTTGTGACTGTAGTGGGGTGGTCTTCTTCAGTCAGTGCTCTCAAAAACAGTATGAGGCCTTAACACTGGCTACGAATAAAACGAAGGGGACATTTTGCTTTGTGTAAGGGATTTCAGTATAAAGGCTGTGCTCTCTCTCATACAATGGAAAGACAAAATATAAGACAAGTTATACACATATAAGCACGATTTGTTTTTCACATTTAGGCAGTACAAGATGAAAATGATGGCGTCTACTTTTTCCAGCTTGAACAAATGGACAGTAAGACAACATTTGTTCTGATTTATTTGAACATGTCCCATATAGCCCAAACCCAAACAACACTGATGGTGCGTCAAAGGGTTACAGCATAGGGATGGAGCTGCTGAAGATGTGCCTTGGACTATGCTGTAGTTGACGTTCATTCCTCAAAAATGTGCCCATACATTTGGGCTCTGGAGACAGATATGGCAGGCTATGCACAGATATCACATGGGGTAGCAAGAACTGTCAGCGGTCAGCAAGTGCTGTTTGGGTTTTCTCCTACAAGTTTCTGATGATTGTTTAGAGTGAAGACAACATTAGGCAAGTTGGAGAGAGGTGTCTCCTTCTTTTCCGTAAACATCTAGTAAAGCCATCTTCACAGCAAACCTTCTGCTCACTCTGACCATTGCTCCCTATCGCAATGAATGAAATAATGAAAATTCAACGTCTGCACAGTATTGTCTCACATTCAGTAATGGCAGGAGGTGGACCTTCACTCTTTATCACAAAATAAATGAAAAAATCCAAACACACTCTTTGTGGGGAATGCTGTATAATTAAAGCCTTACCATGTACAGTACATCTGTCGAGTATTGTGGTGGTGAAATCTGTAAATGTAATCCAAAGTTTTAAATGAAAACCTGGGAAAACCTCTGTTGACCATGAATACAGATATGAAGTGCAAACCTTGACCAGATGAGGGGATGAATGGGGCTGCCCCTATGGGGAAATATGTACATTTTACCTTGAACTGTAAAATAATTTCTAATCTTTTAGAATTACAGCCAATGGAAGCCTTTTTACAGGACTAGTATCACCATTTCCTCATCATGTCGACGTGTTACCTATATTATTTTGTGATGATAGCTGGTGGTGGTGATATCTGTGGTAGCACTCACACCCATATGACTGAACAAATAGTGTCGGAAAAAGCAGAAGAATGTGAACAATCTCCTTGCAGGGCCCATTTGGTAAATTGGAACATCACTCAACTTTTCTGTAAGTAGAATTTGACCTTTTTCTTTCATGAGGAAACTCAACACTGGACAGATGGCAACACACGAAATAATCCAATGTCATGCAATTCAAATGATGTGAAAGAAGGTTTTCTGGGCTTTTTATTCCTTTATTTGACAGTGATAGTCAATGACTACGATGGAACGTGGGACATTTTGGTTAATGGTCCCTTAACCCTTAGGCCACTGGGGTGCCCCAGAGATCATGGGCAAAATCTAAATTATATCTATATATTATGTTCATGTGCAAAAACACAGCCACACAGTGGTAAATATGTGCAACTATTTGCTAGCCACTGGCTAGTGTTGCTGAAGCATCACAGCTGTATAAAACAAGAGTGTTGAGGGAGACATGCAATGAATGTGATAGCCTGAAAACACCCCAACATTCAAACACAGCTGCGAGCCTACAGCTAGCCTAATTACAAATTAATAATTTGTGTGCACAAGTTAAAAAACATTGAATCACTTCTGCCATCTACCAGAATGTGGTCATGTTAATTTAGTCACTATATGGGATGGATGGATTGGCACTGACCAGTGTTGCCAGATTTGACACAAAGTAGCCCAGTCACAGCATCAAACCTACCTTTTCGTTTTTTACGTTTAGGATAACACCATTCCATGGATTCAAAATGGATTCAGGACCAAAGCCCAGAGTAAAAGTCCAGTGAAAACACGACTGAAGTCCAGTGGCTGATGACTCTACAGATCCAGAGGCAGAAATACCTGCACAAGTGTCAGGAGGAGGGAGATGAGAAAGCACAAAACTACAGGAGAGAGAAGATGTGGAGTTAGTAACAATCATTAATGGGATAAGAATGTGTACCAATGGAGAGAAGGAGAGAGGAGCTCAGTGCACCACGGAAATCCTGTCACTCTCAGCCTACAGCAGCATAGTTAGCTATGAGCTTCATCAAAGACAAAAGTCTTCTTTTAAATGTGGAGAGGGCGTATGCCTCCTAAACCCAAACTGGGAGCTGGTCGCACAAAGGAGCTTGATAGATTAAGGTTCTGGCTCCCATTCTGCTTTTGGTGGCTGAGAGGAAGGGTTTTAAATTCTGTTCTTAATATTACAGGGAGACAGTACAAAGAAACTAATGGGAGAAATATGATCTCTTGTCCTAGTTCCTGTCAGTATACATGGTGCAGCGTCCTGAATCACCTTGAGTCTTTGGAGATTCATTGGAGCAGCCTTAATAAACCCTAATAAGGAATTGCAATAATCCCGCCTTGAAGTTTTCTCTTTATTTTCTCTTCCACAAACTTTGCAGTTGGCAGTTGCAATATTGCACCATAGACAAACATCAAAAAGCCTTAATATGACACGTATGAAATAATAATCTTGGATAAAAAATGGGAAAAAAATCTCAATCTTCTTAAAATCTGAAGAGCATGATTTTGCTGCATAGCAATTATGGTCTGTTGCAGCTCAGTTATAATTAGAGAACTGGCCTGAGAGGTGATCCTGTAGATAATCCATCTGTCTGAATGTAAGATACAAATAGAGTTTAAGTGCATGTAAATAAATAGGTTGTAGATTTATCATGTTTGTTTGATCCCTTTCAGAACATCCTTAACGATAACAATTAATTAATTAATTAATCAATTAATGAAACCTGCTAATGAGATTGATGTGAAATCACATAAAGTTAAGAGAGACCTCATAAAAATCCTCAGTTATGGCTAAAATAGTAAAGTGATCATATGCTGTAGCTCAGTAAATCTGGGGATATGCTACTTTATTCACCTGTCCTCACCTTAAAATTATGAAGTCCTGACATTTCAGTCAAAATTTTGTTATTTACTTATGTACTTTACTTATTATTTCTTATTCTGTGACAATTTATTCATATTATGCCAGGTGTTTGTTTAAGTTGTATGCACTTTGGACTTTTTATTAAGATAACAAAAAGGTTTTATCTACAAACTCTAACTATGTTCTATAAGGTTCTGTCTGTGAGACAATCGGCACTGACAGCCTCTGTCATGTCGCCACACTGCTCAGTGCCAGTACGCAGAGAAGACAGGAGATGAGGAAATGTCACACAAAGTGATGTTTAAGTAATGCTTGTGTTTAACACAAAGGAAACTTAAAGTAGCGGTCCCTGGAGTAATGTGTTAAATATAGTCAACCACATTCTTACCTAAAATTGACCTCTGCACTGAATGAAGTCATGAATTGAATTGAATTGAATTGAATTGAATTGCCTTTGATACTGTACATTTTGTGTACATTTAGGGTGTGTTTCAGTTTGATGTAAGACTGTGATGTGTTCCACACATCCAAAACTTTGGAGCTCGATTACTCAAAACAGGTTCCAGATAGAACTTCATTATTCCAAGCTGGCACTGTATTAATGGTTATTTACAGCATAATGAACTGTATGAGCTGAGCTCAATACTGACGTATTATCACCTTGAAACTTACCTACTTAACCAGTGCTGTCTGTGTGCTATGATGCACTCTAAATCCAGACTGGAAATCCTCAAAGAAACTTGTGTTATGTAAAGAGTTACACAACTGATTGACGACTGCTTTCTCAAGGATTTTAGAGAGAAAGGAGAAGTTAGATATATGTCTATAGTTAGCTAAAACCCCTGAATCAAGAGTTGATTGACCATATCTAATAATGAAGTGCTAACTAAAGGTAACACTTCTAGTTGGCTCCATGATGATGAAACAGAATGTGGTGTCTAAAATTTTTTCAAAGGGTGGAAACCAAAAATCTTCACACAAAGTTTTTCTTTGTCATTGTGAGAACATATGGTTCTCAAAAAGATAGACATTAACAAGCACACAAACACATGCCCACACACACCCACTGTGAAAGAAACCTGTGATCTTTAGTGTTGTAATTCCTCTGTTTTCACATTAACACAGGAAAAACTGGCAGCATGTTGTGCGTTGTACTTTCTTCCCCGTCTTTTCGCAAGGCCTAGACTGTGCAGATTGCATTAAAATTGTATGCTTCTGGTCCCTAGATAGCATTTATCTCCCCTCAAATTGACTTGTGTTTTACATTTTTTCCTTGTCTTACCATCTAATTTGGCACAATTCATTGCACTAACCAGATTCAAGGTCACAATAAACTGGCAAGACTGCATACCGACATTATATTTGTGGAGTTGTCAGCTATGATAACAACATAGAATAGTATTGTGAGGGATAATTATCTGCCAACTACAAGCCATAAACACCAGCAACTGCAAATGTAGTTGTATGATTTCAGACTTTGACTGGACATATAATCATTTCAAGAAATTGCATTTTGTTGATGTGCAGATATGATGGCTGTCACAGGCTTGTCACGGTTATAGATTAATGCTTGAAAATAAGAGACTGCAAGAAGTGATCACAGAAATACAAACTGTATTAGGTATGTTGATTGGTTGAATGAATTTCAAGGTGCTACTGGAAGCTACAAGGATGCACAGGTAACGTGATACATGTTCCTGCCAATGGTTTCACAATATTCAACTGATCAGCTGGTGGTGTAATATGCCAAGATGTTTATTTTGGTGTTGTGATGATTTAGGGTGGATCAGTTCAACACACATATACATGTTTTGCCTCTGTACTGTACTGTAGGTTGAAATTAAACCTCTCCAACTCTGTGTGTCCCTGCAGCTGTGAAGACAGTGCTGGAGGTGCCGGTGGAAAGCCGCTTTCTCAGACTCAGTGCTAAAGGACTTGATTTGATAGGTGAGTCACTACAGTCCTGTCCTTTCTCTGAATACAGAGAATCTTAGTCTGTCTCTAATGCCCCCAAATGCACCACTTCATTTCCATCAGCTTAGAATCGGATTCAGTGCATGTGAGATTCGTGCAATTGAAACAAAACATTCACACACAAAAAATCTGAAATTATTTCGATAATTGAATTTATGTTACTCTATGATTTAGTTTAATTTTATTTAATTATGTACTTTTTTGTTTTATGTCATTCGATTGAATGTAGAGAATGATCAATGCAGTCTAATGGATCAGGGTGTTGGTCTTTATGTAGCTGTGTCTTTATGTATTTGTGATATATTGTTTTTGTATTACGGTACATTTTTACTCTGGCTTTGTATTAAACTTTACAAAAAGACGAAGCATGAGCGAGAGAGATTTAAAACTGTTTTAGATGATAGTGATAAAAAAAAAAATGCATTCTGCGTACTCCTGTGGCATTTCCAAAAGTATATCATTTCAACTGAGAAATATTCAAATGTAATATCAGTTGAGCCGGTGGAGCACACTGTAAAATGGGTAGACATTAATCTTTAAATGGTGTTTTCATGCATGCCTAACCTGCAGTTCAAGGAGTATTTCTTTGATGGGTTTGGTCTGTTTGTACTGGTCTGAAAAGCTAACTGAAACTGAGACCATTTAATAAGGAGGGCCTTGGTCTATTTTTAGCATTTATTTACTGACTAATTGTAGCTTAAACTCTACATTCACTGCTAAGTTTTACTGCTGCTAAGGTCCAGTTGCAGTCTTAATCTGAATTGTTTCTACAAAAGTAAAATAAATGCAAAAGGTGCAGCAAAGCATAGCAGAGTACTGTCTCCTGTCAAATGAATGAGTTGTCTGTCAGTCTTGGTCGGTTTATAGTAAGTCAATGTGAACTATTTATTTTTTCTTTGGTCCATACCAAATGAAACAAACTACAGGTGTGAAAGTAACCTCAGTGTTTTGAATGCATGATATATTATTTTATAATATGGACTAAAATAGGGAGCAAAGAAGAATATAAAACTTTTCCTTAAAACCCTTCACATTCTGGATGTGAAATAAATAATGAAAACATCCTACACAGCCTGAACCCTATGATTTACATCCTCAGAGCATTTTGAGTATTGTTTGTGTCATTTGGGTTTTCCTGACCTATTTTATTGTCAGTTTAAGTCGAGGCAAGCGCCCACAATGAATGCAGATAAGCCCAGCACATGTTCACAGGCCTTATTCTGCTAATATACTTCAGTTCTGACAGCGTAATACTCCAAAGAGCTGCAGGATTTACTGGATGTGTGCTTTGTCAGATGTTTAAGAATTAAGGAGTGGCCTAAGAATTACTTCAGCAGATCATTCATCAACTACCAGGAGGTCAGTGTGGCGGAGGGGGACCACTAGAGAGAGAAGCTGAAGGGAGAGAGAAAAATCATTTCTAGCTAAGGTAACCTGGCTCCCAAGCTCATGAACTCCCCTGAAACTAAATATTATCAGACGTCTAATCACATTTTCACCATGGGCAGCACAGGGCCCTCTTTACACAGCCTGTTTTGGTTATGAAGGACTTCTCTTCATGATATAACAAGGCTGCAGGATGCACGTGATCGTGAAATATGACATATGTTTGGTCGGGGTCATACGTGTAGTAATAATAATAATAATACATTTTATTTGGAAGCGCCTTTCAGAACACTCAAGGACACTATACAGAGCGGGTAAAACACAAATAACACAGGATATATACAAGCACAATAAAAACACAAATACACAGGATAAATACAAGCACAATAAATAAAACCCAACAAGTTGGGTAGTCTTGCCAGTTACCCAACCAAGACAAGAGTTTATGACGCTGTGATCGTTAGATCTGACATGTGCCGATCGTCAAAGACAAAAGTATTCTGTTGTCTGATCCCGGCATAAGTAATACATTAACTTGTCCTGTTATCTTTGTCCGCCTGTGAATTGCCACTCAGCGCAATCAGTATGTTTGGTGGTCCAGACCAGAATGATCTGTAGCCCAGATTTTTATGTGTAGGTTTTATGGACAGAATATCAGATATGGTGGATTTAGGATTACACTTTTTCTTGCAGGTTCTGCCTGCACTGTTTCTCTGACTTGTGTCCTCCAGCACAGCCTGAGACAGTTTGCAGCTGAGTGTTAAACGTTTGGAATCAGAGTTAGCTCTTCAGCTCTAATACTATAGAAAATGGTAGCTCATGCACTCGGGTTGAGAGTATGTTGCTTCCACAGGTGAAGGAGTTGAAGTCAGGTTAGAGAGTGAGGGTATGATGGTACACAAGACTGACAGTCAAGCTGGTGTGGCTTCAGCAGTGATGCCAGCTTTGTACCTTGACTATCGTAATGAAGTGGGAACTGAGCTTGAGGGTGAAGCTCTCAATATACTAGTCCATCTTCATCACACCCCTCACTGATGATCATAGGATTACAATACTTTGTTCAAATGATTTCCCTCTGTCAGCCTGAAATGTGGGTACTTAACAACAAATGTGAAATTTGCAGCTGCCAATGCAATACTCGTGTAAGTATAAAAGATGTGGCCTGTATCCACTTTGTTTCTTTGGATTATGATACTTTTTTACATGACGCGTCTTACTTTTTTGCCTGTTGACATCTTTTCCTTGATTCAGAGTTTTCTTTTTTGGAAACATACAACACATTTAACTTCATAGGTTGTGTTTGGGTTTTTCTGCATCTTGATTAAGTTAAGGTAAGCGTATGTGAATATGAATATAAAAAAAAATATATTTGTGTATATTACGTTAATATTTAAGGTTACATTAATAAATATTCATCTTGATCTGTTTCTCCTCAGTTATAGAAGCTGTCTCCCTTCAGGGGTGGAAGGAGGAGACCAGTCTGGTGTCTACAGGCTCCTACATGATAGGAAACACATCCTTGGACTTCCAAAGAGGGACAGACAGGCAGGCACTCAGGACACATGGTCCACTCAAGGCTGATTACATTATCAAGGTGAAACAAAAGAAAGGGGACAGGCATGGACATATGGCAAAATAGTCTTAGAACTTTTCTCTAAATAAGTCAGTTGCATAACATTTTGCAATGAAGGGGATTTTTATTAAGATTGTGAGGTTGTTGCCAGTGTATCTCTGTTGGAAAGACCTGCTAAACTGAATAAAGACAAGTGCTTCATCTTAACAGGGCCCGCACACAGTCAGATGTCTGGCAATGACCTCACTATTGTGATCTATTGTGATCATATTCTAACACCATTCTACATTTTTAAAGGATAAGCCTGGTGATATTCTATGGTTTCCTCTTGTCAATAAGTACCTTGTGCAGACACAGTCATGTCTACAAACACATATTGTTTGCTAAAAACTACTGTATTGGCAATTACTGAGGCTTTTATAAAGAAATGATTCCACATTTTATTAAATATCCTTCATTTCTTTCTGTTGTACAGAAGCCGAGAACGGCCAGGTCCATATAATTTTTTTTTTTACCGTTTTCTCGTGACAACAAATTAATTATTTCGTTATCTCGAGATAACAAAGACCGTTTTCCCGTGATAACGAATCAAATTATTTGGTTCTCAGCATAGACTGGTTCCCGATTTCGGGGTTTCTACACAGACAAAACCCTAATGAAGGCTAGTGCTAATTTAGCACGATGTAGCTTGATAACGTGTTTATTAGCAGTGATGTGATGAGTGTGTTTACATTATGGTTTGTGCGGCACCATGCATTACAGTGATCAACTTAAAACGTGTCTATAATCAGAGGAAGTATGCCCCTTTGTATTAAAGCATCGATTGTTTATGATGAACGATACATTGTGAACAACAACTTGTGTTTAAAATCACAGTAACTAGCAAAGCAAAACTTGCTGTCAGCAGACCTAACGAGCACTGTTCCCACTCACGTTCCCACTGTTCTATGCTGTGTTCACTCACGTCAACCAAGTTTTGTTTTGTGACAGCTGTTTTTTAGACAATTTTAATAGTATTTTGAGTATGCTTGTGCAAGCATCTTGCCAAATTAGCAGCTAACAGTAAGACATCCTAACAAACAGCACATTTACAACGAATAACTCCGGACCGGTGCAACACACAGCCTTCAGCGACGATGACAGAGACCATTACAATGCCGAGAGATTCCTGGTGGACTGACTGCAGCAGCTTCCTTACTAAACTGGGAGCTAACTGCAGCTGCCATTGCTAACATAAAGTTAGCAGCGTCTGCGCTAATGTTAGCTCTGTGAGCACTCCTCTCTCCTGACTCAGCTGACTCGGCAAGAAATCCACCTCGCTCTGTGTTCCCTTGTCATCAAATTAACCGCCGTCCTGTTGGAGGCTCTGTGTGTAGGCTATACGGAAGCCGAGAACCAAATAATTTTATTCGTTATCACGGGAAAACGGTCTTTGTTATCTCGAGATAGCGAAATAATAATTTGTTATCACAAGAAAACGGTAAAAAAAAAATGTATACGGACCTGGCCGTTCTCGGCTTCCGTACTGTTGAGCTCTGTGCAGACTTTAAAACCAAGCCATATGTCTTATACCTCGAAACTGCCTCTGAAACTACAAAATGTCATGAATACATTTCTGTGTAAGTACAAATTCAATGTGTTAATTAGTGAGCACAGACTTGAGGCGGGGGTTGAGTGACACAGACAGTCTAATACAATAAGATCCTCTTGCTATCAGACAAGTTTTGCTCTAAAACTATAAGTGGCCCCATTTTGTATCCTGTCATCAAGTCAGTATTCTCACTGATGTGGTTTAATAGTGTAGTGAGATCCACATGCTTGATTGGCCACAGTTGTATCTCATATATGCAGATGAGAAGGATCTGTCCAGTTTATGGAACTGGAGCACTCCCAATATCCACTCAGTCTACAGCAGCTTGTTACAGCTGTATTATATATAGTATTATTATGTATTTTATTATAGAGCAGGTTGTCCCATAGTATGGTACTGCAGCCTATGTTCAAGCAGAAAAAGACAAAGTTTGATCAATTTTTTACGCCCGGCCTAGGGGTACCTAAACGTAACATGAATTTGCCATCCTTCACCGGTCTCACACAGTCACACCAAGCGCGTTTTCACAATATAATTAATAGTTTTATTTAAAACAATAGTTATGTGTTTTTGTGTTGTGTGTTTTTTGGGACACAGAGATGAACAAAACAAATCCGAAATAATGTGTAAATTAATTTAGGTGTGAGTCCTACGCTAAAGACAAAAAAACAAGCAAAACCATGCTATACTTCTAGGGAGTTTACCACCTTCCTAGCCAAATAAAAAGACAAATTCTAACCTCCCTTTCTAACAAAAACAGGAGAAAAACTGGTTGAACACAAAGTCGTGGCTCACTCCATTTGCCCAATACACTGTTGAACTTAGACAAAGGAAAACGCTGGTTTGATCGGTGTGTGTGCGTTGACTCAGCGAAGAATGGCTACGCCCATCTGACCCACTCTGCCCCCCTCTGGTGACATCCTCCTCCGCTTTATGAAAGGTGTTCCTCCTATGTCCGCCAATCTGACTCGGGGTATGGCGCAGAGACATTTGCATAGTAAGGAAGCACACAGAGCGAACAGGGAAAACACACAGCTACGTAGAACTATTTACAACCACAGTGGTAACACCCCCTTCCTCAAGAATTAAATACTCCTCTGTGGTATTTAATTTAAAGAGGACCGAGATAACGCATCAGCCAACACATTTTCCGTGCCCTTCTTATGCCTAATCTGCAAATTAAAATCTTGCAGAAGAAGAGACCAAAGCCTTTGGTTGGAATTTTTCATCCGGGAGAGAAACACCAGAGGATTATGATCTGTAAAAACCTGCACAGGCTGTAAGTTAGAACCCAAGTAAACTTCAAAGTTCTGCAGGGTGAGCAGTAAGGCTAGGGTTTCCTTTTCTATAGTGCTATAGTTTACCCGGTGTTTGTAGAACTTTTTAGAAAAGTAACAGATGGGATGGTCAATTTTCTGCTCATCTTCCTGCAGAAGAACAGCACCAGCACCCCACAAACTAGCATCCACTTCCATCTTGAAAGGGCGCGTAAAGTCGGGCGCAGCAAGAATGGGCGAGCTACACAGTAGCGCCTTGGCTGACTGAAAAGCAGCTTGACAAGCGGGGGTCCACGCAAAACTCCTCAACAGACTAACAAGGGCAGTGAGAGGAGCGACAACCTCTGAAAAGTTCTTACAGAAACCTCTATAATACCCACACATACCAAGGAAACGGCGTAGCGCACGTTTTGACTGAGGAACGGGGAACTCAACTACAGCCTGCACCTTAACTGCCACCGGGCTAAATGGCCCTGACCCACCTGTTTTCCCAGATAGGTCACAGTTCCCTTTCCAAATTCACATTAAGCGAGGTTGAGAGTGAGAGACGCCAGCTCTAAACGACTAAAGATAACAGACAATGTTTTCAAATGATCAGACCATGTAGATGAATAGGCAACTACGTCATCCAGGTATGCCTTACGGTTTGCCACTCCAGCCAGCACTTTATGCATAAGGCTCTGGAAAGTAGCGGGAGCATTTCGGAGTCCGAATGGCATTACCGTGTACTGGAGGAAAGCATCAGGTGTAACAAAGGCTGAGATTTCAGAAGCACAGGGAGTTAACGGAACCTGCCAGTAGCCTATTAAAAGATCTAGCTTCGTCACATACTTGGCAGAACCCACCCGATCAATGCAGTCCTCCATTCTCGGCAGTGGGTAGGAGTCGGGTTTTGTGACAGCATTTACCTTGCGGTAATCATTACAGAACCGTGGAGTGCTGTCGGGTTTTGGAACCAATACACAGGGCGAGCTCCAGGCACTGATGCTTGGGACAGCTAACCCATGCTCGACAAGATAACTCACCTCTTGTTGCATTAAGGCTCTTTTAGTGGGATTAACCCTGTAGGCATGCTGTTTAATAGGTGAGTGACCCTGTACATCGATGTCATGAAACAACACAGAAGTCTGATGGGGATGATCAGAGAAAAGAAGTAAATTGTCATTAATTAGCTGAATGATGTCAGCTCTGGCAGACTCAGACAAATATGACAGAAAAGACTCTAAATCACTCAGCACCTCCGAGTTTCGCAGACGAGCAACTGGCATTAAACCACTTTTTTCTTTTAAGCCATCGTCACAAACATTATAGGATGGAGGAGCTTCACACATGACCATCACAGGAACATCAGAAGGTGGCATAGGGGAATTATTTCTGGAGAAATAACGCTTCAGCATGTCGACATGACATTTGACAGTTTTTCTTTTATGGTCGGTAGTTTTAATGACATAATCGGTGTCACTTTACGTTCCACCACGTATGGACCAGCGAATCGGCACTGCAGACTGGGTCCGGGCAGCACATTTGCTCTTACACTTTAAGCTATTAGATGACCACAAGATGCCACACTCCAAACTCTTGATATACTGAGAATTTCTCTTCATACAGCCTCATGCATATTGCATCAACATGTAGAGAAAGCTTGAAGCTTGAAAGGCCTGCTGGTGCCTAGTTACAGTTACTAAGCAATGAGTGGACAGTTGCTGTGCAGAGGAGGGGTTTAGCAAAGGTCACCAACATTTCATTGGTGATTAATATGACATTACATTCTGTTTTTGAGAGCTCCGTGGATAGAGGACACATTCGGTAGTACTGCAAGTTTGTGATGAATGTTACATCATCAAAAGAAAAGGATGTGCTGTTAGAAAGCACACACTTCACTCTCGCAGCTGTTTCCCTGCCCTTTGACGGGAGAAAGAGTAACTTACTTATTGAAAAGCCTAGTGACGTACTGAAAGATTTAAGTTTTGCCAAATAATCAGCTTCATTTGAACATATTTACAGTTGTGCCGCTGCATTTTGACAGACATTGGGTCGGTCTCACTACACTGGGTATGCTTGAAGGAACAGTCTTGACTTTGAAAATTGTAGTGTGGCAAATTAAACTTAAGAGCTTTTCCTGAAGTTTTCAGCTACATGTCACTGTCCCAATCAAACTCCATCTGCTGATGATGAAGACCTTGGGATACAGTTTTACAAGAAGTTCTTTAGTTAAATTAAGGCCCCGTAGCTGTTAGACCTGTGTCTACTTTGACATTTCTGCTTTGACTAAGTCTAGGCAAACTAGGTAACATTTTTTACCAACAGTGATTTTTACCAGTTCCGACAGCAGAATTATTTTCACCTTGTGAATCTGTGTTTGCGTGTCATCATGGAGACACATGTGGCAGTATGAAAAACACTTTTTTTTTATCAGTCAGACTTGAGTGGTCCTTTAGATAAAATTAGAGTTCCTTCCCCCAGACAAATCACTATAATACAATACGTTTGTAAAATATGTCCTTCCTTCAAACATTGAAATACACAAATTGAACAGATATTGTGTGTTATTTCATTGCATGAGGAAACCAGGAAGTGTCATACATGAAGTAAATATATGCAGTAACCAATCAAGATGAATTACACTGCATGAATTCTGACTCAACAGCTTTAGTCAAACTCAGTGTTTCAAAGAAAGCTTTTTTAAATTAACTTTGGTAAACCATTCAAACATAAAGATCAAAGAGCTGATCTAGGGTCTATATGCACTAACCTTAAAAGGCAAAACATAAACCTACAGGAGCACTCCTGCCCTCGGACAAGTGAACATGTTGTGTTCTACACCTTTAAAGTGGAATGCAGCATCTTTAGTGGGCAGGAGAACATGAATATGATTACACTTACATAATTTAAGATGAAAAATGGCAAAAAAAAAAAAAAAAAAAGGGATGTAGCTGCATTGATGTGAATTGCCAGGTAGAATGCTCCCAGTGACATAAATGAAATTCCACTCAAAGTCTATGAGGTTCTTCAGAAGAGTTGAGGCATGGGGGACTGACTGTGACAGACTTTTTGGCATCAGCCTGTGTGTCAGGTAATTGGAGGGGACAGACAATAGTATTAGCGTGAGATTATTAGTTTCATAAGATCACTTTTAAGACGGTAACAATTAAATGCAATGAAGAAAGAAGAAAAACTGAAGTCTGCAGTAAGGATGAGTCCATCTGTGTTCTCTGTGAGCGTCCTCACCCTGGGAGAGGACAATCTGGACCTCTGGATCTGTTGGTGTATTTTCAGATGAGAGAAAAAAGTGTCACATTCACTCACAAGTTGCTCAGTTACAACACATAGTCTTGGCCAAACCACAAGTTAGCCTACTTTACTTTTTTGAATGTCCTTTTGCAGTCAGGCAAGGCATGTAATGTTCCTTTGAATTCTGATGTGCCTTACATAACCCGATACAGTGACACATTCAATGGCACAGAGCTAGCATGGCAACATTTTGATAGCTAAAAAAAAATATCATGTGTCATATCGTAACTCGATAATTGATGTGGACATTCACTGTGAACATGAAAAGAGGCTTGAATTACAATTACACCTATGGTTAACACTAATTTAAGTGTAACAAGAAACAAGCTGGAACTGCTAATAGAGTTTCACCAAGTTTGCTTGTTGGAAAAAAATGTTGGTAGTCACTCTCAATACTGTTTAAACCCACATTTTAAAATACTAAAGTTATTAACGTTATTTATTTACCGTTAGCTACAACTAGTGTTAGCCATTCAAGTGGCTGCACAGAAAGGAGAGGGCAAATCCCAAACCTATAAGCACAATAATAAGTAAATAAGTAAAGTAACAAGTAAATGTGTTCATGGGTCCGGCAATCAGGCCATGAACTCACACAACCTGCAAACTTTGGGGGTATTTGAGCCTGACAGGGCTAAAAGGACTGCATGACTTATCTTAGTTATTGATCAGACAGTGTACCATTCCAGTAAAAATAATCCTAAAACGCCTCTGAAAGACATTTACAAAGTAACAGTGACAACTGTTCTTGAACCATTTGGAGTATATGCATGGTTTTGGTCTCTTTTGAAAGGTAGTTGGATGCAAAATAGTTCCCTTCTGCAGACATTTAGAGAATCTGTAACTGGGAAAACACAGAAGACAAGCAAAAGACGAGCATATAGCCTGCCATTCTGAAAGGAGAAAACATCTTTCTGTGGATTACTATCCTATTATGGACTTAAAATCTTTACTGCAGTTGGTCCTGTCCTCTGTACCTTTGTTGATGTTTGCAGATGTTTGTTGATGTTTTTGACAGAGCATTATTGATCTGTTGATCTCTGTGAGATGTGAGTTAATTTTGCGATAACTTTGTTGGTGTTTATTGCGTCTCCTGTTGTGAAATGGCTTGCAGCAATCGATTCATGAGAATCTAAGCTTTCTAACGGTGTATGGTATGAATATAAACGTGAATGTAGCGTTTGTGTCAATAAACGGGAAGACAAATAAACTGTCACTAATGTGAAATGTTCTGATGGTCCGCAAGCGGACTTTAATGGGGATTATTAAATTAAAGATGACAAAAGTAACACTAAACCTCAGCAGGCAAAATGCATTTCAACTTACCGTATGATTTGCTCATAAAGTGGATTCAGATGGGTAATCCTCAAAAAAGAAAGTCCAGAGCAGGCTTTACAATTTGATGTTTAGTGCGTCTCCTCTTCAAATGTAGAAGCATTCTGTATTTGCAGGGCTTCTCTGCCATTGATTCAAACATCACCTCTAGAATGCAGTTCACAATATATTACTGTGTTTTATGGGATGGATCACAGAGGATTTACCTGTTTAAGTATGCACTGATCAAAGAAATACAGAAGGTTATGATGACCTTTCTGATCAATGATTTTAATCACAATCTAATCCAAATGTGATAACTTCAATTTTGATGATACACGAAGATTCCCAAAACATGCAGTTGTTCCATACTTAATGACACTCTCTAAAATAGCCTGAAAAACAGAAAAATATTGTTTGTTTGTTTGTTTGTTTTGTACAGACACAGAAATGCATTTTTTGGAGTAGTCAAAACCATACCCAGTCAATATGGATACTCTAGGTTAAAGTGCTATTAATGTGGACACCTGGATGCATGTGGAATTGGCTGGTTATATATAACCACCTGACTGTGAGTTTAAAATTGGTGATTTGTGTCACACCAATCAACAACTTCTGAGTGATAGATCATCATGCCTATAAATTTAACATAGCAGATTGGATTGAGTATTTGAAATTATAGTTCCCAGCACTTCACACCCCCAGCCCACATTCTTTTTAAGTCACAGATCACTGAATCCCAGTTTTGATCATTCCTGTCCACTCTACGACATTTGGTACAAGTAGAGATCATCCTCTGATGGGATTACACCAGCCAAGATGCCCTATTGGTATTATTTTCTCTTTTTTTTTCACTGTGGACAGACCAGCATGTTTGCCCCTGGTTCCAGTCTCGTTACGTTAGGCTAACCACATTCTGCCTTTATCTCTGCACAGACATTTTTCAGCTCACAGACATCTTCTCATATCACTTTTATGAGACAAAGTGCTTATATTTTAGGGTTGAACAGTTACTTTCTAAAAGTATGCCATGATATGGTATTGCAATTTAAAAACCCTGGGGGAGACTGATTTAGAAAGAATGGTCCAAAGAGCTCGTCCACATTCTTCAAACACCAGTGCCTCAGTTTGTATCTTTTACATTTTTTATTATAAACATGTTATAACTAGAGATTACTTACATGATATCACTTCATTTTCTCAGACTTGACAAAAGCTCCTGTAGAATCACATTATACAATTGTTCTCACAAGCTGAGTGGTAGTGGTAGTAGTGTAATACAGTAATACTCATAAATTGACTTTGCAAATTCAGTGGATAGTCCCACTAAGATGAATCCTCTCCTTGATTCTCCGAAGTAGGACTCTTTACTTTACTTTGCTCTGCTTTCCTCCCCTGTTGTGTACTCCAATGTCCACTACCCTACACTACTTAACATAATGCTGTTCTTCTCTACTATTTATTCACCATACATGTTGAACAGATGAAGTATGAAGACTCCAAGGACACAGTTGTCCAATTTCTCTTCTACCAGCCAATCAGGTACCAGTGGAGAGAAACTGACTTCTTCCCCTGCTCGGTTACCTGTGGAGGAGGTGAGGTGACAGTCAGTTGACAGTAGTGTAAACGGTTGTCTTTATGTGTGAATACTGATTTAACATTGTTCTAGATTTTATTGATCTGCAAATGTTATATATTCAGCTTCACCTGTTGATATCTGCAACTTTTCCCAGTAATGTACAGTTAAACAGCCTGTGTTTGCATTCCTCCCCCAGGCTATCAGCTGAACTCTGCAGAGTGCACAGACATTCGATCCAACCAGACCCTCTCTGAGCATCATTGTAACAGCTTTCCTGAAAACACCAAGCCCACACCAAAACTCAAGGAGTGCAACATGGACCCCTGCCCAGAGAGGTAGGCATCATGCCAAGTTGCATTTTGCATTATTGATGTCACAAAAACCAACATTTTAGGAACATTGTTATACTATTACCTCTTAACTCATTCATCCATTCTTTAAATTAGGCTGTTGGGATGCTGGAGCCTATTGCACCATGCCCTGAAGAAGAGGTGGGATAGATTTAGTGGAGACTTTTTCTCCAGGTCTAAGATCAGTCAGTGCATCCTTCAGTGATTCATAGAGTATGAGCACATCTTCTCACCCCTTTAAACACAAATTCTATAAGAAATCTACAGATTTGTTGATACCGTGAACGTTCCCCTCATGCCACCATTAGGCCAAGCTATGGCCTTACCATGATGTTTTCCATGTCAACCACTCTTTACAGTGTTGATATGTAATTGTGTCAGATGTAATTGCTTATTGCGGCTATTATAGGCTTTGGTGAGGCGCTGTATTCCACTAAGTGCTCCCTGTCATTCTAGTTACTTGACAGCGACAGTGCTCATTAATAAAAAATACCAGAACTGTGCCAAAGTTGGCCAAAAAGTCAAAGTTTTAACTGTGATTCCTGGCGGGATCTTACAATTGCTCCTTAGCTTGGGTAACAAATACTTAGATTAAATTGCACAGGCAGAAAAAAATGTCAAGATACATAGTATCATATTAGCTCTAAGTTAGATGGGTTAAAAAGTGTTAGCATGTGAACATTTAAAGATATATTACGACAGGAGGGTTTTTAGGAAGCAGCACATACAGTAAATAACAAAGCATATAAGCATGTGTATAAGATTAACCATAGCATGACTGTAGTTGCCCAAGTAATGGGCTACAAAAATGCAAAGAGATTTAACAGGGGCTGTTGATTGTCAGAGACTTGCACTGCTAACAAACATTTCACATTACAATTCATGCTGTACAATGAATTGTTCAACATTTTGGGAGGTATTTTTATCAACTGGTTTATTCATTTCTTTTAGAGACAGAGGTGAAAAGACACTCTCACATGTGTTCTGTACAAAGATGGAGGACCAATAAATTAAACAAACAAGGTACATTATATTAATTAGTGAGCTCGAGAGCTGTTGGTAATTTTTGGTGTTTTTTTCTTTTTCTTTCTTTTTTTTTTTTTTTTACATTGGACAAAGCCAGCTGTTTACCTCGGCTTCCCATCTTTTGGTCAGACAATGTCCTGACTCCAGTACAGACATTATATTGAGCCCAAAATGCTGAACCATTCTTAGACTGGCTTCCAGTCCAGCTGAGCTACAGTATCAGCAGTTATCAAACACACTTTCAAGTGAAAAAAAATCCACAAGGACTGAGAGCTTTCTGCTGCTCATAAAAATATGCACAACCAGTTGGAATCAGGCTCAAACTAACTTCAGCCCTGTTACCGCAGCAGGATTTGTTTGGCATTCCTGGAGGGACAATACTTAGGATTTGAGCAGGTAAAGCTCAGATTTTCAGTCTAAGCCAAATCAATACAACCTGCAAGAAAAGATAAATAAAATAGCTGATTATCGTTTTAACATAATTTAGTGCTTCTTTTATGAGGGCTGGATGGATGGGAGATTTGATCAATAGGCCAATGAGCCGAAATGCTAAATTGGCAGCGTAAAGCGGTTCCTATTGACATTTTTTACCACTTTGTTATAACCTTGAAGGCCAAGCTGCTGTTAATAAGCATTCTGTTTGGACTTACACGCATACGCTTTCCCAAGTTTCTTACAACCTCTAGAGCCACTATCTGGATATCAAAGTCTCATACATTTACAGTTTTGTGATATTTTGTCTCCTCCAGTGATGGATTCAAAGAGGTGATGCCATATGATCACTTCCAACCTCTGCCTCGGTGAGTAACCCTTTCAATCAAACAATCATTTATAAGTTACGAGAATCAGTAATTCTTTGTTCTTTCTATTTCACATATTTCCAGTTTGTACAGGGTGCTGGGTGAGACGTGACTCAAGTGAGTGGGCAGGAACGTTCAGAAATCTGATATGATTAGTGGTTGGAACACATCCATTGATGCACCCTAAAGTAACCAGATGTAGAAGTGAACAAGAGTTTCCTCCAATTTTCTGAGAAATAAACTCCATATCACTATAGCAACAACATAACCAAGTAAGCAATATTCCATTGATAATTAAAAATGCAAATAATAAAGTCAATGGCCAAGGCCACTTTTATGTGAAAGGTTTTGATCGTACTGATGAACCCAAAGAGAATTATCACTGACTCTTCACTTCCCCTCAGCTATACAGAATTTTTCAACATTTTTCAGCTCCATCCACAACCAGCTGTTTTGGTTCACTCTAATGGCTCTTGTAAACCTTCCTTCTAGCACCACTGGGCCGTTGTTTTCAGTGAAAAAGCTTTGACAAACCCGCTGTACACCAAATGCCCAGAATTAAAAAGCAGACAGAAGCAGTTGGCAGGTAGCTATTGGACATAGGGAGGCATTTAGCAGCTAAAGAGCCAGTTACTTTCTCAATTGGATCAGAAGTTGGTGGCGACCAAAGCAAAGCTGAAAGAAGAATAAATATTAAACATAAACTCATCAGCTGGGCACAAACATCACTCCAACTACTGATATTGCTCTGTATCTGCTGAATGCATAAATAGGATGTCCAGCTTTCTGCAAACAAATTTGCCATATCAAGTAACAAGCTTTGCTTTTACAGCTTGTTTCTGAAAATTAGCTAAAAATTAATTATTGCAGGTCTCATTTCACTGTGCTTCTGTTTCCTCTAATGTTGCAAAATAAGATAAAGGTGGTGACTGTTGTGAGACAATCATTAATAAGGATTCTTGTGTATTCTGTTTTTAATCTCATTATGTTATGTTGCTGAATTTCATGGAGAAAAATAAAGCCCTGATGCAAAGACAGTACCTTTATAAACAGTAGAGATCTGTTTGTTTTTAAATAATAAATCATAAAGAAGGACATAATAAAAAATTCAATGTAGTCTGGGTTGTGAAAAAAAATGACCTTGCTGCTGCTTTCTGCAGTTTTGAATAATACAAGTCTTGTTTATATATTTATATATACATACGTACACACACACACACATATATATATATATATATATATATGTATGTACATACGTGTGTGTGTGTGTATACACGGTTAAAAAAAATAAAGGGAACACTTATACAACACAATGTAACTCTAATCAATCACACTTCTGTGAAATCAAACTGTCCACTTAGGAAGCAACACTGATTGACAATCAGTTTCACATGCTGTTGTGCAAATGGAATAGACAACAGGTAGAAATTAGAGGCAATTAGCAAGACACTTCCAATAAAGCAGTGGTTCTGCAGGTGGTGACCACAGACCACCTCGTAGTTCCTATGCTTTCTGGCTGATGTTTTGGTCACTTTTGAATGCTGGCGGTGCTTTCACTGTAGTGGTAGCATGAGACGGAGTCTACAACCCACACAAGTGGCTCAGGTAGTGCAGCTCATCCAGGATGGCACATCAATGCGAGCTGTGGCAAGAAGGTTTGCTGTGTCTGTCAGTGCAGTGTCCATAGAATGCAGGCACTACCAGGAGACAGACCAGTACATCAGGAGACGTGGAGGAGGCCGTAGGAGGGCAACAGTCCAGCAGCAGGACCGCTACCTCCGCCTTTGTGCAAGGAGGAACAGGAGGAGCACTGCCAGAGCCCTGCAAAATGACCTCCAGCAGGCCACAAATGTGCATGTGTCTGCTCAAACGGTCAGAAACAGACTCCATGAGGGTGGTTGGGGGTTGTGCTTACAGCCCACACCGTGCAGGACGTTTGGCATTTGCCAGAGAACACCAAGATTGGCAAATTCGCCACTGGTGCCCTGTGCTCTTCACAGATGAAAGTAAGTTCACACTGAGCACATGAGACAGGCGTGACAGAGTCTGGAGACTCCGTGGAAAACGTTCTGCTGCCTGCAACAACATCATCGGGGGGGGGGGCACAGCTCTCCATGTGCTTGCCAGAGGTAGCCTGAGTGCCATTAGGTACCGAGATGAGATCCTCAGACCCCTTGTGAGACCATATGCTGGTGTGGTTGGCCCTGGGTTCCTCCTAATGCAAGACAATGCTAGACCTCATGTGGCTGGAGTGTGTCAGCAGTTGCTGCAAGATGAAGGCATTGATGCTATGGACTGGCCCGCCCATTCCCCAGACCTGAATCCAACTGAGCACATCTGGGACATCATGTCTCCATCCACCAACTATGTAAAGAGTATTGAATAAGAATATTTCATTCATTCAGATCTAGGACGTGTTATTTTAGTGTTCCCTTTTATATATATATATATGTGTGTGTGTGTGTGTGTGTGTGTGTGTGTGTGTGTGGATCTTGGTGTCAAAGTACTACATCTTAGAGGGTGAGGCCATACAAAAAAGAGTTTAGAACTAACTTAGAACTAGAATTAGTTATGTATTGTAACTCGAGCTTCTATGAGTATAGCCGAACCCTGTAAGACCGACCATGGTTTTCAGCTCTGTGAGCTCAGCTCCTGGCTCAGTGGTCCCAATGGGTGTGATTGTTGGTGACTGGCTCACACTCCAGAGGGAGAAATAATCAGACATAATTTCTGCAAGACATTTGTGTCAGGACTGGGGTTTCAAGGGGACAAAGGCTGAACCCAAATGCAGACACAAGAGAACGTGGCATGGACTGGGCAAAGACGACACTAGAAAAACACTAGCATGGACTGTGGCATGGCTTAAGACAAAGACAATACTAGAAACATTTACATGGCTAAAGACAACGACTAGAAACAAACTAACATGGATGGTGGCAAGGCTAGGGAACATAGACCATACTGAGACTCTGGACAAACATTTGCAAGAAAGCAGCAAAGACAAGAACAAAGACAAACCAAGGACTTAGAGTCAAGGCTGAGGCCAGTGGCGTGCACAGACTTTTTGAAGGGCAGGGGCGAAAAGGAAAAAAAGGGCACATATAGCGCATCCTCGCCACTGAAGAGGGCACTTTAGCACGCGTGTTTTGGCTCCCAGGGAGCACTTTAGAGCGCGTTTTGGCATCCAAGAGGGCACGTTAACACACGTTTCGGCTCCCAGGAGGGCACTTTAGCGCGTGTTTTGGCTCCCACGGGACACTTTAGCACGTGTTTTGCTCCCAGGGGGCACTTTAGCATGCATTTTGGCGTCCAAGAGGGCACTTTAGAGCGTTTTTTGGCTCCCAGGGGGCACTTTAGCGCGTGTTTTGGCCCCCAAGAGGGCACTTTAGCACACGTTTTGGAGTCCAAGAGGGCACTTTAGAGCGTTTTTTGGCTCCCAGGGGGCACTTTAGCGCATGTTTTGGCTCCCAAGAGGGCACTTTAGCACACGTTTTGGAGTCCCAGAGGGCACTTTAGTGCGCGTTTTGGCTCCAAGGGGGCACTTTAGCACGCGTTTTGGAGTCCAAGAGGGCACTTTAGAGCATGTTTTGGCTCCCAGGGGGCACTGTACCACGCATTTTGGAGTCCAGGAGGGCACTTTTCAAAAACTGGGCCACGAGGGGGGGGCGGTCTTTTTAAATTTTAACAAATTTATTTAACTAGGGTAACAGAATCCTAAACTCCAGGAACTATATATATATATAAAAAAAACACTCAAGGGTAGACTAAGAATATAGGGAAAACTGAACCAACATTTACATGGAATGTGGCATGGAATTGACAAAGATGAAACTAGAAAAACACTAACATGGACTGTGGCATGGCTGACGAAAAAGACACACTTACATGGGCTATGGATGGCTTAACACAATTGTCGCAAATTCGCATCATACGGCTTTAATTCACATTGCAGCCGAATCGCGGATGCATTCCTCTAATGCCGGTTTGTGCATATTCAACACACACCTAGGAAGCTTTTGCAAGCACTGGTTTATCGTCGGACTGGTCAAAGTGAAAACTACATCCGTTGTGTTGCTGTTACAGTGTAATGGTTGTAAGCCAATTTTGTGGCTTTTATGATGCACATTTATACATTTTGAAAAAAAGGATTTTTATGCAAATTAGCGACAACAGGCTTAATGCTTAAATGCAAGCATTAACGCCTGTTGTCGCTAATTTGCATCATACCTAAATTTATATCTATTGTATGTGCTACAGAAAAAAACAACAAACTCCTCTTAATTTAGGATCAATTTGAAAGCAAAAACACAAAGAATTTTTTTAAATATAATTCTAAATAAGTCAAGGGGTTAAAAACACTGACATGGACTGTGACAAGGCTAGGGAACATAGACAATACTAAAGATGCTGGACAAACATTTACAAGAACTCAGCAAAGAAAAGAACAAAGACAACACCAAGAAAAACTCTCACAGGAAATGTGACAAGGACATGAACAAAGATAACAAAAGGACACACTTACATAAAATGTGGCATAGGGCAAATTTTCAAAGACCAAGGTTCTCAGAAAATGGAGGTTAACGCAGACATCACTAACTGACACTGGGCAAACACTTACATGAAACATGGCATGGCGAGGAAACGTAGATAAAGACAAGACTAGAAAACACTTACATGAACGTGGTCTGGACATGAACAAAGACAACACAAAGGAAAACACTCACTATTGGAGTGAGTATCTATTGAATCAGTATGCTGTACAGTTAAGTTGACTGTAAATTTTTATTGCTCAACATTAAGAGCTGGATATGTTTTGCAGCACACCCCATTCTTCCAGGAATAAAATAAATGAAGTAGTTAGTGGCCAAAAAGTAGTCAAATTTACTATAAAGAGATGCATTTTTAATTGGTTGAATAAATAAATTCCTATATTCACAGAAAAATACTGAGGAGATGACCTCAGTTATCAGCCATTGATTATTACACGAAACCACATGTGTGACACAGGGAGAAACCTGGTCTCCAAGTTTAAAGTCCTGAACTTTGTACACCCATCATCTACCCCACTTCACTACGACCTCTGTGCAGTACAAGAGTCTGACACATTTGAATTACCAGGCTGGAAGAAACATTGGATTAGACTGAACCTACCACTGCACCTATTCAAACATCTGAGCATCAAAGCAGTCATAAAGCCCATCCCTGTTCAACACAGCTGAAACAACAACCTCCTAAACATATTCGCCAAAATTAGTAGGATATAAGTGTATTTTGCAGGAGACAGGGCAGCACCCAGAAAATCATACAACAGTTTGGTACATACATTTTTTGGCTAAAGCTAATTAATGAACCAAAGTCATGAACACGGTTGCTGACTTCATAGTGGCAAATAATGGAAAGCAATGGTAGAAAGCATCTGCAACTAAATTGCTTCTGACAAAACTAAACATAGCACAAAAAGTAAGAAAATTTGTGTTTGGTAGATTATTTCTGTGTTGTAACAATTCTTCTTGGCAATAAATCGTATACAGTTGGAACGCCTGTTTATTTTCCTTTTAAGTGGTGCCACGTTTGTTTGGAACATGTATTTGTGGGATGAGCAGCAGAGCGAAGAATGTGGGTTGCGCCCATGAAAAATCTCCTCTGCCAATGTTGAGAATGCTACACTGATTGCTGCAGTGATAGAGCGACATCTTTTGGTGGAGGCAGTGTGATGGTGTGAGGCGCCATCTCCCTCACTGGAAAAACGAGGCTTGTCATCAGAGAGATATCAACATGAGATTCTGCAGCCAGTTGCAATCCCATAGCTCCACAATCTGGGACCGAACTCTATCCTCCATCGCCCCCACAGAACGGGGTTTATCAGAGTCTACTTCCAGAATTTGGGAGTGGAGAGGATGGAATGGCCTGCCAGCAGCCCTGACCTCAACTCCATTGAACACTTGTGGGATCAGCTTGGTCGTGCTGTTCATGCCAGAGTGACCAACGAAACTATGTTGGCTGACTTGCGACAAATGCTGGTTGAAGAATGGGATGCCATCCCACAGCAGTGTGTGACCAGGCTGGTGACCAGCATGAGGGGGAGATGCCAGCTGTTGTGGCTGTGTATGGTTCTTCCACACACTACTGAGGGTCCTGTTTGTTAATTTATCTTATGTTATTTCATCTTATCTTTTTTTATCTTATCTTAACGGTATAAGATTCATTGCCAAGAAGCATTCTTACAACAAAGATATAATCTACCAAACACAAATTTCCTTCCTTTTTGTGCTAGGGTTAGTGTGTTTATAAAGGTAAACAGTAGAAAGGAATAGACTGTTTCTGCAGAGAATTGGAATGGTTCCAACACAGAAAGTCTGGCACCTGTTTCTTTGACATCATTTTTGTGGGTAAATGTAACATTGTTATTGTGTGTTAACAGGTTGTTATATTGCAAATGAGTGGTTTAGTTGTTTATTGTGTCATTTTACTTAGGTGTATCAATTGTTTTTTATCCTACAGCACGAGCAGGAGGACCGCCTGATGTCCCACTTGCAGTCAAAGTGCTGTTAATCACCACTATTATCTAACCACATCATGATGTGACAAAATCTTAAAAGAAAATTGTCCTCGTCCTCCTTATCTATAAGCGAGTATCACAGGGGCCTGGGTGTGTCATTGACAGCTCATCCTAAAGCTTAAGTGTAAAGATGACGAGACAGTGGAAAAATTCCAGAGAAACTCTGGACTGGGTGATTTACAGCAGATCTCCATAAAAATGGTGCCTGTGGAGGGGACATTCCAATGCTTAGTAATGAAGATGAAAATAACATGCCCCCACCTGCCAATGATATCTTAACATATAAATCAGTTTACATCAAATGATCATATGGTATCCAGGGATAACTGTATCTATGTGGTGCTTTGCTTGATGAAAAGTGTCAGATGCATCATTCAATCACCCGAGAAAGCATTTAATGAGGTTGGCCTCTTTTGTGTGTGTGTGCAGCTGGGAGCAGGGCCCCTGGACCCAGTGCTCTGTATCCTGTGGTGAAGGCGGCGGCTGGCAGGACCGCAGCGTGCTGTGTGTGGAGGAGGACACCCACGGACAGTTCTCCCAGGTGGAGGAGTGGAAGTGCACCCACTCCCCTCGACCTATTACTCGACAGATTTGCAACACGTTTGCCTGCCCCGAGTGGGTGGCCATGGAGTGGTCTCAGGTCAGAAAGCGTCTGTTTACACCAGACAACTTAACTCCATTAATACTCTGGAAAGGTGTGATTCAAAGTTGGCTTTGGCCAAGCAATTAGAACAATTAACATTAGGCTCTGTGAAACTGTGACAAGCATTTATACTATTTGCTGGCAATTTTTAGATTTATAGATTAATCACTTAATCCAGTGATTCCCAACACGGGGGTCAGGACCCCAAAGGGGTCCAGAAGATTACTATGAGGGGTCATGAAATTATTCATTCGGGGGGATAGCAGAAAAAACACAACTTTACTATGCTAATATGTTTGTGTTTATTTTTACATCCCTTCCTTACATTTGTTAACATTTTCTCAATAATTTTACTTCAACGCTCTAACAGCTATTCAAATGAACCAATGGATTCAGTGGTTGAATAAGTGAAAATAATTTGTTCTGTAGTTGCTGCCCAAATCACTTGACTTGATTGATGCCTCTTGTAAGATTAAAAATATGTGAGGTAATGTGTGTGTTGCCATCCCACTACAGTGCACAGTGACGTGTGGCCGTGGCCTGCGCTACCGGGTGGTCCTGTGCATCGACCATCGTGGGCAGCACATCGGAGGCTGTGAAACGTCACTCAAACCTCATGTTAAAGAAGACTGTCTGGTCCCTATTGCCTGCCACAAGCCCAGAGGTACGATACTAAAAACTGACAGAGAGCTATCTGTGTGTTGTCAGGAACATCGTAATGGACAAGCACTTAAAGCTCACGAATGTCCAGTGTTGTTATTTTTTATATATTTTATTATATTATTTCTTATATAATTAGCACAGCAGGTGAACACAAGGCATGAGTACGCACTCAAGCTATTGATGAAAGTAATCTTACACTCTTTCACATTACTGTTTCATTATACTCATACACTCTCATCAGTCCAACTATTGCATGTGTAAAGTGTATGGTGTATGGCTTTTGCTTTTTTCCAGTAAAAAAAATTTCTGTGTGCTTGTGTGTTCAAGTCTGTTAAATATGGTAAGTCTGTGTTTGTGTGTGTGTGTGTGTGTGTGTGTGTGAGGCAATGTTTTACTTATGCTTGGGGACATAAATCTGTTTATACAGTCACATTGTGGGGACTTGCCTTCCTCATGGGGATGAAACACAAGTCAAACATTTTACACTCATCAGACTTGACCAGAATTCATACTTCATACAGTGATCTCCAGAAATACTGGTAACCTTGGTTAAATAAATGAGCAAAAAATGACTAGAAAAAAGTATGCATCATTGTGATAAAGAAAGAAAGAAAGAAAAAACACATACATACATAATCATAGTGTTAAACTGAAGCACAATGACTCAAAAGAAAGAATGAATCCTTAAAGTAAAATAAACTTTTCATACCTAGCTTTTGATACCTAGTCACTGCTAACAGCTAGCTATTTAGGACCAGGCTATTTCCAGGAACAAAAGCATTCATTCTTAAAGTCTGGCTTTTTGTGTCTTATATTTTCGGATTCAGCAGAGTTCATCTGCTTTATGAATCTGGGCCCTGTCACTGGTGTCAGACCGGGATGACTGGTACGTAAACTAATTTTCTGTCTCCTTGTCAGAATCTCTGCCAGTGGAGGCCAAGGTACCCTGGTTAAAACAAGCCCATGAACTGGAGGAACACCAAACTGCTACAGAGGACCCCACGTGAGTACACACACTCACAGTTACAAGGTACAAGTGACAAGTACAGGTACTGTGAACCTGTCCTCTAGAATGCTTATTTAAAGCTAAGCTCCACACCTTCCTGTTTTCTTAGGCCTATGAACAGTGTGAATATGTGTGTGTGTTTGTATATATATATACACACAGTATAAGTTTTCTTTTCTATTGTTTACTGCAAAGCACATTTTGTGTCTTTGTAGTGAAATGCGCTCTAAGAATAAAGCTGCCTTGCCTTGCCTCAGTCAAAACAACAACCAAAGATGGAGTTTAATGATGTTGTTTTTAGCTATTGTTGCTATTGCTATTGCTAGCTGGTCTCTGGTCTCTAAACTTCATCATGGCTCTTTGAGGACACTGCCTGCCAGTGTACTCACGGTTACAAGATAACATCAGATGGCTGACATGGGATCTCAAAGACAAGAATGAGCTAATCCTGGGGTTTTCAACTGTTGCTACTGCCCAAGCCAAACGCCTCTCTGTACTGGGCTCCTGCTGCAGCGGCAACAGAGGTGTCAGCCCATTAACTGAGTGCTCAGCCAGCGATGTCACTCTTCCCTCATCTGGTTTGAGGAGAAGGCCCATTACTGTAGGTTGACCTGATAACGCTGGGTGCTTGTAGTCATTAAAAGTGAAAAAACAAACAAACAAACTATTCAGTGTTCATGCTTCCAAATTGCAAACAAAGGTGTCAAGACTATGTGGTAACCAATCTTCATATTTTTAGTCCATGGCTGAAGGCATCCTTGAGAAGCGTGATAACAGGGTGACGAGGTCTGTGTCTCTTTTGACCATGTCACACCATGACAGGAACATGTTTTAATACATTGATCTGATTTAAAAAAAGAGTCTCAACTTAAAATTCTTGCTATTTCACTCTGTTTCTTGGTTTCTGCACTCTTTATTCATGATTAATGACATTTATTTGCAGCACATAGCCCTACATACACACACACACACACACACACACACACTAACACACACACTCACACGCCCCACACCCAGCTTGTCCAGACTGTGTGAATCTGTCCGGCTCTGTTTCCTCTCTTTCCGCTGCTGATGATAAGCATGTGATTATTGCCTGCCACTCTGGGCCTGGTCAGCTCTGATAGCCTCCCCGAGGTCCATCAGCTCTCAGGGGTCACACACACCTAAAACACTTGGCATACACACACAAAGCTCTTTGCAAACATGCTGTTCAAATACTTCCTGCACACACATCTCAGACACTATACACACGCTCACATAGCCTCAGCAAATCCTCATCACATGCAGCCAAGCAAATTTTATGTAAGTCAAAGACATACTGTCTGTCCTACTGGAAATGAGCAGCGACAGGCAGGTATGACTTCGTGAAACATATTGCTTAGGTTTAGATGTTAAAACTACTTGGTTAGCAGCTGTCTCCTGGGTGAAAGTGCTGTGTTTGCCATCCATCCAAGCCACCTTCCACCATATGCAGAATTGTTACTGTAATTACTAATTATGGACACAAAAGATTAGAATTAAATGTTATATTGATGACTTTCTTTCAAAAATAACTATTTTAACACGTTGCTGTCCCCATAGTGTTGCATGACCCAAATACTACAAGGGGTTGGGGGTATTGCTTCTCTGTTTCCTGTTTTATATTGAAAGTTACTCTCATCATGTCAGAGTTTGTTTTACTTTGTGTCTTTGTCTGTTGCCTCACCTGTTTTCTGTGTCACCTGTGTTCATTTGGTTAGCCTCTAGTGTATTTAGTCCATGCTCAGTCCCTCTTGCAGTTGTCAGGTCTTCTGTGCTTGGTAGCTTCAAGATGCAATCCCAGCCCTCAAATAATGGCCTGCTAAACCCCTTAACGCCAAAACCTGCTCCTGAGTCAGCTAGCGACCAGCCTGCTAGGCACCTGCCAGCTTCAGCTCCTGAGCCAGCTTGTCACCAGCCTGTTCCTGCTCTGAAGTTGGGTTCCAGCCAGCCGTCACGCTATCAGATGATGATGACAATATTACTGTCATTTTCATTATGACTCAAAATATTCTGGGAACCTGTTTTACTTTGCCCCCCCTGCAGTCTACTCAGGTTAGATTGAATAGGTTTAAACTGTAATTTGTCAGTCCATAGTATGTCCATTTGATATTCCATTTCCAATTGTGCTAACCAGGCTAGTTTCAAGAATAGCTTTACTCAACCAACTCTGTTGCTCAGAGGTATCTATGTCTCTGTCTGCCTTTTGAATTGTCTGATCAAACCATTGTACACTGTTTTGTTCTCCATGTTCAAAATATTGCTTTTTTTTGCAAACCCTTCATAAAAAATAATTTCTATTTGTAAAAAGGACTTTCTACAACCTAAATGCATGAAAGACCACTCAAAAGTATAGAGTAGTCCCATCAGCCGTTTCATTGTACCACATCAAATTTTTATGGCTAGCGATTCCAAACGTTTGAATAGTTCTGTATGTGTAAGTGATGGAAAAAAGTATTCAAAACCCAGTTTACACCTGGTACTGACATTCAATCTATAAGGGAATATCTTCTGTTGTATTAATGAAGGTAAAAGCATGCTGAATACATTGCAAAGGGAATGCAACCACATCTGGAGGTGGTCAGATTACGATCAGCTCTCACTCAGGTGGAAATGGCATCTGTACAGTTTGGCCACATTCGTAAGAAAACTATCCAGCATGCTAACTGCACCTCTTAGTGCTTTTTCAAACTGCCTGTTAAAAAGCAGACAAGCTCCTCCTCTAAGAAGCCCAAGAAACTCTCAAAGGTTACTATGACATGCAAGACAGGGGTTATTTGATCAATGGGGGTAACAAAATGTTAATGAGTGTCAGTTTGCATTTTTGTTGTTTCTAATGTCATGAGACTCATTAAACGTCTTCGAGGTCTTTTTCTACCTAATTTACATATTAAAATCATATCACTATAGAGGCAGAATCAAGATCTTGATAATGATGGTGAAGTCCAACATTATACTTCACAATCTAAATCTCAATTCTAGATCTTTAGCGGGGATATTTGTTGACTTTGACACATATGACTCACAGAATTGACACTTTGTTTTCATTTGTTTATCTGCTTCTTAACTCAGGGTTTCCCTTTAATGTGTCACCCATCTGAAAGTCTATGTGAGTGAGCCTGAACCCAACTTCCAGTAACAGTTCTGTCTAAATATATTCCACCGTCTCTCAGGAGTGGCCCGCAGAAAGCCTGACCTCGAGGGAACCCGTCTCTATGCTCTGTTCAGTTGCTTTAACAAGCTCACGGTCACACGTTACCTCTGGTGTATCTGCCACTCAGGAGCTTTAGGATTTCATTGCATAAAGCAGCTGAAGTTATTCATTTCCTGTTTCTTTACTAGGACGGTGGGTGGCTGGGGAAGAGACACAGTGAGGTGAAGAAAATTGAGTTTTTCATTGTAGTCCAACCATGTCAATTATGTTTTATACTAACTAACTAATTTGCATTCAGAATTACATTGTGGTGACAACGCCAGGATTATGTTCAGAGACGACTTTTCTTTGAGTAAATGAAACACTACGTTCATGTACCACGTTGGAGTCCAGAGTGGTGGATGGCTGGCATACAAAATGCACGACTGTGACACAGACACAGTGTCCTGACTCCTGTCAGTGGTTAGGTTTAACCAAAAGCGCTTTGGTTAAAGGTACTGAAAGATTGTGATTAGGGTTAAATGCTACTCACCAAGCGCTCTCTGTGCCTAAACATAACCAGAAAAAAAGCTGAATAATGCTGTAGCCACTACCAGTGGATAGTGGACTGCAAGATTGCCTATAATGGCAAATATACAAATTAAATATGTTGTCAGTGAACATATGCACAGTATTAAAGTCTTGCAATTTGCCTTGTACATTAATTAGCAACATTTTCTCACTATGTTAACAGAAAACTTAATTTGGTCAGCATCACATTTCCCTCGAAATGTATTTGCTGTTGCTAATTAGTTTTACATAAACATATTTTATGGGAGACAGGGCTGCTTAGTCATATCAAGAACAAAAGTAGCAATATTTTCCAAATGATTTTCAGTAGAAGGAATTCCAATCTCAGGCATCACACAGGGGATAGGATTGGCAGTTATTGAAAATTAAAGGGGGGAAATCAATTTGTGAACTCAAAGCATGCATGTCATGACAGTAATTACACAACATACACATATGAGACCATATTTTATGATAGCATATTAACAGCAAACAGATGACTCTTCAGTGCAAGCAGTAATAATAATAAATCAAGCATTGATAATGTGCTACCTTAAATGTCAAGATTATGTGAGGTTCCACTTCAAATGTGGGCTTTCTCCAATTTTTTTAATCCAAATCTGGCTGGTTGGCCATCACACTGTGACAAATAAATGAGTAGGCTTTACAGGCATTCTTGGAAAGTAACAGAGTGATACAAGTTTTGGAGATGAAGTGACTCCAGGCACAAATCACACATGTATCATCAGTGATTTGTCAGAGATCGCTGGCGATTTGGCAGTCTACTGCCTCATTAGCTGCAGCGTACTGGGCTGCACAATAGACAGAAGATGTGTGATTGCAAATCTTTATTAGCTCAGACATGATATCATGTACAGAATACACAGAATTCTTGATTCAAGCAGCTTCAAAGGCCATGCACAGACCGACATTTCCAACATTCCTTTAACAAGCACGCTCTATAGCTCTACCCAGTCCAGTTTAGTTTGTTAGTCATTTTAAATTGAATTAGACACCTTTGTTTTTTGCCCATCTCTGGTACATTCTGTGATATTTTATTAATCTGTGATTACTGAAGATCTTTTAAATAGCTGATTGAAGTGCTGTTAGGTAACCATACAAAGCAAATGTTGAACAATATTGTGTTGGTTTAAATGCAATGGCTCTTTCTGTATTTGTTTCTGTTTCCTCTGTGATCAGATTCATACCCGGGCCCTGGTCACCCTGCACCACCACCTGTGGGCTCGGCAGGCAAAGTCGTCAGGTCAAGTGTCGGGTGCTTCTCTCATTCACCAAGACAGAGGTGGATCTTCCAGAGGAGGAGTGTGGCGAGGACAGACCCCAGCTTGAGAGGCCCTGCAACCAGGGGCCATGTATCAAAGTTTCAGGCATCTCTTCAGGCCTTGAGGACCATGGGGACCCTTACATTCAGACACAAGAACTGTACAGCTGGGCCCACAGGGGTTTCACTGCCTGCTCAGCCACATGTGCTGGTGGTGAGGCTTCTGAAATGGATGTTGGCAGCTGAAATGGTCTGGACTTGTCCATATCTGTTGTCGTTTCATGTTCAACTGTCTTGTCTGTTCTCTGCCCAGGGAAGCAGAAAGCTGTTGTGAGGTGTGTTAACAAAAGGCAGGGTGAGGAGGTAGAGGACTCGCTATGTGAGTCATCCAGGAGGCCACCAGTAATGATCCGCATCTGTGACCCTGAGCCATGCCCCCCAAGGTAAGAAACCACAAGGTCACTGCAGACTGCTCCAGCTGGAAGCCTGTGGTCTCTCTGTGCATGTGCTGTGTTAAAGTTTGAGCTCTGTATCATATATCACAAGTATGAATATTAGTGATTGGCAATGAAGGTTAAATTGTGCAAAGTTTGACCACAGAAAAATGGCCAGTGAAATTGATCATGTAGGTGAAGCAACACCTATAGGTGACATGCCATCAAGTTTTTATATGTGTGTGTAGTATTAAAGTCCACTGTACTTTAGTTTCTTTTGAAATAAATATTCATGCTCTCTGCGTGCACAGAGAGCAGAAATGTTGTACTAAGAATGAATGAAAGTTAGAATTAATTGGAAATGAAATTCATTGATGGAGTTTAGAGGAAAACCAAACAGAGCTGCCTGCAGTAGTTTGAATAAACACTGGGATTACAGCTGGAAGTGTAGTCAGAGGGTTCGGGAACACTGCAGAGAGCTGTTTCTCTGTGCAATGATTTGTATAGCATGCCATACTTGGCCGTCCAAAACAGTTACATTACTGAATAAACACAATCAGACATGCAGTCAGGCCGGCCCTAGGGAAATGCTTTGGCTTGTAAAGACGCACAAGTAGACCCTGTGGCTCCTGGGCACAGTGAGAGGGTTTTACGGTCGTCAGTATGATGCAACACAAATGTGGTTTTGACTGAAAAAAAAACAACATTAACAACATGAAATCTTTTCAATATTTCAGGCCCACCCAACAGCAGTCTAGATAATTTTCAATGATTTATGAAAACAACAACAAGCATAACGGTTAAAGGCGCATACAACAAGCATAAAGGTTAGATTTGTTTAGAGGGAAAAGGGGAGGGGGCATAAAGAGAAGTATCCTCACGTTCAGATGAACCCCTACCCGGTGACAGAATATCTAGACAATGCGCCAACAAGTACTGGGATTCCCAATTAGTTCTCTTGCTTTCCTCCACTATAACCAGTATCGGAGGCTCAAATGACCCTGTTAGTGTAACACCATCCGTTATAGCTCCCCTCCAACTACTGCAGGTGGAGGAAGGCATAGTGACTTGGATTTTATGAAGATGTGGGTGAAGTGGGCAGACACAGGCCTGCTTGCACAGTAACCTGTTCACATGCTGATAGTTGTTTTATTTATTTCCTTACGCTTGTTACCATGCTGGTAATTTTAGAGTATGATCTATTTGATTGGCCTGTTAACAGGAGAAAAATGGCTCAGCCTTCATCAATTTACGTGATTGTTGGCCAGCCTATGTTTAAGTAGCTGCATTAATTGACATGACTCTACTATAAACGTAACTCTCACATCAATTACACAAACAACAGCAGGGAAGCCGTGATGTGCACGACAGCCCTTTAGTGAACCTGCAGGTGCAATATGAGGCTGTGAAAGCTCTGTAAATGTTTGTGAGATCACTCTGCTGATGGAAGGTTGTGACAGACCCAAGTCATCACTGCTGCATTTTTCCAGTTGCTAAATATCTTAGTGTTATGATCACTTTAATTTCTTGTGTTATAGCGTTATTGCACAGTCTAGTCCGTAACGTTTCATTAACTCATTGTCATTTAGCTTTTGGAGAATATTCCTCTTCCTCTTTCTCTTTCGGCCATTTTCTCCTCTGCTTAAGAAACTTTTAAGCCTCTTAAAAGCCCTCTTAACAGTTTTCACCTGAGGAGCTCTCTTAAGGACTAAGATGCTTTGTGAATAACTTTTATCTTTACAGGATCACTGTGCTTAGCCAAGAAATAGTTCCAGCATGAAATTGTTGGCTTATTTAAATATTTTTAGACATTTTTCCCCTACTTCCAGTCTCTATGATAAGCTATGCACACAAACATGAGATTGATGACTTCTTCTCTTGTTAGAATTTGAGAAATTTCCCAAAAACTCAACCTATTTCTTAGAAATATCCTGCCTTCATGTAGCTCATATCACTTATCACTTTGGCGCTTGTGGCGATGATGTGTACCCTCATGTGTCGTAACTTCGGTAAAGCAAGTGAGGATGACAGATGTTAGTGAGGGTGATCATAGAAGCACATGAGTTTGCATTGACTCAACAGTCACAAGCTGGCTGGGGTATTTTATGTGCTTACTGACCATCAGTGTATGGCTGTACATGTGTGTTTGTGTCTGTGCGTGCTGTAAGTCACTGCATTTCCAGGCAGCAAATGGATATATGCCCATCTAGTAGTCCTGCAAACTGGAGGCATGTCTGATTCACACAAGTGATTTACTGCTCTGTCCTCCTCTAATGGACATTTACTGGAAGCAGCAGCAGAGTGCAGGAACACACACACACACACACACACACACACACACACACACACACACACACACACATATGCACAACACACAGTGTAGTCTGCTGCCTGAGTTTAGGAGACCGACGGTGAGAAAACTGTGAGGTGAATAAACTCCCCGATTCCCTCTTGTGCTCTGTCTGTCTATAACTCTCTCTCCCGATCTCTCTCTACAAGTGACTGCTATACATCATTCTTTATCTGAGGGATTTGTCTCTTACCTTGTGCTTGTCTGACCCTCATGAACTTATGAAAGTAATACCAATAAAAAAAACGGGGCTCGGTATGACGTGCAGTGCCATCACCAGCCATGCCAGAGTCCACAGATTCAACAAAGATTTTTTTATCTAAAATAAATTCATTTTGCAGCATGGCATTGTTCCGTTGCACACAAATTTGCTTTGTAACTTTCAATTTCATTAAGTGTGGAATAGGGTAAGATGATCTTGTGATCGTAGGCCTGGATCTGTATCAAAATAAACAGTAATAGATAAGCATGACTGATCCACCTGTTCCACCCACATGTCCACAATTCATGACAACAACAGCACTAATTGTGACATGTTGTGATTGAATTTCAGTAAAACACATGTCCTCAGGATTTTGTTGATGAATTGCTTGACTTACATAGTCTATAGGATTATCTACCTCTTATTTTCACATATGTTATGTCACTACAAGCAGTGACCGCTGTTCCTCATGAGTGATTAATGCCACTTAAAAATAACACTGGACTGAGCAAGAATTTTTTTCATTGTCCTGAGTCCTCCATCCTCACTTCTGCTCATTTAATCTCTCCTACACTGTGTGGGTGGGAGGAGACAAGACAATAGGAAGAGATGTAACTGGGAGAAATCTGAGGAAATACTTTCACCATTATATATATATACACAGTATATGTTGTTGTTGTTTGCTTTATTTTTATTTTTTAAAAAAGGTTAAAGTATGTTTATAATGTAATATTGTATGTGAAAATGGAGAAAGCATCACCACTTCCACAGTCTGCCACAGAGAGTTTGCATCCTAATATTTAGCAGCATTTTGTGTGTGTCTGTCCTGCTCCATCATCTGTCTTTCTCTGCAGATGGGAGGTGACAGCGTGGACTGGCTGCTCTGCGTCCTGTGGCGTTGGCATACAGACCAGGAGTGTATTTTGCATGCGTCTGTTGTCTGTTGACCAGCAGGACATTATGACTGTTTCAGAAGATGAGTGCAGGGAATTCAAACCTGCCATCCTGCAACCCTGCAACCAGGTGGACTGTCCTCCTGCCTGGGACACTGAACCTTGGCAGCAGGTTTGGACTTTGTTTGTGTGTGTGTGTGTGTGTGTGTGTGTGTGTGTGTTTGTGTGCACTTGTGTATGTGATTGTGTGTGTAATAAAAACTGATTAAACCTCTACCTTCCTACCTCTATCTTCCTTATCTGTTTTCTCCCTCCAGTGTTCCCAGTCATGTGGTGGGGGTGTCCAGTTGCGGAAGGTCTACTGTAAGCAGCTCCTGTCCACAGGAGCCTATAGGAGGCTGGGAGACAAGGCCTGCTGGGAGGCCAAACCTGCCTCTAACAGAGGCTGCAGCCACACTGACTGTCTGCCCTACATGGCGGGAGGAGAGTGGGGAAAGGTGAGTAGCAACGAGTGGAGAAGTGAAAGAGATAATGGTGATGATGATGATGATGATGCAAACATCAATAAAAGCTGCTTTTTTCAATATTACAATAGTTCCAGACAAACACCTAATTACAGCTCAAGTCTTCATTTATAACAATAGCATTTTCTTTGGGGGTGAAGTTAATCCACACAAATTAAAAAAATCTGAGACTTTGGGGAACTTTGGCCGACAGAATTAACTACCAGCAAACCGTGTTGAGGTGCTCGCGTTCATCGCACTGATGTTGATAAATGAGATGTGATATTGAACCACACAAAGAAAATATTGTGTGTAACGTTGCTAGACTGTAAAATCCTGCACTGTTTGCAAGTCTCTCCCAACAAAAAAATGAAATGAACCTCTAGCTTTCACCTTTGTGCCTACAATGGAACATCTCACTCATCGTGTCTGGTTCTGCTCTAAAAATCTAAAAGCATAATGCATTTATGGATTTTGCAATCTGGAAAAATATATTGGTGTGACTTTGCATATGAACCCTCTCTCTTTGCTCCTGGGTCATCTGAGTCAAGATGCAATTGTTAAAAATATCGAGGGAAAATACCTTTATGTCATGAATAAATGACAATCACTCAGTGTTTAATCTTGAAGACTTGACCTTACAGAAGGTATGGACTCCACATCTCCTGTCCTGTTTCCAGCTGTCACTGTTACTCATGCTGGTTGTGTTGAGCCCTTTGTTATTGTTGTGTGGTTATATAAAAAAAGAACGAACTCAATAAACATACTTGAGGAACAAAAAGGAACAAAGCCAGGACTAATCACACCTTCTGTGCCAGTAGAAGAGAAAAGATACATTACAAACATCTCAGAGAACAATTCATTTTGAATTTATTTGACAAATGAGGTTTCGCTGTTTACTCTGCATTCATTTCAGTGTCTCCAGAAATATTTATAGAAGAACAATAATGTTGTATTATTAGGTTTTTAGCTTCCAGTTTTTATTGTAATGTGTCCTCATCTTCTTCTTTGCACTTCAGTCAGAATCTGCAAACTCATTATGATCTCAGTCTTCTACTAGCTGCTTCTACAATCACTTTTTCCACAAGGATTCATTCTACCAAATGTCATCCATATAGATTAAAGCATGTATTAATGTATGTTTATGTGTATGTTTGTTGTACTGTGTGTGTGCAGGCTGTATTTTTTTGCTGCCTGCATGCACATCCTGTCTTAATTAAACAATAAATAAATCTTTTTAACTGTAACCAAGTTACTTTACCGATCTCAACATGGCAAAAAAAATGGCAATGAAAGTTAAAAGCACTGTTGTTAAACATAACCAGAGTTTTTACAGAATCATCCAGCATCAATATTCAGTTTGTAATGAACGTTCCTATTCTGTTGTATTTTACTCTGCAGTGTTCAGTGTCCTGTGGTTTGGGGATCCAGCGTAGGGAGCCACTCTGTCGCCAGCTGATGGCCATGGGCCACCAGGTGACGCTGGCCAGGGAGCTGTGTTCAGGGCTGCCCTCCCCACCACTCGTGCGAACCTGCCGCATGATGGCCTGTCCCAGTAAGAACACACACGACACACACGTACAAACATCTTCTGATATACATATGTACTTTAACATTCAAGAAACCGAAAATGAATACAGAAGTTCTTTAGGAAGAAGGATCAGCTTGGCATGGTGAGCCTAGAGAAGCTACAGATCACGCATTTGCAAATGTCACACAGGAGTATAGCGAAGTCAGATGGAAAATGGCATACTTTTTCACATACATGCAGATTCTTTCATACAGAACAGGTCAAGAGCAAAGTCCAAAATCTGACCGTAAATGCAAAACAAGCAGACATCAAAACCAAGCAGACAGACAGGGAGGCAAACTCAACCAGGGAATCAGCAGGCAAAGAACCCAAGTCCAGCAGTCAGGCAGGTGGGATCAGTCACATGGCCTAGCAGTGTTAACCAAACTGAAACAAACCGGGGGTCCTCTCACTCACTTCTAGTGACCTAAAACTCTTTGAATGTGGAGGAGAGGCCAAAATGTGAGCGAACATGTGTTTACAGAAATATCCATACACACGCCCTAAGTGACAGGGAAGACCAGACAGAATGAATGACTTCATGACAGATCAGGAGGGATTGGTGACACATTTGGAGATTTGTGTACATGTTTGCACATCTTAGCACATATCTGAACACACATTTTTAGATTCCTGAACACATTCACAAATCGGAGTACACATAGTTAAACACAGTAATTGAATGTAACAGGTTTTGCAGAATATGGACAGTCTTTATTGATGATAGGGTTGCATTTAGTGCTCAGCCTATTGAACTCTATAAAATAAACTCTGTAAAATAAAATGACAGTGGATAAAGATGCATTTTGCATTTCTGCAGAAATTACTCATACTGCCTCCTACAGTGGTGTGTTTCTTTGCCCTTATAGCCAGCATTATCAGGTTGACTTGAGTAAAATGTAACTGCACTTGGATTTGTTTTGTCTCTCTGGCATACAGTAGACTCTGCTCTGAAGCTAAATGCTGTGTGTGTGTGTGTGTGTGTGTGTGTGTGTGTGTCTGTCTGTGTGTGTGTGTGTGTGTGTGTGTGTGTGTGTGTGTGTGGGAGAGCCCAGAGCCCTTGTGCCAAGACAGATAGCAAAACAGAGAGAGAAGAGGAGGTTAGCCTAATAAATAATCAAAATAAAATGCCAAGAAATTCTTACACCTGTTGTTCTCATTAAACAGCAATATACAACTGTACGCCTTCTGAATTCAAGTTTCTGTCTTTTACCAAACTTAGACCAGCTTAATTGCAAAGTTAAGCAAAACACACTAAACTCGACAGAAACAAACTAAAACTCACCAAAACTGCTCCAACAATCACACACTGTGGTTTGGTCCTCTGAGTTAAATGTGAACATATTCCAGCTCTAGATGCTGGTGATGACCGGCCTTCCTCTCACTCCTGTCCCCGCCTCACTTGGCTTCATTGTCCCCACACAGAGGGCTAGTTGGGGCTTTGCTAATTTAGAACCGGTTCCCTTTCAGAACCAGGTTTTGTGCACACACCCTTACTTCACACTGACAAGATTTCCTACTCAAGTATTATGTCCTACCAAATATTTGACAGCACCAAAGCACATCATTTCTGATTGTACAGTTGAGGTTTAAACTGAAGCAGAGTAGTTGGTGTGTTCTTTCTGATATATAGCCTCAGTAACAAGAACTGTAGCTGTGACAGGCTGAATTACAGCCATCTAACATTCTCATGAGCGCTGTGTGTTGGTAGATGTATATGGCTGGAGGAGACTCCCATGATACTCATGGGACTGTGAGCTATGTATACACTCCCCGCCCCACTGCAGAATCTTACTTTATCAAGCCATCAGCAGAACCAGTTCTCTCTTTGAACAGGAATATCTGAAGGAAAGACATTCATATTAAAAACCCAGCTCGGCTTATCTTCAGTCCTCATGCTAACATGCTGTGCTGTACAGTGTGTACACAAGCAGCGAGGACGCGTGTGTCTGTGGGAGTTCAACAGCTGTTCGTTCAGTTCACATGCAGGTTATGGCCAAGCTACCGGAGACAAAGCCCTTCCACTGTTTGCACATTTATATTCGCTGTGTGCATGTGAAAAAAATGTACACAGCGTTGAGCCACCATTTAATCAGATTCTGATATTCTGTAAGTCCTTCTAACTCACGTCATCGGGGAACCAGACTGTACAGCACATGACTGAATGCCTTGCAAATGTCACGACTCCTGAGAGTCCAAGTCCAAATGTGTTTCACAAAATGTTCTCCAGGTGTTGCTCCCTGCTCTCCCCATGCATACTAATTAGGATTAAGGTAGGTAGTGCGTCATGAAAAGTGCTTGTCGGATGGTCGAAAAGCTTTGGAAACCCCTTCCTCCACACATTTCTGACAGTGGATCAGGGGCTGTGTCTGTAAGTTTCTATAACTTTCCCAAAACTGAAAATCTGACATTCACACCAGCTTCACATTAAGATTAACCAGCTGTGTGGAGTTGAGAATGATATCATGTCCATGTACGACATATTGTCAAGCATAATATGAGCTTCGCAGATTCCAGGAGTGTATTTTGGTCTTCATGTGCATCTGGTGTTTTATGGCCTTTCACACCGTCCAGACTTTCTGACTTTTCGGTTTGATCTGAACCAATATTGCACATGTGAAATTTAGGACAGATTACAGTAGGTTCTTGCAGGATATTGTTAGGACCAGAAAAGGAAAAAACAATACAACAAAATAAAATGAGCTGCAGAGCACACGGGGAGAGGAGCAGGGTAATTGTTTAATTGACATTTGGTTGACTCAACACTTTTCAATTAGTTTCCGAGAGGATGGATGAAAGGAATTGACGACACACTGAAATCAGATGTACGCCTGTCTACAAATCACTCAACTGCAAGTGTAGGGAGATGTAGCTCGTGCAGGTGAAGATGACAGGCGGGAGGCATGTTGTGTATAGCTATTTAGTGCACTTCCGTAATTGCAATGTGAAACCAAAATAAACCGGGTCAAATGTATAAAATATTCCGCGAAAACGCAGACCTTTGTTTGGACCTTAGTTCAGACTTTAGTCTTTAGACTTTCTGGCGTAAAAAGGCCGTTAGGACTCATTTAAACCTGGCGCCTGGTTCACCAAATTTCCAACATGTTAACTGTGAGATAATTTCCTGTCACATTAATTTGAACTGCATACCTGGAGCATGCTAGGTCCTAGCAAATTGCGAGTTTTAATAGTTTTCAAATTTCTGATCTGCCTGTTCAGAGTTCACATGAACAGGCAAAACGTTGGCTATTTCCACAGAAATGAAGCCATCTTTCCCACATTTTATTTGAAGCGGCAGGTTGTGGCAGTAGTGTTGGGTGGTATGATGGTATATACCATGTGACAGTAGAAATGTGTCCACCTACAGAGATACTGTCTCTACTGTGGGAGCTATCCCTGACACGTTGTCATTCACAGTATGTGCACTGTCACCCTGCTACACAGTAAGCAAGTGCGCATGTTGATGACGCTGCACAGAGTGTAGCTGTTTTCTACTCTTTTTTGCTCGTCTGTTTATTGCTCTGTCATTGACATTGCAGATACATCCAAATATGTGTCCTCCTCCACCTCCTGCACGCTCTTCCCAGGCACCACCTCTCACCTAAACTAAACAGAATATTTCCAGTAAGTGAGAATGTGTCTGACACAAATGTGGTGCATGTGTGAGAACTGTAGACAATGTCCAGGCCTGATTCTGCCAACATTGTCTGGAGTTCATGTGAAAACTCACAGCGATGTAGCAATCCAGCTTCCTTCCAAGATAATGTGATTTGAGTTCTCACGTGACACGACACAGTAAATAATGCACCTCTGTTCCATCTCTGTTGCTGTCATTTAGAACCTGAAAGCTTCCTTTTTGAAAGAAAGTTTGTCTTCCTGTTTTGAGTCTTTTGGTTTTGACTCGAGTGTTGCCTCGTTTGTACTGAAGTTCCAAATAAAAGAAGAAATCATGTGATCATTGATTTTAGTGGACCCTTGTGCCTGTATGAAGCGTATACATTTAATATTTTTCTCCACTCATTCTCCATGTATATTTTTTTTATCTATCGCCTCATGGTTCCTGAGATTTATTAGCTGCAATTAGATCAATTAGATTAGATCATCTTTATTGATCCCCATTGGGAAACAAATCATGTCATACAGACAACAAACCAAATATTGCTGTTGAATTCACAGTACACAACATATGAATAAATAACACCATAAAGCCTGTGGATCTACACCATATCTAAGTCCATTAGAAATACTGTGGAATGGATGGACTTCAACATACAGAAGCGTTTTTAGTTTGGCCATTTTTCTCTTTTTGACAGCGACCTCAAGTGAGTCTGGCAGAAGGCCAATCACTGAGCCAGCCTCATCATCTCATCATCTTAATGATCCTGCTTTTATCCTCCACAGTGATGCTGCTCCCCAACATAGAAGAGCATAAAAGAGAACACCAGCTAAGATTGTCTGATAAAAAACATGAGAAGCTTCTTGCTGATATCTAAGGAGCTGATGTTAACCTCAAGAACAGTCTTGACTGACCAGTTTTTCCAGTTTATTTACTGCCCAGGTAGACACCAACAGACTGTATTTGTAAGACTGGAGAATCTGCTTATCATCATGGATCATCTGCTGACCCCTAATTACCCTTGGGGAGACCTCGTCCATCCTCCTTCTGAAATCAATTATCTCTTTGGTCTTCCCAACGTTCAGTTTTAAAGTCAGACAGTTTGTTATCAAGCCCGGAAAACTGCTTGCGAGCCAATAATTGCATCAGATTATGGCAAACAGATGCCTGCTTATCTACAGCTCCTGCTCACTTACAAAGCTAAACATAGAAAGTCACCACGGTTTCAGGTTTACTGGACCGTTTTAGCCGTCTCCCCCAAGACAACAACAATGACTGGAAAAGGTGGAAAAGGTGGACAGGTGGAAATTGTTGATGTACCTAATGGCATAACATAATATAGTATTCCTATTTACACCAAGTGTTAGCCCTTAGCACATATAGAAACTTTGGAAAAATAACTAGAAAATTCCCCCTGGGAAATTTTGAAAGGGACACGGGGTGCGTTCGAGCCGACAAAATTATCTACGTTTTAAAGTTTGAATGAAGTCTCTAGGAGAAACTATGGCGAAGCAGCGGACAATTGAAAAAGGCTGCAATTTGAGAAAACTGCAGATATCAGAGGCAGTCAGTCCCTGATTAATGAATTGCTCCCAGCTGTGTTTCCTTGTCTGTCTCTGTTGATCACCTCAGCTGTCTGTGTCTGCTTCTCTCCTCTGCTTCATGTCTCTGTTAACATGAATTAATGAACTGAATCAATAAACATGAATGGAGCTAATGCTAACAGAACAACAGCTAGCGGTGCGAATATCGCTAACGGCGGTAGCGCTAACAGAGCTAACTGTGCTAGCAGAGCTAATAGAGCTAACAGCGTTAACAAGGGGGCGGGGGGATGGGGTTTTCATTATGCATTTGTCTGTGTGTGTGTGTTTATGTATCTGTCGTTGTGTGTGACTGCGTATGTGTGTGTCTTCGTCTGTTTGTGTGTGTGTGTCTGCTTGAACTACACAAGCAGCCCAACCAGCTCCTACATGGAGATGTGTATGGTATATATGTGTCTGAATGTGTGTGTGTGTGTGTGTGTGTGTGTGTGTGTGTGTGTTTGTGTGCGTGTGTGTGTGTGTTTGTGTGCGTGTGTAACTTCTGCCCCACCTGCTGATAATTACCTCTGCACCTCTTCCACTGTTTACCTGTTCCTGTTCAGTTTTGACGTGCTTGTTTTTAATCACTTTTTAGCTGTTGGTTAGCCCTGCTTGTGTGTGTGTTTGTGTGACTACTGTCTCAACCTTTTTGGCAAAGCGCTTGGTGAAGCTGAGTTTAACTGTTTGTTGGACGGAGATTGTTTTCAAACAATGCCCTTGTTTTGACTGAGCTCGTTAAGATAATCATTCTCAGGCTTGTTGTCCTGCAGATGTGTGTGCGTGGGTTATTGACAGGTATGTGTGTAAATGACAGTTGCACCTGTTAAACTCTTCCCTTGAAAAGCGGCTTTTTCGCTGTCGGTTTCTTCCGAACAACTTGCGATTGTGTCAAAACCGTAGCTGCTATCAAAAAACCGATTACACTGTGAGATGCGGACAAGTCTGGGCCAGATGTACGTGTGTTTTGTGTCCAGATATTCTTTAGAAAAATGACAAAATGGTCGACTTAAAAAGACTCTGCGACTCAGAGAACAGGAGTTTGTATTGTATGCAGTGAGATTTGGGTTCGGCGAACCTCCTGAACTAAATCCTCTGGTGAGAGAACCGTACCTCGTATCAGAGTGTACTATAGATCATCGGACTCCTGAGAACTTCCTGAGTCTGACCATCACCTCGTTTTATTCCTGACACAACAACTTTTCGTTTTATGGCGATCTAAAGACAGGAGGCATTTCTGCTTTTTTCCCAAAACAGCTCTGAATTTTAACATGGGACTTAATGGGAGAGCAGGAGGGAGCTGGCTACACAAAAAGCCTCACTATTTAAATTCAGTAAGTCTCTCGGTTTTTTCGAGGACATCACACGAAAGAGGACAAGTTTGTCTACAAACTGATCCCAAAATTATGCGTGTAGAGTGTAATTTGTGGCCGTAGCGACGAGAAAAAGAGAAGATTTTCAGATCGTTTTTAGACTCTGTGCCACTCTAGCACGCACTCTAGCACGAACATTCCGCGCAATACACACCCATTATAATCTCAAAATTTCCCTCCAAACGATCACTGTCATTGAACAGTGACTGATCAAAAACTATAGGACCAATCAAAATGTGGATGAACACACCAATAGACCAGACTTGGGTCTACATTTTAAAGTTGAAATGAAGTCTCTCGGTGAATGTATGCCTGAGCTACAGATGTTTGAAAAACTCCAATTTCAATCTTGTTTTTGTCGCCGTCCCATTCATTTCTTATGGGAAATTTATCGCAGTTTTTCGCGTCTTACGACGGATGGTGCGGGACGGGCGAAAAAAACAAGATTGAAATTGGAGTTTTTCAAACATCTGTAGCTCAGGCATACATTCACCGAGAGACTTCATTTCAACTTGAAAATGTAGACCCAAGTCTGGTCTATTGGTGTGTTCATCCACATTTTGATTGGTCCTATAGTTTTTGATCAGTCACTGTTCAATGACAGTGATCGTTTGGAGGGAAATTTTGAGATTATAATGGGTGTGTATTGCGCGGAATGTTCGTGCTAGAGTGCGTGCTAGAGTGGCACAGAGTCTAAAAACGATCTGAAAACCTTCTCTTTTTCTCGTCGCTACGGCCACAAATTACACTCTACACGCATAATTTTGGGATCAGTTTGTAGACAAACTTGTCCTCTTTCGTGTGATGTCCTCGAAAAAACCGAGAGACTTACTGAATTTAAATAGTGAGACTTTTTGTGCAGCCAGCTCCCTCCTGCTCTCCCATTAAGTCCCATGTTCCCAAGCTACGGTTTTGACACAATCGCAAGTTGTTCGGAAGAAACCAACAGCGAAAAAGCCGCTTTTCAGTTAACAGGTGTAACTGTCATTAACTGTCATTTACACACACACCGGTCAATAACCCACGCACACACATCTGCAGGACAACAAGCCTGAGAATGATTATCTTAACGAGCTCAGTCAAAACAAGGGCATTGTTTGAAAACAATCTCCGTCCAACAAACAGTTAAACTCAGCTTCAGAAAGCGCTTTGCCAAAAAGGTTAAGACAGTAGTCACACAAACGCACACAAGCAGGGCTAACCAACAGCTAAAAAGTGATTAAAAACAAGCACGTCAAAACTGAACAGGAACAGGTAAACAGTGGGAGAGGTGCAGAGGTAATTATCAGCAGGTGGGGCAGAAGTTACACACGCACACAAACACACACACACACACACACACACACACACACATTCAGACACACATATACCAGACACATCTCCATGTAGGAGCTGGTTGGGCTGCTTGTGTAGTTCAAGCAGACACACACACACACACAAACAGACGAAGACACACACATACGCAGTCACACACAATGACAGATACATAAACACACACACACAGACAAATGCATAATGAAAACCCCATCCCCCCGCCCCCTTGTTAACGCCGTTCGCTCTGTTAGCTCTGTTAGCACCGTTAGCTCTGTTAGCACAGTTAGCTCTGTTAGCGTTAGCGCCGTTAGCTCTATTAGCGCGGTTAGCTGTTAGTTCCGTTAGTGTTAGCTCTGTTTGCTCCGTTAGCATTAGCTCCATTCATGTTTATTGATTCAGTTCATTAATTCATGTTAACAGAGACATGAAGCAGAGGAGAGAAGCAGACACAGACAGCTGAGGTGATCAACAGAGACAGACAAGGAGAAAGCCACAGAAACACAGCTGAGAGCAATTCATTAATCAGGGACTGACTGCCTCTGATATTTGCCGTTTTCTCACATTGCAGCCTTTTTCAATTGTCCGCTGCTTCGCCATAGTTTCTCCTAGAGACTTCATTCAAACTTTAAAACGTAGATAATTTTGTCGGCTCGAACGCACCCCGTGTCCCTTTCAAAATTTCCCAGAGGGAATTTTCTAGTTCTTTATTATTATTTATTCCTGTTCTCATGCACACATCTCCCCTGTAAAGCTTCTACACTAGAAATAGCCTATTTGCAGTGGAAGCTTTGGAAACAGTTGCGAGGGTTTTGGCCAGTGACAATGCACTTCTGACATACGATGGAGGTCTGTCCATCTTGGCACATCCTGCATCGCCCTTTCACTGAAACAGTAGGGCAGTGGTCATATCATCCACAGGCCAGGGGACTTTTGGCTGTTTGTTTACTCATGGTGGTGTGTTGTCTTCATTTCCTTTGGAGGGGCGACCCCTTTTTTGCTTTTCACAGTAGATGAGTCCTTTAGCAACATCCAACCTGAAGTCCTTCAGGCAATGATGTTTCTGACCCAGAGGGGCTGCATCACGATGATGGAGAAGCCAGGCATTATTGACAGCAATGTCAACCATCTGCCAAAATATGGCCAGGTACCATCGATAGGACTGGAGTGCGATACAGGGCAATCATCATATCAGCCAAATCTACTCCTCCCATGTGAGTGTTGTACTCAGATACAATCTTCGGGCAGGGCACACTTATCTTCTTCTTTTCCTCTTTGGAGTAGCCTCTCACTTGGCCAACAGGGTTGACAGAAGCGCAGGAGCTCACCAAGGTGCCAGTTTTGTTGTCTGCCCATTTGACCACAGCAAGCTTTGCATCGTTGTCTACACGAAAGTCAAAGCTGCCTCTTCCTCTTTGTAGGAGGTCCTGATCTTCTTCCAGTGTACAACCTTAAAGAACAATATTTTCAAAATCAGATCCCCCCCAAAAAGAATTAACAAGAAAAATAACAACACTTACCTCATGGCCAGTGTCTCTGTCCACGTAGGCTGCCATTTTGGATTTTGACATAAATGTATCAATTTAGTTTAGAATGCTGCAACCAAGTCACATGACCTGGGTAATTGACCCACCCCCCTTAAGACTTTTTCATGATATTGAGTGCAAATACTTAATGCCCCTCTCCCCTACAGCCTGTCAAATGTTTAAACCCGTTTAGAGACTAAATTTTATGATTTGATTTCACTGTCCATTCTATGCCCATTATTACTTCATACACTTTTATTTTATTTTTTTGATGAAAAAAATCATATCTTTTAAACCCCTTTCCATTGCAGTAAAAGTGAGCCTAAAACACCCATCAATGACATACCCGAAGTGAATTGATAGCTCTTCCTGAACAATTCCGAGTACATGCATGGTGTAATCTAGTCTGTGGATTAGGCCTCCACCTTCAGCACCCTCTAAATTTTCTACCCCCTACCCGAACAAGGGTCTGTATCCAATCCCTACTTTCATCTTTGACTTTACCGCTTCACTTTCTACCCCCTACCTGAACCAGGGTTTGTATTCCCACCCTGCTTTTATTGGTGCAGTTGGTGAGAGGCAGTTGGGGTAGATGATGGTAGTGTGGCAATTGGCAGTTACGTGTGGCATCTAGGCCTGTGGCCTGTGGTAGCATTGTAGCAGCTAACAATAGCTAAAGCGGTGATAGTATGATAGTATCTTAGCAGTTAGCATTGGTAGCTAGCAATTAACATAAACAGTATAGATGAATCTAGCTTTATTGTCTTCTTCTGTTCCTCTTAGCAGGTAGCGGTTAGCACTTAACATTAGCTAAATGGTAGCATCGGTACTGGCCACTACCTGGAGCATCTCTGGGTCAGTTGAACGTGGCAGTGCTGTTTGGATTGTGTAGGAGCCGTGTGAACTGGCACTGGGGGGGTGACTCTGGGACGCCAGAGTTCACCGCCTAGCCTCCTGGAGGTGTCGTGGGACTAAGTAGGCGAAACACTGTTGAAGGGAGGTATCCACCTGATGACCCCCAGAGACGTGTTAGGAATCACTGCTCTTTGGCATGTATAGAGGCAGATTAGAGCTCCAAGGTTCTTCACTGAGAATGAATCCTCTTTTTGAGCACAAGTATCTTGTGTTTAAATTAACTTTGGTCTGTTTTGAAAGGCAACACTCTGAACTTTTATCCCCAGCAGTCAGAATCTCCAGAAGTGCTACTGGCACTGGGCAATAGAAGTTTGAACACACTGAAATAGAGGGGTTTTTTTTCTTCTGCCAGAATATGTTTTTGCAAATAGATTCTTGCAGATGGCTATATGTGGGACCTACAGTATTAGCTAGAAAACACAATAGGACCACAGCATGAAGCCTTATACAATATACAGCTTTCATCAGTTTCTGTGATTGCTGGTCAGTTTATATAAGTAGCTGCGGTATTCGACGCTACCATGAACAGAACTGTCAGCAACACTGGAGAAGCCTACGATGTCCATGAATGCCCTTTAGTGAGCCTGCAAGGTTCAGACATCTAGTGGAAATGAGATGAACTGATCTACAATATGAGGCTGTGAAAGCTCTGGAAATGTTTGTGTGATCACTCTGCTGATGGAAGGTTGTGACAGACCCAAGTCATCACTGCTGCACTGCTGCATTTTTCCAGCTGGCAAATATTTTAGTGCTATGATCACTTTATTTTCTTGTGTTATAGTGTTATTGCGTTGGGTGGGAGATGTGAGCGCATCTATAAGGACATCAACCACAAACATTATCAACTCACAATTTAATCTGTAGTGATCCATTAACTCACTGTCATTCAGCGTTTAGAGAATATTCCTCCTTCCTCTTTCTGCCATTTTCTCCTCTACTGAAGAAACTTTTAAGCCTCTTAAAAGTCCTCCTAACAGTTTTCACCTGAGGAGCTCTCTTAAGGACTAAGATGCTTTGTGAATAACTTTTATCTTGACCTGGATCTAGTCTTAACTGTAAGGGGAATTAACAGCAACTCTTTGCACAAGGAATCTTTATGAATAAGGCCCCTGAAGTTTGCAGATGAGTACGGTGATGAGTGTGCATAAAGATGGGAGGTTGAACAGCTGGTTCTCTACTGCAGTCAGAACAGCCTGGAGCTGAACATGCTCAAAGCTGTTGAGATTACAGTGAACTTCAGGAGAAGTGCTCTTACACTGCACCTCATCATCATGCTCACCAGCACCGTGTCTGCGGTGAAACCTTGAGGGATCCGCTATCTCCCAGGGCCTAAAGTGGGCGTCAAACATAGACTCTGTCTTCAAAAAGGCTCAGGTCATCAATACATATTTGTCGCCTCCATGTGTTAACTAGAGGGTGACTTGCTATCCTTTTCATATCATTTAGACAGTGATGGAAAGAGTACTGAAATTTTTATACTCAAGTAAAAGTACTTGTGTAGAAATGTACTCACCTAAATAAAAGTAAAAAGTATATCAGTTAAGTTAGCGTTGGGTAAATGTTACTGCATTATAGTATGGAAATGATTGGTGTTGCTAGTGTAAATTGAAGGACCCCTTTAGCCTTCATCTGCATTCAATGTCAATCCAAAAACACCAGCGCAACAACATCACGCCACTGAGCCCTGAAGCCCAAACCAACAATAAACCCAATTTGTATACACAGATTTTGCAGCCTGTGCACACCGGCGATGATCAATTATCAATATGGATACCTCTAGCCCGAAATGAGACAAAGAAAAGATAATTAAACAGGACCAACAATAAAAAAGAGAGTACTGCAGCAGGTGCAACCGGCAATATTAGGCTATAGAAATGAAAAAGGTGCCATTTTAACAGCAGAAAACATCACTAAGGCAGACAGCACAGAGATGTATAAAAACTTCATAGCAGCTGCAGCCACAAAAACACATGGTGCAAAGGGAGCTGCAGTTTTTATACACGCAGAGCATGCTCATACAATGGTACATTACTGCAATGGTTGTCGATGTCTCTGGAGTTGTTACATACTCACCTGTCGGAACGTCATTCTCTTCTTGGCTCCATCTTTCCCAGTTCACATTATAACCAGTCACTGAAGGAAGAAGTTCCTCTGAAATGCAACAAATGCAAAAGTCACCACTGGAGGATACAGTGTGCGTATTTTAGCATTTACCATTTAGCCAAACCCAGTGTGCACCTATCTACTATCTATAGTTTGTGAAATAGTCTCAAAATGTAATTAATTTTATTCACTTTATTGATCCCAAACTGGGAAATAACTTCTCTGCATTTCACCCATCACTGGGGAAACACACACACATGCAACATGCACCATGCAGTGAATCACACAGGGGCAGTGGGCTGCCGCATCAGGTGCCCGAGGAGCATATGGGGGGGTAAGGTGCCTTGCTCAGGGGCACATCAGCTGCCTCTAGGCCAGGCATGTCAAACTCATTCCATAAAGGGCCGTGTGGCTGCAGGTATTTGTTCCAACCAGGGAGGAGCACACCAGGCCAACCAATCAACATCAAGGGATCACTTAGTTATCAGCTGAAGACTGAGATCAGCTGATTAATTGATTCCAGCCAGGTGTGCTCCTCCTTGGTTGGAACGAAAACCTGCAGCCACACGGCCCTTTATGGAATGAGTTTGACATGCCTGCTCTAGGCCATGGCTGCCCCAATCATTAGTAATTATTAGGTATTCATGACACTTTGACATGACTTTCAAACCAATGAGAACAAACAGTACAGTATAAAGAGTGAGGAAGTCTGTGTTGTGGCCGAGGAGGGGATGGATGGGTCAAACACAGGACTTCACACTGGAGACTGGGGTCAGATTCCTGTGTGAGACCAATATTTCACCATCTTATGGCCTGAGGCCTTCTCATCCCACTTCTTAACAGCAGCTACAAAACACAAACGTGTAGGCTACTTTTTGTACTAAACACACTCAAAATGATGATGTCATTTTGAAAACTCAAGTTCAAATATATTCAACCATGTACACACAAAGCTGTTAGATTTCATTTGTGGGTGAGCTGTTCTTTGAAATCAGGCTTGACAACAACACAAAGATAATCAGCCACTAACAACACAAACAGAGTTAACCTGTCGTACACTAACACTGAGGTAGAGACAATGAGTGGATCCGGGGTTGATCTACTGCCAGGCTGATGAGCTGGACAGCAGGTGAGCAGGTTCAGCAGGTGTGCTCCATCAGCAGGAGAGAGAGGACTGGCCACAGCGACACCAGACACTCAGGGCTCTTCTCATTTCTCTATTCTGTGCCTCCTCCTCTCGTCTCTCCTCCGTCCTGCTGCCTGTGACCTGCACATTGATCTCAAATATGTGAAAATCAGTTGCCTTTTTGTTCCCATAAGATCTCAAGCACTCAGTCTAATTTGAATAAGACTTCTTTGTAAAATGTTCTCTACATAGATTCCACTTTTCAATTTTTGTCAAATTGAAAAAAAGAAAAAATTGCAAACAAGACTTATCAAGCAGCCTTGTCTTGTTGATCTCTCTAGTACACGTAAGTACTAGTTCAGTTAGGTCTAACTTTTCCATAACTTTAAAGGTTCTCCTCCCAGAGTCAAATGCTTTTTCAACTGACTACGAGAGCCTGTCTTTTGTATGACTATCTAACAGCCTCTGAGGCTCGAGGTTTTGGACTCAAATGCAGACTCAAAAATCACGGGAACAGCGGTAGATTGAGCATTGAGGCTGGTTTTAATAAGCAGGAATAATGGTCTGAAACGAAAGGAGAGTTAGGTTTCACAATAAAACAGGAAGTGCATAACGAGACATGACGCTGGTGAACAAAAACACTTTAACAGACACGACGAGACATGACTCTATCTGCATGTATGTTCTTCTAATATTATCTTTAGTTTGCTAAGTTTGAATAAAATCCAGTTTGATCTGAATTCAGAATTTGAGGCAGACCCTTTTTCTTAGTTCATAGTCTACATTTACTTCTATTATTGGTTAAAATAGTTTTTTCAGCTCATGCTAAGAGACATTCAATGAGCATACTTTTGATAAAGTTCTTAATGTTTGTCTAAATTTTTTTTTATTAGAATGATAATGTGTAATAATGACTGATCATGTTTTGCTTTATAACTAATGAACAAATAAAGTACTAGTACAAGTACTTAACTCAAATAACACAAATTTTCAAGGAAGCCTGGTCGCTCATATGTTTATGGTAAAGCAACTGAATCTCTTTTTTTATTTTACATTTTTGTGTCTTTCTACTTTTCAGGACTTTCTTTTGTCTCAATAAAAATGTATATTTTTGCATAAACTTGAAATGCTGTCTGCATGAAAAAAAACACCCAATCACTTTACTTATCTACTACAACAGAACACAAGAAAAAGATGAGACCGAAAGACACAGAGAAGGTTCACAGGAACCAAGACAAGCAGTCAGTGCACCATCCAGCAACGGCCAGAGGCCACAAAAACGGAGTTAGAAGGTGTACGCAGCTCATGGGAGTGCACCGTATCTACATCCAGACCAGCAAGGAGAAACGCCTCCACCTGACCGTTGGCGGCCACGCCTACCTCCTACCAAACACCTCCCTGGTCATCAAATGCCCTGTCAGAAAGTTCCCCAAAGCCTACATCCGCTGGCTGAAAGACGGACGCCCCCTGTCCAGCTCCAAACGCCTCAGCGTTAGCAAATCCGGCTCTCTGAAGATCCACTTTCTGGGGCCAGGGGACAACGGAGTATACAAGTGTATTGCTGGACCTGCCTCAGACATCTTCACCCTCCAGCTGATAGGTAGTGACAGCAAGTCAAGTGGCAGATCATCTACTGCCAGCCCTCGTTCAAACTGGGACGAGATGGTGCAGAGATGCAGTTGGCACTCCTCCGACCTGGAGCTGATCTGGCCTACAATTAGTGTCTCTTTGCTGCCCCCTGGTGTTCAAGAGGCCTCACTGCAGCCAGGGGTGGAGGAAAGGCTGATTAATATCACCCTGCAGGCTGACAGAGGAGAGATCCAGCAGGAGCAGGCCTCAGAACTCATCTCCTCACTGTTGACCGACATGTCTGCTGCCCAGCTCTGGACCACAGGAGGACAATCTAAAGGTAATTATAGCTCCAGCTGCCTGTGCTGAGAAGTGTGAGTTTATCTTTGAAGCTTTTATAAAAGACCATGAGAAGCTCTTTTTATTCTCTGTAAGACAGACTCTTTCTTCCACCATTTATGTGTCTGTCATTTAATTAATGTATAGAGTGATCAATGTTTATTTAAACACATATTTTGATCCAGTATGAGCTGATAGTAAGTGTTAGATTATTGCTTCATGATTTGTAAGAAGGGCTTGGCTAGTATGGAGAGAGGAATGTTTCAGATAATTGATTTATAATAATACTCTTTTATCTAAATAGTACCTAGGAAACAAGGGATCACAAAGGGTAACAAAAGAAGAAAAAAAAATACATATACAAATACACGCCAAATACATAAAAATGAAAACCCCTTACAATTTTGATCAATTCATACTTACATAGAATATGTACAAGCCAGATTCCAAAAAAGCGAGTCACTGATCATTTGTACAAGATAGTATATGTATGTTGACTACATGTAAAGTTTCTCACTTCCATCCAATCAGAGGTGGATGATAAATATAGGCCATTATCTGTTTTAAGGGCACAAAAAAGAAATGTCTGCATACTGTTAGAGGAAGATCTGGATCTAGAGTAGACTGAAATGTTGCTTTGATAAGAGAATTAAACTATTAATTTGGAGCCAAACAGTGTCCAGACCTTTTACCTTTGTGCCCTGCAGTCAAATCAGTGTTTTGTCTTACACTTGAATATTTTTGGCTGGATGTGGGCACTCTTGGCCCCCCTTCTGTTCCTTGTCTGTTTTAATATACAACAAAATGGTTTAATGACAGTACTGACACACAGTATTGTCTTGGCTGATAAAAAAGAAAATAAAGATAAAATCTTTTTAATAGGATAACTTTTAATAAAGATCAATATCTGTGCATGATGTTGGCAGACCAGTATATTGGTCTTGGTCTTGATTATAGGTATAATACTTTTCTTCCTTACGTGGTGTTTATCTGATTCGTCCCACAGACAGATGGCCCAACTGGTCAGAGCGCTTTTCATTGGAGACAGTTGCAAAGAAGCCAGTGATCATCAGACAGCAGCAGACACTACCACTGACTTTTCAGAAGAACATCAACGTTAGCATTGGATACAGCGCCCTCCTCACCAACGCGACCCGATCAGTGACCATACTCTGTCCCGCGGAAGGCTTCCCACCTCCCACAATCAGCTGGACCAAAGACGGCGTTCTGCTGCAGCACACTGACAGGTAGCACACTGGAGCTAATGCTAACACACCAAAAGACCAATCACATCTACCAACCTTACAGGGGTATATTGACCATGATACCACATGCTGAATAACACTCACGTAGACAGTGAAAATACTTGAACTCTGTCCCGTACATATAATCCAAATTGAAACAACAAAAAAATACTCTTTTTGTCTATCTCTGGGTTAGGATGACTCTGCCAAAGAGGGCTTTTTAAGTTTTACTGGGAATGATGCATTGATGCAATGCCAAGTAAAACGGTTTTTGAAGTCGTAAAATGATGAAACATCTAATGTCAAGCCTGTGGTTGCCTGTAATTCTATGTATGTGTGTTCTGCCTTCATTCCCAAGAAAGGTGGGGTTTGATAGCACAATTTAGAGCCTTTTCCCCAGCAATCCGATGCAAATAAACAGCAAGGCCAGCTGTATCTGTCTATGCAACGAAACCTGACAACATCTCCATGTGGAATTTAGATTTTCCCCGTGCTTGTGTGGGTTTCCACATCATCTCAGGTCAATTCTCCTGTCATTGGTGTACAGGTGGAGTAGCTGCCCACTGCTCTTCAGGGATGAGTTAAAGGCAGGGCCATCACATTGTACTGAGTATGATTGTATGCGACAACAAAGAATCTGAACCATGGTAACATGCATCACCACATGAGTACAAGGAGTTTTCCTGATTCGAAATTAAGTCCTACTCCATCTTTGTTAGCAGTTCCCTAATAAAAAGTGAGTGAAACATACTGACCACACAGTAACTATTCTCCTGCAATGTGACTTTCTCCTGTTTCTATCTGTTGGCTACTATTGATGAAACATGCAGTCTACTGTAGTTATAGTCTCGATTAATAATACTCTTTTTTGTGACACCAGAGAAGTCTAAACACATCATCAGTAAAGTGCAGCATGACTTGCTGTCAGCCACTGGAATCTGATTCCCAAAGTGGGTCCATGCATCACTGATCATGCATGATGACTTCACCAAAACTGTCCAGTGATTTAGTCAACAACTGCATTTATTCCTCTTGGTTTGTTTGTAACAAGTTTGCAGTATGTGAACAAAATGAACCAAGTGACTGCAGCTACAGGTGTGAAAGCATGTGGAAAGAAACACTGACATATAAATCAAATCTTTAGTCCTGACAACTTTCTTTTTCATTAGTAGGCAAATAATACACATAACACTTATGACAAAGAATATATGACAATTTAAACAAGATTGGACAACAGGACAAAAAGTAAATAAATGAGATTAAAAAAGACAGTTAATTTAAACACAAGATACTTGTGCTCAAAAAGAGGATTCATTCTCAGTGAAGAACCTTGGAGCTCTAATCTGCCTCTATACCTGCCAAAGAGCAGTGATTCCTAACACGTCTCTGGGGGTCATCAGGTGGAAACCTCCCTTCAACAGTGTTTCAACGACTCAGATCCAGATTAGTTCTTGATTGAGTTTAAAATATAAATATTTTACTTAACAGAATAATTCCATTTATTATCTGGGGTTTTCCTCCAGAAGTCCCAACATGATGTTTAAAGTTATACGTTGTAAATAAATGTAAATAAATAAATGTAAATAAAAAGTGGCCAGTTTGGATATTGGGGCACAAACTCCAAACATATGGACAATAACAAAACAAATGCAACTGCTCTTCCTCTTCCTCATTACAGAATCTACATCATGATGATTGTTCAATGTTAAACATGGTAAGGTTTTTTTTTGGAAGCAGCAATTTTGTAGAAAATTTTTAGTTGAAAGATTGCAGAAGTCAATTTTGCAAATTGTTCCGAAAATTTCCAGGAGTATTGAAGTATTAAATTAATCTTCCAAAAATGAACAGACACTATGTGATAAAACCGTAAGGCCACTGAAAATGAAAATTATTTTATCTTATCTTAATCTTAATTTCTCTCTGCTGTTCTGTGTGGTGTTTTTACTGGACTGTAAACCCATCGCTAAGCCTTTTTTTTTAATGGTGAACTGACTCTAATTTAAGTTGACATTGTGATTGGAACAGTATTATCAACTCAAACCCTCTACAAAGCCAAACTGTTCTTTTTCCATGATTGTAACATCATGTTTTTCATACTCTAATAGTTTATGTTCCCACCTTGAACCAATGTCCTAAACACTGAATTTCACAGCTTTAATGGTCCTTCCTACTCTCTGAAAAGCTGCAGCACAGGAATCAATTCTCTGTGTTCAGGGGTATATTGCCAGAAGGAGAGCACTATATATAGTCTTACTGGCTTAAAGTATAATTATGTTGTATCACAGTTTGGTCCATTGAGCAGTAATAATTGTACCAAGCAAGGTAATTGCTCGTATCTATGAATATTGCAACATTGCTTAGAAGTCAACGGGGCAGAAAGCATGAGCAGTCAGACGATCACAGGCAGGTTGTAAACAAACCCCCAGGTGAGCCAAACTTACTTGGAAGAGAAAGCAAAGGGGAATGATGAAATTATTACCCAGAATGTACTGTATGAATTTTGATAGAAACCTTTCAGATTAATTCTCCAAAGAGATCCATAAACTAGTGCATGCTTTAACAGCCCAGACCTGATTCAAGATCAGTGCTAACCCGAGACCTTTTGTTCGATATTGTTTGGTACCCAAACTCAGATGTGGTCTAAACTCCAACCTTATGCAAGCGTGTTTATACTGTGAACGAACCACCATTTAATCGCTGTTGAATGCAGTGATTTGGTGATATGACCACTGTGGGAAGGACATACAGGAATCTCACTTCCTAGCTTCTTGAGGCATTGTGGTTCTTGAGAGCTCTCCCTCACTTTGGCAAGAACATTTGACAAAAAAACATAGAAATCAAACAAACACGTTTTCTTTGTCTGCAGGGTGTTCTGGGGTAGCTCCGGAGAACTCCACATCCTTCAGCCCACAGCGTTTGACAGAGGCCAGTACAAGTGCACAGCTGCCAACATGCACGGCTCGGACTCAGAGACTTTTCAGCTACTGGTGGCAGGTGTGTCCTGTTTTAATACACTCATCTCAAGTGTCATTATTATGAAGTCATCCATAATTACAATAAAATATTGATTCGTTTGTGTACATTTGAAAACATATAACAGCAGTTTATGCTGTGAACAACAGTCATACACTTCCATTTATCAAATAAATCTAAACAGTTTGTTTTGTGTTTTTAATGTTTGCATGTATGTTGCTTGATTTTGAGTTTGTGATCTAAGTTAGACCATTCCATGTTAAATACAAATGTATGATAATTTAAAAAACTAGTACTTTGTCGGAAAAAAAGTGAAACTTTCATGGATGTTATAGATAAAAGTTTATGGGTGAAAAGTTGGACGATCACTAACGTCATTAGGATTCACCCTTGTGACTACTCGCCACTGTCGCTCGCTCATGAGTGAATTGTTGGATCTCCATAGATAAAGGGTTTGGTCTGTACCTGCTCTAAATGGAAAGTGTCCTGAGACAACTTTGGTTGTGATTTGGTGCTTATAAATAAAATTGAATTGAATTGAAGTGACCATGAATGTAAGTACCAAATGTGCTGGACTGACCGACAGCATTGCCAGTCTGGGAATTTAACTTTTGATCAATTTTGAATTTTCTATTTCTGAAAATACAGTTTTTCAGCTCAGTGCTGTAACAAACTCAAAGGCTAAACTACACTGTAATGGTCAATGTGGATGCTTCCCTTAAAAGTGTTTCCAGGTGTTTTTTTTATTGTATAACAAGGTTTCATATCAGTAGCTCTCTAAAATACATGCGCAAGCAAGATTTCACACAAATGACATTGGAACTGCAAAAGAGATGAAATCTTCACATTCATTACCAGTTCTGTGGGTTGAAATGGTAACATATTTCAATAATATACTACCATTCATGGTAACAAAGTAATATAATACATTGTTTTATTACAATTAACATATCACATAACTGTTGCTGACAGCTTGAATAGAGGAGACTGGAATTCTGAAACACAATTGTTCAATACAGCTGGCATCAAGAAATGGTTGCTATAGAGACCAGGTTATGCTGGGGCTATAGTAGATAGCATTTTTATTATAAACCATAACATAACAAAATATATTGCTGTGAATGCTACCATTACTTCAGTGTTAAAAAAAGACCTATTACTTTCAAAAGGAAGTAACTCACCCAACAGTCTTCATTACTGAGTGACTGACTGATACTCTCACTCTGTATGTGATACTTCAGAGCCACCAGCCATCGTGGTGTCATGGAGGAATGTTTCAGACCATGGGATGGTGTTGGGCCACAGCTTGAAGGCCACGGTTGGGGGACAAGTCAGCGTTCGGCCAGGTGCCAACCTCACTCTGGACTGCTCTGTCACTGGTAGGTCATCGTACCACAGGTCAAAAATAATGCTAATATACAGCTGGGTAACCTAATTTCGGGTTCAGTGTCTAGCCTATGGCAGCAGTGAAGTCAGGTGTAGTGGTGTCACTCATATTTTCAGTCAGGTTTTAAAGAAACAGAGGCATGAAGTATTAAAGTTGGGCCAGCAGTTAATTTGCGGTGGATGTCTTAAGAATGCTGGTTACAGTGCTGCTGTTCAGCCTCGCTGCCAATGTGTTCCGGTGGCAAGAAAAGAGACACCTGGAGGGTCACAAGGCCTGCAAGCACAAGGTCAGAAGACTCTAGAACTTGTCCATCGTATCCCCAATTCTACAAAAAATTTGTCTTCCAAGACTTACAGCAGTACTTTTTTGGTCATATGAACTGTATAAGATGTCAAGTAGAGGAGGCTGGTCCATAGAAGCAGATGAGGTTGCTCCTCTTATATTTTTAATAGGCCAGAGGGAGACCAAGATATAAAAAATTGGTTGAAATAAACCAAAATCTCAGAATCTTTTATGAAATATGTTTTTTGTCTTCTTTGGAAGAATACATTATTGGATTTCTGATTAAAATGCTTCAACAGCAACACCTGCAAAGCAGCCATGAGGGGAAAGAGCAGTTTGTGTGACGTGGTGGTCAGGTGCAGAGGAGAACAAGCTCCTGCTGTCATTCTGAGGGTGGGATCTGTTATACCAATTTAATGCACATCATTTTTTTCATGCTGATCTGTCATTGGCCAAAATATAAAATGGTCCCACAGAAGACATCCTCCATAATCGATCAGCAACCAGAATACAATACTGACATTTTGTTGGTCCAATGATAATTTCTTCTTCCGTTCTCTACCACTGTGTTGTACATGAGTGTGATGGAACTGGAGGTAAAGGGATAGATAGACTAGCACAATAGAAAAGAAATAATGTGCAAATTGCAAACAATTTTTTTAACATATCAATAAGAAATCAAATTTTACTACTTCTACTGCAGCAGTGACAGGACTCTGCTGTGGAGTGGATGCAGAGCTCCACTCTGGCCTCACTGCCTCAGCTGTCCAGGCTGATCCAAGGCAGGACTGCGGTGGTGTACACAGGCCCAACACAGGCTGCTGCACTAACATCCTCATACCTGAACGACTGAATAGGTTGATTGTGAATGACTTCCAAAATAATATATATCATCTTTGGAGAGTACGGGCAACAAACTATTAGCAGCATTGTATTAGTCATGGAGATAGTTGTTTATTACTTTCTGTCCACACTTTGTGTCAGTAAAGGTAGACTAAAGTACATGAAGCATCTCAAAGTATAATCCAATACAATTCAACGGCAACACAGACTGCCCTCAAAATGGTCATAAAGTTGAATCGACACCTCTCAAAAAACTTTATTTGTGACCTTCTTGAAAGCAAAAATAACATGTCAGGCAACAGGAAACTGTCTGGCTCGCCAATGTAGCGAAAGCTTAGCCCAAGCCAAATGGCAAGCAGTTGCATCTCTATGCTGATTACAGTGCTCATACAAACCATTGAAACGGTTGCAACGACTGCTCTCAGTTTTGTCACTGTTATATTTAGGATCACTCTTGACTCTACTAGTGAAGTTACCTTTAGTTCCAAATGATGGAGAACAAATTACATTTACATATGGCTTTAATCTATATGTACATTAACTGTGGTTTTAGCTTCATGTCCATTGCCACTAAATTATGGCGGCTAGTGAAGTGGACTCTCCGTGACTGGCTTGAGCCAGGAGACAGTGAAGGTGGGATGGATGCACATTTCTCAGGGAAGACCAAGGTGAGCTTGACTGATGATCTTGGAGACATGAAATGGACCCACAAACCAAGGAGCTAGTTTCCTGGATTCTATCCAGAGAAGCAAGTCACGTGTAATTTTTTTTTTTTTTTTGTCTCTCTTAGACACAGAATAATTTCCCTCTTATTTACGAACCTCTTTTCTTCTTCCCATATACTAGCATACTTTTTCTTCTCTTCTCTGTATATGTATTCAAGTATTTTATTTATACCGTGTATATACTCAGTAGTCACAGTGAAAGATGTGGCCTCTAAAGACACTGGGTCCCTCTGTTCTGCCTGTAGGTGTTCCTCAGCCCAGAGTAACATGGCACAGGAAGAATGGACCATTGGGTGCTGGTGCTGTTTTTGTGCTGCCTAGCTCACTGTGGATCAAAAATGTTTCTCTGCACAACCAAGGCATCTACTCCTGCACTGCCACTAACACCATAGGAAAGTCAACTGCTTCTACTGCCCTGCACGTCTATGGTAGGTTCACACACAGATTATACAGAACCTCTCATCATGTACCACAAATATCAACACACATGCTCAGATAATGAAAAACTTTTTTTGATCATGGTTGGTGGTCTTTATCTGAAATAACAATGTGTGTGTGTGTGTGTGTGTGTGTACAGGACCATACCCTGCTGGAGGAAGCAGGGCTGCTGCAGTCTCACAGGAGCTGAACAGGCGAAGGGTCCTCATGGCGTCACGCCGTGGAACAAGTGTCTTTATCAAACCCGGGGACAATCTACGTATAGGTACAAACACGAGCAAACATACATACACAGCCGGTACGACCTCCTGTTCACACAGTAGCAGACAAGCTGAATCACATCAACCTCCACTGTACTCCTGTGGAGACAGAAAATCTCAAAAAGCCTGAGAACACAAAACCAACACTTTAATGTGAAAACACCTTAACAAGGCAATAAATAATTTAATACATTTAATGAAAGAATTAAAAATGTTTCAACACGAACATTGAACCACAATGGGATTTAATTCATTTTGACATTATTTGGATTGTCCTATGAATAAAAAGTGTGAACTGAGGTGGGAAAAATAATTAACATGGCTTAATGACATTTCATGTAATTGGTAAAATTGCAGGAATCATAGGACCTTGGCCATACTAAGAAAATTGCACAAGGTAAATGTGCATTTAGCTCCTGATTTATCTCCTGATGTGTCATGCTAATAGTGGCTAATGTTGAGCAGCTAGCTTCAAGCAAAGGTAACAACCAGGCAGCAGAGGTCCGGTTAGCTTACCTCTTTCTAACTCCACACCCACAGGTTATTTTCATTTTCAAACTTGTAGTCTTCAGTTCCAACCAATTCGAATTCATCACTTGAGGCAATGTACAATTTGTGCAGCCTCCTCCAGAGCCTCTCTATAACTTTTTTTCACATAAGCAATAGTACTTCCAAACGCCTGTAAAGAGACTCTGATGTGTGAAATCGGTGGAGTTCCTGTTAAGCTTCTTCAACAGTCCATTAAAATGTCAAATATCTACCTTTACTCTGCTTGTGTCTGTCAATAGGTTGTCCAGTAGTTGCGGAGCACAAATTGCCAGTGCGCTGGGACTACAACAATCAGACCCTGAAGGAGATTTCAGGTCCAGCTCAGACCCAGGGTCCTGATCAGGGTCAGAGTCTGCACTACAGGATGCTGGTGCGAGGCCGTGTCCTTGAGGTCAACACACTCCAAGGGAAGTTCTCAGGCCAGTACCGATGCCAGACCCTCATGAACAGTACCAGACAAATACTGGCTGCCTGGATATACATTCACACTGAAGGTGAGTTGATCTGCATGCATGTATGGAAGGTGTGTGTATATAAATATAACCCTTTCTTATGAAATAATGGGAATTAATAGTACAATTTGTAATTTATGCATCTATATGTGTGTGTGTGTAATTTGTAATTTCTGCAATTTAAATATGTAGGGTTAGTGCAGAGTGACTCTTTGTGCAGGAGCTTGGGATCCTATTACTGATTACTGTTTTGCATCTTACCAATTCAATAGGTGTTTGCTTTTTGCCTATAGCCCACCATTAATTTTCAGTTTTGGCCCTCCAAGGGAAAAAGTTTGGGCACCCTGTGTTGAATGTGCATTGAATGAGTTAGAGTATGTTAATGAATTCATTAGAAATCATAATTGATCCTTTAGAAGGAGTAGATGTTTACCATATGCTCTGCACCATTAAATTTAAAAAAAATGTAATGGAGTAAGGCATGGTTATCACCAACATGCCTTGAATCCCTTCAAGACATTTGACCAACATTAAATGTAGTCCTGACCGACGTTGCTCTTCATTCAGTACAGGTAAGCCTGCCCCCATTTAGTGAGATACTTGCACAAACTTTGAGCCTTTTTAGCAGGTGCTCTATCCCTCTCACATCACTTGATGTTACCCCTAATGTTCGACACGCTGCCACCTGCTGCACTGGAAAGGAATGCAGCAAACACAACAAATAAGCAGTATGCAGTCAACCTTTTTTCTCATCAGGACATCAGGAGAGAAGGGGAAAATATGAGAGAATCTCTCTCAAAAACGGGAGGGTAATATAAAGATGTCAACAAATACTTGTTCCCAGAAATTGTATTTACAAAATTAAAACCACATTGAAGAGTCCAACTTTCGACTGAAACGTTTACACTCATTTTTGCAATTTTTTCACTGTTTGTACAGCTCTGTTATGCAGCCTTTCCCAAACTTAGGATCACGATCCAAAATGCGTTATAGACCCATTTTTATTGGGGTGCCAGTTGGCAAAATGAAATGCATAAAATTGTAATCATAAGTGAATCCATTGTCCTAATTAAAATAGCAGAGAGGGCCATGTTCATTGAACTGGAGTTACATCCAGTAACTATCTCTTTGTTGGTACACTGGTCTGTTCAGCTCAGATGCTGTGCAGAATTGATAAATGCTGGCTTCACCAAAGACATTTAAAGTACAGACGAGAGACTTCAAAGTGTTGTATGTGCAGAGGTTCTGTAGGTAATGAGAGCTTAAAAATCAAGAAATTGGACAACATCTCCAAGTCAAAACAAATTTTCACATACAAAGAAGAGACTTTCAAGAGACAGTGTTTTGACAGTGGAAACATAAGTCATTCATGTGTTTGTGTAGCATAGTGAAAAAAATAAAGGATACTTGAGGCTCCATTTAGGGTTCCTTAGTTTGCCACACTGACGGAAACATGCCCGTTTCTAAGGAACTTGAGGTAGTTTATCATATTCCTTGAGGGACCTTTTGTCCAGCATGATTGGAACCACTTTGGGTGCTTCAAAGCACCTTTTCCTGACCATTTGATGTTTCTCAAGGCGCTCTCAAGCTTATTTTGGGTGTGAGGCCTTTTATTGCTGCTGCTGCCACTACTTCTACTACTTAATCAAAAGATTCATCACTACCAGCTGAGTCGTTTCACAGCCAACACAGAAATCCACAGTTATAAGTGTTAATAGTGGAGTATTCATTAAAATTCTTTATCAACTAAAAATTTGTTTATTTTTTACAGATTAACCAATTACTTGCTATTACTGGATTTATTGAAAACCTTTGTTTCTTTAATCTGTTCCTTAAGAAGCAATCTGAGCAATCAGCAGTAAGTGAATTAGATTAGAAGAAAAACTGAAAAATAATAAACGAAGCATGTATTAAAAGATAAAGATTAAGAACCAATGCCAACATCAGTACTCACATTAGTTTGGGCGTTTTAAGGAACTCAGAAGTCGCAGTTGCTACTCAACAATGCAAACAAAAAAAGCAAAAAATTGCTCACCCCCTCGCATAAGCCTCTCCAAGCCGTTTGTCTGTGGGGTCAGATCAACAGGCCCCAACCTGACAATGACTCCTGTTACCCATCACAGGATCCTGAAAGAGGCTGTGCTCAGACACTGTGTTCCAGCAAGGAGTCCTTGTCTTGTGTCTGATGTTGCCACCTTGCCACAACACCCGTCTACTGAGGCACCGCATCCTCAGTCAACAACCTCTTTACAAAGTCAATACAAAGTCTTGGATAAGCTCCCAGGGCTCCTCAACCGGGGGGGTCAAATGACAGAGATCATCAGCAGTCTAAGCTTACCAAAAAAGATTTAATGACCTTTTTAACTATTTAAGTAGTTATGGTCCACTCCCCCCACCGGCCCTTGGCAGGGTTAGGGTTATTAAGTTAAGTTTAAGTTTATTTGTTTTATTGATCCCAAACTGGGAAATTACTTCTCTGCATTTAACCCATCACTGATTGAAACACACACATGCAACATGCAGTGAAACACACACAGGAGCAGTGGGCTGCATTCAAGCCCCCGGGGAGCATATGCCTTGCTCAAGAGCACTGTAACATTGCTACAGATAGGGCCTATTGTCCATACTGCGTATGGAAAGGTGGTGTGTGCACTGAGAACCTCCACTGGCTGCCTTGTGCCTCTTCTTGCATGGCTGCTGTTCTACCTTTCCCAGACAAGATGGCCCTTATCAATGTACGGTCTATTGGAAACTTAGTTATTACCCTGAATTACTTCTTTTGTAGAGAAAGTTTGAACTTTAGACTCTTGACTGGAAATGGCAGCAGAATGTAGATTATTCCCCTTTGATCGGGCGCTGTGAAGCAGACAGCTCTTTCCTCAGTGCTGACAGCCTGCAGTGGTGAACTTGCTGTAGCTTTTAGAAACAAGTTTACCTGCCAGATTGTCAGCAGTGAACCTTACTGTTCTTTTAAATTGCAGATCTACTGTATTAGACTTTCCAATGACCAGGCGGCTCCTTTTTAACAGACTTTTTATCATCTATTATAAAGATGGAAAAGGTGTTTAATGTTGGGGATTTTATATACTGATGATGCTACACGTAATATTGCCTCTGAATCTCTCAACCTCACTGACTTTCAACTTTAGGTAACACATCTCTGGCTCTAACACACATGGGTGGGCACACACTTGACCTTCTTTTTCCACATGGTATGGATACTGAATTTGTTGGCTCTGAGGATTTATGTGTCAGTGACCACAAATTTATTTTATATGCTTAAGGTCTTTTTTGCTCTGTGCATTTCAGGTAGCATGTGGTTTGTTGCTTTTTGATTTAGTTGAATTCATTTCTTAGCCAGTATATCTTATCTCTATGTCCTATCTTATCTTATCTTATTGTGAAGTACCTTCTCACAGGTGTCTGTGAAAGGTGCTATATAAATAAACTTTGCTTGCTTTGCCATGGTATTCTGAAATCTTTCTTTTTTGCTTGTTTCCTTGATTGTATCAATGTGATTGGTTAACATCTGGGTCCACAGACTTTGGCTGGCGTTTTGGAGACTGGACCGCATGCAGTGCTTCCTGTGGGAACAGGGGGACCTGGCTGCGGATGATTCAGTGTGTCACCCTGGATGGAAAGGACGTCCAGCCTGCCATGTGTCAGCACATACCAAAACCCATCACTTCCCCAGTTCCCTGCAACAGACAGGACTGCCCTCCCAGGTATGTTAGGATGTCACGCATTTCTAGAAGCAGATCATCAGGTTAGGTCAGATACAGAGCTAGCTATGGGCAGACACATGTCGGCTACATGTCTTCTTCATTACACTTTCAGTTAACCAACAAGAAAAGATCAACTCCAAATCCTAATGTCATGGTCGAGACATCATGTGACAAAATAAACATTGATCCAGATTAATGACAACAGTTCTGCTGTGTATTTGGCAGTATTGGTATTTAAAATGAACACAGCACAAAACGTTAGATGCCCCTAAAGGCTAATAACTTCACTGGCACACAACCCCTGACCCTTACTGGCCTGGTTTATGTCACTGTTTACACCGTGCAAACTAAAACATCAAATCAGAAACTAAAAGGGTTCGTTTGCAAATTTTAACAGGCTGAATGTGGACATATACTCATCAGCTTCTAGCTGATCAACACAGTGGGGAGTGTAGCAGCTTAAGAGCCAGATATTTCTCTCAGGAGTTGGTGACCACCAAAACAGAGTGAATTTTGGAATTACACTCTCTGAGTTGCCAGAAATATGACTATAAGGTAGTGTCATACGATAGCTGTGTTTACAGTTTGTTCTACTGCTCCAGTTTACCAAAAAACAACAACAAAAAAGAATAAGAATTAGTTGATTCAGCTTTAAAGGATAACTTTCTTTTTTTACAACCTGGACCTTATTTCTAGCATTAAATAAGCCCATTTACTCACCCAGACAACTTTGGTGGCATTTGGAGTCGTTTTGAAACTCGTATAATGCGAGTACTTGGGGCATCCATGCGCAGCCTCTATATAACGCATAATCTGCGAAACTCGTTCATATTCCAATATTTTGTTATGATATGCTGGTGCTATTCCCCTCTGAGCCCGTGGTGGCATGTTATCAACATCCAGCGTCTCTAGACAACTACCTCTGACGTGGATGATGTCATGACCACTGGCTCAGAGGGGAATAGCACCAGCATATCATAACAAAATAGTTTCGCCGCAGATTATGCGTTATATAGAGGCTGCGCATGGATGCCCCGAGTACTCGCATTATACGGATATACGCGTCGCTCCTCTGGGACTAATTTCTTCAAAACGACTCCAAATGCCACCAAAGTTGTCTGGGTGAGGAAATGGGCGTATTTAATGCTACAAATAAAGTCCAGGTTGTAAAAAACCAAAGTTATCCTTTAAGTAAGAAAAATACTGTGTGTGAGACTGTGTGTATAAATCATCTACAAAAACAGCCTATCCAATATGTTTACTTGTTTCACTTTGAGTTTCAGTAATTTCAGTAATAATATTCAACAAGTTATCGTGTGTCAGCTTTTTAAGATGCCATGGGTATTTACATAGCATCATCAAATACAGTTAGCTAGTATGTTGTAGGTGGTCACCGCCTTGCCATGCCAGTCTTATTCATTATATACTGGCTTGGGCTAACCTGGAGTTTGTTTACAACCTGTCTGATTTGAAGCAGGCATGATTGACAGATTGACAGAAAGTTACAAAACTGATGGTTTGTGTATCATCATTTCTTATAAAGCAAATCCCAAACAGAGCTCTTGTTTCATGTCATCTTGTCAGATGGTTGGTATCAGAGTGGTCAAAGTGCTCGGCCTCATGTGGGAGTGGCTGGAAACAGAGACAGGTCTCCTGTCAGCAGCTGGATGCCAGAGGTGCGGTGAAGATTCTGACGGCAGCTGCCTGTGGGGGGGTGAGCCGGCCAGCGCACACGGAGCCGTGCACCGCCAATAACTGCCCCACTTGGGTCACCAGTCCATGGGGAAAGGTACAGCACACACTGGACTGAAAATGCCTGCTGTTATTGTACTAGTGTGCTAGCATGTATTGTTGAGTGTAAACTTGGTATTACTCAATTTCAGTGTTCAGGGAGGTGTTTAGGCCCCACCACCACAGTACAGAAGAGATCTGTCATCTGCCAACATGCCAATGGATCCTTGTACACAGACTGTGTCCTCACAGACAGGTATACACACACTCAAACACAAACACACATATATCAGCTTTATGTTCTCACACAGCTGCTTGTTAAATGAATCTGTTTAGTAGTAGTGATTCCACTTTCCACTATTAATGTATTATATACACTCACTGGCCACAGCTCAACCTTAAACAACCCCCTTTTACTAACATGAGGGTGGACGAATGTGAGTAAGACAGTCAGCAAGTCCTCATCTCATCAAAATGTTGAGCGATTCTTTTAATAAGAAATAGCGTTCCCCTAATTATCCTCAATACTCCTCAACATGCTTAAAACTCCTAGTTGTTTTGCTACACACATGTATTATGTTGCCATGGAAAGGAAAGTCATGGTGGATTGTGGTTGTTCTTCCAATGTCAGGCTCCAGAAGGAGCAATGAGTCCAGTTCCTCAGAGAGCTGCTCTGCTGGTGGGCAGACTCTTTACAGCACAGTGTGCCTACATACACGGCAGAATATTCAGTAAAACAGTTCATAAAACTGTATGCATAAACAATTATTTCATTCACACTGGTGTCATGTTAGCAGGCTGCAACAGAAGTGCATAAAGTCAATAATAAGATAAATAACTATAAGAAGATAAACAGTCTAATCCTTTATTATGTGGAAATAACACCCCACCATTCAGAAACGCTATACTTGAACTAAACATGACTAAGACATATGTAGCCCATGACATATGTAGACATTAAATATAAAAAACAAATGAATGAAGTAAATAATCCTGCTGGCGTGGTGGGGGCTGCCCCAACAACTGGATGCTTAGCATATATATGGTGATTTACCAGATACATATCAGAAAGCCTGAGCGAAGCCCCAAGTCAACCCACTACTAGGCCTGTTCAACTAAGCTATATGCGCAAAAACACAAGTGCAACACGAATCTGGTCTTATCAACTCAGTCCATGTTAAGATTAAATCAGATAAGATAAGGTAACACTTTTATTCACTTTTAATGTTGCAGATTTGTGGGGGTTCAAGGCTGCACCCTGCCTTGTTCTCCACATAACACAATAAACAATCAACCCAGGAGATCAGTGGAAAGAATGGTACCAAAGTGCCACAGCAATGAATGTGTAGTTCAAAAGACAACACTAAAACTACTGTCTTTCAGGCCCGCATCGGTACGCAACTGTTCGTCGGACCTGTGTGATGTCCAGTGGCGGCCTGGTGCGTGGCGGGCATGCACGGTCGTCTGTGGCAGTGGCTTTCAGTCCCGCAGGGTGGACTGTGTTCACCGCAGGAGTGGCAGGACTCTGGCTGACCAGCACTGTGCCTGGCTCCAGCGGCCCTCCACCTGGCAGCACTGCAACACCACCACCTGTGGGAGTAAGTCTTTGTGTGTGTGACTGTGGCACTACAGCAAGCAACCTTTGTTAAAACAGTCAGCAGTTTAAATGCACCTTCACTTGAAAAATAAAGTTTTTAAAATCTTACCAACTGAAATCCATTTAAATCCAAGTGCATACTAATTTATCACTGGAAGCTTTGTTTTCCATTTAATATATAACTGCATGTTTGCCTGTAATTTACAACTACACAAACAATGCTATGCACTGACTAAGAAAGTAGAATCTGTTTAACCAGCAGTTCAGAGGAATGTGTTAACTGACTACCAAGCAAGGAAGGCAATTGCAACTCAGATGGCCTATTCTAATTTACATATATATTCTATATATGTATATGAAAGAAAAAATACTTAAAGTAAAATGTTAAAAGTTCTGTTTTATCAGAACAGCACATTCCACAGTGGAACGTTATTGACTATATTTTGTTATTGGGTTATTTGTACTGATGCATTAACATGTAAGCAATATTTTAATGTAGTAGCAGTTTGAGGTGGAGCAACTGGAGAACTACTTTATATACTGCTGGGTTGTATCATATTTCGTTAAGTGATTATTCTGTTTTGTATTTAAAATCTTAATCTGCCAAGTAACTACTAAGTATAGTTACCAAATAAACGGAGTAGAGTGAAAATGACTGTATTTGCCTCCAAAAAACCAAGGTAAATGACTGATGATTTCCAGGGGCTATCAGCTGCCTTCTTAACATCAATGGCAGTCTCAATTAATGAAATGAGTTGTTTTTTTTAGGTGATTTTATGGAGCGTTTTGTTCCCATGCAGGTGAATGCAAGGACACCACCCAGTACTGCAGCGTGGTGAAGAGGCTGAAGCTGTGCAACGTGGATATGTACAAACAGAGATGCTGCGGGTCGTGTTCACAGGACACTGACTCCACTTAGTGGCAGTGAGGTCTTATAACCACACTACATTCTTTTGTCTCTTGGGCTACATGCAACAGAGCAGAGACTGCAAGGGCACCGTCTGAGAGTGGATGCTTCAAGAGCTGCATTATGTAAACGGGACAAGCTTCAGTCAAATTCTTTCCCTTCCTAAAAGGAAACTCAGTGGAGCTTCAAAAGGAAGGAAGGATAAGGGGGCTTTATTTTCTGATTTGGATCCAACCTCCTAATAAGTGTTCACTATGTGGATCAAATACAGTTTTTGGAATTTACTGCAAAAACTGAAGTTTAGGTTTCAGTGACATTCGAACAAGACAGCCTGGCCAAAAATTAATATAACGGCATTGTTTATTGTAGAACGCAAACCACTGCTCTCCTGTAAACAAGACTTAGACTGAGGTGTTGGTTTGCCAGTAATGGCCTTTGGTAGATTTGAGATATCAGCCATTCATGTGAAGTTCATCATATCAGCAGCTACATAAAAACAGCCAGGAGAAGTTGCAGTCATACTTTTCCTCCTTTTAACTTTTCTTTATTTATTTGTGTAAATGTTCAGAAGTGTTTTTATAAATAGTTCATCTAAAATATTAAAGGGAAATTCTGCATTATTAAAACTTGGGGCTCATTTTCATAGTTGTGACCATCATTTCTACTAACTGTTGCAGTTGTTGAGGTCTGGCAACACAGGAGCCTTGCTAAATGAGAAGTCAGACCATCAGTCAGCTTGGAAACAAGCCAACAGTTTAGCCATGCTATCCAAACCACTTAATCTGGAGGTGATCTGAACGTGAGTGCACTCAGAATGAGTGTCCAAAAATATTATTGGTGACAGTAACAATGGCCAAAACTAAAAATAAGACCCAAGTTGTAATAAATCGCAACTGTCCTTTTATCTATCCTTGACTTTACCGACCATGAAAAGGTACGGTGCATCACTTTGCTTTAAAGAGCTGCTAACCCGAAGATCATTTCTATAGTGTGGATTCCAGTGTTGCGTGTGTTTTAGTGTCCCATGATGATATTTAGAAGACTTTTCCATCCTGATTAAAAAGTTTGGTAGACACACTGAATTCTTATTCTTCTATTTATGATATTAACACAAAAACATCACCCTGACACCCACCATGGGTGACTTCATTCTAGAAGGTGGTGTTGGCCCTTGAAACCCCATGTCTGTAAAACTAACCCTGTCGCCAGATGGAATACTGATGTTAGACCAGGCATGTCCAAACTATTCCATAAAGGGCCGTGTGGCTGCAGGTTTTCGTTCCAACCAAGGAGGAGCTCACCAGGCTGGAATCAATTAATCAGCTGATCTCAGTGTTTAGCTGATAACAAAGGGATCCCTTGATGTTGATTGGTTGGCCTGGTGCGCTCCTCCTTGGTTGGAACGAAAACCTGCAGCCACACGGCCCTTTATGGAATAGTTTGGACATGCCTGTGTTAGACAGTTCAGCAAAAGCCCGGATGACGTTCAGTGCCAACATTTTTGAAATTATCTATTTCTGCTCGATTTTTTGTGGCAATTATGGGGTAGTGATTGTAAGGGAAAGATAGTGGATATATGGAAGGGATGATGTATGGTTAAAGGCTAAGCAACTAAAACACTTGATCAAGGTTTGGGACCATGATCACTCCAGGGTTGGGATCGGCTTAGAGCAGGCATGTCAAACCGATCCCATAAAGGGCCGTGTGGCTGCAGGTTTTCATTCCAACCAAGGAGGAGCACACCAGGCCAACCAATCAACATCAAGGGATCACTAATTATGAGCTGAAGACTGAGATCAGCTGATTAATTGATTCCAGCCTGGTGTGCTCCTCCTTGGTTGGAACAAAACCTGCAGCCACACGGCCCTTTATGGAATCAGTTTGACATACCTGGATTAGAGCATCCATCAGTTAGCTAGTTTGGAATAGGGAGCTAAGGCACATCTTAGCGCATGTCACTCAGTCGTTGCACAGAATCAAGCGGTCTTGGGTTTAATTTATTGAAAGTAATGTCAGGTCATGCATGTATATAAAACAGAAGGATCAAAGGATCAGAAATCCTGAAAGACCATTCACTGCTGTGAAGGTACTGGGTTGTGATTGTAGTCACATGTCACTGATGAGAAAAGAGCTGCTGCTGTTACTGGCTTCAGTTGTGAAAACATGAATTCATTACCACATTTCCATCAACACCACTCTTTGATTCCCAACCATGACAGTACAGAAGATTTTGTAAAATAATTTGCATATTACAGCAAAGTGGAGAACAGTTGGCTCATTGAGGTAAAACGGTCTCTGGTGTGAGAGGCACCAGCACAACACTGATTTTGACTGATGGGTCAATTCATGTTACCTTTGGTTTTCATACCGATGTGCTGCATTGTAAAATGTCTTGTATATACTGTGTTATAAGTGCAATATCGTATATTGAGTTAGTAGATTGTGTGAGACTTTTATTTTCGTACTTATTCATGGTTAAGGTGTCTTTTAAACTCCTGTTAAAGATTTTAGATTTTAAAGCACATGTATTGGATTGGGTGGTCTGTTTCTGCCACTCACCTGGTTTATTTGCATATGTTTAAGATCCATCTCCAATGTTTTATAACTCCATTGTGAAATGCCACTTAGCAACATGCATTGTTCAGTGTTTCTCCCTGGCTACTGATGACATTATACTGCTCGTGGACTTGCAGCTTGACTGAGGGAACTTGAGATAGTGCAACAAATCATTAACATGCTTTAGATAACAACGCAATGAAATAAAGACAGTTTGATCACTTCATAAATGTGGTCCTAATTTTTACCTGTTTTATTTTGAAAATCAAAACCCTCCAAGCTCCAGCTCAAAAGATAAATAAAATGGGTTTCCTAAAATCTAACTCCCTGATTATTAGAGTGCCCAATAGCATCTCCAGATCCCAAAGTGTCCTGATGTTTTATAACTCATCTGTGGCTTAGTTAAGTTCAAAAAAACATTACTGACAGCTGTTGGTACGAAGGACCTGTGGTAGCGTTCCTTCTTACAGAGTGGACGCAGCAGTCTGTTGCTGAAGGAGCTGCTGAGGGCCCCCACTGTGACATCTAGAGGGTGGAAGGGGTTGTCAATGACGGATGCTTGGCTAACATCCTCCTCTCACCTACATCCTCAGTGGTGTCCAGAGGGCAGTCCAGGACAGAGCCAGCTCTCCTGACCAGTATATTGAGTCTCTTTCTGTCCTTCTCAGAGCTTCCACAGCCCCAGCAGACCACTGCGCAAAAGACTGCAGATGCAACCACAGTTGCATACACAGTTAACGCTATGACGTGCGAGAAGTCCCTCGGAGGTAATACGACCGAATGCTAGCAGCTCAATGTCTCTTGTGCAGCGCTGCACCTTTACACTGATATGTGCTGAATTACACCATCTCTTGTTCAAAAACATCGCTATGCCTCCACCCTTCCTCTTCCCGCACTCGCTCGCCTGTCTGCTCTCAGCACATGAAAACCGGTCAAAGCAACATGCGTGCCGGCGTGAGTTTGTTCAGCCAAGTCCTCGATAAGCACATGATGCTACACTCCCGATACTCCCGCTGCAGTCTGGTTAGCGCCGTTAGCTCTTCCATCATATTTGGGAGAGATCTTACATTCCTCATAATAAGAGACGGTATGTCTCCAGCTGAACTGTCTTCTCCGTCTCCGTAACTCCGCGGGGATCTCTGGTCTTTACGCTGGGAGTACGCCGGTGTTGCACAGTGCACGATCGGCTGAAACTAGTAACAGAAAAAAGCGAGAAAATTGGGCAATGTAATAATCCTACACAGACATATTAGATGCATAGTGGGAGGTTAATTTGCACCTGGCAACTCATTAGTTTACTGGTGAATATTGCCTTGGTACTATTAGTCATCACTGCATAACGGATGAGAATGTCCATTTATCGGAGATGCTTTCCAAAAACTGGCTAACAGTTACACTAAGTAAATAATATTCAATTTTTCTAACTTTTTTAATCCTCAGACCTGATAATACTTCAAGACAAGCCTTATTTAAGAAAATAAAAATAATTCCTCATTGTTTAGCTAAAATCGTGTCATATATAACAGCATTGTTATGTCATGTTGTGTTATGTTTGATTATGGTGCCCAGTATCAGCTAACAGGTAAGTTGCTTGTCTACCAAAAACTTTTTTGAAATATTTTAAGGACAAATGTCTCCGGAGAGAGAAAAGACTTGATTTAGGTGAGACAAGACATTTAATGTTTTTTTTTTATATATATATATTTCTGGTCATTCCTATATGATCATTTAAGGGCTATACTTTTAAGTAAGATGTCCATTTCTGGTGAGTTCTTCTGGATGGATGATTGTCAACCTCTCCAGCTACTTGGAGGGGAACCTTTTAGCAGCGGAGTGTTTCTGCTGAACTGAGGTGGGAGAGGAGACAAAGTTATTACTGCAACAGCGTTTCATGTCTTATAAATCCATGTGGGCAGGGAGTGTACACTTTGTACTCAACAATGTCTAAAAAAGTGAATAATTTTTGTGTTTTTATTATTCTTTTTTTTGGTAGAAACCATATGTTATGTAATCGGCCTATACCTTTAATGTTTGACACAGTAATACTAAGATAGTTCTCACCCAGGAGATTATACACAACAAGGTAGCCCTAAAACAGCAGTGCCCTTCTATCTGCAGTGTGGCTTTCATCACCTCCACCTCATCCATTATATGAGTATGGAACTGATTAGATAGATAGATAGATAGATAGATAGATAGATAGATAGGTAGATAGATAGATAGGTAGATAGATAGATAGATAGATAGATAGATAGATAGATAGATTTGCTCAGTCGCTTTGGTGCTTTTCTCAGATCAGAATGAAAATCCTCATAACTCTTAGTTCAACCTCCACAACATTTAGTCATTTGTGCACATCATAGTAGCAATTTCTCCTTCCTCTGAAGCAATTGCAAATGTTTTTGGACATGTTTCAGTTGCTTTTATACAACTCTCTGCTGTTTTAAACATTATTATTTGCTTATGTCACGTCAGTCAAAATGAACTATAGTCATGGATGCTGAATAGTCATTCCCAATAAAAATAATAGTCCTCATTTTATTGCTTGAGTCATTACATACAAAATTGTTGAACTAGTTATCAAATTCTGTCAAGCAAATTTTATACCTTTCTTTATAATTTCTTCCTGGAAATGTCTTCTAAATTGAACAATTATGTGGCCAGACAGACAGGAATGTCTGAATGTGCCAGAATGATTTACCTATGTTCAGTTACAATATGTACTGTTATTTTGTTCACATTTGTGCACAGCTCTACTAAAAGAGTGTTTCTTATGTTTGTTCTAAATAAGTGACTGCAGTGTATTTTTCTTTTGCACAATTCTGTAGAATTGCAAAGCACATATACAGTAAAAATGTGAAACGTACGTCTTGTGCTCACTTACTCCCCTAACTACAGCAATGTGTAACTTTACTGTTTTCAAATGGTTGTACAAGTAGTGTATAGTGCTGTCTTGAGCATTTTTAGGTAGTGTCACAGAGTTCTGTGTGCAAATAATAACAATGTAATTGTGCAAACAGGCAACAATAACAAGAATTTAAAAATAAAAATAAGCTATCCTATGTACAATGAATTTAAGAAAAAAATAGAAAAAGTGTTTTGCTTATAAATAATATAATATAACTATGGCAAAGAGTATAAAAATACTTTCTAGTGCAAGCAAAGTTGATTATAGATGTTTACAATCACAGAGGAGATAGATGTGGTTGATAAAGTGATATTGATTCCAGGTATTAGAGGTTATTGCACATAATAACTATACAGTAGAGTTGTACAGTCTGACAGCGGTGGAAATGAAGGACCGGTGGTAGTGCTCCTTCCTGCACTGAGGGTGCCTCAGTCGGCCACTAAGAGAGCTGCTCAGCTCCTCTACAGTCCGGTGCAGTGGGTGAGAGCTGTTGTCCATGATGGCTGTGAGCTTGGCCAACAGCCTCCTCCCACCCAACTCCTCCACAGAGTCCAGTGGGCAGCCCAGGACAGAGCTGGCCCTCCTGACCATCTTGTTTAGTCTCTTCCTGTCCCGCTCTGTGCTGCCTGGGGCTATATATGGTATCAAACATCAACATCACAGAGATCCTTATTAAACTATATCTTAAAATAGTTCAATTAACCTTCCACGGCCATTCAAATATGTTCTTCCATCTGTTACCTAGCAACCGTCCCCAAAGATGCTGTATAAGGTGATCGTCTATGACGTCATGTCACTGAGCGATGTGCTGCATTCAAGGCCACATAAAAGCTGCATGCGTACTTTAACTGACTTGTTAATTGAAGACAGTCTTGAACTCTTTGTGATACTGAATCGAATTATTGCTATGATGTTGCAATATTTACAGTATCAAAAATCTGTTTTAATTTTCATTTAATGAATGAATCATGAATGTGTCATTTAACTGTACCTTGCAAGAGCAAGCTAAAAAAATGAAAAGGCAAATTAACGTCGTTTGTAACATGTACTTGAACGCAGCACCAATGTAGGCAATAGGCATGGTCAACGTGCCATATAAACTTCCGGGAAAACAACGTGAGTTGATACTGTCCACATGTCTTCAAAATATGCGCTTATTCTCACGATTCTATCGTATTTAACTTGACACGGCAGCGTAGCTTGTGATTGTGTTGTTGTGTGGAGACTTCAGAAACCAGACGAGGTCTTGTTATTCTATTTGTGAGTAGTTTGGATTAAGCTAGCCACAGTGTTAGCAGATATCACCTGTTAGAATTCACAGACAAATTGGTGTTAGCACCTCGTGTCCAGTCTAGTTCCATAGTTTGTATTTATTGTACTTCAATTACCAAACTTTACGTTTTGAAATCACTCACTGTTCAGACTGTACTGTCCAACTACACTGTACTGCCGGTGTTAGCTACAACATTAGCCAGTAAGCAAGCAAAGGTTGCACTGTAACGTTAGTTAATGTAGTGTTTTGTCGACTATGTCACAGCGCTATCATTCTATAACCACCGTCCTGTATTATCACGAGTTAGCAGTTTAATGCAGGTTACGCTAAACTACCAGCGGTATGTTTAGTGCTGTCACTTGTTTTAGGTGCCTGCCATGGGACTCACTAGCCTGGATAAGATCATTGCACTGCAGAGAAACCCTGCCAACATCAGAAACCTGTGCATTCTTGCACATGTTGATCATGGTGAGTGGACACGCTCACTTTCTTCACTCTCATCGCAGCGACGAGCGCCGATTGTTCGCTGTTCTTTACTCACACATGATGGCGTCGACGTTCATAACTTCAGCTGTCAGTCGCCAGGTCTTACAGCAGCAACCACTGAGTGTTATCTAACTGTACCAGCTTCATCTTGTAAGTGCGTATAAGTAGCTGTTGCTTGACATACAAACATAATGCTATGACATGCTATGACAAAACAAAAAACAAACAAAAGCCCTACATATTAATTGCTGTTATTTAGATATATTTAAAATTTGGATCAATTTGGTTAGATGTAGGGTTGGGCTCACAGGTATTTAGTGTAAAATGATAGAGAGAAAAGCAGCAAGTATTTACTTTTGAAGACTGATCAAAGGTGACTGAGGAAATAAAGCAGATTTGGTGTTAGATAAAATGTCCAGGCGAAAGTAAAGCTGGAAGATGGAAGGTCGAGAAATCACTTTGAACCACCTGCTTCTTTGCAGGCAAAACTACTCTTGCTGACTGCTTAGTGGCCAGTAATGGTATCATATCAAGTCGACTGGCTGGGAAGGTAAGTGAGTTTGTTCTGGATTTTGACAGTCATGCTCGATGACCTGAACATGTTGCAGTTGTAGTTGTTTTGTCATTTTGTGATGTATTGATCTACCAGCTGAGGTATCTGGACAGCAGAGAGGATGAACAGATCAGAGGAATCACCATGAAGTCCAGTGCCATCTCTCTGCATTATAGACATGGTAAGGCCGCTTCGGTTAGTCCTGACATGAAATCCATACTTGAACATTTCTTACCGTTACAAGCTGTCGCTCCATGGCGTTCAACACATTGCAGGACTAATTCTGTGATGATCTGCTGTTATTTCCTGTAATGAGCCTTATTAACCACTGTGAGCGTGCCCCCACAAACTAACTTGGAAACACTGCCTTGCCTCTTACCTCAGCAAACTTCGTTTGTCCGTTTCTCTTGCAAAGTGACAGGTCGCCATGATGCGTGTCGTGGTGACTGTCACAATAACATAATACGTGCTTGTTGTGTTCGGGGACCATCCAGAAAGATGTGGCAGTGCACTGTTTTAGTTTATTTTATTGCACAAAAAATGTTATTGTCTGGAGAAATTTTTAAATATTAGATAAATATATAATTTTTTGTATTTCAGAGTTGCCTTGTGGGTGAGACCCTTTATTATTACTGTATACTACCACTCAGTGTGATCCATTGTTGATAACTCTGCTTTCATCCTGCTCAACCTAAAGTGAAAGATCACAGTTATAACCATGTAGTGGTCTCAAGCTACAATGCGCTGAGTCGTATAGCATTAAAATATTACAATTAAAGGTAGTAAAAGTTTGACTTCACTGTAAATGAAAAGCTGATGCATTCTCTGCAGTCTATAGAAGGGGTTTTTGAGGAGAAGACTCTAAATAGTGTTTGTGTGTGTCCTCGTGCCTCCTCAGGAGATCAGGAGTACTTACTAAATCTGATCGATTCTCCTGGTCACGTCGACTTCTCCTCTGAAGTTTCCACTGCTGTCAGGCTGTGTGACGGTGCCATTGTTGTTGTTGATGCTGTGGAGGGAGTGTGTCCCCAGGTAATTATAACTGTTGACTCAGTGTTTCATTCTGTAAGCTGTTTCTCTGTAAACAAGAGACATCTTATTTACTGCAGATCTACATTCTTTCCTGTGGACATACTGAGTTTACAGACTTTAAATATATAATATAACTTTTTGTCTCAGTACTCCAACACATTGGATTTGATTTAATATTTGAAATGTAACAGTGACTGTGAGGTTACGATGATGCTTACTGGCAGATTTGATTTGATTCATTTGTTATCATGAACTTCAGAAGAACAGTGTAGGAATTATAGCACTCCTGCATCCTGTATTTAAAGTTTTTAATAAAAATACAATAGTATTATAGTATCAAAATATTGAAGTACCTTAAGTAAAAGTACTGATTATACAGAGCGGCCCATTTCAGAACCATATATGTTATTGGATTATTAAATGATTTTAATGTTGCAGGTAAACGTGGAGCTAATTTTGAATACTTTATATAAAGCCTGGTAGCCTAACCTATGATAATACATCATCATTTATTAGTTGATTTAATTTTGTATTCTGCAAAGTAGCAGACATTAAAATAAATTACAGTACAAATACCTTTGAGCCAATATTAGTTCAAACGTTTCCATCAGCAGAATAGAATTCAACCACTTGAAACCTCCTCATGTATTGATTTCTTTCGTCTTTAACTGACATTTCAGCTACAGGAGGTAATGCTTTGTTCTACAGCTCCTGGAATTTTGCATCTTTATCCAAAGTTATTTTATCCCTTAAAAAATATTTCAAATGTTTATAGAATCGATCTTTTATCATTGTTTTTACAGAAATATGTCAGATCTATGTTCTACATGAAAAAACTTAGTGTATTAAATATAGGAATTACATACGTTTGTGATCAGCAGTGTAAAAGCTCAGTTCTTACAACTGTATCATATTTATGCCCTTGGGGATAGAAATGCAGTATAGTTGCTGGTACTGATGTGAAATGTGATTTTTCTTTTCTTTTTTTTAATGTGTGTATTACATATAGACCCAAGCTGTGTTGCGTCAGGCGTGGCTGGAGAACATCAGGCCTGTTTTGGTCATCAATAAGATAGACCGACTCATCGTGGAGCTGAAGCTCACCTCTCAGGAAGCTTACACCCACCTGCAGAAGATCCTGGAACAGGTGAGGGGCCCAGCTCTCATCTGACACAGACTGCAATCAGTATATTTACCACAGGTCGTCTGTTATACTTTCAGCTGTAATGTTGCGCCACAAAGAAATCTTCAGTGAAGCTGCGTTATCAGTTCATATGAAACGTGAAAAATCTTAGTAATGTTTTGTAGACGACTGTAACAAAGCGCTGGTGTGTGTGTTCTTCCTTGTAGGTGAACGCTGTAACAGGGACTTTGTTCACATCCAAAGTGCTGGAGGAGCGAGCAGAGAAAGAAAAGGAAGAGGAGGAAGACAGCGAGACGTCGAGTGGAAATCAGGTGTACGACTGGAGTGCTGGGCTGGAGGAGGCTGACGACTCCCACCTCTACTTTTCTCCTGACCAAGGAAACGTTGTCTTCGCCAGCGCCATAGATGGATGGGGTTTCAGGTGAGGCTAGTTACATTGATGACCTCAGTGCTGCGGTGTGGCAGGTCGGGGCTCAGTTGTAGAGATTTGGATTTGAGATAAGAATTTAAAGAAAACAGCTCAAACCAGCTGACACAGCAAACCTGGAGAGGGTTAGTGTTCCAGAACAGGAGTTCTTGTTGGGGTGTCAGTATGGGCCCCCACTTTATTTTGCCCCGGGGCCTCATAATGGCTTTATATGGTCCAGAAACACCAAGTAACTTCATCAATAACCAAAACCAGTTCCAGTGTTCTCACTCACTGCTGGTAGATTGACCTGACTATATATTTTAAATTTCCACTAGATGGTGCTATCAACTTAGATTTAACACATGTGACACCGTATGACCCTCAACGTGATGAGACCAGCACAAACTCCAGCCTGTTTGTTACCTCTAAAGAACTCATTCTTATGCGAAATACTTCTTCCTAAGCTTTCATTACTTGTAATTGTGACTTCATAACATTCATTCTACATTCAAACACAGTGACCTAAAGTGTCCTTGCTGTCCTGGTAGTTTGGTGTATGGCAGTCAATAATGAGGACATGAAGACCTAGTTCTGAGGGTAGCCGTGGCCTTGTGATCACTCTCTGCTATAAATAAACAAATGAAGTCCCAATGGAGACAGCTGAGTCTTCTTCGCCTCTGAACCCAAGACTCAATGGGCCCAGTTTTAAAAATATAGCCAAACGCTGTAGCATGGTTTGCAATAAAGACCATGCTTTTCTGTGGTCAGTGAGTGGAAGACTAAGAGTTTGATTTTGTGTTTTGTAGCATCCAGCAGTTTGCCCACATCTATAGCCAGAGAATGGGTATTAAGGCAGAGGTGCTACTCAAAACTCTGTGGGGAGATTTCTACCTCAATGCAAAGGCAAAGAAGATCATGAGAGGAGCTCAGGTAATGTAGCTGTGAGTAATTCAATGTCTAAATGTCTAAAATGTGTTTCTCCCACATTACTATCTCCTATGCTGTGTGTTTGACACACTTTTTATCTGCCAATGAAACAGTTAAAGAAATAAATCTGCGGTACACCAAATACTAGAGGCATTAACTGCTGATACTTGGGTTGTGATTGAGACAGAAACAGGGCTGTTGATCCATTTCAAGAGGCACGATACCTCACTGAGCCAGATTTGTCAAGTAAATAACAGCTCATTTGTTGTTTTCTAATTACTTAGATGATTGAAATTCTTTGGGCCTGTATAAAACACACCTGTTTTGTCTGCTGTGAATGTGAAGGACACATCTTGCCACACACTTCAGTGCACTCCTTGTTAGCTTCAAGCCGCGGCACACCTGTGTGCCACTTCTCAGAGAAAAGACTTTGCTTCTGCACATGTTTGGTTTGACGTACCTTTCTGGGCGATGGAACGCCAAAGTAGCCACTTTTCAGGGACATCTCTCACTGTAGTTTACTTCACTGTCAAATTTGTTGTCGAAAAATGCACGAAGATGAGAAATGTGTATTGATGACCAATGAAGTTGTCTTCTGTTGAGTTTTATGGTGGTTGACATCCATAATTTTTGCTTCTTTTATTTTCAGTCATTGTTCACATTTGAAGGCTTTGGTCTTATGTAACACATTGCAGTTAGTTTCTTTCAGTTGGATTATTTTTAAAGTGTTTGTGCACATTTGCCATACTATGTATAACGATATTGAAAAAACACCCTTATTAATAGCCCTGTTGTAATCAGGCCAGAACTTCATGTCTCGATACACCAGCAAATGGAAATGCTGATTGGTATTCATACATGTGTGTCTGAGCTCTCACCCTCCACTCAGTGCAGGAGGTCTGCCTGTACCGCTCAGTGTGTATCTCCTCCTGTCTCTCATTTAGAACTGAAATGAATGTGGAGTATAGGTCTGTTAGATGCTAATGGACTCTGCCTGCACACTAACATACTGCTGCCCACTCAGTCGAGCTAACATGAGGCCTACTCTGCACCGCAGGAGAGACCTGGTCTGCACTCGCTTCAAACTGACCTCACTGAGCTCATCCTCATGTGTGAGATTTGAGACTTGAACTAAACCTAACCGACTGTTATATTTTAGTGATGGAAGAAAGAATTGAGACACAAGTATCTTATACCAGGCTATCCAGTTAAGAGAGAGATCTACTGATTTCTCATATCAAAATCAGTCAACTAGTCATAGGGAGAACAACTTAGCTTCTACAAAATAGCTAGATCTTCTGTTGCTCTGGATGTGCTTTGCAAAATAATATCATCAGGAAGTTAGGGTAAGAGTAGAGAGCATCTCCAATTCACTGGAGATTCTGAGGAATTCCCCTTTAGCAAGTTTTTACTTTATTTCATACATTACTGCGGTTTGCCACCATCAGTTTTCTCTTTACCTGCTGAACACTGCATGTCCTACTAGCAACATGCTAAACACAAGCCTAAAGCATGATGTAACAAAACAGCTCAAACCAGATCGGAAACATGATTCTAATCATGTTTGATCCCTCGTTAACCCCCAGTCCATTGTCTAAACAGTTTCTCATTATATATTATTGGATAAGCCATGGCTTGTAGTAGCCAGCGATAGGTATCCAGTCATTCCTGCTGTCACATGTGATTGTTCTCAAGCCATTCGATTTTAAACGATCACTGACCAGAGCAATGAAGGACCTGTGCTTCCTCTGTGTGCTCATCTGTTGCTCATCACTCAGATATTGAAAGGTGAGTGGTTTAGTGCGTTTCTGTGTGGCCAGCACTGCTGCTGTCAGGAGAGAGCAGAGGAGGCAACAGAGGGATGGAGAGGCTGACCTCTTATTCCAGCTCACTCGCCCATTCACTGGCATGAACGAATCAGAGAGGCTTTTTACAGAGAAGCACACTCACAGGATGGAAATGGGTTGTGCAGGTTGACCCTTTGAACTGTTTGTATATTTGTGTGTTTGCGTGGGAGGTTCAGAGAAAAATATGTCTTCTAGTTCCCTCATCAGTTCTTATACTTTCAGTATTTGGCTCCTGGCATTTGTTCTTGTGCAGTCAGGAGAATATAGGTGCTTCCATCATTTGGCTGCATGTATTGTTGGTGATGACGAATTGAAGAACAACTAACTGGGGCTATGTGGTATCACATTTTAGATTTCTGATCTGCTCATGTTTTAATTTGCTGTCAGTGCTGTTTGCTGTTGATACAAACTTAATTCATGTACACCTGTTTTCCTGATGAAGTCCTGATATATTCCACAGCATGATCTTCTTCAGGTGTGGCCACGACAACAGAGTCATGTCATGCACGTTTTTTCAGTCCACTCAGCCAGACTCTGGCTCTTTCCTGCACAGATATTTCACATCAGAAACCTTTCAGTGATTTCAAAGGCATAATTCCTCCTTTCCCCTGTTGGCATTTCATTTGAAACACTTGTGCAGAACGGGTGGATTTCAAAGACTGCAATTTAACAGTGATTAAATGAAAACAAAGTAGAAGCAGTTGGAATAAATGAATGAAAACAGTATTTGTTTCTTTATCATCTACTTCCGTCTTTGTCAAAAAGAAAAGATCAGAGCAGCTGAATAGCATGGTGTGTCTCTGTTACTGCATGGATGGAATCAGTGGTGTGGAAATATACTTTGTACTGGGTTTATCATGTGAGCCATTACAGTACAGTACAGTAATCCATGTTTGCCAACATGTCCAGTTCCTTCTGTTGTCCATATTTTCAGGTCCAAAAAAAAAAAGAGTCTGCCAAACTAGCCAGGCAAACTAAACGTGTTTTCATATTTCATTCCTTTTTTCAAAAGGTTTTCTTTAGGTAAATTATTTGTTGGCTTGCAAACACAAATGCCTCCCAGAGTTTTCCTTTCATTGACTAACCAGGGTCTGTCATCCTGCATTAAGGAATGGAAACATGACATTTGTTGGGGATTCAGTTGGAAGCGTTGGTGTGAGTCAGTGATAGAAGTGTTTTCCAACACTGGCAGAAATACAACTGTGTGAAAAAAAACTCTTCGCATTTTAATGATGTAAATGTAAAAACATAAGCAACAAAGTGTTTGTTATGTGAAGCTTCAATGCAAAACCTTTTTGAATAAAGGCTAAAGGGATGGGGGGCATTAAGGTTCTGGCAGAGCATAAGAGAGGCACATCCCACTGAATGTCCGAAGGTTTGCCACACTGAAACTCGACAAATGAGTTGGTCAGCGTGTTTATTATTCAGCCAGTTCACATAGCAACATCCAGAGGAGCAAACATGCTGTTTTCCAGTAAGGGTGGGCCATATGGAGAAAATATTAGCTCAAATTGTCATTCTGATGTTAAATTAAGATAAAATACCCTTATGGAATTCCTGAAAGAGCAGGTACTTTATCTAATAACAGTCATTTGTGGTTGTAGGTTATTGACTGAAGGCAGGTCGAGCTCTTTCTTCTTTCCTTATCTCTTACATTCATTCTGAGGTGTGTCTTTGTTTCTCTCTGTGCTGCAGGCCAAAGGAAAGAAGCAACTGTTTGTGCAGCTTGTGCTGGACAACATTTGGAGTTTATATGACGCTGTTGTCACGAGGAGGTGGGTGATGGATACTACGCTGGAAACACACACACACACACACACACACACACACACACACACACACACACACACACACACACACATCAAATCACACAGAAGTTAAACATTTACTTTACAGGTATCAACAGGTAACAGGGAACAAATTAATTCTCATTAGCAGCAGCAGACTGGACTGACATCAGACCAAAGGATGTGTTAGATTTGAACTCTGATGTAAGAAGAAGACTGCGTGTTGTACTTGGCCACCAATAATGGCTGCAATAACTGACTTAGTGACCAAAATAGCTGGAATGGAACAGCTACATGTCAGAATGTGTTGCTTTCACATGCTAAAGATGTGTATTGTATTTCTGTGACTAGAGACAAGGAGAAGGTGGAGAAGGTGGTGACATCACTTGGAGTAAAGGTGATGGCCAGAGACTCTCGTCACTCCGACCCCAAAGTCCTCCTTTCTGCCATCTGCAGCCAGTGGTTACCTGTGTCCCAGGCTGTCCTTTGTATCCTTTGTCTTGTGTCTTTATCTGTTTTCAGCTAAAAGTGTGTGGAACACGACCTGACGTGTTTGGCTGCCTCAGGTGAGCATTTTGGGGATGTTTGTGCATATAATGTTTAGTTTTCTTAACACACACTGTAGCAATGGTGTGTGAGAAGCTTCCCAGTCCATTAGACATGACGGCAGAGAGGGTGGAGAAACTGATGAGTGTCGGAGCGCGACGGTTTGATTCGTTACCCGAACAAACTCAGGAACTCAAAAGAGGTATACACACACACACACACACACACACACACACACACACACTGCATCTGTAGCATTGAATTTAAGGGGACCTCCAACCATTTGACATATAGAGGTCAGTAGACCAGTTGTGAAGAATATTTATCTGCTTTTTGGAATTCCCCTTTAATAACAGCATTTTATAACCAGTCACGTCTGCAGCAGGTTGCACCAACTGTAACTACATGGTGGAACTAGCTGACCGAACCAACTGGCAAGAGTAGCTTGCTACACAGGGGTGTAAAGATGAACAGACACAAGAAACAGAGATTCAGGTCATTAATAACCTCATAACCACCCAAACTCTGCATGACATTCAGAAAGGGCAGCAGGGCTGTCAAAAGCTGATTCATTCACAGCTTTCTCTCTCTGCACTCCTGTGTGAACTGGACATGTTGGCAAACATGGATTACTGTACTGTACTGTACTAGCAATTCTAGCATATAAATTCTATTTTAACAGTCAATTTTATTTCTATAGCCCAAAGTCTTTGCACTCTGCCTCATGGGGCTCTATGAAACGACACCCTTTACCCTTTGACTCTCAATTTGGATACGGAAAAACTCTCCCTCAAAAATGACCACATTGTCATATCCCTCTCTTTTAGCATAGCAGTGTAATACTGGCACGCAGTCCGGTGTTCCAGATCCACCTGTGATCTGAGACCAGCACTAGTTACATTGTTTTTCATGAACAAGACCGCCTTCATTTTTTATTTGACAATATTTTTGATATTTTTAGTGTTTGAGTCTTGCTGAAAGTGTACCTGTGGTTGCTTTACATTATGTAATATGAATGTTTTTGCCCCTGACCCCTCAGTATTGTGTATCTGCAGACACTGAGTTCAATCTGATGCTTGTCTTTACATAGCAGCAGATGATAAGTAGTGTTGAGTAAATCTGTATCTGATACATTAAATGGTCCCTATTAAACCTGACACACCTTATTTTTTACAAGCTTCTGGATCTGAATACTAAAAGGTTCAAAACTATCCAGCATAAATGATTGAAGACAATTATAATTTAATAATGATTAACAATTAGATATTATAATTAAGAATGTTGCTAATAACAGTAAGGTTGAATATTACATATGAATATTTGGTGTTTGGTATTTGATAATAATTACATATATAATGAATCAATAATTAGTGATTATTTACTCACTTACCTTAACCAGTGAAAGAAACAGTTAGTGTTAGTACTAAAAATGTGTCATTCCCCTGCAGCTGTTATTACACACAGTGGTGGCTATTAGTTGCACCCAAACCACCTGTACACCATCATCACAGCGATATCTCAGTCTTCATTGTTAAATATTAGAAGGATGGTCAATGATTAATCTGTACTGCTCATTTGAAACAGACTTTACAAAGTGCTTTACGTTTCTGGATAACAGTGAACAGATCAACAGAGAATTCATTAATTAACCAGCAATTAGAAAAATATTTAACAGACAGTATAACTAGTCCAGACCTACAGTATAAAAAGGTCTCAGATGCATGGTGCAGTTTTAAAAGTGCAATGTTAAAATGTTAACATTTGATATTCTTTGAGGACTATATCGTTTGTGTGGGTTGTTGTAACTTGGATCAGTTGGCTGATGATAATTTAGAATATGTTTAGGATATGGCCCCCTGATTGTTGTAAGATATTCTACACAATGCTCTTTATTTCTTATTGTATATGTCAGAGTCTGTGGGTTTTGTGTGTCATCTAAAATGTGTACCATTTGCTGGGACCTGTCTGGCTCTTGTGTAGTGTTTTCAGGTGTTCTTTTTCCTCCTCTTGATTGTTTTCCAGCATTCCTCCAGTGCTCGATTGGGGGAATCGCTCCGGCCATCGTCTTTGTGTCCAAGATGTTTGCCATTGACACCAAGGCCTTGCCTCAGAACAGACAGAGGTAAGTGTGTGTGTGTGTGTGTGTGTGTGTGTGTCTATCTATGGTCAGTAGATGGTGCTGCAGTGTTGATGTGTCCTTCTGCCTCATGGCTGCACATACACACCACTAACAGCACCACCACTGATTCTTTAAGCTAACAGTGTTTTGCCATCTCTGTCAGATCACTGCTGTAGCAGTAGTACACACAGAAAGAGTTGTTTCACACAAATTCCAGAAAAAACTCACCTTCTCACTTCCCCCTGTCAGTGTACATAGCTTTGGTTTTATTTGTTCAGGTTGTGAGGTATCTGTCTCTGAGCTGGAGATTATCCAGGGCAAAGCATAGCAGCCTATGATGCACATCACAACATCAACAACCATTGTTTTCATACACAGGCAGCATATCAATGCTCATCAGCTCGTCAGAGTACGCCACCGTCCGACTTCCTGACATGTCACCTCCCCAAAAAATGAACACTTTCATCATTTTCACTTACTTGCATGCTTACCTGCTTACCTGCTTGTAACTGGTACACAGATCCAGTACGAGCCTCACAAACCTGGAAACAACGCAGCAGCCGCATCAACTGCATGCTGCTGCTTTTTCATGATATGCTCCTAGTCTGTGTAATCAGCAGTTCTAATCAGCTGGTGGTCACACAGAACAATGTTGGCATATTGACATCAAATTCTCGGGCAAATATTCTGAACCCATGCTCATTTACTCAGCTTTTCTTGGAGCTTTCCTGTACCAGACAGTCTTCTTCAGCAAATGGAACCTGCACAGACAGATATGTGTTCCCAAAGTTGAGAATTAGTCTCCTCAAGATATATACTGGTAAAAAATTTTAAACAAACTGTGGCTTGCACCAAATGATCAGCATTGTACCAAGGAAACTGCAGATTAGCTGTACCTTGTTTTGTGTCAAACTTCATGGTAGCTTTCCTAGAAACTGCATCATATGTTTCTGGCAAGGCAAGACAAGGCAACTTTATCCTCATAGCACCTGTCACACATCAGGATAATTCATTGTGCTTTACAAGGTAATAAAAGGACAGCAGAGGTGAGAGATTTACAATTTGAAAAGTGCAAACATAAAGGTTAGCCAAACAAAAGATGAAGAATTTAAAAAGTATGCAAGTGCACTTTCAAACAAATGAGAATAAAAGATGAAAGAGCACAGCAAATACTCCCGTATTTAGATCTACAATTAATTTCAATTTGAATAAACATATAAATAAAGACAAAGTGAAGACTATTTTCAAGCTTTGGCCTAAAAACCGGTCAGACTGTGGGCTTGTCTAATAGCAGCCAGGAGGTTATTCCAGGTCTGTGTTGCATGATGACAAAATGCTACTTCACCATGTTTAGTTCCAACTCTCAGGACAACCAATCGTCCAAGTGGTCTGAGGGTTCAGATGGCGCAAGCTAATCATATTTGGGCCCAGAGCGACAGAGTAAGTTGTAGCTGAGCAGCAGGATCTTGAAGTCCATTCACTGGGTGACTGGTCGCCAGTGTAAGGATTTTACAACTGGTATAATGTGGTCATACTTTCTAGTTTCCATCAGGACTCTGGCAGCAGCATTTTGAAGCTTTTTTAAAAGCCCTGTAAAAAGACCATTACAGTAATGAAACCTACGGGAAATGAAGGAGTGGGTAAGCTTTTCTAGGTCTTGCTTGGACATCACTCCTCTGATTCTTGCAGATATTTTTAGAGTGTAGTAAGCAGATGAAGTGACCAATTTGATGTGACGATTGAAATTGAATTTAGAGTCCAAGATAACACTGAGATCCTGGCTTGACTCTTTGTTATGAGAGACAGGGAGTTAGTGTGAAAGCAGACATTCTGTCTGTCTTTCTGGGCTCCCAAGACAACTCGGCCTTATCTGTAATTAGTTGGAGGGAATTTAGCTTCATCCTCTGATTTGTGCTATTCAGTTGCACAAAGATCCAACAGTCACCCAGTGTAAGTGAAATAAAGATTTGCATATCATCCACATATTTGTGAAAGGCTGCTTTATTATTTGGTATAGTTTGGCCTGAAGGAAGCATATAGAGGCACTGGTAAGTTAGGATTTTAATTGTAAAATGTTCCGCTTGGTACAGAGCTTGGTTATAGTTCTTAAAGGATAACTTTCATTTTTTACAACCTGGACCTTATTTGTAGCATTAAATATACGCGCCGCTCCTCCTCTAATTTCTTCAAAACGACTCCAAATGCCACCAAAGTTGTCGGGGTGTCTAAATGGTCGTATTTAATGCTAGAAATAAGGTCCAGGTTGTAAAAAATGAAAGTTATTCTTTAAGTAAACAAATTTAATGGATTGTTATCAAAATGTTTATGTTGCATTATGTTTATGTGCCAATGTGAAAAAGTGAATAGCAACAAACAATGAAGGAATCAAGTGTTTTATTCTTTTGTTAAAATCACACGAAGAAACTTGTGCTCAAGGAGGCAAAAATCAAGTCATGGCATGTCTGTCAAAGTCTGCATTTTCAGTCTACCATCTGTTCCCAGTATTGGTGTAATTTGGTGCACCTTTACCACCACTTTCTCTTTTTACTCTAGGAGTTTCTTTTTTTCTTTTTTCATATCCTTCGTGGGGGTGATGTGAGGGGTAGACCACAACCTCTAACTCACCCACAGTCAGAAATAGTTGGATATGGTCTGGCCTGCATGTCTTGCTTCAGGATCTGAATGCATTCAAACATCACATAGCTCCTTTTGTCAGTGTCTGGAACATTAATCTAAGCCCGGTGTCACAGATTCTGTTTTTGAGCCCTTTATGAGGCTTGGAGACATGGCCTGCTACTTCCTCCAATGAGATGAATAGCAAAGCTGTCCTCACTTCAAAGGCCAGGATGACATGTTATAGCAAAGAGTGGAGTATTGCCATTTTTCATTGAAAGCAGATGCGTACAGGAGACTGGGATTGATGCTGAGAGCCATTACAGTGTTGGTCCTGGTGTTGGTTTAACAGCCTGACCTGTGGAGCACATGTGTGAGCTAGTAATGGGCCAGAGAGAGCTCATTGTCTTCTCTCCACCTCATTGTGCACTATAGAGTGATCTAAACTGTGCTGAAGCTGAAAAGTGGCTAGCTGAGAAAGCTGGTAATCAGTGTGTTATATTCTCAGGTAAGATAGTTAGCCACGTAGTATACTCTTGATCTCATCACAGATGTCACACACTCATCACGTCCCAGACCAACCCCTGCCTGAACACATGTAGACACGCTCATTGCCATGTCAGCACAGGGACTATTGGAAATGTGGTGAGAAATGTGGGTTTGCACACGGCTAATGCTTCATATGAGTACATGTCTTTTACTTTTTACACTGCGGTTTGTTTATTAAACTAACATTGTTGAATGATGGAATCAGTTATATATTTGTTGGGGCTCCATTATAACAAGTGCAAAAGTGACACACAATCAAGCAGCAAACCAGAAGACAGATTGTATAGAGACAGCTTAGTTTAAAAACACAGAGTGAGCACCTCTGAAATGTTAATAATTTCTATAGATATAGTGTTAAGGGAGCCGGATCCACTGTTCGAAGATGGCACCTTATTCGTTGCAATGAAAGATGCTTACTGGGACTGCTTTTCAGCCTTCTCCAGCCCTCCTTTGGCGTCTGTGGTTTTGTGCCCATGGAGCATGAGCGTTGGAGTTCCAGCTGACTTCCTGCTGCCTCCCAGCACACAGGAATGGAATAGAAATAATTTAGTGATACAGCTCTTGAAGACTTTTTGTTCACCTCATTGTAATAAAAGATGAAGTGCTTTGTAACACATGTTTGTGAATGGAGGGGGTTGCTTTTGGAGGATTGGTAACATCAGTCAGAGGAAACCTATGGTGTTTCTGCCCTGTCATCCATGAGAAATGTATGGGATTTGATGATAAGAGCAAATGTGTAGAATATCACCTTTGAGAACCGGGAGGCCTTATCCAACCTGAAAATGCAGATTTCTGAGTTTAAACATTGCAGTAATGTTTCATTTGCCTGATCTTGGGTCAATCTTTGTATTTTTTATGAAGTGAAACAAACCTGGAATGTCTGAAACATCTGAACTCATCTGAGTCAAACCACATCTTATTCTTGTCTTCTTAATGCGCTGAAATTCAGAAATACATGGTGAGCATACGCTTGTAGGACCTTGCGCTCCCTCGCATGCCTTTCCCTCTGTTCAGCTTCTTGATCTCCAGCCTATCTAATGCAGAGTAGGAAGATCCTACTTCAGCCCTCTGGCTGGCATTGTCTCTGCTCCTTCCACCTCCTGTCACAGGACTGAATCCTAATTGCAGACTCTGCTGATGCACTCCTAGCCAAACAGAGCGGCAAGGAGAGGAGAGGAGATATAGACAGGCTGTCGGAGATGGGTTAGAGGATTGGGAAGAGGAGATACAGATACGTAAAAAAGAGAGAGAAGAGGAAGGTATAATATAATAAGGAAGGAAAGGTCATCTCAGACTGTGAGCCACGAAGCAAAAAGCCTGTCCAAAATCTCGGCTAATGAGCCAGCAAAAGCTTCCATTCTTTTTGCCCACTACCTGCAGCAGGCACACATACACACTACTGACATTTCTGTGGCAGCCGGTGTCCACAGCTGCTTTCAGAGGAGTGGATCATAGACAGACTGTATGCCACCATGGCCTGACTGTCTGCAGTCAAGAACTGCTTTAACTGAGTGACATCTTCAGCCCAACAAATGGATAAATCAGATCAAAACTGATAGAAATTTTGGTTCATATGGAGGCACCAATAAGCATGCATTGCATTGCCATGCAGTTTTTAGATACGCAGAGGATCATTTTGTTACTAATTTCTAAATAAAAATCTAAAAATATTCAGAAATGCCTATAGATGGCTATATAAATGGTGGAATGGTTGTGGGTAATATCAGTATTGACTTTTGTCACTCAGTGACGTGTGAACATTATCTGTTAAACCCATTACAGACTCTGCCTTAAACGAACATTTCAAGCTGTCATAAACCAGAAATGGCAGCTACATGAACGCTTTCACGATCTTGGAGGGATCTGTGTGCGCGCCTTCACCTTCCTGTGGTCTGTAATGTTAATTGACTAGCTTATTGCTGTGGGAAAAATCTAGATTTAAGTGTTGTCCTATGTGCAAAAGTAAATTATATAATGCTAAAACTACATTTTTTATCAAGGAAAGGCTTTGCGGATTCCTCTTATTTGTTGTGAGAGTGAGAGGCAGAGCCTGAAAGCAGAGGTGCACATCTAGACCTGCAGGACAGTTCAGTGTTAGCATGTTTTCAGTGAGTACTCCTAGAAGAAGTATATTTTCCATTATGACAGTATAAAAGCATACGTTTAGCCTGCAACGTATTGTTTCTCAACATGTGGCACACATGCAAATGTCAGAGAGAATAGCATCTCAGTCTGTGCTCAGTTACATTTCATGCACTTGATACAGAATGGAAAGCATCCTCAATCAAAATGCTTTCGCAGTAAAAAGCGATGAAGTGTGTTTTGCAGGCAACTTTAATATCAATATATTGTTTAATTTTCCAGCACACTTTTTCCTCCATTTTCACAATGTTAAAAGGTCTGTTTGTGGTTGTGATCATCTGGTTCCAGTGTTTGGAAGCCATGACTTCATAACCGCAGCAGACGTAGCCAGAAACCAAGTCCTGGCATTGCCTTTATTACCAATGAGCGACTGATCTGACCTCTTGAGGGAAAAAACAGAGACTCAGCTGTGGCCTGATGGGAAGCATAAAGCCTCGTATGTACCCCGCAGTGGTGTGTTTATTTAGATGTTCGAGCAGCTCTGGGTTCAAATAAATAAATTGATAACCTTCACTTAAGCATCTGTCTGCTTTTGGTTTGTTTGTCTTTCTGGTTTTGGAGAGAGTAATGTGAGAGAAGTGAGCTTTCCTGAGTGAGCTCACTCGTGCTTTTTGAAGCTGTAAGTCAGTCAGGAGTTATTTCTTGTTAAGGCCAGCCCATCATCCAGTGGGGGTTGCTCTTTTGTGGTTTCGTGATAGAATCCTGAATTCAGGCTGTGGCCCCATTTATATCCAATTTATGCAAAAGAGAGGTGCAGTTGGTCTCAGTGAGACGACAGGGCTGTCTTTTGCTGTTGTCAGGGGCAAATTATGGGCTGTTTTAAGTGGTTTGTCATCATGGAGCTGAACTCTGTGTCGGCTGCCGTCACTCAGGGCTATTGTAAGCAGCTGTGTTGCTATAGTCACTGCGGTGTTTTTGAAGAGGGTATGCACATACACACATATGCTAACACTCCTACCACACTGCCCATGCACACACTGACCACACTGCATATACATGAAAACACACGGGTCATGTTTTAGACATGGTTTCTGCTCAGAGAGGTGTTGACAGAAGGCCCACACTCCAGCTGTCCAGTACAGCGATGCTGATGCAGTGCTTGTCAAAGGTGTTAATATCCGGTCCCATATCAGTTTGGTCATACAGTGGAATTTACTGTTGTAGTTGGTTCACTTTTTGGATTTTTCACAGATGATTGATCTCACAGTTTGTTTAATATGTGAGTAGCCATTCTGATTAGCAGAGGCTGGTAACAGTTGACGGGATAATAAAAGAGAAGAAGAAAAACATTCATGTGTTTTGGCAGCCTTCATCACAAAGTGAGTTGAATGAAGTTTGGCTGTCTGAGTTATCTGGCTTAAAGAAACCCCAACTTGATGATCTCAAAGATGGTTTTAAACTGATTTAGTTAACCTCAACCAGTCCAATTACAGAATGAACAGTGTTTTTCCAGAGGAGGAGTAGGTAGGTTGGTTTGCTCTGACCCTCTGAAGTGAACTTGGTTTGCTCTGACCCTCTGAAGTGAACTTGGTCTGCTTTGCAGCATACTTTAAAGTGAGCCAGCTTTGTGAGACTGGAAAGCCTGGATTTAGCACAAAGTTAACTGGCTAAGGCTGACAGCCATACGCAGTGTTTTCCCATGTCTGATAAGACTTCAAACCCATGGATCTACTGCTCAAACTGAACTTCCTGCATCGTGTTTCATCTTCTCACTGACACTTAGAGTGGCATGTACTAATAAGATAATTATTACAACCACAGACTTCCCTTAATGTTTCCCGCCTCTTTCCATGGTTTCAGCTGACAGCCTGCTTGTCACACTGCATCTCTTAAGATTCGGAAACAGCTGTTATCTGGAGGTCTGATGGGATGCTGACCTGTGTGTGTGTGTGTGTGTGTGTGTGTGTGTGCGTGCGTGTGTGCGTGCGTGCCTGCGTTTAGGCCGTTGACTCAGGAGGAGATTGCCCAGCGCAGGGAGCTGGCCAGGCAGAGACACGCTGACAGGATGACAGCTGATCAGACAGCAGCCGAGAGCTGTATGTCACAGGAAGGCCAACTGACAGGACACAGCACAGGTAAGCTCATCTCTCCACTTTTCATCTCTTTTTATTTTATTAAACACACAACAGTTGGACAAAAGACTAGTACCAATATTTTGAATGGGGTAAAATATTGGGTAAAAGTGCAATATTTAGTGAATGGGATAATAAAACCACCCAATGTACCATGCTCTGTGTGTCTTGTTTCTGTCTGTCAGGTAAGATGGAGAGTCTGACATTGAAAGACTCAAAACCAGAGGAGGAAGAGGAGCAGAAGGAGACCTTTATAGCATTTGCGCGGGTCTACAGTGGAGTGGTCAAGAAAGGACAGAGAGTGTTTGTACTTGGACCGAAGTATGACCCCGCCCAGGGCCTGAGCATGGTAAATCCACAGCTGCGAACCAACCTTTCCAGTAGCCACTTCACACTCCTCTCTTTTGTCTGCCTGGCTTTCTCTTCTGTCTGTAATGGACAAATCTGTTGTGAATTTACAAGCTTTCGACATAGAAATGTGAATAAGTTGGATGTAGCAGTGTGTGTATACCAGATGGCAAATTCATTTTTGAGGCCAGGTAACACAGAACTGCCACAGCTTCAAAATATCTCTTGTTTTTACAGAACATGCAGGTTTTCCATGATTTCCTTTGGTCTGTTTCACACCTATAGTTTGGGTGAGTTGGCACAGACCAAGGAGATAAATGACCCATTGTTTCCTGGTGTGTCTTGTGTTCACGCTGACTAATTACAACATAGCCAGTAGACTGACAGGTACATGAACCCACAGGCGCTCTTGCTGAATATTATGTATTTAGCTTCTCTGGTGTCACAAGAGCTCACAAAGGATCCAGTTATTAGAGCTACAAACAACGGGTCAATCAAAAGATACATTATTGATCATATGTCATATATAATAGTGGATAATATATCTTTTGGTTTTGGTCTCACAGATAAAGCAACAAAAATCAAGTTTTGATCGTCATTTTTCACTTTTTGACATTTCATAGACTAGATAACTGAACTCTCATCATTGCTTGTCAAAATGTGGACTCAGCACTGAACTTCATTGGACCTCTGGTGGTGGGAGGTTTCAGCAGTGTGTTTCTGCCTTTAGGATCAACATCCCACTTTGATATGTGCAGTGCAGGAACAAAATACAAGAAAGCATTATTAATAGGAAATGGTCAATTTAATTAGCCTTTCACAAACTATCCATATTAAAGAGAATATTAGAACAGCTTTGACTGTGGTTAAAGCCTGGATGTGAGAAGGTACACTGTCTTTGACCTTGAAATTAGTCAGGGTTATTAATGAACATATTAAGAGATGGAGCACTGAATATTCTGTGTTTTGACTGATGAAAGTACAGCAATGATGCTACTTCATGACAGCAACTGCATTTTTAATACTTTAGGAGGACATGGTGGCTTTGTAACACAGATCATCAAAGTCAATGACACTAGACGAATCATTAAATTTAAATTATGTTTCTGAGTCACTTTGGCCCTTATGCTCGTTCCTTCTCCTGCGTCTGCAGCTGCCAGAGGGTTGCAGTGCTTCAGACTGTGTGCCTGAAGTGCCTCATCTGTCCTGTTGTTCCATGGAAAGCCTCTACCTGCTGATGGGCAGAGAGCTAGAGGAGCTGGAGGAGGTGCCTGCAGGAAACGTCCTGGGTAAATATCTCTGTTTCTTCTTTCTGTTTATTGCATTACTGTGGCTGCTCTATCGGACAGTTCGTAAACTCACCTGGTGAATCAGGTGAGCAGTCAGAACACTTGATTCCATCCTTGTAACTTTGACACGATTGGCCCTATCTGGTGTCCATCATGTGGTATATAGATGTCAAGTTGTCGAATTCCTTTGGAGCTTCAGGGAAGTAAACATTCTGGAGTTTTCTGGTGGATAATGTTAGGTGACTGGCAGTTTTGAAGCCTCCTGGTTGACTCCTAATTGAATTGTTAGTACAAAAGATGAGCAAGTGTTTTAAAAAAAAAATGATTCTTTGATTTAAAAAGTGAAAGGTACCATACTGTTCCCATATAAAATGAAAGTAGAGAAGACAACTGTGACTCCTAAAGAAAATTTGGTTGAAACATCCAGTCACCAAGCTAGAAATCCTTTGCATGCTGCTAAAAGTGAGCTGAAGCTAAATGTTACACTTTGCAGAAACCCAATAAAACTTTCAGCAGTTCAAATCAGTTCACCGTTAGATTCTGGGTCAGTTGTGGATAAATTCAACAAATATGTTGTTGTCTTTAGTTGAGCTTTTCACCTTGCTGTCATGAGTTTGCTCTCTTGTTGTCCAGTATTATGTGGAATATGACCGATTGCTGTATATATGTGAGCGTCCACCTCTGATTGTTAGATGTTTCTGTAACTTCGGGAATAGTCATCAACCAGCACAACATCACATCTACTTGAATCATTAGACAAATTGGAGATATAGGTGGTGATTCAGGGGTCTTGATGCAGGCTAATCCACCATACCAAGGTCATTTGACACCACATTCTCTTCTCAGCCGTTCATGGGGTTTAGGCGTTAAATACCAACATTTATGATAGTTATGAGGCATTAAATCAAGTTCTCTGATATTATTGGCCGGCTCTAGCTTGTCACACATATATCAGTATCGACAAAGATGTATTTGAAGCAGTTAAGAGACTGTGACACCATTACATTGCATCCAGTGAGTGCTGACGAATTTATTTTACAGCTGTAAAATGGTCATAATTCCACAAAGTTTATATTTAAAGGTCACTTTATTTGTCTTGGGGAAAACTACTCAGCTGTAAAATATCTTCTGTTTTCATGTCTTCGAAAATAGCCCATCAGGATCTGCTGCTCAGGTTTTATTTGTGGAAACAATTTCTAATACTTACCACTCTATTTCTCTAGCACTTTTCTAGTCTTACCGACCACTCAAAGCACTTTACAGCACGTCAGTGTTCACCCATTCACACACACACTTGCAGAGGCTGCCATGCTTCGACCTACTTGCTTTCTATTGGTGTGTACAGTGTTCCACAGTAATGTCAGCGCTGATTTTTGTAGTGCCGCCACTATTTGACATGTCTTTCTGCTCTGCATTCCTCACTTTTTGAACTTGTAAGATACATTTTGAGTCGTACCCAGATCCTTCCTAGATTCCCACATCATCACTTAAAAGCCCACTCTCTATTCTCCAGGCTTGTGTGAAAGCTCACGCCTCTTCTCCTACACCCTCTTCCCTTGATTCAGCTCAGCAAATAACAGCATGTGTTCAGGCTAAATGATCATACACACTTTCACAGTCTGTCTCTGAAAGTCACACACAGCATTTCTACACACATTCCTGATATGACTTAGTGGTCCCTGCTGGCCGCCTTTCTATTCCACAGACTGTGATTTTCTTTTTTCTCAGAAACATATCCATGAAAGACCCTTTTCACTAGTCTACATATTTAGACACACATGGCAGCTAATTATGCACTATTTATACTCCCTGCAGGCTCTAGCCTCTGTAGTTAACAACTCTGTAAAGATGATTTTTCTGTGATGTGCATATATTATGAGTCTTCTTCTGGCCAAGTAGTCCAAATGTTGCTCGGGCACTGTTTGTTACATGCTTAGTTCAAATTCCTCCGTAGATCCTGCAATACATTGTGTAGAACTTATTCTGTTACTGGCTTCTGCTTTACTGTGCCAGTAATATTACATTATTTATACGATAATACAATATTTACATCTACATTTTTTGTAACCCTTAATTAAAAGTGTCTTAACTACGTCTTGACAACTGACTGGATTTAAGCCTTGTGGATTTTTGTGATTGTTGTCATATCAGTAACAACAATAACAACAACAAATGTGTTTTGTGTCTTACCTTTAGTTGTATTTCTCCATACACATGGTTTTTAGGTAGTTTAAAGACATCTATGACGGTGTTGTAACTGTGATTGGCATGGCATGGACCCAAATGCAGACTTGCAGAAAGGCTTGAAAGGTAATAATATATTTGTCCTGTGGTTTGCATTCAGAATCTGTTAAGCAGGATCAGGTAAACAAAGGAGTTAAGTGCATGTTGAGGACAAAGGTTGATCGAGAGGCAAATTTTTGCCTTGCTTTACTTCCACTAATTTGAGTGTTGATATGGTTTGCAGTCCATTTTTATTCACCACAACCATTCAGTGTCTGACTGTACAGACATTAGCTGTTGCTTGCTACCAATGTATAGATAGATAGATATTCGTTATTTATCCCAAGCTGGGAAATTGCAGTGCAGCAGCAGCATTACACACGTCGATCACCATCTCTCTGGTTTTGCTAATGTTCAGCGTCAGGTGGTTCTGTTCGGACCACTCAACAAAGTTGTAATGTAATGTATGCAATGACTGTGTGTGGGTGGAAGTTCAGCTAGTTGTGTTCATAAGGTTGCCACTGTGCTCTGACCAGCTGGTGCACTATGCTAATTATCTGTGTCCATATATATAGAAGGGAGGGTCACACTCAGCCATGCATTGTTTAATTATTTCTTTCAGTTATCTACCTGGCAGTACACAAAGTGTTTTCGGCCGTCCAGTCTCAATGAGTGGATACAAATGCAGGCATACAACCTCTATTGAAGGGTGCCAAGCAAGTAAACAGGTGAAGATATCGAATATGTTTAATGTGTAATGTAGTGATTGTTACTTTGTGCAGTATTGATGTGACCGGACATTAATGCTCCTTGGCACGTTCAGCAGAACGCTGCAAATATTGAATGAAAGTCTGACTGTGTGACATCCTCCAGCGAGGCTTTCATGAATTATGAAGGAGACGTGCATTAAGATATTGACGTACAGTCATCAAGCAGTAAGGGTGTGGGGCCGAATGCAGAGCAGGAACAAGTTATCAATAAGACGATCTGCCCTTGAGTGAGCATCACAGATCCCTCTGCTCCTTATTTAGTTTGGACTGTCAGCTCACAGATGGGCTGTAAATGGGTTTTGGGAGTAGCCCACCCAGTCCAGAGACTGGATGAACCCAGCCTTCTTCGGCTGGTTGCACAGAGATGAGATTTTATGGCTTACATCTAACATGCTTAGACTTCTTGACTCTTTTAAAGGTAAACTATGCAAGATTTTATATATTTATATAAAAAAAGCAACTGTGCCATTCTGTTTATGATTTAAAACTGCTCCTTGCTCAAAATCAAACTACGATCCTGTGATATATTCATCATATTAGGACCAGCAGTTTGACAAAACATACTCAAACTCCTGCGTAGGGAATTAGACTTGAAGGGCTCTTTTGCTTTGTTGTGTTTTCTTTTGTTTCATGTCATTAGTTACCCCAGTGGTGTGCATCTTAGGAGGGCAGTGTCTGTAGAGTTTGCTCCAGACGGAAATCTCACAACTGTGCGATGCATTGTCATAAAATTTTGTACAGACTTTTCTGCTAGTGCCATTATGAGGTTGACATTTTGGTTAGATGTTTCGACAACTATTGGATGGAATGGAATCCATTTTCATACAGATAGTTATGGTCTCTGGAGAATGTATGGTAGTAATTTGAATTATTCCCTGACATTTTCATTAATGCTACCAGAAGGTCAAGTCTTTCCATTTTTAAGTGGAATACTAACTCTCAACTTCTACTAAATGGATTGGCACAAAATTTGACGAAGACATTTAAGAGCCTCAGATTATGTATCCCAATTATGCTGGTGATCTCCTGATTTTGCTCTAGCGCCATCATCAGGTCAACTTTTAATTTGTCCTTTGGTTTATTATCAAATACCTGCAACACTGGTGTTCTGGCGAGGGACCTTTCCCCAGGGCGTTGTCAATCTCAGAGACATTTTTTCCACATTCTATTCTAATAATCCATTTATTAAGTTATGTTGTTGCAAAAAATATATGTGGAGAATACAGACATGCAGGCTTCATAGATCAGAATGAAAAATAGCCCTTGTTTTAATGTATGTAGCATGAACTTCAGTTCCCTCCCACATGACATTTTTGTAATTTGAAGAGCCTGACCTCTCTATTACTAACACACTCTCCAACTCCACCTCCATACTCTATATTGTGATTCTGTGTAACACTCAGTGAATGAAGCCAGTTGTTGGCGAGTGAGTGTTCACAGCAGATTGATACATTTAAAAAACGCCCGAGGGAGGAGTTCCTCTTTATATTCTTTTTAACTGTAATGGTTCAGTACATTGCACTAAGAAGCTTGATGACTAAGCAGAACGCTGATCTACTGGCAGGTTGTGTGCAAACAATTTCTGCATGTCCCAGAAAACACGCTCTGTCTTTCTCTGTGCGTCTGGGCCATATGGGAGCCATCATTCCTGTCCCGTTAGTGGACTGAGGGCAGGGAGGAAGTTGGAGCACCAGTGTGTAAACCCACCAGGCTTTGCCTTGATTAGACTCCCATTATTTTCTGGCGGCTGGAGCAAGTAATTGGAGAGGGAAAGAACAACACACAGCTTTCTCACACAAATATACACACAAAGCAGCATTTGATGTCAGAAACATCATTTTCTAGTTAACCACATGACAGCACACTGCATGGACTGCATGACAAAATGCTGTGTTTGTCTTTGTGTGTGTGTGCGTGCGTGCATGTGTGTGCGTGCGTGCGTGCGTGTGTGCGTGCGCGTGTGTGTGTGTGTGTGTGTGTGTGTGTGTGTGTGTGTGTGTGCTCAATCATTCACTGGAGAAGGTTTCCAAATCCAGGTGAGTGGCAGGTGTCACTGAACCTCAGCAAGCAGGATGTTTGCTTAGGATGAGCTGTAATAAAGGGACAAATCCAGCAGGGATGAGGATGTTTGTTGTTTTTTTGTGGAAGCTGACTTACTTTCACATATATAGAATACATAACTGAATCAATGCTATCGCTGTATCTACAAGATGTTTTATGAAACTAAAAAACTTGACTACATGCTTCAGCCCCACAAAGGATCTTTGGGTAGGTAACATGCATTGCCATATGCCACTGTGTCATTCTTGTAACTGCCATAAGATGGCGTCAAAGTACTGCACATAGTGGTTTTTGTTTTTTATGAATCAATAGAAGAAATGACTGTAGTGATAAAGGAGTCACTCATGAACTCAAGCCACAGAGAATAATTACCAGACGGTGGTGCTGAGCTTTTTAACAGCTTTTCGCTAACTGTTTTGGTTTTTCCAGATTGTAACTCGGCTCTCATCAACCATGTTGTCAGCGGGCAGCTGTTTTCAGTTAATGAAAAAAAAAGAGAAAAGAAAAAAAAAAGATGAAGCCACTGTACACCACCTGACCAAAACCCAAACAGCAGACAGACAAAGACAGCGGCTGGTGAACTAAGTGGAGAATTTAGCATGTAAAGAAGTTGGTGGAGACCAGCAAAGAGCTAAAAGGAGAATGAATGTTGTACTTATATTCATCAGGCCAGAAATACAACTCCAAGTAAATGGTAATGTTCTGTGTCTGCTGGATGTGTAAGTAGCCAACTGCTAACACTTTTGCAAAATATTTTAATGATGTGCCAATGTTCTGCTGTCCCAAGTGGCCCAAGAAACAAACCAAAAAACAACTAATGCAGCTTTAAAACAACAATGGTCACAAATGATATAATTTATTCTCAACAGTATTACAAAAGGTCTAAAGTAAGGGATTTTCCAATGCTGCATAGTGACTTCATACCTTAATTATTTGTATTTAGCAGTGTAACACCTCACATAAGAAAAACTCATCCTGCCTTTGGGAGTTCCAGTGAACTGTGTTTTTTTTCTAGGCTTTCCGGTTTTAGAAGATCAGATGAATACTTACAAGGTCTACAGGCGTAAATCTGGTGAAATTTAAACACTTAATATATCATCAGAGAAAGTTAGGAAGTCCTCACGAACAAAAAATGTTTATTGACCTTTGGGAACTTGTCAAAGTCGAGTTCCACCCATACAGACACAGAAATAAGTCCAAAGCATATAATAATCCCATAATAATCACATTAATGACTTTGACAGCTGCGGTATTTGTCGCTGTTCTTATTTTCCATGGCTGAGTTATTACCACAGTGACCTTACTCAGTCACAACTCCAAGGAGCTTTCTTTCTCTATATCTCCCTTTCTTATCGGCTCACATTAACAGTTCCAGCAGGAGACAGACTAAAAGACTTTGTCTCTGAAAGCTTAACCACATCAGATCATATTCTTCATGCTGAGTTGCCTCCAGCTCACATTTCCATGTTGATCTCTAATAAACGATCACAGCATGCTGTCATCTGGTTCATCTTGTCTTCTAGATAATCACTGGGAGTTGACTGCTTTGTCAGGTGTCTTAACAGTGTATAAGGACATTCTGGGTAAAAACATAGGTTAGTCATTTTGACTTTTCCCGTAGTCTTATTATAGAATATACATATCTCATATTGATGTATTCTATGTAGTTATTCATGTAAAACAGCAGCACCATTGGACATGATCTGTCTAGTATAGTTTTGGGTTTGGTCTGTTTTTTATAGTTTGGGCAAATTCCCTCTTACTTCCAGTGAAGGGAAATCTTAATGTGATGGTATGCAGTGATATTTTAGACAATATTGTTCATCAGTGTGCAATTTGGTGCCAGTTGAGTTTGTTGCAGGTGTTGCTCAGTGGATTTTCATTTCTGAAGTCTAGCTGTTTGCACAGAGCTGTTCACTCTCTGTTGCTTATGCTCACTTGGCATTTTGCAGCAAGGCAAAGCAAAGCGAAGCATATTTCAGAAGCTTGATTTGCTCCCTTGTTGCCTGAAATACTTAACTTGAGATATTTGTTATATTGTAAACTGTTCCTTGAGTGAACAACATCTAGAAGAAGATTCAGGTAGTTGACAGCTTGCACTCATTTCTTCCAAAGCCCAAATTGTGGACTACACTTACATACTGCATGGCTCTTGATGATGGTATGTTAACATTATTTACCTCTTTATAAATGTCAGCATGCCTGCTTGTCTTTGTCATTTTTCTCTTTCTTAGTACTTTTTTTTTTTACTTTGCTAGCATTGTCTCTTCAAATGCAATGCTGCATTGTAAAGGTAAACAGACCATGACCTGAATGTTTGACTGTTGTAGCGGCATCTCACAGTGGGTGTTAGTAGCCTTGCTAAAGACCCTCCTTAATAGTACTAGCAAAGGGGAAAAAGTATGGTGTGATAAACTGGTAGGAGTCAGTGGGATGTAATAGTCCCAGCAGACTCAACTCAACTTTGAATGAGACATTTACAAATGTAAAGTTCAGTCTAGATAAGTCAGTAGGTAAAGGCAAATGTTTGTTGATGTTCAGGGTATTTGGTTTTTGGTGTTCAGGCAGCAGTAATTTAAATATAAGAAAAAAAGGATTTAGGTTAGAAATTCATAATAATTACAATGATCAATCTTATTTACATGATACTTGACAAAAATACAGCACAGGGGGCCAAGTAAAATACAATTATTTATATATATATATATACACATATATATATATGTATATATATATATGTATATATATGTATATAGATGTATACAGCACCGCCTGTTAGTATTGGCACCCCTTAATTCTTTGCACAATCTTTGTAATTTCTCCATAAATAACTGGAAATGGACACAATTTGCAATATCAAGATCTTTTAATTGAAGGTCCAAAGCAACTGAAAAGTTGTTTTCCCTCAAAATAGGCATTGGAATTTCAAAGACAACAAAAAAACAGAAATACAGCAGGTGCATGAGTATTGGCACCCCTCCTTAGTATTTGGTTTGCACACCCTTTGGCAGCAATGACGGCCTCCAAACGTCTCCTGTAGCAATCAATGAGCTTCTTGCATTTGTCTTGTGGTATTTTCTCCCACTCCTCCTTCACTATGTGTTCTAGGTCCTGGATATTTGAAGGGTTCCTTTTGTCAATGGCAGATTTCAGCTCCCCCCAAAGATTCTCAATTGGGTTGAGATCAGGACTCATTGCTGGCCATTTCAAAACAGTCCATTTTTTGTTTTCTATCCATTTTTGTGTGCTTTTCGATGTGTGTTTGGGGTCTTTGTCTTGCTGGAGTACCCAAGATGTTCGCCTCAACCCAAGCTTTCTTACACTGGGCAGGACATTTTGTTCCAAAATCTGTTGATAATCTTCAGATTTCATAATCCCTGTGATACGGGCAGGGCCTCCAGTCCCAGACGCAGCAAAGCAGCCCCACAGCATAATGGATCCTCCACCGTGCTTGACTGCTGGTATGGTGTTCTTTTCTTTGAATGCTTCATTGCGGCGCCTGTAAACATGCTGCTTGTAAGAATTGCCAAAAAGTTCTAATTTTGTCTCATCTGTCCACAACACATTCTCCCAGAAGGACTGTGGCTGGTCCAGGTTCTCTTTCGCAAAATCCAGATGCTCCCTTTTGTGTCTTGTTTTCAACAATGGGGTCTTCCTTGGCCTTCGCCCAAATAGCCCTGCTGTGTTGAGTGTGTGCCTGATGGTGCTTCTTGAAACAGTTACCCCAGACTGTTCGAGGTGGGCCTGCAGCTCTGTAGATGTTACCTGAGGTGATTCTGCCACCAATTGCAACAACCTCAGACAACTTCTGTCATTGATATTTCTCTTACCCTTACGCCCCGGGAGGTTCTTGATAGTTCCATGCTTCAAATATTTCTTCATAACATTAGGCACAGTTGACACAGGGATGCCAAGCTCTTTGGAAGTGGTTTTATATCCTTTGGAGCTCTTATGTATGTAAACAACAGCATTTCTTGTTTCTTCAGACAACTCTTTTGTCTTCACCATTGTGAAAAAGGGACTGAGTGAAACAGTTGGCTTTTCAAAAAACATATCTCATTGGCCATTTCATGTCACATGGGCACAGACAAGTCTTCACAGGTGATTTCCATTTGTAATCTACCATTGCTGAGTCAAATTAGGTTAGGTTTTAGGACAAACAGCAAAGGGTGCCAATACTAGTGATACAGCAAGATTTACCTTCTTATTTTTTTCCACTCTACTTGTTTATTTTTTTTTGTTGTTGATACTTTCCTCTTTAATATTAAACACGAGCTATCTGTAAAAAAACATCTAACTACATCACTTTTCTTCAGGAGATGTTTAACATTAGGTACTTAAACTTCATGGGTGCCAATACTAACAGGCGGCGCTATATATATACAGTATGTATGTACATGTACATGTGTTTGTGTTTGTGTGTGTGTGTGTGTGTATCAGAGAAAAAGTGATAGAGTAAATTGAAGTAAGTCTTTGAGCAGTTTAGTGTAATATTTCCCCATTAAAGGCAGAATGGCATATATTGGGGCTTACACACTCTGAGCCATGGAAACTCTCAGACTACCTTAACAAAAGTCCTTTGTTTAATTCTCTTCAGTGCTTTTGATTAGTACCATACACACGGCCAACATTGGGATTTATCTATGATTGCAGCTGAGGGAGAGTACACAACCAGCTCAGTGGTGTTTAATGGTGAGCTTAGTAAGGCCAGCAGTTTGTCACAGGGGTTAAAGACGTGGGCAACATCAAACTCTCATCATCAGGGCCTAATGTGAAGCAGCTGTCTGAGGAGACGCAGCCACAGCCCGAGTCATCCAAGTCAGAGGCAGGGGAGGAAAAAAGGAAAAAGGAGTGAAAAAAGGAGTCTGAGTGAAGTGAGTGATGCTGATTCAACACTGGGTGACTTTATGAAAGCATTTGTTTTGCATTAGGCTTCTATCTCAGCGTGCCAGCGATGACTAGCGACCCAGATCTTTAGCACAACACACCAACTGAATGCTTTTACTGATGTCAACCACACAGGGGTGATGGCAGAGGCCAGCTGGGTTCATCTTAGTACAGCGCACATCAGATCATGAATAATGACACTATTTCTTGTAGTGTTCCACTTCAGTCAGTAGAATGTCTCTCTGAAGAACACCCCTGTACTCCATCACTGCAGAGTGCAGTTTTGCTTTTAGTCTTCTTATTGGGAATCGTGGTATTTAAATGATAAAATTTGTGCTTATATTTAGAGCATTTTTGTCCTGGTTGCATAAAACTTCTATGCCATGATAGCTGTGGCTGGAGGCTTATTTCGGGTTGTTCCCACCCCCGCCCGGCCTCTCCATAACAGCGGATCAGTGAGGAAGGAGCGCAGGAGGATGAGGGCAAGGAAGGCTACTAGCCCTGATGGCATGAGCTCCAGACTGCTGAGGGACTGTGCAGATCAGCTCTGTGGGGTCGTTCAGCACATATTCGACTTGAGTCTCAGCCTGGAGAGAGTTCCTGACCTGTGGAAAACTTCCTGTGAGGTTCCAGTGCCAAAGACTGTGCAAGCCCAACCACTTCAGGCCGGTAGCCTTAACTTCCCACCTGATGAAGACCCTGAAGAGGATTATACTTAACCACCTAATGAGCAGCGAGCTGGACCCCCTACAGTTGGCATATTGACCAGGCATTGGTGTGGAAGACACTATCATCTACCAGCATGGACATTCTAATTGGCTGGCTGAGCTTCACGTGAAGTAGCAGTGGACATAGTAAAAAGTTGACACTGCAAAGTTTCATTCATTCGTATAGTGCCTGGTAGTGTTCCTTAGTATTAGCAATTGCCTTGAATTTGAGAGGAAGCTTGGCAAGAGGAAGCAAGAATCTCTTAGTTGAATTTTGTTTTTGTCTTCTGAAGGACACGATGCATCTGTTGTCTCACATGGACTCATCTTAGTAGAGTTGGATGCTGCTTTTGATGAATATATTTGTCAAAAATCAGTAATGAATTGACTTTGATGCAAACAGATATTGAATTGAACCACTGTTGTTACACAATGAGCCTACTTGTGTGTGTGTGGTAGTGGCAGTGAGAGTTGTCTGAAGCTCCTGACTCATCCGTCTCTTCCTCAGTCGTCCTTGACACAGTTTCCAGTCCCAGCTGAGCCCTGCTGGGATCCCACAGCCATGAAACATTCTCCACCTCATCAGTCCTCCACTCTCCCCTCGGAAATTTATTGACCACCTCCTCCCGCACCTCCCTCCATCCTCTCCTTTTTCTCCTTCACTGCTTTTTTATTCACTGGCCCTCTCTCTGTCTGGGTCTACCTTCCACTGTCTCTCTCACTCTGATCTAGATTTTTCTTCTGAGCCTATTCTCCTGAAACATAGTCGCAGATCATTGAAGCTCACAATAACCAGTCTGTTTGACTGTTAGAGCAAAGACGTTACTAGGAAGATAGAGATCGATAGAGGAAAGGAAAAGAAGAGAGTTTCCCCTTCCACATCATTTTCTTTACATTCATTTCATACCTTCATGCATAATTAGTAACAGGTAACCTCTTCCCATATGATTCCCTCTTTTAGATTTCAAAGTTGTTTGTATCTAGTTTCTGTGCCATCTCCATATGCTGGTAAAAAGTGCCAAGCTAAATTCCCAGGTATTTGGAAGATTGCACAATTTCAACTTCAGTACCATTAAGTGTGTGGATCTCGGGGAGATGTTTAACTGGAATTATCAGTTCTTGAAACACATTTTTTTCGTCATTCAGTACAAGCTGAGATTATGCAGAATGTCTGAAGAATGTTAAAAGCAGACTGCAATCTTTTGATAGCTTGAGCTGAATAGGAGTCAGCTGCATACAAGACTGTGTCATCTGCATACAACTAGATATTATGAGTCTGCGTTGGGGTCATAATTATTGTTTATGTAGCTTTAAGTATACAAAATGGTTGCCAAGATGACATGATTTTCGTATATGGAAAGCTTAGCTAACAAGTATGGTATATATCATGTTTCAGTAGTGGTCACCAATTGTTTCCATTGAATACAAGGGAGGTGACAGCAACGGTTACTCACAGTCAGAAAATACCTTCAGTTTGGTTCATTAGATTACACAAAATAAGTATAATAAAATGTGTATGTCTTTAGTTCAGTTTAAAGACACAGTGAAATAAAAAATATTTTTTTTCCTAGCAACAATCCTGTAACTAATCCTGTGACTAAATCATATGATTAGCTCACCTGTCATATTCTTCAGTATGAAGTAATACTTGGCCATCCTCTTGGGTTTAGTGGGCGGAGAGATATCATAGTAGGAGTTTGAATTTTAGCAGGCAAGTTGTTGAGATCCAGTTTATTCATTTAACCATTATTCTCTTCCTCCACCTGATCTAACAAATTGGATAAGGAAGGTGTGCTCATGAGGCCAACAAGCCACAGCTCTATGTATTCACTTTTGAGCAATCCAATCACATCTGAAGGATTGGATTTAAATCAGTCTTGTAATTAACCCTCTCCCACATATTCTGTTTCTCTTGGATATTCATAATAAGACGCTAAAGACACATCAACTTGTGTTTCGCTGTGGCTTTAAAGCAGAACAGTAAAAGCCTTCTTCCATTTGCGAAGTGAATTAGTTGAACAGTGTGTCACATGACAAGAAACAATAAAGAGAAAAATGTTAACAGTAATATAATGACAGACATCCAGTGAACTAGGCATGGTTTATGAAAAGTAATGATTTTCAAATTAACTCAATACAGATGTGCTTGATCAGATTTCTTTTGGGCTTTTTTGTACAGCTATACTATATCAGATCAGATAAAACGTCAGGCAACTTCCTGCTTCAACTTCCACGTACGTGCCATAGTTTTGCACACAGTTTTCATGTGCAATTAGAGATATTTCAGGTGCACTCACTTTCTTTTACCTTCAAATTAAGTGGTTTAGATAATTTGATTAAACTCCTGTTTTTGTTTTACAACCTGTCTGATGTTTCTTGATCCCTCTAACTTTATTGTAGTGATGGCACCGTGTCCCTAGATATCAGCTATTAGTTTGAGTGCAATGTAATGTCTAAAACCACAAAACTAATTCCCAACTTGTAATAAACCAGAATTTATCTTTTAAAGTGGCTATAGTTGATTTTTTTTCATAATCAAGTGAAAATGGTAAAGGAATGCATAATGATGCTTAAGGTGTGTGTAGTGCTGTTTTTGGTGTGAACAAAGCTTTTGTAGAGGCCACACAGTGTGCACACAGTGTGCACACAGTGTGTTTGCAAACTTGAAAAAAAAAAATGGGCAAAACATGCAAAAGTAGTTTTGGTCATGGCTACACTGGCAACCCTTTGCTGATTAGTGGGGGCAAAACTCTAGAAGCAGGTTGTAGGTGGGTCAGCTCTGAGCCGTGTAAAGTTAGAAAGTCACTGGCCTAAATAAACATCCAGTGTATGTGTGTGTGCGTGTGTGCTAGTGTATGTAGGAGATAGGGCAGATTGGAGGGTATCCCATTCCCAAATCTACATCCCCTGCTCACCTCTGCCGGGAGACGATGTTGTCCTCATCTCACAGTCATCTCCGAGCAATCAGACATAATAAGCTCATTGCTCCTTCTCACTCTATCTTCTCTATTGTTCAGTACAAGTATTGCTGGCTGCCAGCCCTCACTCTTTGTCCGAGCCATGCGGTACAGGCATGCTGGCAGCGTTAACACAGCCAATAGATGGCATGAGTGAGGAGTGACAGTGGATGGCTGCTCCACTTGTCTGGCTCTGACACTCCAGACAAAGAGACCAGAGGAACAAAGGCTGAGACTGGCTGTAACAGACACAGATTAAGTTACAGTGAGCAGGGATTGTATTTTACAGAAGTGTGTGGAACACAGCTGCGGATTGGTGAGGGAATCTTACCTAACATGACTACTTTAGTATATTATCAGTGAATGTTTAGTATTAAACTGTTGATAATACAAATATTAATAGATTCTTCTTCATCTGGTAATATCTAATGTAAGTATGAGCCTTTCAGAGAGTGTATCTGTAACAGTACTGGATTTATCTACTAATTTCTTTGCTGCATTCAAACATTTGTCTCCCCTACATAAATGTTCCATAATAGCCATGCTGAAACATGACAGGACCATTTCAGATAGAGTTGTGATGCCAGTGCAATATTTGGTTAGTAGAAAGCTGCTCGGACTAAAATCGTGATGGAATTTTTTGCCATGCAAATGTCTTAAAAGACCAGTGTGTAAGCCTCAGGGCCATCTATTGGTAGAATATGGCAGAACTTGAACATAATATTCATAAGTATATTGCCATTAGCTTATAATCACCTCAAATAAGAATCGTGTTTTTGTTACCTTGGAATAATTTCCTTATATCTCCAGAGGGAGCAGGTCCTCCTCCACTGTGTCATGACCCCCTTAAGTTTTGTTTCCCCTTGTGTGCTGTCTTCGCCTGGTTTTTGTCACATCCAGTTTTATTTTGAAGGTTCATGTTATGCGCTAGCTTGTTGTCTTGTCACCTTGCCATCTGCCACAGCCATAGTCACAGCCATAGTCATAGTCACAGCCACAGCCACAGCCATAGTCATAGTCATAGTCATAGTCATAGTCACAGCCACAGCCACAGCCATAGTCATAGTCATAGTCATAGTCACAGCCACAGCCATAGCCCCATAGTGAGTGTTATTTGTTGTGTTTTCTTGGTTCATGTTCGTGTTGTGTTTCAGGTAATCGTCTCCTTGGTTTGTCCTTGTCCTTTGTTTGCTACAGTCCCTGTAAGTTTGTTTCTTGTCTTTGTTCCTGTCCAAGCCTTGTTTCATGTTAGTGTTCGATTGTCTTTAATGTTTGCCATAGTCCCTCAGTGAGTGCTATTTTGTTGCGTTATCTTTGTTCATGTCCGTGTCTCTGTTCATGTCTGTGTTAACCCTCGGTTTGTCTGCGTTCATGTCCGTGCCGTGTTCTCTGTGAGTTTTCCTTTTATTGTAATTTCTATAGTCTAGTTTTGTTGTTTTGGTTACGGCTAGTTATAGCCGATTTTCAGTTCTTTGTTAGATTGTTCTTTGGTTTAGTTTTATTTCTTAGTAGTGTTATTTTCCTCCAAGTTGTTTGGCCAGCCGTTCCTCTCTCTGCCTCTGCATCCTCCTTTCAACGAGCTCCTCGTCCGTGTACTCTGGCTCAAAACGGTAAGGACGTCCATCGTAAACGACGTCCACCACCTCAGAGTCGGAAAAATATGCATCCATTTTGTGAAAAATAACAGTCGCAAACTACAGCTAAACTAGCCGACCGCCGCAGAGTTAGCCGTGTTGTGGCTGGTTGCTCGAAAATGACATCATCCACGTCAGAGGTAGTTTCCTCGAGACGCTGTATATTGATAACATGCCACCACGGGCTCAGAGGGGAATAGCGCCAGCATATCACAACCAAATTTTGGAATATGAGCGAGCAGATTATGAGTTATATAGAGGCTGCGCATGGATGCCCCGATTACTTGCATTATGCGGATATATGCGCCGCTACTCTGGGGCTAATTTCTCCAAAACGACTCCAAATGCCACCAAAGTTGTCTGGGTGTCTAAATGGTCGTAATTAATGCTACAAATAAAGTTCAGGTTGTAAAAAACGAAAGTTATCCTTTAAGTTTTCCTACCAAGAAGAACAGCAGCACTATAGTCCTGTATGTCACCGCTTGCAGCAGTCTCAACATTTGATATCTCAAAACCTCTGCACAGAGAATAGAAACTGTATGAATGGCTAGAGGTAAGTCAGAAAATATATATTTTTTCGTAATTTGGGTGTATTAAACCTTTAAAATTTGATTTCAGCACTATTAAACGCATACAGTTTTACTTTATGAAGCCAACAGTTGCCCTGAAATTTCAGCCTCCTCTTTTAAGAATACATTTTGTGAGTCATACGTCCGTCCTGCCAAGACTGAAAAAGAAATATGTAGTCTGGCTGTAAAAGGAGAGAAAACTAAAATCACTGTGGAGTGGCTTGTTTTTCTTTGCCTTAAAATAGCCAGAGCCTTGATTCCCTTTGGTATAATAACATAGAAATCAACAAGAGTCTGATAGCTTTGCTGAAGTAGAAAATACTGGCATTTTAATAGCACTGAGATTAATAGCACTAGCTCAGTGTATCATTCATAAGGTAAAACAGGAAGTTTCTCCAGCAGGCTCTCCACCTCCATCCTTTACGTTATATAGACCCACACATGTTAAAGCACTTAACAGTGCCTTTACTGAAATGTGATGAGTTTTTGTGCATTTCTGGTGGATTTAGTCATCTTATCCAGGTGGTATCAATTTAGGTATTTTACTTTTAAACCTGAATCTTAGAAACAAGTGTTCCACACAGTTGTTGATGTCGTTCACTCACTGACAGCTCACCACACATTCTTCACAGGAAGACAAGACTGTTTGGAACAAGCTTACAAAGCGCCATCAATATTCCGCCATATGTTCTACAAATTACATTTACATGCAGGGTGTTACATGACTTATTGTAGTTATGTATGTACAGTTTCCCTGTATAATTAGGCATTATTTGCAACATGCGTTGTAGCTGTACTTGAAAATGACAGCCGTTTGTTGCCTCTGACTTTTTTGTGATTAACTGTCAGTATAGCCAGTCTCACAGCGCAGCTTCTGTTCTTAACCTGTATTCATGGTGGTTTTGTCAAACAATGTCAAAGTCCCTTTGTTATTGAAATTCTTTGTTGGTGTTCTCTGTGTTGATAAGTCTTTAGATCAATTGGAAGACTAGATTTAATAAGCAAATGGCATTGCAAAAATGTGAGCTACAGTTTTCTTTCTTGTGGCCACACTATTTAAGTAAGTATTCAGCTGCTGATTAACAAAGATAGTAGCTCATTATGTATTTGCTGCGATATGTTCTAAAGCCTGACTTAAATTCATCCAGGATATCATTTTCTATAAGAAAAGAGTCAATTTGCTTTGCAGCTATCTTTTTCAGTATTTTAACGATGAATGGAAGGTTGGAGGCCTGCATGTAAAACCAAAAATCCCAAAGGTAAAAACTAAAGCCTGACAAGGTTAATGAGAGTGGGTATTGTAAGCTCCATTGTTGTATAAGATTCACTGTATTGGTGTGACATCAATGGACTGCCAGGTCCTCTTGTCTCTGTTTGAGATACCTCAATCACTGCGCCTCTTTCTATTTTGTGTGTGGTAAAACTGGTAAGATGCACTTCAGAGACCAGTGCCACAACTAATGAACTCTGAGCTGAGTTCGCATGCTGGGTTTCTGTGTGGTAAAGAGACAGTTATTGTGTCTGTCCACGGCAATTAGGATCTCTTTCTGCTTTGCTTTGAGTGCCTTTCCCGCTCTCTCTTTTACTATCCCACACATGCACCCATCCATGTGCCTTGACGGAATCATACACACACTTTCAAGGTGCAGGTAGTGGTAGTATAACTCAGCTGTGCTCGCCGTCACCTTGTTGTTCAAGACATATAAACATGTCCTTTATTATGCTTCTCATATCTTTTTGTCAAGCCTCGTGGTCTTGAACCTTGTGTGCGCCTGCCATCTTGCCTTGCCTGTCTCGCTCTCTGTGAGTGCTCGGTCAGTTCTTGGATTCAACCCTTCACTGTTTGCCTGATAAATAACTGCCAATTTAAGTGAACAACCCTTTTGTGAGACTCTATCCACAGTTGGTGGCTTGTCCCTCATCTCAGGATGGTTCCCCATCATTGTTAACTCAATGAATGTAGTTATTTTTATCAATAACTATCCTTATCTTACACATTGCACCATTAATACATGCTAAAACATAGTCTGCCCCTGTACAATCTACCATTTGTATTTCACAGTCGGATCCAGGTTTAGATTGCAGCCAGCCCCACCTTTTACCTGAGCTCATGTGTACAGAGCCAACTCATAGTCCCTATGTAAACAGATCCAGGCAAATGATTAGATATGAAATATGATTTTATAGCCAGTATTAAGTTTAAGATAGTAAGCCTGTAATCTATGGAATTTCCCATGGCAATGGTTCCTTAAAGTCATCAGTACAGTCGTTGCGAGACTTTGAGATATGTGATGTTAAAAAGGAGCAGGAAACAGTTGTGCCTCACTCGAACCAGAAATCATTCTGGTCCACCATCTTGAATGCCTTCTCAAAGCTCTTATTTCTGCTTTGAGGAGCCATGAGCGAGGATACACAAGAGCAGCCTTCACGGACGTCTTTTACTGGCTGACACGGCCCTTTACTGGATATCAGTTGCTGATTTGACCATGCAGCCGATCAGAATAATGTGATACATCAAAACATCACTGGCGTTTCATACCAGATTGAAGACAGATAACAGAGTAACCTCAACTATGTCACTCCCAAGTTTTATATTTTGTTTTCTGATTCACCATCTAGTTACAAATCTGTGTTAATTGTAGGTCTGAATAGTAAAAGGACGCAAACAACTTTCTTCATTTATGATATTTCTTCTCACCATCTATTATTTCTGCCATTACCTTGCAAATATTTGCAGATACAGTTAAAAGTTAACAGTTCAAAGTTTTGCAGAAAATGTGTTTTGTCCTGACTTGGTTGTTCATCTGGGGAGTACTGCAATCCTCCCTCCCAGCAAACCTCAGACATTAGCAATGACTCCGTACGTTGAACGTAGACAAACCGACTGTATGATGACTTACTGGTTCATGGTATTATTTGTACTATTGGTTAAACTGTTGGTAAATCGTGGAGTTAAGATTTTAGTCGTTTTGTTGTTGAGTAAACTGATATTGCTTATATGACTGCAAGAGACATTTGATTGTGTGGAATGAAACTGTTGGGACCTTGCTTGTTGCTGCATCGCCGCACATTGAACTTTTTCTCCTCATCTCCATCAAATGCTCCTGTCACTCATCAATACAAGATGAGCGACATTGAAATTGATTTGTGTGTTTTACTTGTATAAGTGTTTTTATATGTTTTGTTCAGTTTGTACTCTGACTGGTGCCACATGACCACAAAGTACTATCAAATGGTCACACTCACCTGTGTGTGGCTGGATAGCTCAATGCATGAATTTATATCCGGATTTGACATGTATCTGATTTTAGTCTTTGTATCCAGGATGCAGATTATTGGAGTTGAAAAAGGGCTTCTCACTTGATGCAGATGTAAAAACACTCAGCTACACCAACTGGTCTGGTTCATGTTCTGACCAAAAGGTTGTGCCTTCCATTTAGAGTGTGACCAAAAAATGTCTTCAGCTGTAGCTGGTTTACAGGTGAGTCATTTATCAGAGCTCAAGTTATTATTTAGACCCTAAAACATTTGTCTCTGTGTTCATTCGTCATACCCCCAGCTTTTAAAAAGCAGCTCTGACTGCAGTTTGAATGTATGGGCTGTTTTGGTAATTGTCCATGCATGCATCACACTGTTGACATATGTCAGGCTACCAGCCCCCTTACCATCTCTCTCAGCCTCACAAACACACACGTACAGACACATGTTCCAGTGAATGTGAGCACACCTTGGATGACTCATGAGGAAGGTGTTCAGACAGACATAGTTACAGCCTGTCAGAGTGCCATCATGGAGCCCACTCAACACTCTTACCTAAGCACAGTCCACACACACTCACAGGCAGGTGAGTTCGTAGTTGGAAAGTTGGAAAAGCACGTATGGATATTGTGTTTTTCTGCTTTACTGTCAGAATATTATTGATGTGTGGTCAGAAATGCACATTGCATTTTTCTTAAAGGCATTAGTGGAAGTAGTGCTCACAGTACCATCTTTGACGGCTATGAAGAGAGGATCTGAACATTTCGGTCACTCAGGCATTCTTTATGGAGGGCAAAAAGTAAAACGTGAACTCACCTGACTATGGGCTGTCTATGAAAATGTTACGTCTCTGTCAAGCAACAAATAATTACTACATCTACCCAGCTAAAAGGGCTTTAGTGTCTCCCACTAACCCAGTGATTATTTAATGGACTAATGCAGTCAGTCCACTACATAGGTTTGTAAGGACAACATAATTTATTCATCACTACAAAAAAAGGGTGCCATGTTTCATGACAAGTACACCTCCCCAACTGTCAGGCATGGAGTTGGATCTGGCTTTGGACTTGTGCTGCAGTCAGTGGCAGAGGAACATTTCACTGGTAGAGGGAAGAATTCAATTAAAAGCAAACAAATTCTGGACACAAGCACCACATGTGGAAAGAAAATGCTGAGAATGGGCAACCTCCAGAGTCACAAGCTAAAGGTTTTGCCGTGGCCTTCACAGTCCCCTGACCTAAACATCATGAAAAATCTGTGGACAAACCTCAAAAGAGCAGTGCATGAAAGTGAAGAGTCCAACAGTCTCACAGAACACAGAAGCCTTTGCAGGAAGGATGTTCCAAAATCCCCCAGACAAGAATTAGCTGGACTCTCAGCTGGATACAAAAAGCCTTTACAACTAGTGATACTTGCCAAAGTAACAGTACTGGCACGAGTAAATACTGATAATGCAGGGTGCCCAGACCTTTGCTTGGGGCACTTTTTATTTTCATTTTGAAATTGTAAGAGATGAAAATATAATATTGATCTTGTTTAAAAATTAAAGAAAAATTGCTTAGCTTTTCACAGTTAGATCATTTTTACCCAGGGTGCCCAAACTTAAAAATCTGGATGATTGTCAGCCAAGTTTATCTCCTCATTGCACACTGACACACACACATGCACTCTCACCAAATGGGGAGACGCAGTAATGTGAAATCCTGGTTTATAAAACCTGACCAGTCATTATGTCAGTTTTTTTATCTCAGTAAAATGTAATGTTCTGGTCATCTGCACAGCAGGATTAGCATTGACTGCTATAAGGAGAGGAACTTTGGTCTTTCAATTTATTTGACTTTTGGGATGCCACTTACCAAATTCAAATTCAGCATAATTTTCCACAATATTTAAGCAAATGTTGTAATTATTAAATTATTTCGAACTGTTCCACAATAGTTTTTTTATGACATGGCAAACTGGTCTCTTTTATTTGAGAAATGCATTTGTTAACACAAAATGGCATATATTGTGTCACATGATGTATTCAAATTTATTGTGATATTGTTCAGCCATATTGCCCAGCACTAGTAATATATACCTTATTTGGCCAAGAGTGCAGCTCCCCCACTACTGTCAGTGCATTCATAATACTGCACACACACACACACACACACACACGCACACACACTTGGCTCTCTGAAGCTTTAGAGGGACTTTCCAGTGCAAGGGAAATTCCATAGGATGTTAAAAAGGAGCAGATTTCCGAGGCTCTGGCCTTGTACTTAATAAAACACGATCCACACAGAACATTTAACAATCTCCAGCTCCACATCGTATTTATTGCTTTTCAGTCTGCTGTTTTTCCACTGCTACAGCACCTCTCGAGATGTTTTTTTTGTAAGATGACAAAAAATAGAGCCTAATTCATGCCATACATCTGGCTCTATGGTGCTTCCAGAGAAGGACAGTCTGACTTCCTCGACTACATTCATGCATTGGGGACAAAGCCAGTCCCACTTCCTCATTTGTCCCAGTCCTAGCCTGAATCTCTGTCAAGCACTAATGAGGGAATCAAATAGATTCAGTTGAGGACAGCTTATACTTGGAGCAGTATCATACATACGACTGAGCTCTGGTACTTTGGAGCACATATAAACACTCGCCCCTCCAAAGTGTTTTCAGAATTTCTTGGAGTTACTGTTGTATAATTGGATACTTGTCACTCATTACAAGATAGTAATTCACTGTTGTCACGTGGGAGAAACTTGTAAAAGTTTCAACAGCCAATCATCTCTTGTCCCATTCAATTACCTTTTGTAGTTGTGTTACAAAAATAGCCTGTGTGAACCAAGCGGCAACCACCGGAGCTGAAACATTGTGCCAATGTGGAAGTGCCAAACCTGCAGTTCCTCAAATGGCCAGTTGAAGCTGGTGTCAAAAATGAGCCAATCCCCATAGACCTCCAAATTAAAATGCCAAACTTTAGAGCAGAAACAAACACGTTTACAACCTAATGCACAAAACGATTTTTGACTCTATAGCTAATTTCCCCTGTTTATAACAACTCTACATATTATTTTTTTACAACTCAAAAGCTCCTCCCATGCTCCACTTCTTTGTCCATTTTGTATTAGCCTGTTTGCCAGAGTCAGGCACTGCCAAGGTGGTGACGGCCAGAGCTGTCACTGAGCTTCACTATGGCTCTTGAGAGACCTATGGGTGACATTTTGGAGACCAAGTCCATGTTATACAATCTTTGACTGAACAGTTTGAATATAGAGTAGTAGCAGTTGAAAATCATTTTCATTATTCTAATAAAAACATTTTTTTTAATTCCCAGAGACCCATCAGTCCGAAATCCAAAAACTGTGTAATTTACTATCCTATATCATTTCATACATCGTATACAATTTTCTTATATATGTGTAAGCGTGTGTTTATGTGTATATGTATCAGCAGACTCTGACATGTGAGAATACATTGAATATATTTCAGAAAATACCTGAAACAATCAATAGATTATCAAAATCGATTATCCAATAACTAATTGATGAATGCACAAAAATATTTTCAGACTCACTAAAATTCTGAGGGCGGCATTCCTGTCACAAGTGTCAGTGAGCCTCATTCATTCATATTTTTATCATGATAATTATTTTCTCTGGTAACATAATTCATAAAATCCAAAAGGAATAAATTAAACCCTACATCTGGTTCAGAAAATCACATTATAAAATCAAAGTTAATCCGACGATTGGATGATTAGATTAACTTGATTGTCAAAATTTCTGCCATAATAGTTCCCGATAATTTGCCAACAAATTGAATGTCATTTACGTCATTTAACATCTAATTTCTATAACCAGACCTCTGCATGTGAGTACAGCATCTGTAGGCAAGGTACAAAATTTGATATCGCAGACGCATTTTAGTTTTCATTTGTTGTCTGTTTGTAGATCGAGTAGCAGGGCTTGAGACTAATGGTGTCCCGTCGCCCCGCGGGGAGAGAAAATGTGTTTGGGATGAGCAAAGATCTTGCCCGGGACGTCTCCGACATGAAAGTGATGTATGTATGTATGTATGTATCGCTTAGGAAATGACAAACTGAACAGAGTACCACAGAATGTGTCATCTTATACTGTTCCTGTAGTCACTATCACACATTAACGTGGCTGATTCTGTGATATTCTGGTTCACAGTGGTGTTACAAGGTTTGCTTCTTCCGTCTGTGACTTGTTTAAATCTAAGAGGACATAGTAAACTCACTGTCTATGAGGGATACAACCTGTTTTTTCAAAGTACTTTGAGTTTGCAGTTAATATTACAGATACTTTACGCCAGTATTTACAGTTTACCAACTTCTGTCAGAGATGAGAGTTAAACAATACATTTACTGCAGTTCTGGACTGAAGTACACTGCTGAGGTACTTTGATAACAAAAAGTGTATGTACAGTAGTTATTGTTGTTATTATAGTTAGTGATTACAAAGTGCTTTGTAGTGGACTCACGCATTGTCGAACACAATACAATACAATACGATACAGTTTAGGAATCCATCGGCTGTCGTCTGACGAAGATTGAGCTCTTTATTTATATTATTATTTAAATACAGATATCAATTTATTTCCATGTGTTAAATTAGCAGTTGCTAATGTCTCAAGTTACTAATTGGACTGTAAACAATGACAGGCACATAGAAGAGGAAGGCTTGGCCTGGATATCCATTATCAGTTACCTGGATATCCGGAAGCTACTCCAGAAGCTCCGAACATCAACCGTTGTCTCCTGAGGCTAGATCGTCTTTGGGTTGAGATTGTTTAGCTTCAATGGATTCTGATTTTTAAGATAATACAGACACCAAATACCACTCTTTGTCTCCATCTGGTGGTTAAAAGAATAATAGCTTGTGTTTTGGGTCTAACAGGACGACCCCTCACCTGGTGACACGTCTCACAGTTAGAGCTTTTATCATTATTAACGGGAGAATCCCTGTTGCTCAAAGGTAGTTACACAATTCCTCTTACATGCTTAAATCATCTGCTACACTCACAATTCTGTCCTCCCTCATGCACAAATCTCATTCTGCTCTTACAAATCCATGCCTGTAGTGCTGAAATTTCTTTCGTGCTCTCTGAAATCGTTTGGCCTCAATATACTGTACTTCCATAAAGTTACAGTGAAAACAGCACACATAAGAGCTCAAGACAAGTTTCTTGTACATGCCCCTGTATCTCTTTCTGCCTCACTTCATACCTCCTCTCCATTTTCATCACCTCGCCTCTCCCTCATTCCTTTGTGTGTGTTGGAAGCCAGTTTTAATGGAGGATGAGGGGGGATGCGGGGGGGACATAAAGAGGATGGGAAAAAATATCATCTTTATATAACCAGAGTCACAGCCAATTGTGCTTGTGGTTGGAGGAAATATCTTCAGGCTTGAGTCATCCTGAGCTCTGCAGTCAGACATAACCAGGCTTGGTCCTCGGTGTGTGTGTGTGTGTGTGTGTGTGTGTGTGTGTGTGTGTGTGTGTGTGTGTGTTTGCTCATATGCATTCAAGCAGTATGGTCAATCAAAAGTGCTTGCTTGTCAACCTTTCCAGGTAGATACCAGTTACACATGTGAGTCCAGGTTCCTTCAAAAGTTTAATAAACTCTTAATTATGTTAATATGAAGCCAAAATAAGCTTGTTACATCATCTTCCACAGGTAGGCACCAAGCATTTCTGCTCTTATTGTACTGCATATAGGAAGATTTGCCTGGAACACTTACGTAAACTTGAGAACAATGTGAATTCACTGAGATGTTCACATGTTTAAGAAGAGTGCAGCTGTTGGTGCATGGGCGGTTTTGTAGCCTTTTCTCTTGTTCATTTTTCAGAGCAAATTTACAAGAAAAATCAGGAAACATTTGTGAATGAGGCCCATAGTGTGATTTAGCCTTCAGATGTGGTAATAATGTAAATAAACTTGTGATGGTCCCTGAAAAACCTGTTTTGTTTCTGACTAATTGAAATATCCCTTTACTGCAGGAGTTATGGCACATCTGCCTCTGGCCACGCTTTTCTCCGAATCAACCAGATTAAAGCATGTGTGGGAACCAGTGAGTGTGTGTACGCTTGTTTTCCAGTGACACACATTCAAAGGATGCTTTGTTATGACCTGCTGAGAGTCGTTTTAGCTGCAGCTCTGCCTCTATGTGAGTGTGTTGTGTGGCTGCAGCAGTGGCTGTGGGTTGATCGAGGTCCTCTGAGTTCATTTTTTTCTCCTTCTCTCTCTTTCAGTTATGTTGTTCTTTGTTGGCTTGGAAGGCCAATAGGGATCGAGTCACCTTTGGGTAATTACAGTGTCAAGTTACATGGGAGGCGGCCAACAATGTCCTGCATCTGCTCTAGCAGTCAGCCAGCTCTCGGCCTTGTGTGTCCTTCTCTTTATGCTCTGTACACTAAGCCACACATTTTTGTTCAAAACCAAGACTGAGCATGTTTGTGAGATAATGTGAGTCGAGTATCTGACAAGCAAAGGTGGAAATAAGTCTTTCCATATTTGGTGTAAGAATTGGTAGATTACTCCTGAATCCTGAATGGAGACCTGAATGTTCATATCAACAAAAAGAATGACTCCAGAGCTGTGGAGCTTGAGAATTCACTGGACAGCTTTGAGCTTACCCAACATGTAAATGAAGCCACTCATCAGAATGGTAGCATTCTGGACTTAGCAGGAACAACAAGGTTAAACATTGATAATGTTTCAGTGTTAGAATGACCATCACTGTGTGTTGTTTGATGCCAAACTAATCTTAACAACAAGTAAAGATGATATTTTTTTGCTTCAAAAGAGATCTCTAGATGGCAAGGCTGAAGCAAAGTTGTGTAATATTATGAGATCAATTGAGTCACAAAGGTATGATGGTGAAAGAGAGATGAAGTGAGTTAAAACAAGGGAGAGAGAAATTAGGAGGAAAGGGGAGAAAGAGTTTTGGAAATGAAAGTAAAAGAAAGTCAATGGAAAAGAAATTTTCTTGAGTCAATTATAAAAACAGTCAGCCATAACAGGCCATTACTTTCATTTGTTTTGTCCTTGACTACCCTGGGTGGAACTCAAAAAGCTGGTGTGTGTCTTTCATTGTCTTTTTATTGGCACCAAATGTCTACATGAGGGTTAACCACAACCTTTTGCTGTTGCCTGTCTCTGATAGCCAGTAGGGGGTGCCAAAACGTATGTCTCAGTGGACCAGAGTTTGACTTACGTCCCTGTGTTGGGTAAAGGCTGTTTTGAATTGAGCTCAGCCTGCAGCTGCCCTGGCTAAATTCTTGATGGTGTTATGATTGATATGAACTCATCATTTCTAGCATTTCCACATTTTGATCTGCCAATGCTTTTTTGAATATCAGGGATGGATGGAAAGATCCAGGCTCAGTGACCAATCAGTGCATTTGTGGCCCTATTTTGGGTAATGGCTCAGTTTGGGATTAGGCTCACCTGACAAGTCTTGGCCAGTGTTTTTTAGAAAATCTCCTGTTGGCTATGTTTGATCCATTGCTTTGTTAAGCTGCAAAGACTGTCTCAGACCAGTGACTTGGAGTCAAGCCCCTTGCAGCTTAATAGTTCCTGGACTCTGCAGCACCGCGTCTCTTTCTTCTTTTATCTCGAGTGCTGCTGTTGTCTCCCTGACAATATTTCTTTCTTTCTTTGCTTAAGAAATTGTGGAAACACCCCTTTGTTATTGGTGTCATTTTTTGATGCTTAATGGAAAAGTGACTTCCTTTGTCAAGAGTTTGTTCCTTTTATAGCACTGTGGCCCCACAGGCTGTGGGAGATAGTGTAAGATATTGATACCTCCAGCCAGCAGATGACTCCACCCCCCGAAAACAATATGTGATGTAATTCTCTCGCCGCATGACGTTTGATGCGCCACTCTTGGCACAAATGGCACACACTAGGTTTGTCAAACGGCATGGTCAAGGTGTAGCAGCCAGGGTGTGTTAATCTTGGAAGAGAATGTGATTAAATTTACTGCTGGGAAAAGGACAACAGCAGTATCCTTTTTTGTTGACGTTCAGCCCGCCAGCATGTGTGTTTAATAGAGAGTGTCACGTGACAAACTGCTGCTGTGAAATGCTCTTTACTGTCAACCGGTGGGAAACACACTGTCGCATGTCTCAATTCTTACATTTCTTTTATGTTAGTATAGAGAAAAAATTGTAAGATTAGATAAGACTTTATTGATCTCACAATGGAGGAATTCACAAAAGGGTTTTCACTTGTGATCTCAGGCTTTTCAAAAGATAATATCAAATGCGTTTAGCCAAAATCAATGGTCCCATTTCATAGTACAGAGTAATTACCTGCACAGCATTCATGTCACTCTCCATACATGTGGTCCTCTCTTGTGATCTTAATTACATTTTCTGTTGTTGTCGTCCACAGAACAGAGCAGAGCAGCACTTCAGCTCTTAATGAATTGTCCCTTGTTTTCTAACAGTGCTCAGTGTATGGCAGTATTAACCTGAGAGCTTTGTACACATGCTCTGAGTAGTATAGGACCTGGTTCTGAGTCCCTCCCACACATACTTGTCTAATACTTCTTTCTCCGGAACATTAATCTCATCGTTGCACTGTGAAAGGACTGTTAATGGATTTGTGTGAAGTTTTAAAATGTATTCTCTGTTCTTACCAGCGTACAATTCGGCGCGACGTTTGTATGATTTAAACCGATCAGACAGAAATTGACCATACACATTACCAGATCTCTTCACTAGCTTACAGATTTGTTCCTCTCAATATTTAATGTTAAACACACTTCATGTGTATGTAGCATTCACTGAACTCCTCTTGCTTCATGTTAACTGGCAGAAAGGAACTCAACAGCTGTGCCCGTTGCTCAGTAGAATGTGAGCTTTTAGTCCATTCTGCATCCTCTGTTGAACACCGGAGTGTCACTCAGTCGGGTGCCTTTAGGGAACTGGGACTGTAGTGGATTTTTTACCTTCATGAAGGTTACAATGTTCAGTTTTTGTTATATATAACTGAAATACCAGAATAACAGAAACACCTGGAACTGCATAGCATTAGTTGTACCTAATAAACTGGCAGCAGGGTGTACAGAGTGCATTATCAATAGAAAATGCATTACTGAAACACATTGAACTCACTCCATGAGAGACGAGTCCAAGGCAAGTCACGAGTCTTTTGAGATAAGTCAAAGAGAAATGTCAAGTCATTTCAGAAAATTACTTGTCAATTTACAGGTGTTAATAAACACATTGTGAGTCGAAGTACGTTAAGTCTCTGAAGGCTGATGATTGAAGTGACTCAGCATTTGAAACCTGAGAGCTGGATGCTTGTGCCAAAGTCTTTATTTTGTCTTACTGTTACTGTCTGATTTGTATGGAGTCAGTCAGCCTCAGTATGTATTTCAGGATTTATATTTATAAATGACTCTTTCCACATAAATATTTTCCAATTCACATAAAAATAGTTATTGTTTATAAATGTAAGACAAATCCCCATACATATTTTTGATGCACACACATATATTCCATGTTTTAAATAAATGTAGAAGAATCCACACATATATGTATTTAAAAGTATTTGCATTTTTCACTTTAGACATTTGGATGTTGTTCCATGTATGTACAAACTGTTGGGCGATCTTGCAGGTAAAGGAGCTGGATGTGGAGGTTCTGCATTGACATATTGACACGTTGGTCTGCAGTTGTGAGGCCGGTTGGATGTACTGCCAGATTTCCTTAACTACATAGCACACATCTTATGGTAGTGAAATGAACGTTCAGTTCATGGACAACAGTTCTGGTGGACTGTTTATTGTAATAACCAGCCCAAGGCACACCTGTGCAATAATCATCCTGTTTAATCAGCATCTTGATAGGCCACACCTGTCAGGTGGATGGATTATCTTGGTGGTCACAGATTTTAAGAGAAATCTTTTGTATGCACAGGAAAATCTGTGCACTAAAAAATGGGAGCAGAAACGAGTGTGGGGTTTGTGTTTTTGTCGAGTTTACGTGCATTGCTCTTCGTGTACAAAGCTGTGAAAAGAACAGTGGAAACACACTGAGATCTGTAAACATACAAGTCCAGTACTCTGCCTACAGCATTCAGATTTAGCTTGATATGTGAGAGGAGCTTATCTGCACCAGTGTGGAGCTGGTGGATGGTGTTAAAGGCTGGAGAAGAATCTGTGAACAGAAGCCTCACTCTCTTTCTTGTTGATGGCTCTCATCCCTTTCCAAGTAAATCTCAGGATGTTCTCACATAATATATTTATTTGTTTCCTTTTTCTGTTTTTTGAGTGACATTACCCACATAAATCTCACAGTAGGTCCCTGAAAATCAGCATAGCTGTTACCCAGCAGCAGATCTAACTGCCTAGGAAGCAGGATCTTATTGGTGGGAATAATATCTTACAGAAATATCATCAATGTTGTTCCACTGAACCGTCTGATGGATTGATTGCTTTCTTATGTGAAATTCCAGCATGTGTAAAAGCAAGCCATAACACAAAAATAACTATAGTGAGAATAACACAAAAAGCCATAAGCTTCATTTCTGTTGGGGTCCTAAAGGACGAGGCAGGTAAAACAGATACGAGAATGGTTTAGCAAGAGAGATACATAGTGCATACATTAATTCTTCAGGAACAACACAGTGATCATATTTAATCAATTTAATAGCAAAATCATGATTGGTTAGACATTCAGATGAATACAAAACAAAGAGAAAACTATTTTTGAAATACAGGTTGACTGTCTGTGGGTGAAGGTGTTGGATGTGTACGTCTGAATGGCCACTGGCTTAGAGCAAGACCCTCTATTTCAGCTTTTTAGCACCATATGACTGAATGGCAAGAAACACCCCAAACAAACAGAATCACATGTGATTGTGAAAAAGTCTTAGTGTCACGACTGCCTGCATAAACTTCATCAGAGAATACAGATGTGCTACCCATCAAATTAGCAGAATTTTCCAGCGAAAACAAAAAACTATTCTTTAATTGTTGTTTTATTGCTCTTTTCATTAAGTTTTTCCCAACCCTGGTCAAACCCTAACCCTGCTGCAGTGTTGTTAATTGTTATCCGTTGTTGTCCTTCTCCTAACCTCTCCTGTTAGGTATCGGAGGTCTGGAGGAGTGCGTCTTGAAGTCGGCCACCTTGTCAACCTCCCCCGCCTGCTCACCCTTCATCCCGCTCAACTTTGAGGCCACCCCCATCGTACGAGTTGCCGTAGAACCCAAACATCCAAGTAGGTCTTGGAAAGCACACGCGCACACACAAATTGAATTTTACATATACATCAACATTCATCACCACACTGACAATAACATTTATTTGAAGAAGTAAATATCTTTCATAATATGTCCATATGACACTTGTTATGGTCTCCTGTGCAGCAGTTATTGTTTCACGTGCTTAAGTTTCATTTGACCTTTAGGAAATACACAGCAAGTGTGTAGACAGTGGAGTCACAATGCAACTTGAAACAATAAGACACAAGTGATTTTAGCGTAAAGCAATACAAACAAAATGTGCTCTTGATGTACCAGCAGACATTTAGAAAGAGAGGACAGGGTCAGTACTCCAGTGGTAATCAAGTGCAAAGAGATCCTGTGTTCACAGTCAGAAGAGAAAACGCATTAGTCCATCTCTCAGTACTCGCTGACTTCCCTACCCTGACTGTGGGGAAAAAATGTAGAACATCACCAACCTTATCCTTTGATAATGGATTAGTTTGAATTTGTGAGGGCCCTGAGACACAGCTGAAATATGTCATGATATGTGTTGTGTTAAGTCATGCGAGTAAGAAAAACACATCTGATAAAGCTTACCAGCAAAATTCCTGTCAAAAGCCATTCTAAGGTAAGCTAACATTGCCACAGACCAGGTTCTGTTGAGGCTGTAGTAGTGATAGTGTGATAACAACAGTTGTACTTCTGTGGTTATTATAAGGCATGACTGTATATATACTATAGTAATAGTGTAAAGTAACCCAGCACTGAAAAATCAATGAATTGGTTTCCACCTTATTTGTCTGTGTGTTAGGTGAGATGCCAAAGCTGGTGCGTGGGATGCGCCTGTTGAACCAGGCAGATCCCTGTGCTGAGGTTCTGATCCAGGAAACAGGAGAACATGTTCTGGTTACTGCTGGTGAAGTTCATCTCCAGCGCTGCCTGGACGACCTCAGAGACCGGTCAGTTTGTCATTTTATACAGAGAGTTTCACCGAGCACAACAGAATCATGACTGTGCACCTTGTGTGGTGTCTGCTTTCCTTGTTTTCCATTTTCATTCCTGTATTCATAGCCGGGGTTGGAAATGGACAAATATGGGTGAATTTGTGAAGCAGTATAGATGAATCACCTATACTGCTGTTGATACTACCGGTGAGGCGTCTGTTATACGTCCTGCATCTCTGATGCATACAAAATCCAAAAGGACACAGTAAACTCAGTACTGTTGTGTCCAGGGGATGCACAAAAGAAACTTTGCTGTCAAAAGAAAATCCACCAATCATGTGATCAGAGCCTTAATTATCGCAACATGCTGCTTTCATTGCAACAGACCAATAATTGCAGCACAGATTTCATTTCAACAATCAAGGCTACAAACTTGATATTGGTAAATAAACTCATGTGGTCATTTATGTCAATCATGACCAATGATTCTATACCGTCCAGCAGGGGGCATGCCATGTTCAAACCCTAGAAATAAACTACTTTTGTTTATTTGAATTTTGTACATTAGTATGTCTCGTTGTTGTGACTAGGGCTGCACCCAACTCAGAATTTTGCCAGTTGAATCAGATTTGGCTGTTCAGTACATTCCTAAGTACATTCTTTCCTTGTTTTTTCGGTTCTCCACGAGTCCTGTGTTTTACCTGGAAGACTCATGTTTTAATGCCTTTCTTTGTCATCTATGATTTGAAAACTTCAGATTTTCACACAGAGAAAGTAAAAGAGTTTGTTCTGCACATTACACTCAGTAATAGACTTTGTCTGGTGGCGTTCCCTGTCTTAGTCACATTGATGTTTCTGTGTGTTTGTCTCGCTTCTGTGCTGTGTAGTGACTGTGTACGTTCAGTTATGTAGTGCAGGTTGAATACAGCGTGTGTTCATATAATGAGTGATTCAAGTTAGAGATAGAGAGAGAAGCTGATCTGTTTCCAATTTCAGCACCATTATTATCTGCCCATTATTACATATTGACTGCTGCCTCTCTCTGTCTGGACGCTGCCGGGCGCCTCAGAAGAACAGCGCAGGCAGATAGATTGTTAGAGAATTTGCTCAAAGGAAAATTTGGTTTTGTCCTGATGTGACTGCTGTGTTCTCCTGTGACCATGCAGATTCAGCTACAGTAAGGCCAAGTTGAGAAACAGGTTTCTTGTTGTTTCCAAAGCAGATCTGGAGCTTCATTTGAGACCCTTGTGTAAAAAATCTGCCTTGCCTATAACTTTAGCAGAAGACATTTCCCAGTAAATACAAATGAACGGCTGGCACAGACAAATTTGGTCTTTTAAGAAATGTGCTTTTTTTATTCTACTGATTGATTCCTGATAAAGACTTGTCAGTGGGAAATTGTGGACCTACTATATGATCTGTTGTCCCAGTTACAGTATGGTTGACTGGAGTAAAGAACAAAAACTTGACAAAAGATTGAAAACATTGTCATGCGATTGAGGAAGCCCGTCTAACATGATGAAGTCAGGGCGTAAGGATACAGTCAGCTCCCAGTACAGTTAGATACTTAGTACAGGGCTCACGGTTTGACACAGACAGTAGGCTTTGCAGGCATTCACCAAAAATATACTGATGGAGATGCTTGATATGGATGGATGGATGGATGGATGGATGGATGGATGGATGGATGGATAGATAGATGGATAGATGTTGACTTCACCTGGCCAAGAAGTCATCCGTCACATAACCCCCCATAAAAACCACAATGTGTTGTGTCTACACTTTGGTTTTTATATGAATTCAGCAAACACAGTTCATAAGCTTTAGATGTGGTGGATTTTGGTGCATTTACAAAGAAGACCAGTCATGAAGTTTCTGGGTGTTTTTCGCTCCTCAAGTCCTGTACTTCTATGGAAACATAAGACACAGAATTAGGCAGAACTTAAAAATGTCTTTTGTGCAGTATAACATCAATGTAATGACATCAATCATAAAAAGTGAAAAAAGTTGTATTTCTTTATTTTACAAAAAAAAATTAAAAATGGGGGCTCCACGTGCTACATATATTTAAATATGGATATTGTTGCAGCCTTTAAAAGCTATATTTTTCATAGGATCTGATTAGTGTGAACAGTTTGTTTTTGGAGAAATTCTGATTGAGACATGTAGAATAAAGTTATGTTGATGACACATCTTACGCAGATGTATTATGTAGATGGTTTTTTAAGACATGCCTTTCAAACCCATTAGGGGGCTGTGGGGTTCAGAGGCTCAACAATTCCTTTGAATTACTGAAAGAAAGTCTCAGGAACTGACTCCCTATGACCTGAAAATGTTTGGTTCGACATGTTTAATAGGCACACATGTCTGGGCATGGATGAGGGGTTAAATGGTTTTCTGGCATACGTAGATGAATGGTAACTACACAACCTTATTTTCTCCGTAATTTCAGCTGACTGGATATATCTCTAGTCAACCACATGCTCTACACTGAATACACCAAAGATACAGCTTTCCTAATCTCACCAATATGCAAACAAGACCCACTGTAGACAGTGGGTATATAGTGCATAGGGGAGATTAAAGGCAAGTGACGACCTTTTCTCCATGGCTCTGTTCCCAGTTAATATTATAAAAAGCTATTGGTTGTGGTGGGTGGACTCAAACAGTGTTAATCCCCCTCAGAGTCCCCTGACCTCCTCAGCCTTTCAGCCTGACCTTCATCCAAACCTATTCTGCATATGTTACCATTGTAAAACCCAGAGTATTGATTAAAGGAGAATGCATCTGTCATGTGTGTAATCAATCAAAGTACTGTGGCCCATGTTTTATGTAACTTTTGTGACGCTATTCAATGACTTTGAGGTTGAGGTTATCACATTTTGTAAATGGTAACCAATATCCTTTTTATGCCACAAGATTGCCTGTACAGTATATGATCAGCTTTTATATGTTGTTTGCTTAGCCGGATGTTGGCATTTGAAAAGCATGTATTCACTGTATTGATAGCATCTATTTATTCATGAAGACAGTTGCTCTGGAAAGATGTGTCTTCATTCATCCAGCTATCAATAGAAATCAGCCCATAGGAAAGTCAGAGCAGCCACTCCCAAGGCATTGCTGCTGAAACCATCACAACACATTATGAATAAAGCCAGCCTCTTTCGTTCAACAGAAGGAAGCAGCTCAACAGGCCAAAATTGAAGCCAAATTTCTTCAACTCTGAGGGAATCCACGAATCACTTCTGAGGATGTAATAGAAAACAGTTCGCACCTTTTGAAAGAGCGAGGCCAGTGGGGAAATTCCAGCACTCAACTGGCCGCACCAATGTATAACTTCATCACTCAGCTATTCAGTCCGTCAGTCAGTCAGTGTGGTGCACTTCTTTCTGCTGTCGTTATTTTGGAGCCTGACTGATTGGATTTGATTGAAAGTGCTTATTCACCAAAAGCACAAAAAACCCCACCTGTAAATGCAATGAAGAGGCAGTGTAGATTGATTAAACCAAAACAGATCTGGAAATGAGCAAAAACACAGAAAGACAAATTAACTGAGAGCAAATGATTAAGTGGAGCAGGCTTTTCTCAAGGATCTCTCTCTGTTTGGCTCCACTCATTGGCCTGTTTCCCAGATCCTACCTTACTGTGCTTCATTAGATGGACGTCATTCCTACAGTGATGAGTGGTGCCCTGTCTTCAACAGACCTAGTGCCTGGCATTCAGGCTAGAAAGCTGAATTTTTGTCTCACCTCAGAGACCCCTTTTCCTCCTGCTTTGAGACTGTTTTCAGATCTGTTTGGCAAGCTTGAGATGGCCTCTAATGTGACTTTTATGCAGGAGTGACTTCAATCTAGCCACTCTACCATACAAGCCAGAGAGCACAGAGATGGATGCACTCCTTGCAAGTTCTCTTAGCCCTGCAAAGGAACCTTCAAGCTGTTACAGTGCTCGCTGGCTTATTGGGCACCTCATTGATCATAGCACACTTTGTATTTGTAATGCTGGCCACCAACCTCCTTGTCCTGTGGCAGTTTGAGCAATTAGAATGCATTCTTGCTAGACTTCTCCTCAACTTCAACTTTAACTTCAGTTTATTTGAAGATCACACCACCCAGAGAGGCTCTGTACACACAAATCAGTAAAAAGAACAGCAGAAAAGAAAACAAACAATATTACATGAAAAGTACATTCACAACACACACACAAACACAGGTTATAGTGTTAATATGACAGTTAAGTTGAGGTTAGTAATTTTAACCAGAGATCATACAGTGTAACCAAAACAGGATTGGAAAGGCTAGCCTACTTGCCAAAGAGGAAAACCAGTCAGTGATTTTGATGGAAGATAGATGTGTGTCATCAGCATAGCAGTGATACATTATGTTGTGTTTTTTGATGATGTGACCCAGGGGCAACACACAATACAAAACAAGAGTGGCCCAGGTACTGATTCCAGTGAAACACTGTGTATATACCTTTGAGCAGGAAAACATGTGTTGCAAACATGGTGGCGGTTTTTGCCCAGAAACTGGTTTAAAAAAAGGACGACTTACTAGGTGAAGCACAGGGCTCTTTTTATGCAGTGCACCTGTATATGGAGTGGTAGAATCCATTACCATATATTGTATGTCACAACCACAGCTTTCATCTCCTTCAAAAGTGCCTTCTCCACACCATGACACACTGTCAATTTGGTAAGTGAGTAGGTAGTCAGGACTAACATTCTCATGCAATGTGTGTAGAGCTGCAGCTGTGCTATGAGTGTCAGCCCAGATAGTTTACATTTGAATTCATGTTCTTGTACATTTTGAAAATCTGGTGGGGGTGGTGACTTTTTATTAGTACACAAATGATGACTGAGTTCTTTTTCAAAAAGCTGTGGTGGAAGTAGCTTGTTGTTACAATGCTAACAACTAACTGACACAAGAGACCACTGTTCACACCCTGTCTCACACCCTGTCTCACACCCTGTCTCACATCAACACCATTTTTCCCCATCTGAACCAAACGTAACCATAGAGATGGCAGATCAGTTGTTTTTGTAGAGGTCACATGTGTTGTCAGGCACTGACAAACTATTCTGTCGTTTAGATGTGAGGACTTTTTGGTTAAATCATGTACAAACAGGACATTGTTCTTTTTATTCATTCAATTTAACAATTATTTTCGAACACTGGCATCCCCTCAGCAATGCACCAACTTCAGTTAAATGTGTTATCATATTCTGCCTTGAGGACAAAACTCCCATCACATCCAAACTGGTTTGGTATGTGCATGGCCCAGGACAGGAGGGCTCTGCAGAGGGTGATTAAAACCAGCCAGAACATCATTGGTACCCATCTGCTGAGCCTCAGTGATATCACTGAGGTGAGGTGTCTGTGCAGAGTCCAAAGAATACTGAAAGACAATAACCAGCCCAGCCACATTGTGTTCACCCTGTTGCTGTCTGGCAGTGATACATAAGTACCTGCTGTACCACCAGACTGCAGAGCAGCTTCTTTCGTCAGGCTGTGAGTGTGTGTATATATAAAATTAGCAAAGTTGCTTCTTACAAACTTTGACTTACAACTTACAACAGCTGACTGACTTTTTCAACCTAGCGCATACACGATACAGAATTAGATCAAACTACATCGGTTGACTTATTCTTACTTGAGTCAATGCCAGTAGACGCTCCGAATTAAATGACAGAATAGATCGCTTGTAATTGCCCTCCAGAAATACACATATGAGCAATTTCTGGTCTGATGTCCCCATCATCAGGACAACATCACTTTACAACACTATGCAAAGTCTGTTGTGGATGAATATTTAACTTATTTTCAGGGTGTAGTTATTGACCAAACAAGTTAAATACTAAACTGAACTGATACTGAAGGCAGCCATTACCTAGATCAACACTAGGTTGCTTACAGCTAAGTCAGACAGAGAGGTTCTCTAAACACAATGTTTCCCATATACCCTGTGGGACTCAAACTGAGTGCTTGATCTGTCCTTTGAAAACCGTTAAATGAACCCTGTGTTCCATGGAGCTGTATGGATATGATTGCTTGTCACTATGTTTTTTTTTAATGTTTAATGTAGCCATAGGCTGTCAGTCACAGTGAGGCAGTATTGTATTGACAGTCTTTGTGAAAGAGATTTGATCCAGAATCATATGTCTTTTTGAATAACTAAAAAAAAATCTATATACAGCCTGCATAGGAAGTTTAGGAATAGGTGTGTGTGTGTGTGTGTGTGCGCATCTGTGTTCGGTGTTTTATGTTCAAAAAATTGCAAGCACTTAAGAGAGACAGATGAATGTATGTAGGTATAGTAGGGCATTTCAAGTAGCTACCACTTGCACAGGTGCACACACCTGTACTAAAAGTACACGACCAAATGCACATGCGTATGGTATTTTGATTTTTTTTTTAAATTGACTCTTTTCACTCCCATCATACGGATACAATGAAAGATTTAGCTCAGAAACACTGAAACAACACTTTTTTTTCCTACATAGTAACTATTAAAGCTTCTGTGAGCAGTTTGGCATAAAGCAAAGAAAGAAGATACAAGTACTAATTTCATCGGGTTGAAATCAAGCACATTTCAGCGAGGAAAAGGCAGCCTCAATGAAACACTTTAAAGTCTACAAGACTAGAGCAGGAGAGTGCAGAAAGGAAAAAAAAGTAATGAGACAGAGGACCTGTAGCAGACAGGTGTGGGCAGAACAAGGTCAAACACATCTCTGTACAAATGGCTGGTGTTTGTGTACTTCTGCACACACAGACAAACATGCTTATATAAAGTCAGCTATAAGACTCAGACTGTGCTCTCTTACAGGAATCTAAATCAAAGCTAAACATCAGATGGAGGTAGACAGAAGTTGTGTCTCATTTCTTGCTGATGACTGTCCATGTTGTCAGCTGAAATGACAAGTGTTGCTGGCTAATTTTATCATCATCGTCGCTAGCTAGCTAATTAAGCTAATGTTAGCACCATGAGTCTTCAAAGTACATCACAGAGGTGACTGTTAGTTATTTTGGACTTCAGTCTGCTGTTATTCACTGTCATAAGAGAACGTGTAAGTCGAGCCAGATAATCTGAGCATCATTTTGGTTGGGTGCTTTATCTTGATATTGATATATCTTGGTAATATTGGAAAACTTGGAAAGTACCATCCAGTTCCATGTTAATAAGCTCCAACTGCATGTCCTCTTGTACTCTGTCACACATTTCCTCATTTTCACAGAAATGTTGGCATTTGGGACACTGGAGATGAGTCAGGAAGTGCCCGTCACTGCCGTCACTGATGTACCTCTCAAGAAGTTGAACCTGTGCAATAAATGATTTCATGTGTTTGTGACACAAGCCCGTCTTTTCCTTGCAAGCGTTTTTATCACTGTGTTCATGTGGCCACTGAGATCAATTAAAAAAGGATGGTCTGCCAACTACTTGGGTTGCTCAGTTCAATGAGGCAGTGACTTAGAACTGTCAATTCCAGATCACAGGGAATAAAACCTCTCCAAAACTGTCCTGTGTCTGAGCCAGCGCATGTATGAATGGTAATTATTAGCCTGTATTGCCAATCAATTTCTGACTGGAAAGCCAGAAACTTCTTGCGATTAAGTGCTCATGATCAAATGAGATCAGCAGTCACTGAAGGCTAAATAAATCTATGAAGGCTTATCTTAGCAGCTTTCACCATGGTACTCATCACATCACCCAGCTGGGCAGCTCTGTTGCAGAGCCCTTCCTGTGACTGATATTCTCATATTGTGTTGGTGACACCTTCGTTCACAATAGGAACTGCATGCCTGCTGTGCCTAGTTACAGTTGGGAAGCTATGAATGGGCAATAGCTGTTTAGGGGAGGGATTTAGTGATCAGTTGCAGCCAAAGACCAATGAATGAAAAACAGCCTGTGTAATATTTACATCTGATTTATTCAGGTTGCAGCCAGTTATACAATCAGTAACTAAGGCTACACATTGTGTGAAGGAAGAAGAGCTATAATGGGGCGGTTAAGTGATGGGACCACCATCTTTACCACTTTTTCTGCGTCATGTTTAAATTTAGCCATGAACATTGTATTGCACGTCTTGAATCTTTGTGTCAGTCATGACATTAAATTCAGTTAAATGAAGGCCTTCAGACTCCTTCTGCTGGTAACATCCCTCCTGCCTTGGTGGGCTGGACTGTGTCATGAAACCTCTGCAGGGTCTCATTCAGGGCATATGTGGTGAAGTTTTTGTGCAATGAAGTCTTGCAGTGTATTAACAGCCCATTTTGTTTTTGTCCTTTGTGTGTGTGTTGATCCCGTCTTTTTATCTTCTGTTTGGGTTAATTCTCCTGGGGTTAACTAAACTGAGCCTACCTTATCTGTCGCCGCTCTCACTGCGCAGCGGCTCTGAAAGTAAACACATACGTTGCCTAGCAACCGCCTCCCACTGTGCGCAGGCCGGAAGGCAGGATAACGTATTTCTTTACAGTTATTCAGAGAAATCATGTCCAATGTGGAGAAGTGACGGGACATCCCAGTCCTGAGAGAGACGTAGCTGGAGACAGAGTTTGGGTTCTGTTATTTTGTACTGATGGATAAAAGTCCCGCAGCAGCTGATTTCTGCGTTCAGCGTCAGACATTAAAAATGTGTCTCCAGTTTTGTCTCCACTCAGCAGTCTTTTAGCATGTTGATCGCTCATGCTGTGTTTCATTGTTTTTTAGTGTCTGTCTGCTTCAGTCTGGTCACTCTCTGTGTCCTCAAGTCTCTTGTGCCTTAATATCTCTTCTCCTGTCTGTCCAGCGTTGATCTTTACTTTTCTTTTTTTTTTGGCTGGGGACATGTCATTCACACATCAAGTGTTTTGTCCTCTCCAAACAAATTGAAATTAATGTCTGCAAAATGCTCCATATTTTGTCACTCAAATCAGCTGATGATTTGTTATTGAGCTTGGTACATTAACAGATTGGCCCTTTAGTCTGTGATTGTTAGGAATTCTTCAGCAGGCGGTCTGTAAAAAAATAAACACTGCTGAAGTTTGGCGATTCACCAATCAGCATTGAGTATTTAAGAGTGCTGTGTGCTAATTAAGAACAGTGAACAGACACTTTCAGTGGAACTTCTTAGTAGGTGTCCATTATCAGGAATTAATGGACACCCTGCAGCTAATCAGAATTGAGTATTCACCCAGACCATGATATAGATAAATACAATAGCTCTGTCTTTTCTTTTGCTGGTGTGAATCATACAGAAAGGTGTTTAGAATATTTTGACCTGCTTTTAAATATATGGATGAATATAAACTTGCCATATACATGTTATCTCTGACACAGTGTTGTAATAAAAAATCACAAAGGTAAGTTACCAGAGGGCTGTTGTATTTGATTGCTTTACAGTATGCAGGGGGCGTATCTTTCTGGTCATTCAATAGATAAGCGACAGATGAAAATAGCATGCAAATAAAACTAATGTGGAATTGATTGGAGGAGCAGTGTTCCTGCAGCTAATTGGTTGTCTTTGCTGTCTGAGGCTTGATTTAGGAGTAAGCTCCTGTCTGTCATGTCAGTGTTAGTAAAATGGATGAGGATTTCACTCTGCTGCCTGTTGCACTGAATTTGTGGGATTCCAGCTGAAGAAAGGAGGCCATGTGTAATGCTGCTGCTATGTTTAGAGCCAGGCCAGACAGCTCTGGACAGAGACGGCAAAGGAGGACAGGGGTTGGCCTACTGGCTGGCTACTTATCTCACAGGGTGGCTTCCTGATTGGTTGGTTTGATGGCTAGCTGGATGACTAGATCACTGGCTTGTTGATTGGTTGTTGTCTTGTTGGCTGGTGATGTGACTTGATGGCCCATTAAATGTTTCGGGTTTTTTTTTAGCTGATTGGCTGTCTGACTGTCTTGGCTGGCTGTCTGACTGGCTGGCTCACTGGCTGCTTAGGCGACTGGTTGGCATGTCGGCTGGCCGATGGCAGTCTGAGCCCTTTGTGACATTGCTGGCGAGCGGTCTGACCTGCAGCGTGTCACAGTCAGAATGAGGTCAGCACCGCTCAGCCACTCGAGTGAGCACGAGACAGTGACATCACAGCTCCAGCAGTCTGAGGGGTTTATCTCTCTCTCTCTCTCTCTCTCTCTCTCTCTCTCTCTCTCTCTCTCACTCACACACACACACACACACACACACACACACACACACACACACACACACACACACACACACACACACACCCACTGTCACCAGAACTGGGTCAGGTGCCAAGTATTCAGAGGCTTCCATATTAAGCAGTGCTAAATAATGCAATTGATTGAATTTTTTTTCAGTCCACAGAATGTCTACTTGTCTTTTGCTGTCATTGTGTTTATGATAAACTGAAGACTGCTGTTCATTTGTTTGTGCTCTCTGTGGTTCATAGTAGTTCATAGAGTTCACGTGGTTGCACACATGATAAGCAGGTCCAGTTGTTTCTATCATTCTCTGAAGCTGAAAATTTCTTCACTACTGATTGAAGAAGCAGTATTAAAAACGCTTTTACAAATATCGAAGCCATCGCTTCTCATCCCTAGCTTGCAGCTATTGTATAAAGGTTCCACATTATTAGAAGGAGAATCTTCAGAGCTGGTGATTATTCTTTGTGGATTGATCAAACAACATTGCATATACTCATTCAATCCACAGTCCATACAAATATTGGTTCATGCAGCTTCAAAGAAACATGCAGACGTTGTTTCTGAGCTCTATGGAATGGTTTCTTTATTCCCTTTTTTTTCCTGTTGAATCAGAATGATGGAAGACAACATACCATAGTGACAGGTTATTCTAAAGACCAATGGGTTATCAGTTAATAACAAAAGTACAGTTATTGGTGTAGGGATTAAGTGGCAACAACCCTGATTCCAAAAAAGTTGGGGCACTGTGTAAAACATAAATTAATACAGAATGCAATCATTTGCAATCGAACCGTGTTTACCGACAACAGATTTCCGAAGTCTTCCTGAGCCCATGTAGTAATCTCCTTTCTACAATCACATGTTCACAAAGTGTTGAACCTCCCTCCATCCTTGCTTCTGAACCACTGAGCCTTTCCAGGATGCTCCTTTCATACCCAATCATGATACTATCACCTGTTACCAATCAACCTGTTTACCTGTGGAATGATCTAAACAGGTGTTTTTGGAGCACTCAGTTGAGTGTCGGTTTAGCAAGTTATCACATTCTGTTTTATTTATGTTTACACAATCGGGGTTGTACAAGGTTGTTCTTCAAGGAACATATTAGTGTTTTCTGAATTTTAAATTATTATTAACTGAGTAAGAGAGAGAAAGAATATGTCAGTGTATTTTCTGTTGCTACTAGATATACATATCAGTATGTATCTGTGTTTGTAATGTTGTCTCAGCCCTGTCTGCACCACCTTTAAACATAGACATCTTTTTAGGAATAACCCAGTGGCCCTCGGGTCAGCGAACAGGCTCCTGTGTTGTTCAGTAAAGCCTATAATACAAACAGACAGCCTAATTACTGTGGATGTTCCATCCTGTTTGGACAGCCAACATGCTTTTTTGTACAGGCGCTGTATGTCATACTGACTACACATAATTTAGTGGCTTTATGTAGTTTCTTTTTGTTCACATTTGTTCAAGTTAAATTTAAAAAATAATGTTCAGGGGAAATATTTCTGGTAATAATTTTTTTGTAATTAAACGGTCAGGCTAGTGATAGTCTGTATTTATGTTTTTGTCAAGCAATCCTATAAGACCAAAACCAACAATATCAGTACTTTCTGACATCTCTACCTTGACTGTGGCTCTGAGCCCCAAGCCATTAGATCATACTGAAGAGATATGAAATATATGGTGTAATTTTGTTAAGAATGCTCAAACAACTGGGCACTGTAGTTGCTGTAGTTTTTAGCATTTGTTACTCAAATAGGAGGAAATAGTACATGTGTTTTGGGGCTATTCTTAGCAGCAAGTTCATCGACTCTAGCTAGTATTTTTGGCAGCAGGATGATATATTGGGGATTGACTTTAATAAACTACAGTTTATGTTCGTTGTAATGAAAGGACATGTCTCTCAGTGCAACAGTGTAGCTCACTAATTTGGTTTAATAGTTTTTGGACAACAGTGGAGCACTATGGCACAGAGCAATAAGATACTGCAAATCAGGCTTTACATTCACATGGATGTTTTTCATGGGCTTTGTCGACAAGGAGAAAATGATAGAATAGCACCAGACTGACCTATTAACTGCAATTCAAAGACATAAAACACCAGTAAAAGTAAAAAGATTGAAAGTGTTTTGACCAACAAGACAAGTAAACCATGCAGGTTAAAGCATCACCCTGCCTGACTGACTGGTCTCTTTCATGGATCCCACAATTGAAAGTAGTCACATTGGCTATGGCTGCAACTGACAATTCTTTTCTTTATAGATTAATCTGCAGATTACTTCCTCAATTAAACAACTGGTATTAAAACATCATAAAACAGTACAAATCCAAAAATAATGAACTCACAATGCATTATTTATTTATTATTTAACAATTAAGCAATTATTTAATATTTTCTTTCGACCAACTGATCAACTAATAATTTCATCTGATGTAATGACACACTGTACGAACTGTCTGTTTGTGAATGGATTGAGAAGCCCACATTGCCAGAGGATCAGTTTGAAGCCCTCCACTACAATGTTGTATTGTTCACATTAATATTTACGGCGTCCCACATGAATTACATCCAGCATTGCTCTGTATTGTTTATATAAGCTATGACTCCTCCAAGATAGATGTAAAGCAGAAGCACAGCAAGGACATGAATCAGGAGAAGTACAAAATATTCAGTTTTGGCTCTGTATGGCTCTCAGCACTCTAATGTCTTTTTTATTTGGGATAAGTTCTCATACTGTATATCTGAAGTGGTGACTTGAAGACTGTGTAAGAGAGGGTTTGTGTTGGCTTCGGCTAGTCTTTCTGTCAGCAGGCTATCTCAAAAACAATTGACAGAGTTTTAGAATATTCAGCACAGATAAATCTTCAGGCGACAGTTGATTTTATATTAGTGTTAATGTTTGCAGTTTCTTTTTTTACTCATAGCTATGACAGTAAGTGGAATATAAACTTGACTCCAACTCCTAGACATTTGCCAGAAATGACTTCATTCAGAGTTCTTTAATATTGCTTTCTCGTTTGTCCTGAGTTTGGCCTTGTTGCCAAAACCAGCATTAGCTTTCACTGCAGTGTTAGCTGTAGAGCCTGTAGATAAGCACTTAAATGGGGAATAGGAACTTTTTTTGTGTGGTGCTGGATCAAATTTATGTCAGTTGTTATCACTTGCCTTCTTGTTTGCTTGATGGCTTTTTGTACTTGCTTTAATTTGCTTTAGTATAAGTTGTAGTGCGATGTGTTTTGTATTTCCTGTTTTTAGCCCTGCTAGCACCATGGTTCTAGGATGGTATTGTTGGTCAGTCCATCAACCACTCAAGTCTGATTCAGACTGGAATATCTCCACAACTATTAGATATATTGCCACTGAACTTTGTACAGCCATTCATGGTCCCCGGTGTGAGACAATAAATTCTGTCAATGTCTTGACAAATACTGGATGCATTGCCATTATATTTGATATAGACATTCATGTATCCCCTCAGGATGAATTGATGAATAACTTAGGTGATCCCTCGACTTTTCATCATTAAGTCAAAATTGCTGTTTGTCTAAATCTAGTAGTATTAACAGTAGTTTCGGTAGTCCTTCAACTGTCTCAGGTTAGATCTACAATTACTTGTGTTCATATGTGAATGTAATGTTGGAGAATATCAAACCGGCATGAAGCTGATTGTGGACAACGGAGACAAAATTATCTGTCATTTGTATATTGTAGGTGAGAGGGTTTTCACTTGTTTTTCCACAGGTTTGCTAAGATTGAGATCAGTGCATCCAAACCCATTATTCCATTTAGAGAGACAGTGGTACGTCCTCCAAAAGTCGACATGGTGAATGAAGACTTGGGCAAACAGCAGAAAGTAGCCATCATTCACCAGGTGAGTCAACCCCACCCTCACTGAACTGTAGTCCAAAACAACATATGACCAGTTTCATGAATGCATGGCATCTTTTCTTTACTGAGGATTTTATGTCTCCTAAGTCTTTGCTGGGAAGTAGCATACAGGAGATTATGTCTTTTACAGCTATGTGTTGAAGTGGCCAGGGTGTAATAATTTGGAGAACTGGGCAATAGAGGCCTGCTTCAAATAAAGGTCTGGTTCCCAGTTTTCCTTTTAACTGCCAGTGAAAAGGAGCAGTGGGGCAAGAAGCAGATTTGTTGGATGTACTGACAAACTCATAAAAACATCCCTCAACATGCCATTGTGTATGTGTTGCAAGGTGAAAGAAGATGCCTCTCAGGGCCGCTTGTCTGACACTCTCCATGTGGACCCTAGTGGTCTCGTGACCCTCACCACTCCCAACAGACTGGCCACTGTAAGCGTCCGGGCGATCCCGCTACCACAGGGTAAGACCTGGGCACATGTCAAGCAGGCTAATGGTCTCAGTACACTTTAAAAACGTGGTTGTATGCTGTGTCATCCATACCTAAAGGTAAAAGTGTGTATAGCCTTTCCAAATAACCACACCACCAGGCCCTTTCATCATAGAGAGGGACAATACACAATAAATTACACCAGTTAAAATAATGATGCACGCTTTCAGACTGTCACAGGCAGTATTTGTTTTGTGCTTCATTGTTTACACGAAGACAGACAGAGAAGTTTAAACCTTTCCTACTTTCGCACCCCCACATACCTGGCCAGTCATTGTGTGAGGTGGACGTCATTGTACATTGTCTCTTGTAACAAAAAAAAAACAATTACAATTTTCAAATGTCGCCCCCGCACCCTCGCCATTTGATGGAGGTTTAAGGCACTCTTAAACAATCCAACAAGCACTTTGTTTGAAGCATACTGAGGCCTTAAGGATTCAGAGAAGTAGAAATCCTCTCTAAGAATTGATTTCTGTTAAGCTCAACTTTATTTTGCCGTCCATTACTCATTTTCTTTTAATGAAACCAATCAATAACCAGTGAAATTCAGTGGTCTTAACTCATTTAAATTTATTTTCTTTGCCTATGAGATAAAAATCCACTCTGGTGGCACACTCTTTCCTATGACTCTACCTCAGCCCTGCTAGGTTTTATTCTAGCAAACCATGGATTGATGTATACCTTGGGACTCAGATGAACATAATTTAACTATGTGTGTGTTAGAAAACCAGCTTGTTGTATCAGGAAAGCCAGGTTAAGGACTGAAATAAAATAATAAAATTGTTCATAACATACTAGATGTGATTTGTAAATACAGCAGTTCTGAAGTGTCTCATACGTTAGTGTCACTGTTCCATGAAACCATGTTAATGTTTTTTCTCCTTTCAGAGGTGACCCTTCTGATGGAGAGTAGCATGGAGCTGATTCGGACTGTAGAGCAACTAAACATGTCTCTGAGGGAGGGGAAGAGCCTGGATGTCAGCCTCAGGACCCTGGAGGCCATTGCTGGATTCAAGGCCCAGCTGGAGAGCCTGCTGCAGGGGAGGAAGTGGAGGAATGCTGTGGAGCGTATCTGGTCCTTTGGGCCTCGCAGGTCTGGTTCACACGGATTCTGACTGCTCCAGGATAGTTTTATAGTAGTGACTGGAGTGACAACAACATGGTTCTCATGGAACTAAACATGCTATTAAGAAGAACAGAGTAGAGTGACACTTTCCTAGAGGAGGTTTAGCCCTTATTTACCTCTACTGCAGAACTGGTAACCAGACCTTTATTTGAAGCGGGCCTTTATTCCTAATTTGCTCTATTTTTGTCTTTTGTCTAAATCTAGGCCCATGACTGACAGCCATTTTAGATTGTTTGTCCAGATTATCCAGTCCAGTAAAATATTAAGTCCAAAACACTATAATAAACTAAAGATGTTGCATCATTTCAAACTAGATGGCAGATGTTTTCCTTATAACTCCAGTAAGCGTGTATGTTTAGGTGATATGTCTTTTTCAAAATGGCCGCTGCCATCTGATCTTTTGATTGACACCTCACGACCAATTAGGATCTTCCATTTCATGTCCACAGCCTACAATCGCTAAGGTGACTCCACATTGATAAGGTGTGCCTGCCCCTTTCCTTTCATGTAAAGATTGAGCAAATTGCAACCAGCTGTGTAGATGACTGGTGCTTTGCATAGCCAAAGAAATATATGCTCCTTCATTGACTAACTTTACAGCCAGGATTTCAGTGAAAAAAAGGGTTATTACAAAGGGCTTGAAATGAAACAAAGCAAATGGCCTAAATATAAAGACAGCCAAAATGTAAGTATAGATGGCGTAAATATAGATGATATTTATCTAATAAATATAGTAAATACAATTTTATAGTAAAGGTCTAGACATACCCTTAGAGAAACCTATGTAAAATATTCATTTTTTCTGGCACTGTTTTCCATTTTATTGAACTCAGGCTATGGTTAAAAAAAAAAAAAAAGCCAATCCTTGGCTCATTGCTTCAATTAGCTTAAGACCTATATCCAATCTTCCTATTTGGAAACAACTTGTACAGATCCCGGACAACAATTAAATCTTAAATTCCAGTCTGGTTTTCGCCTGGAGCACAGTACTGAAACTGGTCTGTTTCAGGGCTCTAAATGAATAATCTAAATTCAAATATATAATTGAATTTTTTTTTTTAAAAAGTGATCTGGGCTGCTGCACTGAATGCACTGCACGGAGAGTCACACAACCAGAATTTCAGTTATCTGGTAATGACTTTTTTTTTGCACTGTGAAAATGTGTTAACATCTGACATACTTAAATCTCAACAATCATACCAGCTAAAAATAACTCCCAAGATAGATGTGAAAGTACTCTGGCTCAACATGCTGTTTTTGCTGCTTCTCTGATGTCCGTCCTCTCTCTCTCACTGTTTTCCCAATTTCGGTGAATTAAGGCTTTATTTTGACCAAACAAAAGTTGGTGGTGATTGTTGGATTTTGAACCGTTTTATGATGATAAAGTAGCTGTTTCTGTGTCTGGAGTCTGGTGGCTTTGGCAAGAGCTGCATTCTGGTTAAACAAAAACTGATCTTACTCTCCAAGCTCTATCTCTGTAGGGGTCTTTTCCATAATGTTGTCAGACATTTAGAATAACAGTCTGAGCCTGTCAGGGGCAAAAACAAAGACTTTTAATGGACATGCATTGAAACTCGCGCAGGGATTACAGTGCAGCCTGTTTCGTGGCAGCCAGCTGCAGCTCTCTCGCTCAATACAGGAAAAATTTGTTGTCCCCACCAGTCACTGCATACAAAAACATGGGAAAATAGGGTCCATAATCCCAGATGATATTTCACAGAATGCATACTGTATGTCCGACACAGAAATCATCCGAGACACATGGACCAGCACCAACTGGAAACTCTGCACACATCGTCACTTTCATTGATTAAAAATGTGATGTAGGTCAAGCTGATAGGAGCGAATAATTCAACAACACGATATAGGACATTATTTTATTTTGTAATCTTTTGCTATGTGGATCTTAATAAAATAAATAAATATAAATAAATATACCTTTAGAAGTATTTTAAGGAGTTTTTGTCTCCTCCCACCTTGGTTATTGTAATTCACTGTTTACCACCCTTACTCGCTGTTTTGTGTCTCGGCTGCAGTTGGTCCAAAGTATGCCCACTAGACTTCTAGCTAATGCGTGATGTAGGTCACATAATACGCCAGTACTGTCCAGTCTCCATTGGTTAGCCATAAAATGCAGAAGTTATTTTAAACTGCTTTTAATCAATGACAAAGCACTTCTCGCTCTGACCCCATTTTATATTTCTGATAAATAAATGTTCCCTACTTACTTTGCTTACACAGCATTGTAGCCTCTTTCATCTCAGTGTTTTAGTTTTATGGCCCACAAGTTTACTGTTTTGGTTCAGTCTGACAGCTCTCATCAACCTAATTTCCAGCAGCAGTTTTCAGTAAAAAAAAGAAGCTCTGTGCTCTAATATGTAATGTGTTTACCGCCTGGTGTCTCCAGGTCAGCAAAAAAAAAAATCTGTTAATTAATACAGCTCTTAATCAAATTTCAAAATATATTTCTTCCCACTTTAAATCAGAGAAACAATAGCACTGGTGTTCACTCAAAATTCCATGTCATCTTGAAAAACTGAAAAAATTTGTGTGAACATGAATATAGTCCCTTATAAACTGTTACTCACCATGTTACTGTCCTTTTTTTCAGGTATGGTCCCAACATTCTGCTAAACAATGTGGAGGGCTACCAGCGGCCCTCAGTGTGGCAGTGTCTGGCCAGAGGAGACAAAGCTGGCGAGGCTAGAGCTCAGGCCGCTGTTATACGAGACTTTGATAACAGCATCGTTAGCGGCTTCCAGCTAGCAACTCTGTCAGGGCCCATGTGTGAGGAGCCCCTGATGGGAGTGTGCTTTTCCATGGAGAGGTGGGACATCCAGTCATCAGCCTTGCCACAACATCAAGGCTCTTTGGAGGGGGACTCCATATCCCATGAGGCTTTATCAGACAGCACAGTGGAAAGAAGCACTGAGCCTAGCCAGGCCACGCACAGGCCAGAGGCCGCTTCAGCAGACTGCTACGGGCCAGTCTCTGGCCAGCTGATAGCTGCCATGAAGGAGGCCTGCCGCCACGCCTTCCAGGCTCAGCCCCAGAGACTCATGGCTGCCATGTATACCTGCGAGATCATGGCCACCGCTGAGGTGCTGGGTAAGAGAGCATTGTCAACAAACACACAAAGAAAATGTTATAGGTGTGACAATTATCAATCTCTCTTTTTTTCAATGTAAAACAATTTTTTTTAATAGTAACTATGAAAACAAATCACTTGCCTCTTCCTGTCTATCCATGTGCGGTAGATTTTGTCCAGGCTTTGAGATATGTGTCTTCGAACTTGATATAGTGGAACTTTTTTTTGTTTTTGGTGCTCACAGCACCGTTAAAAAAATTCAACAGCAACATGTCTTTCCAGTTTAACAGTTACTCCAAATCATCCACAGAATGCACATCGTTTATAAAATTAAATATTTCTGAGGTAGGAAGTAGTTGATATGAGGACAGTACAGAGTGAGGTCTGTAGATGGGCACTGTTATTCTCTGTCCATCACTGTTGAAACTGACAACTATTTTCTGTGTTACAGGTTTCTGAAATGTTCTGTTTAAATATGCACATAATTCATTATCTAATTACGGTTTCATTATCCTATATAACGCTATGACTGATATATGAACAAACCCCTCTGTCAAAACCTTCAGACTGTAGATAGGAATAAGACTGGAAAGCTTGGTGTGTGTAAGTGCTAGTGAAGTGGAGATTTCTGGCGCTAAGTAAGAGGAAAACGCCCATTTTGCCTTTAAAGATAGGTATTATAAAGTTCCATACATTTTTAGACTCTACATGTGAATCGGGTAAACATAGATATCGCCATGAAACCTCGCCAAGTTTTCTGAAATTGCATGTTTAAATCATGCTTTATTTTAGTGAACAAGTGCTTATTTGCATAAATGTCCAGAACAGAAATCTGAACTTGAATAAACACCTATATGTATATTTTACTGTTTTCTTTGTACTAATCTGAAAGAATTATTATTAATTATTAATTATTATTAATTAGAGTTATGGAGACAAAATAGCACAAAATCACACCATTTTTCACCTGTTTTCACCTGTAGTGTCCCTTAATGCCACATGTGTCATTTTTCAGTGCTGTGACACAAACACAACAGAAATATAATCCCACTCACCTGTATTGTACAATGTGGAGACAGAAATCTCAGAGCCAAATGTCTCAAAACCTGGACAAACAAAACCAAAAGTATCTGCATGGCCAAACACCATACATATGTCATTCATGCCTGACTGAGATCTGATCACAAGGTGAACCAGACCACCTCCAGATGTGGTCTGGCTCACTTTGTGATCAGCATGAGAACAACAGCTGAGACTGCAGAGCTTAGTATGGACTAATGCACCACAACGCTCCCTAAATTGTTGTCCTCTGAAAGTCATTAAGATGAAATGTCATGTGATGTGTTGGTAAACAGTATCTCCAGGCTGACTAACTGAGGGTTAACTGGAAAAAAAATCCTGATTTTTAGTTCCATCGGGCTGTTTGTGATGCACCAAAACCTCTGCTCATTCTAACCTGTGTCCTATTAGATGAGTTACAAGTTGTTTTTTTCAAACTTGTGTACGCATAATTGGCCCGTAAAGTCGATTCTGATTTTAGTTTGCCACCGCTAATGTTAGCTTGTAATCAGTATCAATGCATTTCTACTTACACACATCAATTTCCTTTGCCTGATGCGGATTGTACCTGTTGTAATGTGATGCAGATATGCCATTAGGTATTTCCAATTCAATCAGTATCCAGGTCCAGGTAGAATTCATCAATGTGTCCTCCAGATCACATTTGGCTAGTTTCATGAATAGAATAGTGTGGTAGTGTATTGTCTGGCCACATAAAGTGTTTTCAGTGTTGTTGTGTTACTCACTTGCCCTTGCTATTTGTTCACACATGCAGAGCCCTGCTTCTGTTATTACATCACTATTGTGTTCGAACTCTTTTGTAATGTGTGGAAGTGTGAACCTTGTCTCTCTCATCAGTCTCATTATATGTTATTCTGTGTCTGTGTATCTGGTGTCTATGTTAAGTGAGTGCCCATGTGTTCACTCTGTGTCTCTCCTCATTCTCAAACTTCATGTAAAGTATTAAGAAAGGGCGACTTGCATAGCCATGAGGTTTTATGCATTGTAAATTTTGTGAGCTGCTCACTTCCAAGAGACCATACGCAGACACCCAGTGTATATGTATACAGTATGTATGGAACTGCGTCCATCATCCATACTGCTTTCCATGTCTGTGTTCTTTTCAGGTTATACAGGGGTTTGATACTCACATGCCTTAGGTATTGAAAGAGTTATTAGTGTTAGTATCTAGTCCTCCTGCTAACACTGGGCCTAAAGAGGTCCCTTCCAAATGCAATGGAAGAGGTCGGGGGCAAAATCTGTCTTAAAGTTCCGGAAATTATCGCAAAGCTATGGCTACACCACCATGCAAAAGGGTAGTTCAAACTAGAGCTACAGCAATAAATAAGCCAAGTAAATATAGAGTATTGGCCAATATATCTGTAGTGTTGTATGTGTTTGTCGATAAGTAACAAAAAAAAGGCTGTACAGAGATGCCGAACTAGGTCTGAGGTAATTGTCATATTTGTCCACCAGAGGGCACTGACAGGTCCTCAGCTGTAAAATGTTTACGTGGTAAAAAGTTAGCCAGTGTATCGTCAGTGCCGGTCGGACTGTGATTTGAACCTTAGTCTCCAGTTTGACCTTGAAAAAGCTTTCTTGAAAACAGTCTTCCAGGGAATCTGCTCATATACTGGGTGTGTCCTGACCCTCTGTCTCCTCCTGTCCCAGGCCGAGTTTATGGTGTCCTGGGGAAACGAGAGGGTCGCGTCCTTCATGAAGAGATGAAGGAAGGGACAGACATGTTCATTATCAAGGCTGTTCTTCCTGTGGCTGAGAGCTTCGGATTTGCCGACGAGATTCGCAAGAGGACCAGCGGATTGGCCAGTCCACAGCTGGTCTTCAGCCACTGGGAGGTGATTATTTTATGGATATATAGATATATATCAAGCAACAGGGCTGTTGGTTCCAGCTTGTTATACAAGCCGATTTAAATCTGCACAGCTTCCAGTTTCTTTAATTAATGACTGACTGACTGTTGCTCTGAGGTATTTGTCTCTTTCTGCCCTTTCAGTTGTCAGTCTGGTTGAACCATCGTACAGCATTTTGTTGTCTATGTATAGGACATAACTTCTTTTTGCAAACCCTTCATACAAAATAACATCTGTTTGTAAAGAGAACTTTCTGCAGCCTTGAAGCATGAAAGAGCATTCAAAAATATAAGGTAGTCCTCTCAGCCATCTGACTGTACTGAACAAGCTTTAGTGGTAGGCCATGCCAAACTTTTGACTGCTAATGTACCTGCTGAGTTCCTTAAAACCACTGGCATGAATACTGACCATGCAACCGATGCAGCTGCACTGGAGCTCAGAAGCTGTCAGGGGCCATGTATGCAATATAAGAGCTTAACTCCCCTAACCTTTTTCCATTGGTTCTCTGTGGTAGTGTGTATCTTATCTTATTTCTATCTTATCACTGTGGATGTAATATATTTTTGGCCACAGACAGTTTTTGAAGGCACCGTTTCCCCCTGTGGATAAAAGCGAGGAGACCCACATTTTCACGTTTGCTTGACAGACAGCACAGCAGCAGCACACGGAGTACACTGCAAGGTTTTTCCAGTCTACAGCATTTTATCACGCCGCTGTCGTCTGACTTTTCAAACCTAAGTCTCAGACCTCACGCTTATTTTTCAAGTAGCAAATTATTGCTTATCAGTCGTATTTAAACGAAGTGACTTTGTGTTGTAAGTTGTGTTGTGATGATGACATAGCAGTTATCTGCAGCTGTCTGGAGTGGTTGTGTGTGTCTCTGCCTATTTGTGCACACAAGCATGTACTTGAGTTTGGGGGAGGGATCGGGGGCACCGTGGCCAGACACAGTTATGTTGTGCTGCAACTTAAAACCATAAAAGTATGGTCGGGAGAATTTGTGACGCTCTAAAGGCAAAGGATGGTCTCACCAAATGCCTGATTCAATACTCAATTTAGTTTTCTTCTGTTTACCATATAAATGAACGCCATGCATGGCATTATTTTTGAAAGTGTCCTCACTGTACAGCGTTTTTTCCCTGTACTGTGTATATCTCCAGTATATATGGATTAATTTTAAATATATGCATTTTAAATTAAGTCTGTAAGGCAACAAATTGTAGAAAAGGCAATACTTTCTGAAGCCATTGTACATATACACACTCATGTGCACACACATACTGGAGTGGGACTGAGCTTGTTATATGGGGCTGTGGGTCAGTGAGGCTGTCTGGTTAATGAGATTCCCACAAGGGAGTTGGGATCAAAGCTGCAATAGACAACATGTGCATTAGACCGTTATACCTGCTGCTCAGCCGGCTTGAGCCGCGGCACGCGCAGACACGCATGCACATCTCAGCGTCCAGCCGGCGTCCTGCGGGCCATATGGGCAGTGTCAGTTTGGGTAATGGATCATGTTATCTGTAAAGAGAGATGATTCTCCACATGGAAGAATATTCTCAGTGTGAGTTGTTTTAAATTTTTGTGTTTTATTTTTACCACCTCAATTTCAAAAAAGTTGGGACAAGCTGTATAAAACGTAAATTAAAAAAATCATTTGTACTCGTGCAATATTAGAATATTTTAAACTGGGCAAGATCACATTTCCTATGTGCAATAATGTGAATTCATCCAGATTATTGTTTTCTTATTTATCATATCTTGCTTTTTTATTGATGCTTCTTACTGTTGCACTTTCCCCTTTACAGCTGTAACACTGCAAATTTCCCCACTGTAGGATTAATATAGGATTATCTTATTTTTATGCAGCAACACTGGTCACCAGGACTGAAAGCCTGAAAATTAAATAAATATTGCAATTTATTTTCTAAGCTCTTGCAACTGGTTTTATTGGTAAAAATAACATCCCTCTCACCAAACTAACTGCTGACACATCCACAGATGAGTACGATGTGGTCATAGTTGAGTGAATCAAGTCATGTTGTGGTTAAAGTTGTGGTAAACTGTAGTCTCACCTCTTCTGTGTGAGTAGCTCATTACACAGTATGTGTCTTAGTGAAGAAGTGACTTGTTCAGTCACTATGAGTGTATCTTTCCCAGTGAAGCCGAAAAAACCCTTAATTTTGCCCACTATGACTGCATATGCAACAATGTTCCTACACATTAAAAAAAGCAAATGCTTACAAAATGTTGTTACTCACAAAATGCAAAGGGGAAATTACTGGAGGAAATGTGATCCAGACCGAGCAGAAGTAAAGTTCAAACTATTCTTTAAAGAAGACACAGAGTAACACTCTGCAGTCATGGAGTCCTTCAATGCAGCCTTTGTAAGTGTGAGAAAGAGGTCTTGTTTGAAACCTCAAAATGTCGGGCGGAGAATATTTTAAGCCCTGCCATCCTCCATGTGTCTGCTTTCTGCACGTCTCATGATCCCTGTTACCTCACACTTTATGTGACACATTCATCTATTCACTGTCACGCTCACTTAGTGTGTGTTGGCATTTTGGGTGTGTGTGTGTGCACTCTTTCTGCGATGTACGGCAGCAAGTGGTGTCTTTTTCCAGGTTGTTTTAATATATAGGCAAACAAGTGGAGGGCGCGTACATCGTAAAAACTGCTACAGGTGCTGGATCGACAAACAAACTAGAGGCAAGATTCAGACAAAAATCCATCCATGGTACTAAGAGCTCCGGGCAGTTTTAAATGAGCGACGCTTCAAACTAACAGAGATCTTCGTCAGGCATTGTCAATCACGTACAATCACAAAATGCTGTATATAGACTAATCATCCAAGCACTCTGTACACAGTCCACACAGACAGTTCGAGCCGTTCTTGAGCCATCTTCCACCTTAAATCCTCCCACAACATCACCTGTACTGGCCTCTCTTGGCTCAAGTCATATCTCAGTTCATCGGCATGAACAGCTGCACCTCCTCCACTGTCCGAAGGCATCCCCCAGGGCACAAGGCTCGGTCCTCTCCTGTTCATCCTCTACATTCTTCCCCTTTGTAACATCATCCACAGTCACAGTCCCCACTTCCACTGCTGCAGTGAAGATGTCCAACTATACAAACTATCTCACTGAAATTCAATCATAGATGCAAGCCAACTTCCTCAAACTACACTGTGACAGATCTTAAATCTGTCAACAAAACCACTCTGTCTCCCTTCCCGCACATCCTGACCACCAGCACCAGTTTGAACACCATACGGATGTCATTTGCAAAACAACCTTTTTTCACTCGAACAATATAGCATGTGTCCACCATTCCCACTCTTCTTCTGTTGCTTAAGCTCTGATGCACACTCTCATTATATATACACTTGACAAATGCAGTTGCCATCTTTCATAAACTCCAATAAACATGTGGAACGCTGCTGCTCGCCTGCTCACTCAGACATCCTAAAGAACCTCCTTTGGCTCCCTGTCCCACAGAGGATGAAATTCAAAGGCCTTCTCTTCACTCAAAAAGCCCTCCATAGCCAGAGCCTGTCCTACCCCCCACTGTCTCCACCGCAATGCTTCTTTCCACTCTCTGAGTTCATCTTTCCTGTAGGCTAACCAGCTGCAGACACACTTCCATTTGTGTTTGAGAATTTTCAGAAGTTCATCTTTCTTCTTTCGGTAGTTTCCAGGTTGTAGTGACTATGCCATAAAACAGCAAAAACAGCCTTGGGTTCAAGGAGAAAGTTAAGCCTAATATACGGATGACGTGTCCATTGTGTAACATAATATGTTTAAAGACAGCAGGTTTTAATGAGCTAAATGTGCAAATTAAGTATGTGGAAAAAATTGAAAAAGTATCTTTTCCCCGTCCATCTATAATAAACTTGTGTTTTTCTCACCTGAAGATGGAGCTTTTTGAGAACATTCTCCAGAGTATATAAATCTGACAATGCTGGCTGCACATTTTAGTGTGAATGAGGAAACTAGAGCTTTTGGAAACAATGACATAATCCCAGTTGGGGGCTGTGGAGCAGTGAAAGGGGAATTTTCTGTTTTTCTCATATTGACTGGTACTGTAACAGTAGCTATCATAGATCCTGTAGAGCACCTGTAAGCCTTTTGCCTGTATACCATGACCGTCTGTCATCATTGTAACCATCTCGCAGCACCTTGCAACACCCCAACACTCCCACCCCCAGCCTCCCTCCCATTCCATTGCACATTGTCTTGCAGCCATTGTCTTTGCCTCATTAGAAGTTGTCTGTCTGATTTCATTTATGTGCAGACGCTTCCTCACAAAGAGTTTGTCCTGAACCCCCCACGGTCCCCCAGCCCTCTCAGCTTCAGGACTCTCCTGCTGCTTAGTGCTGATGTCAACATTCCTACTGACAGCGATTTGATATGGCCAGGATATTGGATTAACATATGAATGAGCACAGAGGCAGAGAGAGCAGATTCTGAGCGCTGTATTGTTGTGTAACTGGAGGGTTAGTGGCTCCTGTTGGGACATTTACATTAGATTTCCATCAGAATGGAGCTTTTGTTCAGCTGCAGACTGGAGAATTGTGTAAATAAGTCTTGTATTGATCAGTCAAAGCTTCTGTCTGACGATACAACTACTGTGTGTGTGTGTGTGTGTGTGTGTGTGTGTGTGTGCGTGCACGCGCACACAATGCCTGTGTGTACTGTGTATTGTAGGATTTTGTAGTAGTCACTGACAATCTGAACAGATCTCTGTGTTCCAGCGTCTCTTAGTGACACTGTGGCTGTTGCATACATCACCTTCTGAACTTCTTGATGGTCACCAACATTAATTCAGTCAGTCAAACATTTGACTGTTGCAGGATGCCCCATCCCTCCTCACCCCCCACTGGATCACATTGTGCTCCAGCATATGCTGCTCTCATGTGTTGTGTGTATGCGTGCGTGCGGTTGGTGTGTGTTGCCTCCTGTAATCCGCTCATTGTTGTAGCTCGCTCTGCCATCTGTCCCAGTGTACCCACAGCCAGGTGCAGGGCCATGCTGCCTGTGCTGCCACTGTAATTGTTCTTAATGTGTGTGAATGTGTGTTACTGTATAGGGCTGCCACTTTTTTTAAAAAGCAAGTTTGAACAAATATGAAATGACATTCAATTAGTTTGACTGAATTTGAATGTGCACCCCCCAAACAAACAATGTTGTGACAGCATCATTTTTGTAATTAGCTTTACATTCCACCCGTCGAACATCACTTTTTTTTAAAGTCATTTTATTGATCCCAAACAGGGAAATTCTTCTCTGCATTTCACCCATCACTGTTTTTGAAACACACACATGCAACATGCAGTGAAACACACAGGAGCAGGAGCAGTGGGCTGCCGCATCAGCATATAGGGGGGGTTAAGTGCCTTGCTCAAGGGCACATCAGCTGGCTAATGGAGGGATACTCCACCACACCACCACACCCAAATTTTTCTGCTAGTCCGGTGGGGAATTGATAATAATACCACCTTTAATTTGTCCCTTCAGATTCTACATAAATCATGGCTTCAGCTCCGTCATGAAATCCTGAAACTCCTCTCCCTAAACAACAGCAATGGGCCACATATCCTTGCATATAAATCTTATGAGTGGTGGCATTTTATGGAGCTTCTGGCAAGGGGCCTGCTGAAGCTGAGTGTGCTGAACAGCAGCCAGTCAGACGAGGTTGTGCACTTGATGTTGCTGCGCTCGTCTGAGCTGCGTCTGCTCCCTCACTTGGGTGGTAAACCAGCAGGCGAGTCTGCAGATTTGTCATTGTAGACTAAGACAGCTGCTTTGTGCAAAGTCAACAAACAGCCTCATCTTTGTCAGTTACCTTGAACCCAGAATACTTCTGTACTGCTGTTCAGATGCTTTGGTGTCATGCTGCTCAGGACAGCTTCGCTCACTAGTGACAGTACTGAGAGCGTTTGTCAGGACTTGAACTCTTCACTTTGACCTTTACTAGAGACACAGCTGTATGTATGTATGTATGTATGTATGTATGTGTGTGTGTGTGTGTGTGTGTGTGTGTGTGTGTGAGAGAGAGAGAGAGAGAGAGAGAGAGAGAGAGAGAGAGAGAGAGAGAGAGAGAGAGAGAGAGAGAGAGAGAGAGAGAGAGAGAGAGAGAGAGAGAGAGAGAGAGAGAGAGAGAGAGAGAGAGAGAGAGAGATATCCCTGCAGTCATTTCTTCAGTTGATCCAGTTTAGTGACAGATGGAGCCATGGTCTTAAGCGTTAGCATAGTGCCGAGGAAACTAATTAATGAATCGATTAGTCGATCAACAGAAAATTAGTCAACAGCAGGGTCTATCGATTCATTATTGAAGTCGCAGCCAACGCAGCATGACTGTTCATGATGCACACGGGAAGTTAGGGACTATCTCAAAAGTGCATGCAAAAGGGAGCTTGTCATGTTTTTTGAAAAGGTTTTTGGCAATTTAAACAAATGTTTTGGTTTTGACCTCCTCCCACTGCATGCACAAGAAAAAAAATCTGTAGTTTGGGCCTTGAGTTTTTTGGCCCTTTTTTTTGTAAACAACTTAATTTTTCATCAAAGACTCTTCAGACCGACTCCCACTGTATACACAGCCTCTATTCTATTCTATTCTATTCTATTCTATTTTTTACTACTGATTTCCACCCGGACCTTTAACAATCCCACAGTTTTTATTTAGACTTAGTTTAGAGTGATTCCTTTTTTGAATGCGGAGGCCAAATACAAATCATGTTTAATTATTTGATTAATTCAGACGCATAAATATTATATTACTTTGTTGGCAGCTAAAGTTATATGTGTAGTATAGTTATGTGTGTACAGGTAATGCAGAAAATGAACAAACCGAGACAAAGTCTTACAACATCTGTCTTACCAACATACGTCTGGTATAATCCAAGCACAGTTATTTTTGTAAAAACAAAACAAAACAGCCACAGATGCTTTGTGCTCCACACCTAGAATGTAGAATGAAGATCTGGGTCACAAGTGACACAAAACGGCAGTCGCACAGATGTTGAATGTTGTCTTTTTCTGTCATTTACCCTCACAGGTCATCAGCAGTGATCCATATTGGGTTCCCACCACTGAGGAAGAATACTTGCACTTCGGCGAGAAAGCTGACTCCGCCAACCAGGCCCTCAAATACATGAACGCTGTCCGCCGCCGCAAAGGCCTCTACGTGGAGGAGAAGATAGTGGAGCACGCAGAGAAGCAGAGAACACTCAGCAAGAACAAGTAGAGAAGAAAACACACAGAGATACCTCGAGCAGCAGCTCCTCCAGTCAGGTGGTGAGATGCTGCTGACATCCATCCATCCTGGACTGCAGGCGCATACATGACTGAGCTCTTCCATCAGTGACGTTCATCATTATCTGCAGGGAGACCGATGTCGTGTCCAAATGCTGCCACGATACCAAACTATGAAGTGCGGTCACAGTTCAACAGTCAAACTTCAGAATACACATATTTGGCATTTTGATTAGTTGCAGTGAATGATACAGTACAGTACATATTGAGAACAAAGTATCACAAAGTCTGTAACCTTTTTAGAAATCATATTGTTTTTTAAGGCAAACATATGGTAATGATAGCATGTGCATTAGATACTGACCAATCAGATGACGCCATTCATGGTAAATTGTAAATAAACAAATGTATTGGAATTTGGATATGGACGCCATTTGTCATTAGTTTACAGATCTACTAGTGTATGATTTACATGATTTATATGTTCTCCAACTCTTAAACAATCATGTCAAAAAGCATTTCAGTGATAGAAATCAACACACAGTGCTCAGTTTCCTCTTTACAAGTTAGAGCCACTGCTGGACAACAAAAAATCTGAGATTTTGAGAACAAAGTTGTAATTTTGAGAAGAAATAATGTTAGAATTAGAATGGAATAGTTTTACATGAAAGAAGTCATGCTGTTTGGAGATGAAGGCTTGTGTTGTGACTGCTGTGCTACTTTCCTCTGGCTCCAGGCGTGGCTATCTCCCCTGAACCTCGACACTCATCGCAGGTTCCTGTCACCCTGAGCTTCATTAGCGAGAAACTTGCAGAGCATTAACATTTCACATTCATACAGAATGCTACAGCTGATTCATGCTGGCTTTCATTTCATGTCAGGATATACATGAAGCACACTGCGCTTTCATCCTTTTCTGATGAACAACTTGTGGTTTGATCTCTGCGTTCTTTCTGTTTATTTTACAAATCTATAATTTGTTAATAATCTCCATTAATTAGCAAGAAGAATCCCAGAAATGTAATGTGGTACTAATTATAGGGAAAACAAAGACACACTTCCAATGAATGATTAAATGCTCGTATCTGTAGGACCTAAACTTTAAATGTTTTTTTTGGAACAGCAGGTCAACTGAACATACAGAACATGTGACATTTGTCTACAGGCACGTGTAAAATTCAACATACAGGGAGAATAAGTACAGACTCAGAAATAAAACAGCAGCTGATTCAGAACACATCTGGATATGCCACTCAAATCACATAACTGCTTTTCATTTCATTTCAGTGTCAGAAAATCTATAATAAGGTGCTTGTCAGTAAAACCTGTGACTTCGTCCACATCCTTCATGTTGACTTGCACGCTGACAGACTGCTCTAAATGGAATTTTCACACATCGTGTTTATTACGACTTTTTCATGTACGAATACAAATGTTCTCATATTTCAACCTTTTCTCCCCAATTGATATATATTTTCTTTTCAAACTGTCCATGATTTCAGAAAAACAATCCCTATTTTCAGGTTTTCAGTGTAAAGTGTGGAGTATCTCAGTTGTGAATTTTGATTTGATGCATCACATTTTTGATTTGGGATTTGCATTGTCAAGTAAACAGAAAATGCTATGAGGATAACAGAAATTAGAACTTCATGTGGATTTCAAGCCATGTAAATACCCCAAAAATGCATTTTGGACTGATACTTATACTGTGGCAACAGAATAAGCAGTGAAAGGTCGGGGGAAGTGAACAGCTTTAACTCAGTGCTCCATTTTTGCACTAATGCAATCACACACCACATCACCGTCTGATGTGTTCACGTGTCATGCTCTCAAAAAGCCCGCAAATAGCCTCATCCTGTCGTCAGGCCTGTGCCGCAGTGCAGCCAGCTGATAGCCCCGGCCCTGTCCGTCCACTGCCTCCTAATGGCTGGCGAGCTTCTCCTGTGAGACCTCGGCTAATGCAACGGAAGGGACAGGCTCGTCTCGCAACACAGACTCAGTTACAGTCATACATAATTGAAGAGCTCTTTTTTCAGGGCAAATCTGGCAGTTTTCTTTAGTCAAGTGGCTCAAATGAATTCTGCTGCCCCCACCCTTCACCTCCCGCTTTTATGAATTTCATCAGCAGACCCTGAAAAGGGCTTTTTTAATTTAGAAAACACAAGTATAATGAAAACTGGAAAAGGAGAAATGCTTTAATCATCGGGGAGGGGAGGCCACAGCAGTCAGCTCTCTCCTAGCAGCTGGGGCTGTTTACACATAACAGTAATTATATATTGTAAGGCTGTTTTATGCATCTATATGTTCTGATGTTTTCCTGAAGTGGTTTGCATATACAAACAGAAGTAATGGCTGATGGTTCGTACAGCTACACTGACCACAGCACAGACTGATGAGGATTTTGTTGTTGCTTCCTGCTCTCAGCTCTCCTCACACCTTGGACTGTCTATTGATTGATTTTTACTTCATACCTCGCTCTCATCCACTCAGTCCCTTTTCCTTTATCTCTGTGCCTGATATGGAAACAGTGACAGTTATGAAAATGAGGCTCTGCAGGCGGTCCAGCTGAAACTCCAACCTCATTGCAGCTCATACAGACTGAAGTGCATACTGTAGTGTTGCATTATTTAAGCATGTCAGTTCACCTGTAGCACACACTAAATGCACCATCATGTAACCATTGTCCCTGTTTGGTCAGGCCAAACAGGGACAATGGTTGAATTGGGAAGGTGTTGAGAAGAGGAAACTTAGTTGGAGGGACCTGTGGAATATGGAGGAAGGCCGTATTAAATTTCTGATAGGGGCGGCATACGATGTGTTGCCAAGTCTCTGGGTACAGGGCGATCAATCGTGCCCACTCTGCTCAGGTACAGCAAGTTTAAAGCACATTTTGTCAGGTTGTAGAATTAGCTTATCACAAGGCGGTATACATGGCGGCACAATCAGGTGCTGAGAAGCTTAGCAGGCATTGAAGAGAGAAGGAAGCAGGTGAATTCTGGAAGTTCTAGAAAGGAGAGGTTAGATGTGCAGTTTGTTCGAGAGGGGGAGAAAAATAGAGCTGCTAAGTCAGGGAGAAGGCAGGTAGGTGGCTGCCTGGTAGGGGCTGATGATTGGCAAATGCAGGTCGACTTGGGAGGAAAGCTAGTTGTGCCCCAGGAAATAGTTTATAGTAATCTGAGGCCGGACATTGTCTTATGGTCCATGAGTAAAAAGACTGTTTTTTATTGAGTTAACAGTCCCTTGGGAAAATTCAGTGGAGGCAGCTTATGAAAGGAAGAAGACTAAGTATGCAGATTTAAAGACAGAATCTGAGAATCTTTGGGACCATGTGGCCTGTTCAGGTGAGTTTGCGTTGTAAGATACAGAGTTGGCTTTTTTTTTTTGTTCTTTTTTGATTGTTTTCCTGTTTTGTTTGCTACTTGAAGGAAATGTTAGAAGAGGCTGTTAAATCTAGTCTGTGGATTAGGCCTCCACTTTCAGCACCCTCTAAACTTTCTACCCCCTACCCGAACAAGGGTCTGTATCCAATCCCTACTTTCATCTTTTGACTCTACCTCTTTACTTTCTACCCCCTACCCGAACCAGGGTTTGTATTCCCACCCCGCTTTTATTGGTGCAGTTGGTGAGAGGCAGGTGTAGATGATGGTAGTGTGGCAATCGGCAGTTACATGTGGCATCTAGGCCTGTGTTAGCATTGTAGCAGCTAACAATAGCTAAAGCGGTGGTCGTATGATAGTATCTTAGCAGTTAGTATTGGTATCTAGAAGGTAATGCTAACGGTATAGGTGAATCTAGCTGTATTGTCTTCTTCTGTTTAGCATTAGCTAAATGGTAGCACGGGAACTGTAATGTCTTCTTCTGTTCTTCTTAGCGGTTAGCACTAGCATTAGCTAAATGGTTGCATCGGAACTGTATTGTCTTCCTCTGGTCTTCTTAGTGGTTAGCATTAGCATTAGCTAAATGGTAGCATCGGTACTGGCCACTACCTGGGGCATCTCTGGGTCAGTTGAACGTGGCGGTGCTGTTTGGATTGTGCAGGAGCAGTGTGAACTGGCACTAGGGGGGGTGACTCTGGGACGCCGGAGTTCACCGCCTAGCCTCCTGGAAACACAGTTGAAGGGAGGTTTCCACCTGATGACCCCCAGAGACGTGTTAGGAATCACTGCTCTTTGGCATGTATAGAGGCAGATTAGAGCTCCAAGGTTCTTCACTGAGAATGAATCCTCTTTTTGAGCACAAGTGTCTGTTTAAATTAACTAAGTGTGTATTTGATGCCAGAGTTACTTCCTGTCACTGATGATGGTGTTTGGATGAACACCAAAAAATCTTGATTGATTGTTCTTTTATTTGTGCAGTGATTTTAACCTTTTTAACAAAATCCAACATGAGAAGTTGTCATGTGTCAACAATGTTATTGGATTGAAGAGGATTTCCAAAAAAGTCTAAATTCCATCATGAGAGGAAGGTCCGTAACCACAAGCTCCAAAACACTTGCACACTTCCCATAATGCAACTCTCTGGGATCTTTCATCACACCAGGGGTGGGGAACCTTTTCTTATCAAGGGCCATTTCAATTTTAAGAGCATCCTTCGAGGGCCATATTAAATTATTCACACTAACCTCTGATGCAATGGCTGGAGCTGCTTCTCTTTGGCGAGGCATCTGATGTCAGATGGTAGTGATGATGATGATGATGATGATGATGATGATGATGCTCAGTCTTGCGAGAGTCTGTAAACTTCATTGCATGTCTCCTCAGGACGAACATACAGTTGATGGAACCAGCTTTGAGCTCGCTTTCACCTCTTGTTCTGCCTGAAGGAGCTTTGCACTTGCTCAAACAGATCTTCACCTTTGGCAGTGCCATGAGTGACTTCCAAAAAACTTGCAAGCTTGGGAGTAATCCCACACACAGAAATGGGGTTAGGGTTACCCCCAAACCAAGCTTTATAATTCTGGAAATTGTAGTTTCAAGCATGAAGTTACCAAGAAACTAATACAGTTTCAGTAAGAAGTCATGTTTTACTGAGACCACATGGTTCAATGGACTTCCTGATGGTCAAGAAGAAATATCTCATAACATCTCATGTTATTCATCTATAAATCTCTACCTCACATCTCCTCTCACTTAAATCTGCTAAACTTCAGTATGCATCAAGAGAGAGAGAGAGAGAGAGGGGGGGGGGGGGGGGGGGGGGGGGGGGGGGGCAGAGAGAGGGAGAGAGAGAGAGAGAAGTGAGCTGAGTGATCTGACTGAGTGGTTCCCTAATGGGGCTTCCCATGCCATACAAGCACACACACCCACACACACATTGTGGAGGTGTGTGTCCAATAGAGACAGTAGTTGTGTATACAGTTGTGTGTGTGTGTCGACGTTTTTCTCTCTGAGCACCACATGGCTGTTTTGCAGGCTTTGGAAAAGGAGGGAGGTGCTGTGCTTCCTCAAGCAGGCTTTAACTTTTTTTACCCGATACAATTCGCTCCCATGTTTTGATCATTTGTGTGTTCAAGGTAAGTGTTCATACTACATAGGACACATAGGTAGGCTGTGGACCATGGTATGTCCACCCGTGCCCAAATACGCTGTGTCCACATACATGCTCATCTACGAGAAGGGCGACACTGTTGACATCAGAGGCACAGGTACCATTCAGAAGGAAATACCTCACAAGCGCTACCATGGCAAGACGGGACGTGTCTACAATGTAACCCAACAAACTGTCGGCATCATTGTCAATGAGCAGGTCCAGGGCAAGAGGATTAACGTGTGCATTGAGCATGTGAAGCACGCAAAGAGCAGGTACAGTTTCCTTCAGCACGTCAAAGAGAAAGAGGCTGAGAGGATGGAGGCCAAGCAGAAGGGCAGCATCTCCCTGTAAAGCTCACTTCATCAGCACCAAGAAAAACGTGCCACAGCTGCTGGAGCCCATCCCCCATGAGTTCACGGCATAAAGAGCTCACCAGAATAAAAATATTTGTACACACGCTGCTTGTCATGCTACCTGTTCACACATTTGAGCTGTTTTGTTATTTGATGGACGACACCGTTGCTATCGCCTAAATAAAAAACGAAGCTATACGCCAGCTTCTCAGCAGTTATTCTATAATAAGCTGAAACAGTGGCTACATTGACAGTTTTGAAGTGGTTAAACGTTGAAAGTCTTCTCTCTGCCTGTCAAACTGTTCGATCAGCATTACAGCTCCTCAAGGTGCAAGCTTATCTTTCTTCAGCTCTGTGCACGAAAGCATGAGTACAAATAAAACAATATAAAGCACAAGGTGTGAATGACACATATATATCCTTCATACATTCTTCTGACCGCACACAGTGTGTTAATTGATTTCTTTAATTTTTTGTTCTTCCATGTTTTGAGCAGGTGTAATCAAAGTAAACTGTTTATATATTGTTCTCTATAGTAAGTTAGATATATGTGGTAATAGATCTATGCGTGCTGTAATCGAAAGCTTTGTTAGTTCTCTTTTAAATGTAGTCTAAGGTACATAAAATATCAACGTCAGTATATATGTTATGGTCACGGATGAATCATAACTTACTTAGCAGATAAAACATTTTATTGGATGATAATAGTATTTTCTTCAGTGCTTATTAATGCAACACAGGTCAAATCTGACCCATGAGCATGAAGGGTATAAACCCCTTTTGAGCACAATAGAAGGTCTAAGTACCCCAAAACGATGAAGCAGCACTGTGATTTGATGGTTTGTTCGTAGTGAGGTCATTTTTGTGTAAAATCATACTGTACTGGTTCACCATTAGCAAAAAAGATTACACTACTAACTCTTGACTGTACGCTGTGGGCTGTAAACTAAAGCATTACCAAAAACACAAAGCTTTTGGAAAGATGCCGAGGAAGAGAGCAAGACTGATTCCAGCCACCCCTTCACTCGTCCTGCCTGTAGGCTGCTTTACACTTCTGGTTCTGCACTGAACGGTTTGGGACTGTGGTGTGTGCCTGTTTTATTAGCCTTATAAGATCTGCTGTCATACTGTGTACCACGCTGGAAGTTACTATTGTGAAGAAGCACATTTTGAAAATAATAAATGAGACTTGTTGTTAGTCCTCCCACAGGTTCTGTCTCCTCGCTGCACCACCTCTCCAGGATACTGTCCCACATTTGACTGTGCTCTGAATCTAAATACTGCTATAAAGAGAACATCCTTTTCTTAATCTCCTGTAGGAGACAAAAGGCTCCAGCATGGACAGTACAACCATCCCTCCTCCGGTCTCTCCTGGCACAGAGTAAAGAGTGGGAACACGGCAGAGCAGGTAGTTGTGCTTGCTGCTGCACAGGCTGCTTTCTGTCTCTCATGTCTTCAGAGAGGTGAGGTAAGGCGAGGCCCGGCTGGAGGCTGCCGCTCTCAAATTAATTGCCTTTGTTTCCTGCCATCCGAATTGGGCTATCTCTGCCATTACCTCATTTGTCTCCCTCCCTCCCCTCTTCTCTCCAGCAGAAACCACACTTTTTGAATTTTAAAGGTCAGTTAAAACAAATTCAATAAACATATTTTCTCACGAGACTCTAGTGGCGTCTTTTTTCTGCTTAGCTAATTAGCACTGGAGTGAAGTGAGAAGTTAGTTGTTTTTTGGTGACTTGGGTGAACTGACCCTTTACAGTTTAGCACAAAGACTTGAAGCAGGAATAAAGAGCTGCTTAAAATTAAACACACCTACACACTTCAATACACCTGCTGAAAGCCTGGTAATTGCTCAGACAAAAGTTTTTCATCTAATCATTTGTGTTTGTGTTTTTTGTTTGTTTTTTTTTTGCAACAATGGAGGGTGACCTGAGCTGGATTTAGGTCCCATTTCCTGAAAAAAGTCTGCTGCACTGTGTGCTGAATATTTTGGAGAAACAGGTGGTTGGTACAGTGGAGGACTAGGTGGGTCTTACCTAATATGAACTGGCCTGAGGGCAGAGTAGAAGAGGAAGAGAGAAGAATGGCATGCTGTATTTTGGTTTAATAAATGATACCTCTTGGTTAACCTAAATGAAATGAAACCAACTCTGAGCTCAGTGCACGGTTGTCAACACAAGAGGCCCAGCTGTGCATCTGAGTGGATGACACTGGAGAACGAAAATATACAGCAGATGCTCTGACGAGGCCTGTGAGATACTTCTCTGCTCAAATAGTAGAAAAATGGCAGACTGCTACTGGATGTTCTAATGAAAGAAATGTTCAAACCAAGAAATGGGGAACATTTCACAGGTGACAAGTGTTTTACAATATTTACTGTATCACAATGTTTTCTTTATTTTAAGCCAACGTAAAGTTTAGTGATTATCTTGATAATAATTAGGCTGTATGTCAGATGGTAAAATTAGATTTATCAACCATCATGAATATGTTTATGCATCTATAGTATAGATGTATAGATTCTATACAGTGTGAGATTAGATCTAAATTTGTTCATCTCTCTCATATAAACATGCAGCCTAAATCATTTATTTTCACTTGTACAAAAGCAGTAAGAAAAGCAAGAAGAAGTAAGAATATCCTTAGAAACAGATAACACAGCATAAATTCATCCTAAATATATTATAGAAATGTTCCTAGACATACACTAGAAATGTACTCTCTACGTGAGATAAAGTATTTTGCCATTTTTAATTTAAGCAAGTATCCTGAATCATAAATACATGTCTTGCATTTGAAACAAACCAAGCTGCACGAAAATTGGTTGACAATTCAGCGAGGTATGATAATGTTGTGGATACACCTCCTGCCTCCATAGACTTACATCCATTAGGAGGTGCGGCCTCCCTGGACCAACATGGCGCTCGTGTTAACACATCACTGATGATAAGCAGAGGAAAGCTGAGCTCACCAGTGATGCCGGTAAGGTCTTCACACCATGCTTCCACTGGCAAGCATGGTGTTCAGGTGTGCTGTGGCTGGCACAGCCATAGGGCTCAGAGGTTATAAATCCCATAGACCTAACATAATTTTACCTGTATCACTTGTACAATACATTGTACACTAATGACATAACATGTTAAAATGCTTGGCATGTTTGGTTCAAAGTTGACATTCTTGTTGGCTTGTTTTGCCTGCAGAGGTTTAAGGTTTGTGATTCAGTCTAGGAACCCAGGTTTCATATGTACGGTGGCCAACAAGGGCAAAAGAGAAGACTTTGGACTTTTCCATTTGCAAATATGAATTTGATATTTATCCATGATTATTATATTTCTTTTGCGAGGTCATTTCTAGAAATTAGAATTTGGTGCATGTCAAATGGTGTGAGGTTTCTATTTTAATATTTAACCAATTATGTAAATCTTGCCAAAATGATTTTGTGACTGAACATGAATGAAAAAGTGGCATCATAAACAAACTGGGCTCTCATGGGTCGGAAGCCCAGCTGTTCCACTTAGCGCTCCCCCTGGAGGCCTGGAGCACTTCCATCCTGTTGTCTGGGTTTGCAGTGTTTTTCTCAGCACTTGTTGTCAGAGTTTGTGTGTTTCTGACCTTTCATCATTTCTGTATCTGCAGCGTTGTTGCTTTAAATGTCTTTGTTTTAGCTTTCTGCAGCACGTTTTTTCATTTCCAGTAAGTTTCCATTGTGGATTTTTGTATGTGTTTGAAATTGTCATTGTTTCTGAAGCTTCAGCACATTTCACCTGACGGACATGTTTTGGGCTTTTGCAGGGTGTTTGCCCTTGTTGGCCACCGTACATATGTGTGTTGGCCTCCGTACATATGTGTGTTGGCCATTGCTGAGAGTTGGACAATAATGAATGAGAAGCTGGGTGAAAACAATGAGTGGGAGCCCAACTGTATGTGAGTCAAATAGCAGCTAAATACTGGCTGAGAGTTTTTTTTTTTACTTTGTCTCTTCAAATGCAATAAGATAAGATAAGATACACTTTATTTATCCCCAGTTGGGGAAATTTGGCTATTACAGGCAGCAGGTAATAACAGTTGGAAAAAATAGCAACAGACATAGAGAAATACAAAATACAGAATAAAAAAAAAATATATATGTACATTTTATACAAAGGACTATATGGGAGAAAAAATATGCGAAAAATATATAAAATATATATAAAATATATATATATATTGCTGAAAAGAACTATAAGAAAAATTATCATAAAAATATACTGCCAAAGAGAGGAACATTAAAAGAATATGACGCAATCCATGTCTGTCATAGGCTACCAGCTATATGATCATTAAAAATGTCCTGGAAAAGTCTTGAAAATCATCTTGTTGGTGTATCGATGGTACTTGCAGTCCACAATCAGTCCACTATTTTTATATCCAAAAAGAAAAAACGTCTCATTCATTGTTTCAGACAGAATTCTGCACTTGTCCACTTGTTCAAGCATTTAAAGTTGATATGTAATGAATGTTACATGTTTTTTAAACCCTTTTAGATCACATCTCTGCTCATATTGTGCAGCTGTGTAACAATATAAACAAACAAACACCAAAAAAACAGTTTCTTTATATTCTTATCATGTTTTCATGATGGGTGCATACTTGACCATCCGATTTCAACCAATAATATCAAGATATCTTTTAGCAGTGCAGAGGTAAGATCAATTGGTGAGCTCACTAGCCACAGCATGGTGCATTCGTGTGTTCTCAGGTGTTTGCAGCTCAAACCTTGTTCCATGGGATGGACGAGGGGTACACCTGTGTGCTCCAGTAAGGGGGGTGATGTAGGTGGAGAAGGAGGTGACAGGTCCTCTATGAGGAAAGCATCCAACTCTGAGTCACTGTAAATCTCCATGTTTGTTGTGGCCACTTTTCAATGATCAATTAAAATTCCTCCTAATGTTACATCCTGCCTGCCTTTCCTTTTTCACTCACAAATATGTGACAATACGGATGCTTGACACTCTCCAAATGTCATCATCTTCCACTTTAAATGACTGGGAGCGTAATGAGCTGTCACACTAGGTGAGGCCCAGGCCCTCCAGACCGTGCAGCCACCACTCATCCAGCTCCAGGTTTTTAATAAGATGACAATAGTGGAAAATCAATATATTGGTCTGAGAGAAATGTGTTTGTGTGTCTCATAGGAGAAAGAGACAGTGTTTCCCTCCTCCTCCGCCTGCTCTCCATAAGGCTTGTTTTGTCTGCTGCTGCAGGGGAGTGACCTCTCTGTCTATACAGTACATCTCCTCATTCAACGGGCAGCCAGAGGTTTCTTTTCCTCTACATCTGCCCCCCCCCCCCCCCCCCCCCCCCCCCCCTCTCTGCTGAGACAATACTCTGCTGATGGGTTCTGCAGAGCTGAGCTGATTTTCTCTCCCAGAGAAATACACCGAAGGAGCTCTCTGGCAAGTCCCTGTAGACACAACACACAAGATCCCTTACACACTGCTGTCCATCTGGCAAGACAGCACAGGGCTCTGACACACACACACAAACACACACACACACACAAACATGCATGCACACACACAGATATACACACACACACACACACACACACAAATAAACACACAGATATACACAGACACACACATATGTACAGGCACACACACAGACACACACAAACACGTACACACAAACATGCACGTACGCACACACACACAGATATACGCAAAAAGATACACACAAACACACATGCACACACACACACACACACACACACACACACACACACACAAACAAACACACACTCACAATCACAGAGTCACATTGATGCCAGGACAGTGACGTGGTTAAGTGAACACTTTGTCGTGCTGGCGCTGTACGCTGCATTGTCTGCTGGGCAAATCTTTGGCTGGCTCTCTATTCGTGTGCCAGCTGACTCCGCCTTCATTCATTCTCTCTCCATTTGTTTGGGCTGCAGAGGAGTGGAGTGTGTCGAGAGGCCAATTACCCAGCCGGTGTGCCAGCTTGTGACAGGCCAGTAGACCAGTGTTGAGAGTGTGTGTGTGTGTGTGTGTGTGTGTGTGTGTGTGTGTGCTCATATATTGTAGTTCTATGCTTGTGAGAACTGGTAGAAGGCGTCAGAATATGAGCTTAATATCCAAATCATAAATGGCCATTTAAAAAAAATTCAATGACACAAACAAACAAGCTATCTTTTCAAAGATGCACTTGATTTAGTGTGTTGACTGTGTTAAGTACTTCTCAGGTATGAAACATGTAAATGTTCGGGTAATGTCTGAATCAACCCCCTGCAGGCCACTTTTCAACATGTCCTCAATCCTCAATCGGAAACGACAAAATACACTGTTTGTAACTGCTGAATGACACAGAGACTATTGACAGGACAGCATCATTTGACTGCGCCTTCCATAAACATTCCAACACATAGTCGGAAAAATAAATGGTGATGTGACAATGCTGTGGGCAAGATTTGGTCAGGTTTAGGCACAAGGCTTGTTTCGGGTTCAGGAGAGATCATAGTTTGGGTTAAATTTTTCCACAAAAATGTTCAATTACCAAATCAAGAATTCTTAAAATCGCACCTGCTCCTTCTTCTTTAATGAAAAATCTAGAATCTATCCATCCATCCTTCCATCTTCTTCCACTTATCCGGGGCTGGGTCACGGGGGCAGCAGTCTAAGCAGGGAAGCCCAGACTTCCCTCTCCCCAGACACTTCCTCCAGGGAGACCCCGAGGCGTTCCCAGGCCAGCCGAGCGACATAGTCCCTCCAGCGTGTCCTGGGTCTTCCCCGGGCCTCTTCCCGGTGGGGCATTCCCAGAACACCCTCCCAGGAAGGCGTCCATGAGACAGCCGATAAAGATGCCCAAGCCACCTCAGCTGGCTCCTCTTGACGTGGAGGAGCAGTGGCTCTACTCTGAGCTCCTCCCGAGTGACAGAGCTCCTCATCTCTAAGGGAGTGCCCCGCCACCCTGCGGAGGAAACTCATTTCAGCCGCTTGTATCCGAGATCTCGTTCTTTCGGTCATGACCCAAAGTTCATGACCATAGGTGAGGGTAGGAACTTAGATTGACTGGTAAATCGAGAGCTTTGCCTTTTGGCTCAGCTCCTTCTTCACCACGACGGACCGGTACAACGACTGCATTACTGCTGCTGCACCGATCCGCCTGTCAATCTCACGCTCTATCCTTCTGTGACTCGTGAACAAGACCGCAATATACTTGAACTCCTCCACTTGAGGCAGGAGCTCTCCTCCAACCCAGAGGGGACAAGCCACCCTTTTCCGGTCGAGAACCATGGCCTAGGACTTAGAGGTGCTGATTCTCATCCAAGCCGCTTCGCACTCGGCTGCAAACCGCCCCAACACATGCTGGAGGTACTGGTTCGAAGAAGCCAACAGGACAACATCATCCGCAAAAAGCAGAGAAGAGATCCTGTGGTCCCCAAACCAGACTCCCTCTGGTCCTTGGCTGTGCCTAGATATTCTGTCCATAAAAATAATGAACAGAACCGGTGACAAAGGGCAGCCCTGCCTGAGTCCAACTTGCACTGGGAACAAGTCTGACTTACTGCCGGCAATGCGAACCAAGCTCCTGCTCCGGTCATACAGAGACCGGACGGCCCGTAGTAGAGGGCCCTGGACTCCATATTCCCAAAGCACCTCCCAGAGAATGCCACAAGGGACATGGGGCTTATTGCCCCTGGTAGGGTCTCCCAAGGCAAACAGGTCCTAGGTGATGAGTTAGACTAAGAGCGGTTCCACAGCCCCCTATGAAAGACAAGAAAACAAGGACCACAACGTCGCCCAGACTGGCATTACCGGGGCCCCACCCTGGAGCCAGGCCTGGGGTTGGGGCTCGCAGGTTAGCACCTGGTGGCCGTGTCTTCGCCCACGGGGCCCGGCCGGGCATAGCCCAAAGGAGCGACTCGGGCCTGCCCTCCAGTTGGCCCATCACCTGCAGGATCAGAAGGGGCCGATGCGGTGGAATTTGGGTGGCAGTCATGGGCGAGGGCCCCGACAGCCCAATCCCTGGACTCAGAATCTGGCAATATTTCATCTCAAAAGTTTAATTGCTTGAGACAAGATGCTGCCTCGCTCATTGAAGCCCATTCATTCTCAGTGTCTGTGCACTGGAGGCTTCAGCCTTCCACATAATGCTTGTGTAAATTGTGATGTCACAAAATCATCTTGTACATCTGCATTAGTTAAACTAAGATATAAGGTAAGCACAGAGAAACTTTCCCTCTTCAGCAAATCAATGTGAAAACGGGCCTCAAGTCTCAAACACACATCACATACATCATTCTGAAGTGAAACTTAAATGTCCAAGAGAAGGAACAAGAAGCAAAAAAAAAAAAAAAAAACTGAGAGCAAAGGGAAGTTTAAGGTTAGAGGACCCTCGTCGTCACCACCACGGCGAGGGTCCACCACCACATGCTTAAAGTTTAGGAATGATCACAGCAATTGTTGAGAGAAATGTTGACTGTCAGTTGGAAACAGTCTACAAACAGTGGTATCCTAGATATTTTGCATCCCCCTCTGTTGCTGTATAATAACGTCACCTGACTTCCTCCTTTACTCTTGTTGTAATTCCTTGAGCCATTAAATTCAAGGGACAAAGCCGTCTAGGCTTTCCAGACTCAAAGGAAATAAAACAAGTTAAATAAACCACAAAATACTATTAATGAGTTCATTTAAAGTGTGGAGGAGATGGTTCTCATGTCTTCTTAAGAATTAACAAGCTTTCATCATCTTTTGCCTCTCATGGTGTGGGTCAGTCAGTCATCCGTCAGTCATTCGGCCTGCCCCTGACACATGATGTGGAGTTTAGCCAGGAATCATATTCTGGTGTGGAAATCCAAAATGCTCATTTATTCATTTTGCTGGCATAGTCGAAAAAGTTAAAATTGACTGAAACTGTGCTGGATTCATCCAATTTAATATATTAGATATTTTAAAATTTGTAATTTTGGTATGCAATGGTTAAATGTAAACTCCTTCCAAAGACAAAAAGGCAAAACTAGTGCTGCTGAATTTCTGAAAACCAATTTGCTAGAAATGCAGACTCTACTAAAATGTAACCCCCCATCCCTGATCTCTGAGGTAGCTACGAAGCTTGTTTAAGTATCAGAAGTTCTCATTATGCAGGACAGTTGCTTTCAGCATTATGTCATCATATCATAATTTGACTTTTATTAGTGTACTTATGCATGAAAATTCTGCATCATATTTTATTAACTTTTTTTTTTTATTATTCACTTTATTGATCCCAACCTGGGAAATTATTCTCTGCATTTCACCCATCACTGTTTTTAAAACACACACATGCACATGCAACATGCAGTGAAGCACACACAGGGGCGGTGGGCTGCCGCATCAGGCAGCCCCGGGAGCATATGGGGGGGTTGAGTGCCTTGCTCAGGGGCACATCAGCCGGCTAATGGCGGGGGGACGGGATACTCCACCACACCCAAATTTTTTCTGCCAGTCTGGTGGGGGAATCGAACCGGCGACCTTCCGATCACATGCCGCTGCCCCCAAACTTATCAGATGTTTTGTTTGTAAAATATTGATCTGCAAGTAGCTATAGATAAATGTAAAAAGTGTTTCTCAATAATAATTAAATGCTTTTAAAATCAAATTTTGAATGCAAGACATCAACTTGTGAACAAGTCTTTTGACATCTTATGAGTTGTTTCCCTGTTGTTACTTTTACTGAGTACTTCTTCCACCACTGCAAATACCAACATTTTCGGTGCAGGAAAGAGTGAGAAAAAGGCACGAGGGAGGAAGGGCGAAATCTTCAGGCAGACCTTGGGGGTGGGGGTAGGAGATTATTTGACTGTGTACTTCAACAGTCCAGCTTTGAGAGCCCATTAGATCACATTGCAGCATGATGTTGGAGAATGGGCCCTGTTCCGCTGGCTTCAGTCTGCAGGAACAGAAACCTGAGATGCAGCCGAGAGATTGAAACTGACAGAGGATATATGTAAAAGTTCGTCTAATAGGCAATGATGAGAAAAACAGACAGCCACAGTATGTGCGCTGCTCTGCTATTCTATACATTGATGCTTTAATGGATTTGGTTTGAGTTTGGTCACCTCACTCTGCATCCATTAGAGGAATGCTCACTCTCTTACATATCCATGTGGTTTGTAAGTAAAAGTAATATCTTGCCCTCATCTTCTGTTTCTCTCCTCTTCCCATTATTTCCATATGCAGGCTGTCTGCACATCCCTTAAAAATGTGGAAATGTTTTAAAGGAACTTTTCTGACTTGAAATGCCCAGTCAGTGCATTTCTAAACATCTGAATGCATGTATGTTCATGTAAATCCCCTGAGTTAGGTACCTGGATGAAACTGTTTAAAAAAAATGTCTAGGACTGTGTTTTTCCACCTACGTAATGTTGTAAAATCAGGCACTTCCTGTCTCAAAATGATGCAGAAATACTAGTCACAGACATTTGATACTTCCAGGCTGGATTATTGCAATTCCTTTCTATTAGGCCGTCCCAATTCATTGCTAAATACTCTCCAACTAATCCAGAATGTTAAGGCAGGTTTTCTGACAAAAACCAGGAAAAGAGACCATATTTCTCCGATATTAGCCACGCTGCACTGGCTGCGTGTAAAAACCAGAATAGAATTTAAAATCCTTCTCCTTACCTACAAAGCATTAAATGGTCAGGCACCATCTTATCTCAAAGAACTTATAGTACCCTGTTACCCCAGTGGAACATTGCGATCTCAGAATGCAGGCTTACTGGTGGTTCCTAAAGTCTCTAAAACCAGAATGGGCATCTCCTGCCGTGGCCCTGCCAGCCATCCACTACAACTGCTATTAACATTATACAAAAATTATTATTAGATCCATAGTGTTGTATTATGTACATGTACTATCTGTTACTGCATATATCACATACATAAAATTACATGTATATACAATGCTATATATACTACATGTAGTTATAGTTATAGTATTATTAGAGCAGTCACTGTTGTTGATTGCAATTCTTGCCCCCCCCCCCCCCCCCTCTCTAACCAACCAGTCGGTTATTGGTGCATTTACATCCATCTGCTTTTATGTGTACATTCAATTTGCACATAAAATCTGAGTGGAAATACCAAAAATTCTAAAAAAAGCACAAAAGTTTTTACACTTGACTGAGGTGGAATAGTTGGTGGATCGATAAAAGCAAACTGACTTCAATTCCAGGTAGCATTGAACAGATCCTAAAAAATTCTGAAACCCGCAGATACCCTTGCTTAAAATCTGGTTGGTTCAAAAGGTAAAACCATGTGTAGGTGTGTGTGAGAAGCTTTCTGTGTTCTGCAGTACATTCTCACTGTGTGTGAGACACACATATTCTCAGAAACTCTGTTAGGACTGAACTGGCACTGACTGTGCCAAACTCTGCGAGGCCAACTCGCCCACGCTCTCTGAAGACCCCAGCCTGCCGGCGGACTGCTGTCTTTCCAAACAGCCTCAGCTGAACATGGATCAGTTTCCATTAAAACAGCCCTCCTGACACTGTGTTTCTGCACCATGAAACACAGCGCTGTTCCCTGATTGCCTGGATATAGAGGAGAAAGTGTTTCACATGTGTTCAGTTCCCACACAAAACAATGAGGAAAATGAAAAACGCAACCTAGCTAGAGCTTAACAGTTTTCATTGTGTGGCAGCTGACATGATGGGTTGGTGTGATAAAGCCAGATGAGCTGCAGCACAAGTTCAGAACTCCGAGGTAATGGGCTGTTAAATGAGTTGTCCTACTATTAAAGGCTGCAGAGGATAGAGCTGTGACCTCTGCTGAGAGATACAGACATACACTTTGTGTGTGTGTGTGTGCGTGTGTGCATGCGCGTCATTTAAGGTACTGGGGGGTTCCTGGATTCATTGCTGTAGCTCATGCTAAAAACCATCTACTCATCACTGCTAGTCACAGAAACTGGACAAAGCACTTAGCATTAATGAATTGTGGTAACTTCCTGGGAAAAGGCCTGCGCCACGGTTCATAATACTGACAGTAAGGCAGCAGTTAGTGTGGACTGACTGACGTCACTGAAGTGATCTGGACAGTGTGGTGCAACACTACAGCAATCACTTTGTACAAAAAAGTGGTATGTGCTATGGCCCACCTGACACGCTGGTATCAATATTTGAGTGATCAAAAAGGCAGATTACCGTACATCGAGCCATATTACTTTTTTAGCACAGACACAGAACATAAACATAAACATTTATGATGAGGTGCCCTGTATTTGGTCTTTAAGCAACAACTTTAAGGACAAACTGTCATGACAACATGTCATGGCAACACCATCTCTAAATCACCTCACACATATCTTTGGCATTTGTGTACAGTAAAATCAGTTGACAGATAAATCAGTGCTGATATTTCTATGAATGCAGAACATATTATACTACACATACAAAATTTTAGAGTTTGCTGGATTTGTAACTAAATAAAGCATGATGCTTTCACATAAGATGTCGCCCCCCCAGTAAATGCAACTGGTTAGTATATGCGTTTTATTATATATTATATGTTTCATTTTCAGTTGCAGGTTTTCCTCCTGCTATGAATAACAAGCTTTATCTGCTCTGTGTATAAAACTAAACAAACAGACTTTGCTCTGCAACCTGATGGCCTTTGCAGAAACGATAAATTTCATTAAGTTTAGGGAAAAGCGTCAGCTTGAGACTCTTGCGTGTGTGTTGTTGTGTGCAGAGTCCCTGCAGCAAGGATCTGTGAAGGGTTTGCACCAAGCTCTGAGCTCCTGTCAAAATATTACTCTCATTGCTAACACACACTAATAGTTATTATTAGCAACAGTATCCAGATGCAAACAACAGTCTCTGATAATCGCTGCAGGGAATATTTGTAACTGACCAGAGATATCATCAGATCCTGATGTGAGCTGAAAGACAGCTCATTTGTTCCCCTCAATATTCAGTGTGAAACCAACTAATGCACTAGGCCAATAGTGTCCACCGAATTCTGCTTCATGTTGATGTACAGTAATAGCAACAGTGAACACAACAGCTGTACATGCTTGTGAGTGTGCATAAATTTGTTGGATGTTCAGTGTCCTTAGCTAGTCATGCACACAGGTCTGATACACAAGTTGATAACTCCTACTCCCACATCTAAATGTGAACCAGTGTGTTACTGCTGTTGTTGACTAACACGTCTGGACTAATGTTTGTGAGGGTAGCAGGCTGCCGCCCATGGGTGCTCATTGTGAACACCAGGGTACCAGCTACACCAGGGTACATTATATTTAGAACATGGTCCTTATCACTCTATGTACTTCCTGTGTTCTGTGTGTTGGTTAAATAGTTAATAGAAAAATTAAAAAAATAAATATATAGTCTGCAGACCCAGGCTCCTGCATTCACTGCCTTTCACTTACAAATTACATTCAGAAGCCATCTGTTACACTTGATTTAGCATTTTAAGAGCAACAGGCCGTGTCGTGCACACCGCACACTCATTTCAAAACACCTCTAAGCTCCTGTAATCTAGTTGTTTGATGCGTACTGAACTCAGAAAGGAGATCATGTGACTGAGGCTGCTTTTGAGCCAATATGAATGTCTTATAGAGCCCAATAAATTAGTCCTGCTGACCCTGGCTAATTACTTGATTTGAAAAATAAGGAGCATTTTTCTCTTACCGTACAGGGCCTGATCCCCCTTTCAGCTTGCTTGTTGGGATTCTGATAAACCGTATATTTGTCTCTTGAAATGGCTTAATCTCCCCCCAAGCTCTCTATCCACCCACACAGCTACATTATGCGAGTGTTGGCCTTCTTTGTCAAGTGAAAAGAATGTGTTATTGAAATGACCATTGCGTAAGTATTATCTTTTTTAGCATGCAAAGTGGAAGCAGTATTTGCATTTTAAAGAGCTAGAAATTATCCAGAGTACCCTTGAGCTTTTCATTTGCTCTGAAACCATATTGCTCTGAAGTGCTTAAAAAACTAACATTGGAATAAATGCATTTGATATGTTAGTACATTTTAGATTCACATGCTCAATGTCTTTCAATGAGAAATCACGTCAGTGTGTACACTGAATAGAAGCACAACTCTTCAGTGAGGTTAAAATAACAGCCAACTAGGAAACCATCTGTGGAAGGTCACATTCATGAGATGGAATGAAATTCTGTTGTGTCTGTTCTGTGACGTTGCCGTTTTTCCATTTTATTGTGTATTTCTGTTCTTGTTTTTATTGTTATTTCAAATATTTGGGCGTTTAAGTGCTCGCTCACATACATATGCTGAGCTTTAGCGCACTAGATTCGTATTCTTTGCGTGGGTGAGTTTGGTGGTGACTATCAGTGTCTCCCCATGACTTAACCTCCAGCTGCACTCCTGCTTAGAGCAGACTGTGGAAATGTACTTGCTGCTTCAAAATCTGCCCAAAGGCTCCGATTTTAAATAATCAGCCTTGGACTCTCAAATCTCAAACCAAAAAGCAGGGAAGGTAAATAAGATGAGATGACCTGAGATCAGTATGAATGTATTAAGAGAACTGATTGCTATGTTCCAAGATGACATCCCATTCTTTCCAATAAGACTTACTGACTAAAATACCCAAAGTTATTCAGGCTTCCTCAAGATACCTTGAGCCGATGGAACATGAGCATTAGAATCTTTCATTGGTTAAGCCAGTTGACTTGTTGCTGACAGCTGCTTATTTTTCCTTTGTGAGGAAGAGGTTGTCTGTAGCTTTTTGACATGCAAATACAAAACAAATGTAGATAGAAATTATTGCCCAGAGTTAGGTGAGAACATCAACATCACTCTGGCGTTCTGTGTTAAGCATGGAAATGGAGCCAGGAGATAATTGGCTTAGCATAAATACTGGAAGTGGAGGAAAACGTGAACGCAACCCTGGCACTTGTTAAACAACCTATGCCGTTGTTCTGTGGTGGTAGGAGAAGGCATCAATGATGTGACAGCAGGATGTCGGCAAAATATGCTGCAACACCATGCTGCATGTACATGCTGTCCAACGCTTCTCCAGTAAGGGTTTGAAACATAACATGGTACCAGGAGTGGTCCAGAGACAGAAGTCATGGAAAGTGTGAAGCCACCTGCTGCTGTGAATTGGATTGGAAATTTTGGCTGCAAGTGGCCTATGTTCAAATAAAAAATATTGCTGTACCTACAGGTCCTTGGGATGGATAGTAAACCAGACACCTGGAAGACTGCACTGCTGCTGCCACAACAGTAAATTAGCCTTTCATCATGCTACAATGTTCAGCGATGGTATGACTGATGCTGACAAAGATTGTGCAGCAGTAGCCACAGTGGCAGGCTAAATGGTAAAAAACCCAAGAGACTTCAACAAGTATAAAGGACAGAATCACTACATGAAGCAATGCTTTTCCAAGGGGAAACAAAACCAAAAAATGCGTCCATAGTGTGGAAGAAACTGCTCTCTGTGATCCATTCATTGTGGCTATGGTAGCGCAGCAGGGTATCAGGCCTACAAGGACAGTCAAGTGTGAACAGAGTTGAACAGGACAAGTGAATGTTGCCATTGCAGGTAAATGGAGCTGCCATTCCTCTCAAGCTGGACAGTAAGTAAAACCACACATTCATCTAGCTCAAAGCCTACAACACCAAATGCAGCCTGTTGGCCAAGCTCCTAGGCGAGTACCAGCGCCGCAACAAGATGAAACATTGCCAGATTGCATCCAGGAATGAAAATAACAAGTGAGATGGCTGGTGCAAAGTTCTTCAGTAAACTGGATGCATTCCAGGCATTTTGGTAACATTTGGCCGCAACTCGTGCTTTTTGGAATCTCCTCTGCTCCCAAAGTGTTGCACAGGACCAAGGAGCACAATGTAGAAGGCATCGATGGGGTGCGTGTGTATGTGGATGACATTGTGCTATGGGGGTCGACGCTGGGGCAGCTCATCAAAGTGCTACAACACATCCAGAAGTATGGCCTGAAGCTGAGCAGAGCAAAATGTCACTTTGGTGTGAACAAAATTGCCTTTCTGGGAGACAGACAAGTGTGGAGCCAGACAAAAGCACGGTAAAAGCAATACTGGCAATGCCTCAACCTAAAGATAGAGATCTGTTGAGAGTGCTGGGAATGATCAGTTTCACTGACAAAGTCATACCAAACCTGTCTTCAAAAATAGTGCAACTGAGACAGAACAAAAAAAGAAGCATAAAGAGGTGAGACCAAATCTAAAGCATCTGCAAACTAGACAAAAAGCAACTAAGATAAGTCACCAAGAAGCCTTAGTGCCACAAGTCAGACATGGCACAGCGAGACTTGAAGATTCCAACAAGAGAGCCACTGTACTGGAGGAAGTAAGACCGAGATCTCACAATGTCAGAACAGAGGATGGTCCAATGCTAAGGAGGACTCAAAGGAGCCTGCCGAAAACACAAGCAACACTATGTGTGAGTAAAGACAAATAAAGAAGATCTAGCTTGCAACGCAGCAGCTGAACCACCAGTGTCAGACAACAGCGGACCAGCTGAGCGGAGACACTCATCACATGAGCTGAGAAGATCCTGTCAAAGCATGTGACAGGAACTGAGTTGTGTCCTGAAAAACTGAAACATGGACACTGGGGCATTAAAAATGTATTGCACATGTAAAAGTAAAAGTTTGTTTATGCTGTTTAAAAAAAAAGTTTAGGTTGTTCACGTTAGTGGTTGAAAAGAATATTGTATTACAGTTGATAGATGAATGGGGACGTAATGACTTTATTAACACGTGCGACCACAAGAGGGCAAGAACGACTGTCAGTAGAAGAACATGATGCTCTGTGTACGCTCTATGATAACAAAACAAAAACATGCTTGATGAATCCAAGTTTCTCAAGTAAAATTCTAGTAAAAATTAAAAGTTCATCTAATGTCCAATTCCAATTTGTAGATGGGTCATATACTGATCTCCAGATGTAAACAATGTGCTCTGAGCAGACAGATATATACAAGTCTGTTAATCGAGCGCGGGGGCTGCTCGGAGTAATTAGCTCTATCCTCCGGGAAAGCTAAAGAGGTATGAGTCCCAGTGAGAGAGGATGCTGTAGGACTGGGCACTCTGACTGGGAGTGTATGTGTGTGGGTGGATGAGTAGGTGGAAAGTGAATAGAGAGAGCAAGTGGGAGGATGGGGCAGCAGTGCCTTAAGCACTGCTCATGTGTGTACAAATGTGGCTCACAGTTATGACTGCAGTGTACAGTAAATGCGAAGTTGGGACACTGTTCACACCATGCCAAGAATTTTATCCATAACCTGCACTCACCCACTCCACACCAGAACTGAGTCCAGGTTCACACTGAGAATAACTTTAAAAATAAAAATAACTTTTTTTTTTGCTTTGGCCTACATCCTTTTCCCAGAATTTTACACCACTGAAAACAGAGGCTTGAAAACACTGTGGACTGCTGATCTTCACAGATATGACTGAGTATTTGTGTTGCAACAACTTTAAAGGGGATGCCTTTCTGTCTCCTCTCTCTGCGATCAACCATTTTGAATGTCATTGGACAATACAACTGTTGTCATTGACTATTGTCCATTACTCTCCAACTGCTTTGGACTAGAAAGCACTAGAAATCACTGAATGAAATGCCTCAATACACCATCCCAGAAGCTTAGTTTAGGGATTTTGTAATATATTTTATATTTTGTATGCTTGTGCGGTTATACCAATACTTACAGTGTGTGCTTTTGAGGTGTTCAGTAAATGTATGAATACAACTTTATCAAAAAGAATTTCAGAACTTGGATTAGGAACACACAGAAGGTACAGCTAAACTGAAGACAGAATATGCACTGAATGCAACTGCCTATCTTAGAAAACAAAGACAAAGCACTAGGCTGCGTAGTCAGTGACTACAAATATATCTGTATATATATACAATATACTATCAATCATTTTGTTGATATGAGTAACTATCTCTGATATTAGCTGATAACAAAACCTGCCCCTACTATTTCCCAACAACACGGTAGTACAAGGTAGTCACAATAGCTCTTCAAGGAAGCTGTCTTGTAAACTGTCTGTTAACACACAATTTGGTGAAGAAATTGATTTTTACCATTGACCTCTGTCTCAAAACTGTATAGAAAGCTTCTTTTGGGGAGCAGTTTATAGCCAGACAGAATCAGTTACATAAAGGTCAATGGAGCCACTCAGCAAATAGGTTGTGATATCTTCCTTTGTTTTGGACTCTTTTGTTTCCTCAAAGGTCAACACTGTCAAAACTGTTTGCTATTGGTCAACAGCACCAATCCACATGTTGAAAGTTACTAAAATCTGAACTGGATACTATAGGCTGTAAGGGATACACTGATAGTGACAATTGCATTTATGTGAACTGATCTTGCTCGATGCTCGAATTAGCTTGAATGTTGGTGTGGTAGATGGGTATGTAGTGTGTTTGACTTGTAACTTGTAACCCCAATTTACCTATACCACAGTTGCTATGCTCATATATTCGCAAAATAATCTTTACAAATTTTACAAATGAACGTTGTCCGTAATGCAGAGTTTTGCAGAATTGTCCAATATCAACATTGATGAGTGCATTGTTGAAACACACTGGATACCAGGCGATGGCTGTTATGTAACTTTTTTCGTTCCTTGTCTCAAATGAAAGCACAAACAAGAATTGATGTCATATTAATCATATAATCTGGGTGTTACAATTTGGATAGCATATTTTTCAGCCCTTTTCAAACAAGACAAAACATGACATCAACAAGACATCATGTTAGCTCCTTGGTATATGTTGTATCGTGAGATGAACCGAATGTCCACAACATCTCAAGTTTAACTTTTACTGAGGTCTTGAGCATGGCAATTTACACTCACACACATGACTGGACTCCTACGTGAACAAGGCAGACTTTCTCTGATAACTGTCTCCTGTGTACACTAAAGCAAGTCACAGAGTGCAACAGGGTTCTGTGCTTGGACCGATCCTATTCACTCAAGCACTCATATATGCTTCCTTTAGGCAACATTATCAGGAAATATTCTATAAATTTTCATTGTTATGCAGATGATACCCTGCTATACTTACCAATGAAGCCAAAGGAAACCAATCAGTTGACCAAAGTCCAAGCTTGTCTTAAGGTAATAAATGATGGCCTGCAAATTTTTGCTATTGAATTCAGACAAAACTGAAGATATAGTATTTGGGCCGAAACACCCAAGAAACTCACTATCTGTTGAGATAGCAAGTATGGATGGCATTGCACTGGCCTCCAGCACCACTGTAAGGAATTTGGGAGTCATCTTTGATCAGGATAGGTCCTGCAACTCCCACGTAAAACACATTTCAAGGACTGCCTTTTTCCACCTACGTAACGTTGTAAAAATCAGGCATGTTACTGACTTGGGTTCTTCCCCGGAGTCTTTTTGCTTTCTCGTCTCGCAGGTCCGCATGGAGAGTGGCTGAACCTGGACTGCTGATTACAGCTGCATCTCCTACCGTGGCCCTGCCGGACATCGAGTGCAACTTCTATTACTATTCGCTATACTAACATCATTATCAGATCAATAGTGCTGTATTATGTTCATATACTATCTGCTATTAATATGTAAATATATCACATGCATGTATGTATATACTATGCAATATTTACTTCATGTAGCTAATAAATCTATTAGAGCTATCAATACTGTGATTTCTGTCCATGCCCAAACCTCTCTCTCTCTCTGTCTCTCTCTCTTTCTGTCTCTCTCTTAAAACTGTGTTTAAGAGTTTGTCAACTGATTTAAATTTTTGTGCATAAGATGGGTAGTTTTTCAAAATGGCTTTTTCTGTGCATTTTGGCCTTTAGCCAACAGACAAATGCAATTTTAGGCCACTGAAAATGGACCCTCTGGAAAAGTCCTATCAGTGTTAAGGTGTAGGCAGGGAAAAATTGGCTTTTGTCTTGTGACAAGTAAACAGCGTGTTGCCTCCTTTGGTTAAATCAGGCAATGGCAGTTAATATATATATAATATATAATATATTGTATTATATGTTAATATAATAAAATAGTGCATACATGAACACTTCCACGACACAGACCCTGTCAATGTTGTCTGTTTTGGACGAGACCCGGTTGGACCTCTAGTTAAAGGTAGCGGTAATGGCTTTTTTCAGGCTTCTGATTGGCCCACATGACTTTAGGGTCACGGGTCACCTGTTCCTTTGGCATGCTCTTGACGGTGCTTCAGTTGTGTTTTTGCCTTTTCATATGGACACAGATGAGAGACACAAAGTGCCTCTCATAGGCCATATGGAAACCCTCTGTCTCTCCTCTCACCCTGACGGCATCATGCTGACACCCAGCAGGGGTTCAGAGTGTCTCTGTAACTGACTGAGCCCTATAAACGCTGGCAGACTTAAGCAGTTGCTTGTATTATAGCTGCTTGTGTTGTAGTTGGACAGTAGATGTTTACTGATTGAATGATTATTGATTGTTAATCAGCATACCTGAAGTAAATACATAAATGCTATTGTACATTTAAAGAGCAGTTGCCTGTAATTATTTGTGCATATGTGTTGTGGTAATAGATGGTCGCAAGGCCCAGTGCTCGCATTCAACCCTTCACTGTTTACCTGAAAAGTATAAAATGGTACTTTAAACACTGACATTTTAAATGAACAACCCCTTTTGAGACTCCATTAGTCCCTGATCTTAGGGTGGTTAGGGTCTCTTTATCTCTCTTTGTTGCATTATCCCAAGGTTGTTGCCACTGTTAATTCTCCACACTATGCCTTCCCCCTCTGATTTTGATCATTTAATATCGACTACAACCATTCCTTTTTGACTGCTTCTTCCTCCAGTTTGTCTGCTCTCTCACTTTCCAGAATACCTGAATGTGCTGGGACCCGCATTAATGGAATATTTTTCCCTGTCTAGCTATTCTTGAGTTAGCAATCAAGATTTCATACAGAAGAATCTGATGAATTCCGGCTGTACCTGACCTGATGCATGTAAGGACTGACGCAGAATCACTACATTTTAAAATTCAATTCGATTTTATTCATATAGCGCCAAATCACAACCGAAGTTGTCTCATGACATTTTCCATAATAGAGCAGGTACAGACCAAACCCTTTCTCTACAGAGACCCAACAATGTTAATTTTAATCTCTGATTGAAATACAGTTTCAAACTACATTATCGGAATTCTTGTGAAGAATATAGCGTTTGTTTTTTTCCCTAGAAAATGTTGATCCCTGTTTTTTTCCCCGTTTTTCAACTTGACTAATCCCATATTGCATTTTCATAATTATGAGTTCAACATTTATCCCTCTTTCCACAAAGCCTTGTCATTTGCAAACAGCGACTTCCCCATACCCACTGGAACAATTACAAACATATCATGTATCATCATGACAAATAAAGTTGATAAAGTTGGACTAACTACACTCTCCAAAGATATCCCATTTTCTACAAGATACTGGCTTGATAGCTGAGTCTTTATTCTTTATTTTTTGCTTTCCTTATTTGCTGAATCAGCTTTGATATGTAGTTATCATACCTTTGCTTTCCAATCCACTCATTAACATCTCATTCATCAAACGTTCCATTAATTTACGGATGTGTGATGTCAAAGATATTGGTTTCCAATATTGACTGCTGACATCTTTTCCAGGTTTCCTTATTGGAATGACGCTTCTTTCCAGCTCCCTGGTATTCTTCCCTCATCCCACACTTTGTTATAGAGTAGCAATAATTTCTCCAGACTTCCTACACTTAGATGTTTTAACATTCTAAAACATGCTTCATCTGTATCTGGTGCAATCTTTACTATATAATCTAATGCCTTTCTTAACTCTCCCATGTTGAGAGGCACAGTTTGCCCACCACCGGTGTTACCTTTTCTACTTCTCTCTCTGCCTCTTCTTCTGTCTTCAGATAAATTACTACAGCTATGCACCACAACCAAAAGCGTTTGCCAACATCTCTGCCTTTTCCTTACTATTATTATCTTTACTGCAGTTTCATTTCAATCAGACAGGACTGGGTAACTTCACAGCCTTCTGTCCACTCCCATCTTTTTTAACATCCACCACACTCCTCCTGTCAACTGTTCGATGTTCATTCCATCATTAACCTGATTTTGGTATCGATCACTGTCTTCCTGAAATTTCTCCCATTTAGCTTTGTCAAGGATGTCTTTTCCTCCTGAGTTTTCTGTGGTCATGAGGGTAGCTATGTTTATCTTGCCCCAGACTGGATAATGGTCATTCCCAGTAGCTCCTTCTTGATACACTATTACAGATTGATGAAATGGTGCTTGATGTAAGTGTCACATTAAGCACAGATTATTTTCCTGTATTCCCCTAAATGACAGTGTTGCTGCCATCATTTAAGCACACCATTTTTTTCTGTCCATTAAAATCACTACACCAAACAATTTACTATCCTTCCACCCTTCTCATTTCCTCAAGCTTGTTTAACTCTATTTTTTGAATGGATTGTAATAATTCACGATCATCAACTCTTTCCTTTCAGCCCAGACTTTCACTACCACATACACTTGTTCACTTCCTATACCTGTTACTCTGTAAGGATTGCAATGCTTTACAAATGTGGCACATCCTCCTCCTCCTCCGCTCTCCTATCCAGCCTCACTGCCAAATTTGGATTTAACCAGCACTCTTGAATACACACTTCGTCTGGATTTCTCTCCTATTGACAATAAACTGCTTGAAATATTGACCCATATCAATAGGCTTCATGTGTCCGCTGACGAATTAAAATTATTAGCATCAACCAACACATAGCGTTTCTTGACTTGACTGTACCCTGGGCTCATTGTTTTAATCTTCCCATTTGAATCCTTTCATATCCAAATGGTACTCTGCAGCTTTCCCAATAACCTGAACTATTTCAGTCTTAAGATTTGATCCCATATGTGGCATTTATCACCCCTGCTATAAAGGTCATTCATTGCCTTCTTATCTTGGTCTTCTTCTGCTGCTACTTGTTATTTGCTATATCCTCTCTCCCCGTTCTGTTTTTTTCTGTTCTGCTAACTATACTGCCTCATCCTTATCTCTTGCACCCCCACCTCTTTTTTAACCCTTCACATCCCCAATTAGCTACCCCACAATAACATACTGACCAATATTTTGGTCCCACTCCCTCCCCGAGTTTCCATGTTCATGTTCCCCACCACACCTAGCAAATCCTCTTTCTACTTTGTATACTTTGGCCACACGCCCAAACTCCTGACAGTTGAAATATCTCAGGTTCTGGAGCACATTCTCTGACTAAGGGTAATTCCAGAAAGGACCCCCTTTCAACCACATAACCTCTGCTCCCCAACCTTCACAACCCTGAACACTTTCCCAACACTAGTCATCTTCTTTACCTTCTCCACATACTGTATTACATTCTATTAGCAAGTTTCCATATCTTAAAAACCCTCCGTATTTCACTTTCCCAACCTGTCCTCTAATGAACGTTGGCAGATTGAATGGATCAACCTTCTTTACATCTCCTTCTCCTTCAAATCTTACCAGTACAATAAGCAATCCTACCTTCTGGTCCTACTCCTTAACTTCTCTTCCTTTGCTTTACAATCCACCTGTGTAAGATGCATTGTTTTTTTTCTCTTTCTTTCTCTTCTTTCTCTACTCATACCTCTGATCCCTCTCTTTACTTCTTCCCACTTACTCTTCCTGTATAGGTTCCGGACCTATACAGGCTGTTGGTCGATTTTTCTACAAAATGTTCCCCACAATGTGCAGTCCTCCCAATTTCTGCTAATCTAAAGTCAATGTTGCTTAATCAGAATGCAAAGCCAAACCAAGTCTCAAATTTCCGTAGCAACGTACAGTGATTCAAACCTTCCACATGCTCCAAGATCAGGGGTATTGGCCCCAAGCAGCCAATACCCCTGAACTCCACTCCTCACTCGACCCACCGGTTACCAAGTCCACTCTCTGTGATCCAAAGTCAATTTATCCCTTTAAACCATGGCAACAATACTCAAACTAAACAAATTCAAATCTCTCTCAATTCCTACACAGACACCGACAAAAAAAACAAGGTGCTATCTGATGACTTAGCGTATCTCATATCTAGACAGCACAGTATGTCTTGAAGGTAGAAAGAAAAAAGAAGAAAGAAAGCCATCAGCATCACAAAGAAAGACATCACCCTCACCTCAGAACAGCTACAATTTGAACTTGAGACACAACAAAAATAATGAATGAAGCACAGTAAATTATCAAAGCAAAAGGAAGTAAGGAAGCAAGTAAAACATAAAAAATAAATTTAAAATGAAGGGGGAAACAGAAGAAAGGAGACCAACTGACCCAACACAGAAAAGGTAAGTTCTGGTGTGTTACTGAATGCATCACCTTGTCTATAACTACTGGTACCAACTCTGTCAGTGTCTACACTATATCTGTTCATCTGATCCCAGTACTGCGGTGAACTCAGCACACACAGTCCAACACATGATCACTGTAGTCAAATAACATGTTGGGTCATAAAAAAATAGAGGGTATAATTACCACAGTTTTTTGATCTGTCGTGCAGAGATATTCTCATATCCAGCCTATGACAATTTTGCTTTTAGCTGTGCTAGTGGAGGGGCTCTGAAATAGTCTACCTCAAAAACAATTACTGGATAGATTGCCATGACATTTTATACAGGCGTTCATAGTTCCCGCAGGATGAGTGGTAATACAACATAACTTTCAGCCCTTCACCTTTTCATGTAGTAATATAATCAGGTTGCAATTTCAGTCTATTTGGTAATTTGGTTTATGATCAAATCCCCTGCATTTAGCTCGAGCTGTGCCAATGGTGAATATGACAGAGCCTCTAGCATGGCTGTAGTTTCTTTGTGGAAATTCAGACTAAAAACAGCCCTGAGTTAAGATAACGCAGGAGGCTGCGTTGTTGTGGTTTAAGGTACCGGTGAGACAATGAAATATGATCCATGCAGTCCAATTGGAGTGTTAATGTAATGATCATAGACAGGATTCTCTCTGGAAAGTTATCACAGCAGCAACCAATTTGCATTTATATGTGAGGGCTGTGTTCTTCAGGCAGGACTAAAGTTGGTCTGAGCGTGGTCCTTAGCCTGTCTACACAGCCTGTTCAAGGCAGAAATGTTGTGCCATTATTCTGCCTTGCTGTTCTGTATAAAACTATGAACACGGAGTGGGGCAGCACTTCTGTTCCGTCTTTAAGCCGGAAGCGGGCGTAGTAACAGAGTCAATCAACATCTTTGTCAAAGATTGAGCTTACAAAGAGACACTGACATCCGTCATGTCTCTTTCGCATGTTATAAAAATCACACAGTGAGGCAGCATTATGCTGGTGTGGTTGTTTGTTCACACACAAAAAGCCTGACAGTATGACTGACAGAAGGAACAGTTTATTAAGAATAAAAGTTGAACCTCACTGATTAGTTAGATAAAGTGTCTAACCTGAGACACAATTTTTTGGTCTCCCTCTAGTGCTGTCTTGGTGAACTGACCAAGGGACCAGGACCACTCAGTCAGTCACATGGAGTGCAGCCCAAGGGGCAGCTGCTGCCACCTGCCAGCACTGATTGTGATTTATCCAAAGGATATGAAAACTGCACATGCAATTTAACCATATTGCCAGTACACTCCCCATTGCCTGATTGGATTAAGATGAGGTTGTTGTCTGTGTTTGAAGGGTATTTGTGGGTGAGTGTGGAAGGGATTTGAATATATCACTTCACATTTTTCGGCAGTTTTTCAGGTTTAAGTCTACCAATCCTCTTAAAGAGGTGGAGTAATGCCTTACTGTAAATTGACATCTTCCAGTTCCGCTGACTTCCATTCCCTTATACTATGTACATTCAGGATTCAAGAAAAGAGGGAGACAAGGAGAGGAACAAGAGTATTGGCCATCCATTGTGTGCTGAGACCTGCTAGGTTATCAGATGGTGGCTTGACCCACATGGAGAGAACAGGCCAGGCATTGAGCTCGGCGAGCCTCACTGTGCAGTGCCTTCCTGGCAGAGCTGAGAGGCCAGGAGACTTGCCTCATCTTGGATCTCTGCCAAGCAGCCAATCAATGCAGCCTGGAGTCAATGGAAACAAGAATCGCAGCTCCTTTTTTCTGTCCACCCATCCGTCTCTCTGCAGTGCAAGGATATGCAACACCCATCTTGGAAATTACTCACTATTGTTCCCTCGTTTCACCTTTTGTTTTCAGGACTCTCCCTGTTTTTCTCCACAGAACAACCACAAATCTGCTCTCTATTGGTTTACTCTTCTTTTTTATCTGTACAGGATTGCTGGTGTATCATCTGGGGGGAGAGGGAGAGATGCTCAGCTAATTTCAGTAGCTGACCCAATTCCACAATGTATGAAATAAAAACATAGACTATGTGATATTTGTTCATGCTCACACTGGAGGCCCTGAAGCCAGATTAGTGGAAGTCATACCAATGATATCCTCCTGGTTCACGTTGTGAGTAAAAACCAAGGCGCTATATAGTACGACTGTGTTGTCATTTTAGCGTTCCTTTGCAAGATCTGCTTGACTTACTTGAGGTACTTTTCTGACTTAAGTTGGATATGAATGTTTGCTCAGTTGATAAGATCTAGTTCTAGGCTGGAAAGCTGCAGTGGTCTGTGGTAATCCATTATGTTCACATGTGCTCGAGGTTACAGTGCACAGTTTTTGTAGTTAGGTAAATAAAAAGTCAGTCCAATCCAGTAGTCAATTACTTTTATATTTGTGTCATGCTATACTAAGGGGGTATGCTACATTTGGACTTATGAACAAACAGCACTCTCACTGTTTTTGTTGAAGTAAAACGCAAACTAGTATGGCTAAGTTAGTATGTGGTGATGAGCTGGCAGTGGTGAAAAGGGCGAATCTTGTGCATCATTAAAACATCCTGAACTGGATAGGCTGCAAGGACAAATTTGCTTGAATAAAGTTAGAGCTTTTTGAGGGAGTCTGGATGCCCAGCAAGCAGCTTTCATGAGACTGCATTCTGAGAGAGACGGTGTTATGCAGGTTTTGCAAGTTTTGTGGTGAGCATGCAAGCAAGAAGGAGACTTTGTGAAGGAGTGCCTTGTTGCAGCTGTGGAGCTGCTAGCACCAGACAAAGTATTTTTTTTCCCCAAGGGTCAGTTTGTCTGGAATAATTCATAGAGATGAAGGAAAACCTGTCAGGAAACTCAGTGATAGCAAGTGTCTGTGTGATTTGGCTTCATGGTGCCCTCAGGTGCTGCTCGATAGCCGGTGTCCCACTGCCCCCGTGCGTAAAGAACGATTGAATTGAATGTGCAAAAGCAGAGCTACTTTTCGAGATTCTACACTCGCCCCGGCAGTTGACCTGGAAGCTCTGATCATTTGCTCTGCAAGACGTTGTACAAAACATTTCAGTGGGACATTGCGACTTATTTTAAATACCAAGTTAATGTTTGCATACAAAACTAAATTATTGAAGTTCAACATGTTGTGTTTACTACGTGTGCTGCAATGATGATACTGTTGTGGTTTCCTGTTAAAAAGTGACATAATTGGTTTTAAGCCTATCTTGATCGCTTGATCAGCATGAAATCCAATAGCTGAAATGAGAAAATACTGCATTCTTATTATATACCTTGGATGCCTATACAAAGAGTTTCTGACACCTCTAAAGACAGCAAATTGTACACTCAGTCATACGCTAAGTATGACTCTGGATGTGCTGATTGAGCCCAAGAGTGGGATCCAAAATAACACATATTTAACACCAAATATTTAACCAAATCTAAGGTTGTCAGTAATGGTCGTACATATTTACATATTGTTCTGCATGTTGGGTGTCTGCAGGAGTCACACGTTTAGATATCAAATTTTTTTTATGCAAATACTTGAATATTGGCTGTTTTCAACAAAAAAAACAAACATATTTTGGACAAAATCCTGATAAAACTACATTTCTGTCATTTCCAAGCAGAATACTGACTTCATATTTATACTTGTTTTGTTTTCTCTCACTTTGTCTTTGCCAATGAAGGGAATAGCAGTTTCAGTAGAATGGTTCACTCTAACAACAGCAGGTTAGTAACTACAGACCAGTGTACTGAGTGTCTGCGGTTGCTAACCTCCTGCCTGTCACCTGTTTGACTTGATATATACCAGAGCTACAAAAGCAGTTTTCTCCTCCAGTGACCTATTTATGATGTAATAGGAGTTGTTAAATTGTCTTTGTATCATTTAAGGAAAACAGCATCAAGTCCCCAACTGCCTTTTGCTCGATTTGATGAGGATAAAGTAATTCAATGTACTATTTATTTGCTTAAAATTTAATGTAGTTGTATCACAACAACATTTTGTTATTCTTGTTCCACTTTTTATCATTTGGATAAACTGAAACCGACTAGTGACACCTTTTACTTTTTGTATGTGTTTCATTTAGCCAATTTAGACTGAAATTGAAATTAGCATCACACTTCTTAAGAGTGTCAGATAAAAGTCAATGCAGCAGCCTTAGCCTTAGCAATGATAATGGTTACAGGTGATGCAACACCTGAAAAAGAAGAGTTTTGCAGTGAATGTTGAACCTTCTGTCTTTTCTGGGACAGATTTTCCATCAGATTCCATCCTAACCTTTCCTAACTTTTTAAATAGTGTATACTTTAAATGAGTACATTTCACTGGAGTAAAATATATTCCTCCCCTGTGTAAACCTGGTCAGCCGTCAATGACTGGCGGCTGTGATTGAGTTGTCTACCTTACATTTTCAAAAGGCAGTGGGGAGGAAATGACTACACTTCCATTTGGGAATGACCAAGAATACATTTTTTCTGAGTAATCTAACTAGCACTGGTGGACCCAGTGACAAACACACACACACACACACACACACACACACACACACACACAAACTCCAGAGCAGTTCAAAGTAGTGATCAGGCGCAGTCACCTTGACAAAGGTGGAATTCATGCTGTCAAACTCGCTGCAGCCCGCTTCCCATTAAAAGAAAAAAAACTGCAGCAAAACATGGCAGTAAATTAGGTTCTTTCAGTGTGGGCCAGGCTGCTCCTGAGTTAAGGGTGGAGACCTCGTCACACTCTGCAACCAAAAGTCCCACAGTTAGTTCAGGTGGGAGTCCCCTCTAACTACACAGGGACTAGGAGATGCAGCCATTCAGCACACTGGCCCAAGCCTGAGAACTTGGAGCTGGCAGGGAGGCTGGGTGGTTAAAACAATGTATTTCTTATGAAGAGACTTTTGAAGGCTGATCTTTTGAAAGTGATGTGTGGCTGACACAATAAGCATGTGTTCATTAGGTGTAAATGTAACCATTTTCATAGCAGTGAGTTTAATTATTCAGCGTCTGCCGTATTTTGCATTTGTCAGTCCCTCTAAAAGAGTGTTTACATCATGAGAAGACAGTGTGACCAGTTCCTGGAAGCATTATGTTACCAAATCAGATGTCGTGCAGACATGCTCAGTTTTACTTGCACACTTACGAGGTATCTGTCTGAGATTTCTGTCCCCACGTCAGTACAGTGGAGGTCAATGGACTCACATCACCTTATATGTCTCTGTAGAAACAATTAAGTTGTTCAGTTTTTTCAATCGCTCTAATGGGAGCTTTCCAACGTCTGACAAAATAAACTGATGATGTTATCAGAGTTATTGTAGCAGAACGCCTGCATTGTGAATTGGAGGTGTGGAATTCAAAATACATGAGCATTTACCAGCCAGCACAGGTCTAATGGAGGACGCTACTGAGAACAAACAAGAACTAATAGTCAGGATATTTTGCAGTTGCTTTAATTTCCACAGGCATTCCAGAGAGAGTGTTCCAGAGGCTTGCTGCTCTCACAGAAAAGACTGTCAAATGGGACAATACAGTTGGCAACTGCCCTTTTATTCCTGGAGGTGCTGTCCATGAGGTTGACAGAGTGGCTACAGGAGGAGGTGCCATTCCATGTAGAATTTTAAACATTAGACATGAGTCTACAGATAAGGTTTGTCACAGAGTACTTCAAGTGTTTGTTTATAGCATGAGTTTTTTGGCTGTCATATGGAAACTCCAGTTTGAGACAGGCTTGTGAGGCAGTAAGGTGTGAGAGAATCATTGCATGTATGTACAATTAGCAGCATTGAAGCTCTGCAGGGCAGACACAGGATCATGCAGATGATGCAAAACTGCATCACTACTGGAAGGAATGATGTGAAATGTAGTACAGATATCCAGACTGCCAAGACATGAATCCTCACCAACAGGTCAAAAATATCACTTATTCAGTGAACTATTAATCATTTATTTTTTAACTTTTATTTAACCATGTAAGTCCCAATGAGATCACAAAATCAATTTTTCAAGGGAGCCCTGGCCAAGAAGACCACACTACTGTGTTTCACACATGCATGCAAACATTAAGAACAAACGGAGAACAAACAGAAAACATACAGTATTAACTCACACCATCACATCTTCATATCTACAAAATAAATTGGCACCGATTTTGTTACAGATGTTTCCAAACGATGAATACCGATGATGAATATGGTCATCTCCTGACTTCTCCTCAAGCACCACCATCAGTTTGACATTCATGGTTCAGAGAGTTACTGCTGGATTCTGGTGTAGAAAATGATGTTTTTCGTGAACATTGATAATTCCCTGACTTGATTTCTCTTGCCATTATCCAATCAAAATTTCATTTTATCCAAACTGGGTCCACTCATCTCTGGTTTGGTCCCAGCTCCTCCTGTCCCCATGTTGAAGAATCCTCCTTGGGCAGTTGCTCCTGATGGACAGGCTACTGCCTTGCATGGCAGCTCCTTTGCCATCGGTGTGTGAGTGGGTGAACGAGAGGCCAACTGCAAAGCGCTTTGTCCCTTAAGGTGGAAAAGCACTATATATGTGTAGTACACCCATCATTTCATTATTATTATTATTATTATTATTATTGTTATTATTATTATTATTATACAATGTACTGCATACTTTTAATACCTGGCATATAATGCAAGCATGCAGTGCAAATAACAAGAACATGATCATGAGTCATCTTTCCATTGTGATTTAAGGTGTCGCCAAAGAGACATTAAAGATGACTGCAACTGATCTCTATCACACACAATGGACGCAGCCTCTATTCTCCAGCTCCACTGTATCTTGTCCACTGGTGCCATTCTCTAGTCCATTAGGATCTGATTTCCACCATGGAAACATCACTCAGAGCCCATTCTCTGGCTCCACGTCTGTAATGTAACATCTCTGCCAGCTTGCCCGGAGCAATCATCCATCCCTTCATCCAACCACCCCACCATCCCTTCATCTCTGCATGCAGCTGTACTGGCAGCTCCACCCACAGCAAGCCAGAAACCATGATCTAATGTTTATATAGGAACGCCTGCGGCCCTGGCTGTGGAAGGGGGGTTTGACCAATGCAGGGATTTTAAGGCCAGTAACAATACCAACAGTTTTACTTTAGTTGGTGTATAATGTACAGTGGCTGTGTAAGATTAACAGTTGGAGTGGGCTTTTTTCTTAGGGAATATAGACATTCTTGCTCTGAAGCTGCCAGCAACTGAACTTTAGTGTTGCTAGTATCTCTAATGCTACAACCAGTGGAATTTGAAACTTGATGACTTTGGTGAGCCGTTGAGTCTTTTAGGTATTTTTTTTTTTTCTAGGTATTAGGTATTTCATCTCAGCTTTGCAGAAACAATTTGCCACTTGCCGCTCACTCTGCTCTGCAGACTGTGCTGTTTTAAAGAAAAACTATGGTTTATTACAACTTGTTCAACACTGGCCATCTTGGGCATATTTTTAGTCATGTAAGTCTCTCTCTTAACAAATCTCTGTGACTACAGTTGTATGGTATCATAACTGATAACAAGAGCTATGGATATAAGACTCAGGTCCCTTTAAAGGATGGGGAGGGACAAAATCCTCAGTCTTTGTCCCATGTAGACAAATGTAATGAAGTATCTATATTGTGGATTCTCTTATTTTATTTGTGGAGTTTAAGTGTCTGGTTGTGTGCTTGTGTACATGTGTAGTCTGATCTGGATGCTTCAGTAGAACCAGTTCAATAGAAAACTGGCAGGATAATTGCGGTATAGCTAACATATCACAACTGGATGAAAAAGCTGGTTCCATCCAACAGCTGATTTTCAATCAGGGGGCAGTATGAGCAGCACACATCTGAAAAACTATTCATATGTCTCACTGCAGCACTAAATCCACTAACCCATCACTGACCAGGATATGAAAATGAAACACATTACATATAGGAAACACATCTCACAGGGCCAGACGCCCAGAAAAATAACTTTTCGAAGTGTGTCTGCTTTTTTAAAATGTATTTTCCCTTTTCTCTCTGCTCCATTCATAAGTGTAGATTACTAAATTCTGCTGAGCCAGGAGGAGACGTGATGGAGCGTTTTCTGCTTCTCCTCCCCGTCCCGTCACTGTTTATACACCGGCCTTGTATATTCATTTGGCAGAGGAATTGGCAAGGAAGAGGGAAGAGGTTTCCCACTGGGCTGCCTAGTGACCGGCTAGCAGTGTGTGTCGGGGGGGTTCTGGTAGAAGGGAACTGATTAGGCTCTGCAAGAGTGGAAATTAGTGCTTCACTCTGGAACATTTTGCTGCTGCTTGAGTGAAAAACCTCATATCTACATCGATTTCAACTTTCCAGGAACTGAGAAAAATAGCTTTGTTCCTCCCGTCTTCGCTGAGTGCGTTCTGATACTTCAGTGACAAAGTAGGGTGTTTGTCAGTGTCAAGTGTTCACGAAGACTGAATGAGGCCATTACAAAAATGATTCATGTAAGCATTAACTGACCTGCCACTGCTATGGTTATGGTACGTTTAGGTAGCTAAAACACTTGGTTATGTTTAAAGAGAGAATGCAATCATGGCTAAACAGGGAACGATCTCGTTAAGGAAATATTCAGATAGATCATAATCATAATTTTTTTTAAATAGGTTATGGTTAGAAAATTCCTCCAAGCGTGGTGGAAATCTGAAAGACTGCAATCATAGCAAGAAGGGGAAGATCACAATCATGCTTCTAAAAAAGTTGGTTAGAAAAGAAGGTTATGAATAATGGCTAAAAACCCGATGATCAATATCGTGATAAAAATGCAAAGATTGCAATCATAAACACAAAGGGCAAGGTTGGGGAATTATCATGATCACCGCAGTAAGTTCTGTTTAGTTTAGGCTAGATTAGATTAGATTAGACTGTATTGATCTCACAATGGAGAAATTCACTCTTACAGAAGCAGAAAGTTTGTGATCGTGGATAAAAAGGGAAATGGTCACGATTTTTAAAAATGTAGCTAAAGATAGGGAAGGCTAGCAAGTAGCAAACTAAAAACTCTGATCGTAGTTAAAAAGGAGAAAATTGCGATTGTGGTTAAAAAACTGAAAATGTAATGCAATTAGGATTAAAAAACACCACTTGATTAAGTTGGAGAAAGGTCACGGCAATGTTTAAAAGAAACCAACATTGGCCTCTTGTCAAATTCATACTCTCTGGTGACCCAAAAATTGAAGCTGGCTATCTCCCAGGTCGGTTTTGCATTGTGTTGTAACATCATGCGACTTCCTCCCTTGTTTCTTAGAGATCACGGTCATTATTTGTGCCTTATTTGGGCTAAAATAAGCCAATTTGGACTTGTGGGTTTTTCACATGACACCAGGGGTTGATCAGCTATTGACTGAATATGAGAGGAGAAGGAGAGGGAGGGAGGCAAAGACAAAGAGCTGAGTTGTGGCTGGATGTGGCTGGCTGTTGAGGGGAAAGAGGAGGAGGGTGAGCGGTGCGCTGTGGTGCATTGTGGGCCGGCGGCTCCAGCTGCCCTGCCGCTGTGCTGCTTGGCTCACCCAGCGTCTGGCAGGCAGCCAATCACAGCGCAGGAAAGCAGTGCCACTTCAGTTCAGTGTGTCAGAGCGAACAGGGGAGGGAAGAGGGGAGAGAGGGAGGAGACACCGACATGTAAGGAAGACGAGAGGAGGGTGCACGGAGAAAGAAAGGGGGGAGGCATGGAAGAAGCAGATGGAGGGGATGGAAAAAGGAGGAGGCAGAAGGAGAAAAGGGAGGGAGAGGCAGACAGTGTTAAATCCATACCTGCAGATCCCAGCATATAGTCTGCACCATTTCTATAGCTTCAAACACTTCAGAGCAGACTGCCTGTCTGCAAGTCGAATGTGGAATGAAAATCTTTTCCTTTCAACACTAGCATCCAGGAGTATATGAAACACACACACACACACACACACACACACACACACAAAGAGAAAACATGCACACTGATGACCTCACATCCAACTTCAGTTACCTTTACCTCTCCAGCTGTCAAAGAATTTGTTGAAATTTCCTGTTTTCACTTTCTGTCATCCATTATGTGCCTGAATTCTGTGCAGAACAGACATGTACCAATTATGTTCTTAATGTAAAGACAATTTCATCCCACTGAAGACATCCTCAGTGACAGATCCCATCTTTCAACTCAGCGGGTTTTGTTTGTTTGTTTTGCAGTGTGTGGATTAGTGGTGGGAAGTTAAATGCTAAAACACAAATGATTCCCCTGATTAGAACAAAGATCACCTCACTCCACTGATTGTGTCCAGTGCTGTAAAACCCTGTAAGGAAGGAAGTTGTGTTAAAATGCACCACAACCAAAACTAATATGTCCCATTTTCCTTTGTCTAACCTTGAATCTGGATCGGGTTACAGTCTCTGGCTTACACGCAAACACACACACACTCTCACACACATACCTCAATTTTCTCCCTCTAACCTGCTACAAACCAATAGCTCATCTTTTTCATCGCCACAAAAGAAACATGTTTGCAACACAAACTGAAAAAAGTGTGTGTGTGTGTGTGTGTGTGTGTGTGCTATATGCCAGCCGGTCCTTAAACCACACGAGTGCACTGCATCCTTCCATCTCCATCTGTGTCTGCTCCCTGCTGTTCTTCCTCTCTGTCTGTTACACAGCGCAGTATGTGCCACCCACCTCTGATATAATGGAGGTTCCTGTTTTTTACTCCAGCTTCAGGAAATGCAGTTTGTAACTCACTGAAACCTTCCTCGGCTGGGTTTCATTTGGGGTCTTTTAATGTCCTAGGGTAGGATTATGCCTGAGGCTTTTCTGCTCTGACAAGAATACTGGGAAATGTTTTTTATTGCCATGTATTGATATCCTCCAAACGATGAAAATATAGATAGAACCCTTAAGGTCTTGGTATGCTTCAAACAAACAAGTTTGTATGAACTGTCACCTGTCTAATGACTGAATGTCCTCACTCAAAGGCAGGATGAAAACCTGTGATTGTGCACTCATTCAGCACATCAGTGCCTCCCTGATCTCCCCATGACCTCTGATTTCCTTTAAGATGGAATAAAATAATTCTTTATGAATCCCACAGCAGGAACATTTGCAGTGTTACAGCAAAAAAGAGGAGAGTGCATCAATTAAAAAACAAGATAATGATAAATAATGAAGCAATATAACAAGTAATATAGTGATGCATATAGGAAATAGTGATATTGCACAGTTTAGAAAACACTGACACTGAAAGAGTGGATTTGTCAGTTTGGGTGTGTGTGGTCTACTGGGAGCAGTGTTGATTATAGTCTGACAGCAGCAGGAAGGACCTGCAGCATCTCTCCTTCACAAGCTGCAGGTGAGGCAGCTGCCCAGTGCCGTCAGAGTGTCCCGTGTGGGGTGGGACATGTTCTCCATCAGCGATGATAGCTTAGCCATCGTCTTCCTTTCTCCCAACACCTCCACTGGGTGGAGGGGGCATCCCAGGACAGAGGTGGTCTTCTTAACCTGTTAATTCGCCGCCGCCTCAGCAGACCACTCCATAAAAGATGGCCGATGCCACCAACGAGTTAAAAAAGGTCGTCAAGAGTGTCCCCCTGCACTCCAAGACCTGAGCGTCCTCAGCAGACGGTCTGCTCTGGCCTTTCTTACACAGTACATTTGTACCACCAGTTCTTTGGTTTTCCCTGCATTGATCTTAAAGTGGTTCTGCTGACACCAGTCCACAAATCCCTGAGTCAGTTCTCTGTTCTCTTGAATACTGCAGTTGAACCAGACACTATATAACCTGTAGATGTTGCAGGAGGCCTTTTTAGTATGCATGTATGTGCATGAGGTCAGAGTGTGACGGAGCAGTGTGCAGACAGGCTACTCTGTATCCTGTGACCTGCTGTTTACCGTGACCCAGTGTCTGCATCTTCAGCCCTGCAGCTACACACAGTGACTGTCAGAGCCATCACTAAGCCCTGTCTGCCTCCGTCGCTCTCTGGGTTAGAGCAGGCTAAGCTTTTCTTCCTCTCATTAAAAGGCATACGGGTAATCGCCTCTAAGCAGCTGGCTAACGCCTAATACCGAACAACAAATATCAGCAACGATGCAGCAATCAGCGTCCGTCTAGGCTTAAGGAAGAGCAGTGGGACACTGTGGGCCTGTGCAATACCACAACAAAACAAGGCTCTTGATTCAGTTCAGCAGAACTATATTTCGTCAGGCCCTGTGAACGCAAATAAACAGTAGAGAGGTGTAGATAACCTCAGCCGCGAGAAGTGTGGCTTTTGTTTATTTCTACAGACACAGAGTAAAGGATTCAGTCCAGTGGAGAGCTCTAGATGTTTCTGCACTGGTGTGATTTCTGGAGTGTTAAATATATCAGGCCCAGAAGCAGCCAACAGCAATACATCTGGCTAGCGTAGTCTGGCTAGATATCATCACTAGATAATCATCTGATTATACACTTAATGGACAGAATATTATGGAGAGATTTGGTAAAATAACAAGACAGTAAAAGAAACGCCTGATAAATCCTAAAACCGCACTTTTGCTGGCCATTGAAAGTCTCTGTAAAATTATTATTTTATATTATATTTATTATAATAGCATTATGATAGCTTTGAGCTTGTCAACCCCCACTTTATAGCCAAAAGCAAGCCTCTGCTCTGACAAACAAATGAACTTTCAGTGGTCTTCAGCGGTTCCAAACAGGATAGTTTTATTTCTTCTTTGGTGGAACAGGTCACTGGACATGTGCAACCATGCAACATCTTTTGCCAAAGGGTCAAAAGACATAGCTTTGAGGTTTGGGAAAGGAACCAGTGAAAGCATTTGACCTTTTTTGTTAAAAACAAACAAAAAGTCAAACTGCTTAATGGATCGGCATGTTTCAAATTGTTGACTCAAGTAAAAGTGAAAAGAGAATGTAGATTTAAATCAGGAAATATCTGATCAAGGAATAAGCAGACAATCATCACTCTGCACCAATTCATTGCTGAAAACAGAAATTCTCTCCATGAGTCAAAGTCTTTTGTGGTGTTTGTCTATTTGTCGTGCAGCATTTAAGAAAGTACAGGAAACACGTTCAATGCATAGAATGAATAGTTTTAGGATTGCTGGGAATGGGGAGGGGATGGTAATGGGGAGCTGATGTGTCAAATATTAACAAGAGGGTCCCATCCCATCACCTCCTCTGGTTCCTGAGCAGTTCCTCATTAGCATTGGCATTGTGCTCCAGGAGTGAGGTGACAAAGCAAAGTGCTTCTGGTCTCAACGGTTTTGAATAGGCTGCAAATCCCCTTTGTGTCGGCCATCCCCCTCCACCTCCACCATCCTCCTGCCTCTCCCAGTCTATGGTCATCGACAAAGGCCACCAACCCATCACCCTGCAATGTTCTTAGCATTTAGGCTTCATAATACCACACTACACCGAGGAAAAAGGGCAGATCATATGCAAACTGCCTGTAGCTATTGTCACCAAGACTGCAGTGCTGGATCTGAGCTGGATTCAATTCCTTTTTCAAACATTATTGCGTGTTGCCACTGTATCATAAATGTTTAAAAAGCACTGTAGGTATACGACACTCTCAGAAGACTTAGGTGATCCCAAAGTAACATGATAACATTTTAACCTCACCTTTGAGTACTGCTGACACACAAGAATACTTGAGTCCAGGGGAAATTAAAACAACCATGTTGTTGCTGTGTGAAAAACTTCATCTCTCTTATTTATTTTAGGTAGTACTTGATCCTTCAGCTTGTCTAAACAAGTCAGAATTAAATCTGGAGTCAGTATGGGACCACATGCAAGTCCCAATGGGAGAAAATCATCTTTCAAAGACATTTTAAATACATTTTTTTAAAATAAACAATAAACCTGAAGGGTGCAACTGAAATCAGTCTGTTTTTTTCTTTATTCTTTACATTTACACCCTCCATTTCTGTTATTCACAAAATATTGCACATATGTGGTTTAATTCTTCTCATCAAGTGAGCCAATATTCTTTTTCATATCCTTTATGTTCTGTGTTAGCATGTTTGTTTGTATCGTAGTAATACACTGTTGTGAGTGTAAGAATGGTCTCTTTTTTGTTGAAATTTGACAAATTGGTGATTTGTGAATATTGTAAAAGAGCAGCTTGTATCTTTCTTATCCAATCCAATCCATCTTTAATTATAAAGCACAGTTTAAATAAACTCAAGGTTTCCAAAGTGCTGTACATAAAAAAATAGGCAGTAAAAACAGACAATAAAAATAGAAACATACTACATAAAGGGTAAAATACCTGTGCACATAAAATAAACAATTTAAGAGGTGATAAAAGCCAAGGAAAAGAGGTGCATCTTAAGAAGGCAGCAGCATGTGGCCACTGTGGGCCACACACTACTCTGACATACATTAGTACAGTAATAATATGCAATATTTCTGAACACACTGTATTCCAGTGCCAAACAAGTTTCAGACAGAACAGATGGTACCTGGAAGAAAAACCAGATTGACAGATTATATGTCCCATAACTATGCCTATTGATTGATTGTTCATCTCAGCCTACTGTTAATATCCATTGCTGTAACTTCCCTCTGTACGTGGCAGAACATACTGTATATTAGAACATCTTAAAGAACTGACTGAATGAAGAGCAAACAGACAGACAGGGAGGGAGAGACAAAGACAGACACTGACAACAAAGAGTCGGGCGTGCCTTCAGATGCAGCCACGCCCAGTTACCGCCGGTTCCACCAATCAGCTCGCAGATATGCAAATGACCTCGCAGCACCGCATCGTCCCTGCCCAGGTGGTGACGTCACCTGCACATCTCTGTCTGGCTCTGCTGCAAGGACTCAGACAGAAGCAACAGAGGACCTAAGGGAAGCCAGCCGGGGAGGGGCTTTTTGTCAGGAAGGAATATTATTACTATCCCCACCGCCGGCTCTGGAATAAACACGCTTTTTCTTCGCTGTCTTTCCGTGAAACAGCACAGCCCGGATCGGCTCGGACCGGGACATCCTGTTTCTATCGGGAAAACAAAGGGGGTGGATGCTTTTTTGTAGCTCCTTGCACTGTTTTTCTTTCCCCCCTCAGCCGCACTGATTTATTTGCACTGACCAGTTGTCTCTGAAAACCGGGTGCGGTGCCTCTCCCCTCCTCCTCCCCTCTCCTTTCTTTCTCCCCAGATCACTCCTTCTTTACCCTCCTTCCTTTTTTTTTGCCTTTTATCCGATCCCGCAACGCTGCAAAGTCGCAAAGATGCCCAGCTCGCTCTTCGCAGAGAGCAGCGTTCAGGGGGATGCACTGGACGACCAGAGAGCCCTGCAGATCGCCCTGGATCAGCTCTCCCTGCTCGGCTTGGACAACGACGAGAACCCTCTGTACGACAACAACCAGGAGCCCCGGAAAAAGAGCGTCAACATGACCGAATGCGTCCCGGTTCCCAGCTCCGAGCATGTGGCCGAGATTGTGGGCAGACAGGGTGTGTGTTTCAGTGTTTCTACACATTTCAGCTTCATGTTATTCTACATGTGTTCATGTTGTGCAGCTGTGCAGTACAGGGACGGCCGTGCACCCAAACACTTCAGGTATGAACTCGTCCCGAGATATTGTGTGTGGGAGGAACGAAATGCCAGCACACACTCAGATACTGCATGTATTGTGTTTACACAGTCTTACTTGTCTGCACAACCGCTTTGTCAGAGCTACTTTTAATATCTAAATATGTCGGCTAAACGTATATAGAGAAGCCGAACGGGGATTCGGCATTTCTACAATCCACCAAGCAGTAATCCATTCAATAAAACGTGAACTTAGTTACTGTCTCGCCAGTTAGTCATACATTGCTCCTCTATTAATGCACAGTACTGGGCTGCACAAACCAAGTCAAGAAGTTGACAATTACGTGAAAAAAGTGTCGATTGTGATGATTCTGTGTGTCGGATTTGAAGAGTTCCTCGTACCAACTCTGATAAGATGATAAGTCATATTATTTTGTGCATGCTTGTGTAGGCAAGTAAAGGCACATTAAATTACCTGAATTTTGAATGGAGTTTTGTTGAAAGAGACCGACACGTACCGGAGCTCGGTGAACTCCCTGCGTCTAAATGAAATTAAAAGACACTTGATGTGCAGCAATGACCGCTGACATAACAGGTTAGTTTAATCATTATCTGGTAAATTAGGACATGTAGGTCACAGAGCTGTGAGCCCGGAGGGGACGCTGGCGCTCACTGACCCCAGATGTGTGTCTTGCTTTGTTCACTAACGGCCTGCAGATCGATTGTGATTATGATGATGAGCCGGGCGGGATCAAATTAGGACAACGGTCGTGATCTTACCATGGCACAGGCAGCAGACGCCCATAGCGGCAGAGAGCTCGCTAACAGTCCTCCAGCTGTAGGGCTGCAGGGCGGTGCTGGTGCCTGGTTACATATGCGGAATCTTTTCCCCTCCCTGCAACACTGCTGCTGCTGCTACTGCTGCTGCTGCTGTTGTTCCTAGAAAAACAAAGTAACTGTAAGGACCCACTAACTCCCAGCCTCCACCTTAAAGCGACAGTGGGGCATTTGTGAAGTGCATGTATTTAGATGACCCTCTCCACCACCCAGCCTCCTCTGTAAGGTTAGACGGTATATGGAATGAATTAATATGGATTAACCATGATCTCTGGGATTATTTTAAAACCTCATACAAGAGACCCTATCCTCATTTAACCTACATCAGTTTGATAGTAACTCATTATGCTTGATTGATGTCAAACGCTTGAATTAGTTGTGTATGCTGACTTTAGGTGGTTTTGCCCTCCTCTAGGTCCCTGGTTACATCACCCCATCCCACTCAGCTGGCTTTGCTCTGCTAATTATGTCATTCTTCTGTGACTGTTTCCTCAGCTGGTCCCATTTTTGATCATGAAGCGATGTGTGTATGTGCTTGAGGGTGTTTGAATCCAACTTAATGCACCAGCACCAGACTAAGAAGCAATTAAGTAGCCTTTCCCCTCTTCCCACAATGCAGTTAGTATAGAATAAGAATGAAGTCTAAGAACAGCTGATTTAGATATCAGCTATATTTTAGTCAGTGAAACATGGATTTCAATGGATCCAGCAGTGAGTTTTCTTTTGTGAGTTATTTCTGTCCTGCTGCATGTTCATGGTCGTGCAGCATGTGGTTTGACTATGTTCATCTCCAAAAGGGTGGCTTCACCCGATTTCTGAAGCCGCTGGCCTTTTGAGAGGCAACAATAAACATCCAGCAGCTGTTTTGAATAGTTCATGAGTAATAGTTTAACACATGATATATTCCAAGTTTTTGTTTTTGTGAAACCTGCCCTCACTCTCACCTTTTGCTTCCATGTTTCAGGTTGCAAGATCAAAGCGCTGCGAGCAAAGACAAACACCTACATCAAGACCCCGGTTCGAGGTGAAGAGCCTGTTTTTGTGGTGACGGGCAGGAGGGAGGATGTGGCCATGGCCAGGAGGGAGATCATCTCTGCTGCCGAGCACTTCTCCATGATCCGGGCCTCCAGGAACAAAAACACCAGCCTGAATGGGAGTGGCACCCCAGTCCCTGGACCACCTAACCTGCCCGGACAGACCACCATTCAGGTGCGGGTGCCTTACCGTGTGGTTGGGCTGGTTGTAGGCCCCAAGGGTGCCACCATCAAGCGCATCCAGCAGCAGACGCACACCTACATTGTGACACCCAGCCGAGACAAAGAGCCGGTGTTCGAGGTGACAGGGATGCCAGAGAATGTGGACCGAGCGCGTGAAGAGATTGAAGCCCACATCGCCATGAGGACTGGGGGCCTAATTGAACTCCAGGACGAAAATGACTTCCACGCAAACGGGACAGATGTGGGTTTTGATCTGCACGGACACGCCACCCTGTGGTCCAAGCCCAGTGCTGGCATGACCCCCGCCTCAGTGCGTAAACCTTTCTCCAACTACCGCAACGACTCATCCTCCTCCCTGGGCAGCGCCTCCACAGACTCCTACTTTGGTAACAACAGCTCACGTATGGCCGACTACAGCCCTCCCAGCCCCGCGCTCAGTTACACCACCACGAACAACAATGGCAACAACAATAACAACAACATCAACGTCAACACCAACGGCAACGGGTTTGTTTACGGAAGTGAGGTAATTTCGCCTGACTGCACTGATCTGACTTTTGACTCATCGCCAGGGTTTGACCCCACGCCAGCCCCGCCAGGCCTCCTGTGGTCCCAGTACGATAGTCGCATGACACCCTCCTCCACTGGAGGCAGCTCCCCCACCTCCACCACAGCCATGTTCTCCACCAACACCTCCACTAATGCTAATGGGATAGTGGTGAGTCAGAGAAGGGGTAACGGTTGTACGCCCCAGCCCAGACTGTCACCTCCTCTCCACAGCCACACTGGAGGCCCCACTGAGCACCCTTTAGCCAGGAGGGTGCGCAGTGACCCAGGTGGAGGCCCGCTCAGTTTCAATGGTTACTCCAGCACTATTGCCTCCCTGCCGGGCCCTCACCTCCCCGGGGTTCCATGTGACTCCTCAGCCTCGTCGTCGTCGTCCTCTTCCTCCTCCTCCACCTCATCCGGCACCAGCCGGAAAGGCAGCCGCGACTGTTCGGTGTGCTTTGAGAGCGAGGTCATCGCTGCCCTGGTCCCCTGTGGGCACAACCTCTTCTGTATGGAATGTGCCAATCGAATCTGTGAGAGGAGCGAGCCCAAATGCCCCGTCTGCCACACCGGCGTCACTCAGGCTATACGTATATTTTCATAAGAAGTGTAACACTCTGGCAGTCTCATCAGCGAGACTGGCTACAATAGCAACAACAGACTCTTCATACTGCTTTAATGGGATCACCCAATCATCAGTTTGGAAAGTGTACATAGATATACAGTACATTTGTATGTAAGAGGCTGCAGTATCCTGAAAAGGGACAGACACCCTCTTTGGGCTCTGTTGTAGTTGTTTATAATATACTGTAGCTTTGGGAAATATTTTCAACATCTAAGTGCATGTTTTAAATATTACAGCATAGTAATCAATAGTTCTAGTAAATTGTACCCTATATTTATGAAGTGAAGAGGCACAGCGGGGTCAGGGCGGAGGTACGTGGGTCAAACTGTAGACTGCTAGCAGGCTGAGCCTTCCAGTTTTGCCAATCGAATGTAGTAAGAGGGGAGGCCATGGCTGGGAAACGTGGAGGGCTTCCAGCCAAATGGGACTATTGACTTACAAACATACTGCAGCTTGAGGTCAGAAACCATGTGAGGGAGAGCAACAACATATCCTACATGTATAGAATAATTTCCACAAGTTGAAAGTTTTAAATGACATTAATACAGATTGAAGTATTTTATTCTTTTTTGACTTGAAAGATTATATTTCTTATTGCAAAGATGTTTACAGATATTTTAATTTAAGTTCAGTGAACTTTTTGTAGCTGGGTTGAAATATTGTTTATTTTTTAGTATGGCCTTATGGCATTGATCACTGTATTATTTTAATATCACACGACTGTGGGAGGAAATCCAAGTCCACAAAATGTGTATTGCATTTGACAGTATTCTGTTGGGATGGAGTTTTTATAGGTTCAGCAAAAAATGTCTTTTAAATCTGCTTCACCCAGCATATTTTTTATTCAGTAATATAAAGCATATTTTATTCTATATTATTATGAAACATTGAAATGTACAAAACTTAGTAAGTTGAACACAAAGAAACCGTTTATGCTTTCTAAAATTTGTATGAATTAGATTCCAGTGGGAATTACAGGCTTCTGTTGCACCACTATAGTTTTAGTATTTCTATTTTAATACATTTGTTTACCACTTGTTTATGTATATGTAGGTGAAGTTACTTGAGCGTAAATGTACTTTATTGAGCAAAGTTTAAGAACAAAGTATATTTTATTTTATGATAAAGGGCCTTTAACCTCATGGTCAAATACTAATATTATATTTGCTGAGACAAGATTTGAAAATGTATCAAGAGTTTTATTTTTCTGACATTTAAAGTTATACATGATAAAAAGTAAAACTTAAGTAATGGTGCTACTTCATGTTTTTTTAAGTATTTCTATATAAGTCCAATAAAAAATGGTACATTCAGGAGGTGTCTGCTTCTCGTGTTCTTCCTGACCTGTCGTGTTGTGTTCTGCTGGAGCTCAGAGCAGACAGAAGTGAGCGAGCAGGGGGGCTGTTGGGGATTGTTAGTAGTTTTCTTAACATTTAACCCCTCTCTGCTTCCTGATGTAAGCTTGGAGGTGGCAGGATTATCACGGTGGCCTAATTATTGAGTGTAGGCGGTTGCGGCCAGACAGAGGGGGACTTGGCCTGCCTTACCACTAATTAGAAGTGTGAACCTATTCTTATGCAGCCTGGTACAAAGACCATAATCAGGTTCTCCTGGGTAGTAATGGACCAATGAAACGGTTAATCAAAAAACTGGGTGTTTAGTAATGTGATGTTTGATTACTATAACGTCAGTCACTGACAAACAAGACATTTCAAGATGTCAGCTCAGGCCCTGGGAACTGATGAGCATTTTTTAACACTTCATTTCATAGACTAAACGATGAATTGATCTGTTGAAAAAAGCAATCAGCAGATTAATCGGTAATGAAAATTCTTGTAATGAGCAGTCCCAGCGTGTGCTCAAAGCTGGCAGCAAGTGTTTGATCAGATTCTTAGTGTTGCTTACTTGGATCAGGTACTTACTTCTATTTTAATGCTCTACTGTAATTAAGGTTGGTTGTTTTAAAGCAGCATTAAATTTCATTTTAGAAACTTGGCTTATTTTGCTACGTTCAAAAAGCTTTAAGAAAATTGCATTTCAGAAGAAAATTATTTTGGCGAGGCTGGATTATGAAACATGCAAAGCAGGCAAAGTCCCCGTAGTTTCTGTGTGGATATGTCTTTGTGGTAAATTGTGGGAATATTAGCTTGGCAATGTGCACCGCTAAAGCACAAACTCAAATGCTAATTTGAAGGTGATTTTAATGAATAATGAATTTTCACTTGACAGTAGAAAATAGAGAAACACAGCAAATCCTCACAATTTAGAAGCTGGACTGAAGGAATGTTTTACACTGTTCATTGAAAGTCTCTCTCTCTGTCTCTCTAACTGTAGTATAAAAACTGAACACAATAGGCCTCAAACCTGTGATATGGTCAGTACTGACCTTCAAAATCCATACTGATTGATCCTTTACGGATATATAGAATATAAAAGTAATGACTCCTGCATTCCAAAGGTATTTGAAAGTCATTAGTCAAAATCTGCATCTAGGTCACCTGTGCACACCCTGATTAGATTGTAACTGCAATCTGCTGGATGTGTCAAAAGCTAACTGTGTGTGTGTGTGTGTGAAAACTAACATCACTTAACATACTCCTCTGTCCGTCATAACAGAACAGTTCCTGCTCTTTGCTTGTTCCTCCCCTCCCCATCTCCCTCTCTGTGCTGAAGCGCAGCCTCATGTCATGTGGTTCTGTTGGAAACACTGACGTTTAAACACATGCTTTGCTGCAAGATAGTAAATGTGGAGAGAGCCGGCTCTAATGATAACTTTAAAATGGAAACATCCAGCGCAGGCCCACAGAAACTGGCCCTATAAACCATATTATTAGGAAGCAACCTTACCACCGCGGAAAAGAGCTGACAAGCGTTTTTAGCTGAATGCACAACATATGGAGTTCACATAATGCTTCTCCTGGCCAAAGATTCCCTCAAAGAAAGCTGCTTCTCCTGGCCAAGGGAAGAAATGTATAACATACAGTACAGACCTGACTCACATTACTCACAGTCATTATGTAGCTTTTTTTTTTCGTACATTTGCTTCAGTTTTTCTGACCTCTTAGGCTCATTTAATATTTTTTCATAAAAGTACTTTACTACCACACATTTTAAGATATGCACTACAGATTATTGGAGCAGTTTTCTATCAGAGAACTTGTGTGATGAGAATAACCTGCATGAAATCTGAATTGAATCTAAAAAAAAGTCTCCTGTGACTTAGAAGATCTTCGTCTTCTTTTCCGCTCTTGCTAATGAGTCAGTAAAACCTTGAAGTAACGCTTGCCACAAACCACACGTCATCAGTGCATATCAGAGCCAGCACTCCACCACACTAAGAGGCTTCGCTGTGTTGTCTTACAGAGGTTTTCCCTCTTCTGTCTCTCTGAAATGCTGACAAATGATGCAGCTGTGCTGTACTTAGGTCGTAAATTAAAATGCGTATCTACTGCTGTCCAAGATTGCCAAGATAAAACTGGGGCATCAGGGTAACACCCCTAGTAGAGTGTGTGCCCCATGTACCAAGGCTGAGTCCCAGGTTTGATTCAGACCAACAGCCCTTTGCTCTCTCCCCCATTTCCTGTCTTTCCTCAGCTATAATATCAAAACTCATCATTTGTTGGCATTCATGAGGCTTTGGCTTCACCTGTATGTTGAGGTGTTCCATGGAAAACGATTTTATATATTGTAATTCAACTGGCGAGTTTTTGCAGTGTCTGTTTATTAACTAGCTGTAGCTGATGAGGAACATAGATATAGTTTTCTCTTGTCTTTTAAATTTTATTACGTGGAGTCATAAAGCCTCGGGATAAGCTGGAATGTTTTGCTCAAATGTTGTCAATGTCAAGTGTCAATGTGCAAATCCTACCACTGGCAATCATCATCCTGAGTTGAGGTGAACTCCAGTGAACCATGGGAGTCTCTCTCACCTCTCTTCACCTGTTGTGGTGACATCTTAAACTGCACAAGCAACCAGCGTTCCAATCTACACCCACTTCCTTCAAACTGAAGCTAATCCACAACAGCCAGAGTTTTTATTAGTTACTAATTTGGACAGAAAGTGTGTGTTGAATGTCTTGGGTTTCACATAAGGGTCTTTCTGTGTCTAATCAGAAATTTTTGTCTACATTTTAGAATTTTTACAAACTTAACATATATTCTATTTGATACCAAAAAATAAATCTCTAAAATGCTTTGAATTTTGAGAAGTGCATAGTTTTTTTGGCCCCTGGGAATTCTGTCATTTTCGCACCATATAAAAACATCATAGGTAGGAACATCCAATACATTCAGAACTCCTAGAACCATGTAATTTGGTAGGGGCAAGCTCATAACAAACCTACTGTCCTCTTTAAACAATCTATAGCACATGGTCTAAAGTACACAGTGGAAGTGCATTTAGGGTATGTCTAACTCCACTTATAAATGGCAAATTCAACGAGTTGGAGAAGCAAGTTTTAAGGAAATGGATCTGCTCATGCATGCGGGCAGGCAGCAGCTCCCTGAGATGAAGCAGGTGGATGGAGTATCGTATTGTGTTGGAAGATCTTACTAACTGAATGGCAATAGCAGGAAAATACTGCGCCTTTGACTTTGGACCAGGTTTTTGTTGGTCAAGGTGGTTTCTGCTACTTCAAGAAAGCAATGTGCCTGACTACACTTCTTTTTAAGATCAACACATCCATAGGCTCACAGATTTGTGCAAGCAAAATTGATACTTACACAACATTGATGCTTGGCATTTAAACAACTGTGTTGGCCCAAAACTAACAATGGCAACTGTAAGATAGGGCTCTTGTCATCATACAAGTAACAGTGTCCTGTTGTGGGGCTTGTGGAGATGAAGAATGTCTCCTCACCAGACATCGACTCAGTTGCTGTGCCCCTGAGGCATGAAGCAGTGATTTTCTTTTGGACCTTGGATGGCCGTGGCCACATTGAACCATGGCTCAAGTTCCTTCTTGGTTACCTCCACGGTGTCCTTTGGCACAAAGAAGAACTTTACATTCTTGACATGGGTGTTGAACTACTGATATGGCTGTTATCAGTAACACACAGCCAAATTTCTGTGTGTGAGAGGTGTCTCTAACCTTGCTACTGGAGAACAACCCTAATTGATCACACCTGACGCTAATAATAAGATGTACCAGAGAGGTCCCAGTTTACTTTTTCAGTGCTCAGTATATGATCATATCTTCTTGATTTTAACCTTAAGACAACATGGAAACAACAACAGTTACACATTAGTTCCTCACATATAGATCCAACACAAATTTTCATGGTGTAAGGAGACATCCACATCAGTATTTTACATACCTGTCAACAGTGGAATATAGAGGGATAGAGGGCCTTGGGCTGTCCCACCACCCTTACGACCTTAATCCTAAAATCGCTGCAAGGCAACCACTTGTGTTAAAATATCAGAGCAACAAGGATTCTGATAGTTCCTTAAGCAAGTAACTACATTTAGGTGAGTCAGAATCAGATCACCTGGATGAAAGTGAAATGCTGTGAACATTAAATAGCGGGGTTAAATGAAAAAGCATATACATTTAGCACTTAGTTTGTTTATCTATTACTTGAAGGATATGTACACATCACTAGCACATTATGCTTCAGTTGTGCTTTTGAAAGAGGCTTCTGGTAAGTAAGGCAGTTGGAGGAGAGGGTGATGATGAAAATGGTTGGGAGCATTTTTCTGCACCTCTTGGATACACAGAATTTCAGACTTTTTGGCAGGTACTCCATCCATCATGCTTTTTTGATGTAAAAGCTTTGCAAACCAGGGAAAAAGACTGGAAAGCGATCTAGAATGATCAGTGTAGATAAAGTTAACCGTTTCACAATAGAGGAGATTTGTGTGATCTGAATGCCTGCCTATGGGCACCATAGTGAATGAGTGAATAAATGCATGTCAGACACACATCTTTGTCCGTCAGTAAGGACTGACACATTTATAAAGGTTGAAATATATCTCTTCTGTGAGACAGATGATAAAAGCCAGTAAATGATAATGCTGTCAATTGTCCTTAAGTGTGTATTATCTCGACTATGGGCACACACAGTGTAGAGAGAGAATGGCAGGTTTGATATTTGAGCCATCAGCCGGATAGACTTGAACAGAGTGAGATGACAACTCTTCATCCATGGTGTATATTTTAAAAAGCTCCATCTGGCTGAGCATTTGGCCGCAGACGAACATGTCTGGTGTGCCAGTCTGTGTTAACAGTAGAGGAACAACAGAGCATGTCTGGCATCTTCCATGCTTTGACCTACATCTCGTGTACTTAATGGATCTCCATTTGGACAGACACAAGCACACACACACACACACACACACACACACACACACACACACACACACACACACACACACCTCCTGACATGCCTTCGCAGAGTGAATGTCTATATTTTATTCATGCTGCACTCCCAGCTTGTCACCAAGCTTGTCTGTAGTCTAGCATTACTTGATGTGACTCACCCATTTAAACACACTTTTTCCTAACAAACAGCTGTCGCACATCCAGCTCTTTGTGCAAAGTACAGTATATAACAACAAAGATGAGGGCAGGACAGTGAGACTAGATTTGTTGGTGCATTGATTAACTCATTACCTCACCATTTGCTTCTTAAAGGTTTTGAACTTATTACAACTTGGTGTTACTTTTGTAGTTTAAGCCATCATTTATTAATTAAGACATAATTTTCATTTAAGTAATTGCTGTTCTGCTACACAAAAATAAAACCAGATAAGACAGATCAAATGAGAAAAAACCCCAGCTCATGAGCACAGAAGAAGTATAAAGACAATAAAATGAACAGAATAAGATCAAATAAATAGGAATAAAAACGTATATATATATATTTCCAAAAGCTTTCACAAAGAGAGTATTTTTAAGAAGAGATTTAAAAGAAGCCAGAGAGTTACAGTGTCTGAGTTAGTTCTCTAATAGCAAAGGCTCAGCAGATTAGAAATGTATTTAGGAGCGAGGCTTTTTAAGGCCTTAAAAGTAAGCAATATCTAAAATCAATTTGAAATCTGACAGGGAGCAAATTTAAGGAGGCAAGCCAAGGGTGGTGTGATTGTGCCTCTTTGTTCCAGCAATAAATGGAGCAGCAGCGTTTTGCACCACCTGACGGTGGAGGGAGCCCTGGCTAATACCTGAGCTAAGTTTATTGCAGTAATCGAGCCTAGAATAGATAAAAGATGGTACAACTGTCCGTAAAAATAAAGACCTAATTTTAGAGGTTAACTTGAGCTGGAAGAAACATGACTGAACATCACTTTTGACTCGATCATCAAAACAAAGCTTAGCATCAGACATTACCCCGCGAACCGCAGCAGCTTGTGTTATATTATTTGAGAAAGCACCATGATTAGCACCAAATGAGCTGATGGAATTTGGGGGACCGAACAGAATGAATTCAGATTTATGAGCATTAATTTTAAGAAAATGTTTGGACATCCAGGATTTGATTTCAGAGAGGCAGGTTGTGAAACTAGCTAGGCTGCTAGGATCTGTGGTTTCTGATGGCATGTATAACTGGGTGTCATCTGCATAAAAATGGCAAAACACGTCATGATTTTGAATAACTTGGCCAAAGTTATTATGCGTATAGAGATCAGAAGGGGGCAAGAACAGAGCCTTGAGGCACACTACAATTCCGTTGAGCTGTCAAGGAAGTAAAGTTACCCAGCATTGCAGAAAAAGTTCTGTTGGAGAGGAATGTGAATCATAAGGTCAGAGCCAAGTCTTCAAATGATGCGATAAGAGAATACTCTGAGGACAAACAGGGAGGTGAGAGGTGAAACTGGCAGGGAGACAGAGGTCGCCGCTGTTCGGATGTGTGTGTGTGGTACACTGATCAACTTTGTCAAAGGCAACACTTAAATCTGAGAGAACAGACATTGAGCAGTTGCCTCTCTCTGCATTACTAACCTTAACAAGTGCTGTAAATGAAGTGCTATAAAACCGAACTGGAAAACAGAACACTACTATTGTTCATAGAAGGTATTAGTTGGGATGAAATTACTTTCTCCAGATCCTTAGATAAAATAGTTAGTTTTGAGATTGGCCAATAGTTACTTAAAGACAGGGGGTCCAGATTGGGGTTTTTAGGAGTGGGTGAACAATAGCAGGCTTAAAACTGCCTGTAAAAGTAACAAGAAAAATGTGCAAAATAACAGAGATAACAATGGGGAATACCATCTTGAGCGACACAGTGGGGATGATATCTTAGATGCAGGAAGAAGAGTTTGTATGGGAGACTGTATTCTGTTACACTGAAACTGTGAGGGGTTGGAATTGGGTAAAAGTGGCAGAACTGACATGGAGAGTTGAAATAGATTCGGGACTTAATATCTTCCACCTTCTTTACAAGATGAGGAAGACATTTTTCGGGCAGCTCAGCATCAGGAACAGGAAAAGAAATGGACGGACCCCTAAAGAGAGAATCAGTCACCTTAAAACATCAGTTCAGAAAAGTCCAATCTTGCACCCCTTAACTGCTCTCTGATAAATTCTCATTTGGCTTTTAAGGGAGTTCTGTGCCGCGGTGCAGTTTGGTCGAGGATGGATAGGCACCGGCCGTTAAATGAGTTTAACAGCATCACAGAATTTAACTGCAGAGTCAGCACTGAGATCGCAAGAGTGTGTTGTACAGCAGGGACTAGGATCAGAGAGCTGTGGTGGAACTTTAAAAGCAACAGCTTTATGATCATTGACAAACATTTCCACCAAATTAAGACACTTGAGGGAGAAACCAGATGAGAGAACCAGGTTTAAGATGTGAGTCCCAAACTGAATGAGGTTAAAAGAGTCTATAAGATCTAAAAATAACTGAGAGGTGAGGGAATGGGAAAGACAACAAATATGAGTGTTAAAATCACCAAGAATGAGCACCCTGTCTGACAATGGATAAAAGCTGTGAAAACTCAGGAAAAAAAGTAACTAACATAGGTGACCTATAAATTAAGATGCAGAGTAAAGGGCGAAGGCCAGTGATCAAGAAACTGAAAACTTCAACGGAAATAAAATGAGCAAAAGTAACAGGACGGCACTTAAGACCTGACTAATAGTTAAACCCTGTAACAGAGTGCCTGGGGTTATGAAAATATGCAAAGTCAGGGGATGGAGCCTCAATCAGGGGAACAGTGTACCCTGGGTACAACCATGTCTCAGTAATCATAAAAAAGTCCAGGTCATTAGACACAATGAAATCATTAATGATAAAGGACTTATTACCATGAGATATTGCGTTCAGGAGGCCAAAGTTGTTTGGTGTCAGAGTAGAGGGAGAAGGAAAGGGCTTACAGTGAATAGGATGTAAATTGTTATTATTTCCAGCTTTAGATATGTCACATGGATGGGAGGCTCTGTGCTTTATAATGGTCTGTATGGGGAGAATTCCCGATGAGAGGGGTAATGGCAGATGAGGCCGGTGGGGGAGCTAGCAGGGAGAACAGTCCTGTGCCACAAAAGGCAGAGATGGAGATCCAGGGAAGGAGTGTGGAATGCAAACAGTCAATCACGTGGAGTGGACTGTACAGCAAGCTGAAAGTTAGCTGCTAGCATGCGGCATCCCAGCCAGATGGGACGGCCTCCGTCAGACCAGAAGAGGGAGAAACGATCTCAAAACAGATTAAAATGGTCAATAAAACCTGCATTGTGAGCTCTGCAGGCCGACATGGCCAAGTGTGGAGGCTGAGGGTTCTGCTGAAATGTCCTGCACAGGCCAATGGGGGAATAGGACCAGAAGTAAAAACAGACTTTCCACAAGTACTTAAAAAGCTGAAAAGGTCATTAAAGTCATTTTTGGTCAGTTCAGACTGCTGACGAGCTGCATCGTTTTTCCCCAAATGGACAATCACATGAATTATAGAGGATGGGGGTGAGCAGCTGTGGGAGTTTATCCAGGATGACAGGGGCCGTGGGTCCAGGGCAGCAGCGAGAGGCTGCTGATTATAATTCCCCACTATGAACGTAGCTGGGGAGAATAGGGGACGAGGGGAAGATGGCTGTGGGTTCTCATGGCAGGAGAGTGAAAAGCTGTGGACGGGGTGTCTGAGTGTTGTGTCAGGGCAGCGACGGCAGGCCTGACAGAAGGATTCCCCACCGCTCAGGGCAAGGAAGACATCCAGACCGTCTGAGCACAGCCCTCTTCAGCATCCTACGATGGGAAGAGGAGGTCACTGTCCGGGATGAAGGCCCCTGATCTGGCTTCACAGAAGAACAGCAAGCTACCAGAATACTGCTAGCCACTAATGGTGGGAAAGCGGTAATTTTAGCAGGCACCATTTTCAGTAAGGGGTACAAACTGGTCTGTAATGGACGTGTACAACATGTAGAGTGGGTAATGATTTTACTGTTCACCTTTTTGATGTTTTCTCAATAAATCTGATTAACCCGGGCCTTTGTATACAATCTCCTCAATCATCTGACTGCTTTAGCTTTGCCCCATCTGACTTCTTTTTAGCAATGCTGCTGCATTCCCAGATCTTAATTACCATAATTCGGCGAGTGCAATGTTGTTACGCAATGATGGCCAAAATTGAACCTTGTACCTCAGCACTCAGACGCAACAAAGATTAGACCAAGAAATGTTTTTTGCATATATTTCACTCTAATCTTTATATATTGAGAATAATATTAAGTTGTCCCTGTGGTCCATATGTGCTGACTTCAAAACCTCACAATGGTTAAACCTTCTGCTCCAGCATGTCCCTGCCTGTAAGAAGCAGTCAGAGCAGGCTGTGGGTTTTCCCCTCCACTGCTGAGGGGGGAGGAGGAGGGAGGGAACTGGGTTTGTTGTTCAAAGCCCAAGCTCAGCATATGTATTATAAATGAGCAGGGTTTTGAGGCACGTCTCTTCCTCCCTCTCCTCTCTCTTCCTCTGCTTCTTTCTCTTTCGCTCCTTGTTTCTTTTTTCTCTCTACATATGTGTGTTTGTGTAAGTGCGTAGGATTGTGTGTGTGTGTGTGTGTGTGTGTGTGTGTGTGTGTGTGTGTGCATGCCTCTATGTGCATAATAGATTTTTATCCTTCACAGAGCACAGCGGTCACAGTTTGTCTGACTCCACATGGTCTTTATTATGCCAGACGGAGTGTGTATCTGCAGAGACACACCGGGCCAACGTCTGCCCTCTGTCTCTGTATCTCGGCGCACACATTTAAGTGCACGCATACACGCACATACGCCCACACACACACGCATCCGAACAGCGGCGACCTCTGTCTCCCTGCCAGTTTCACCTCTCACCTCCCTGTTTGTCTTCAGGTCCTGTGGTCTTGTACGCTGTTCCTTCGGTTTTTTCCTACACATAAAGGTATAACCCCCCCCCCCCTCCACACACACACACACACACACACACACCAATGCTGAGAATACTCTCTACATGTGGGAGGAAAGATGCACTCCTCTGAGAGCCTCCTAATGGAAGCAAATCATTACATGCTATATGCTTTTTTTATTTATCGCTTCTATATACACCTCCTCATAGATGCTTAAATGCCACAGTGATTTGCAGTTCCCTTCAAATGTTGCTTGTGTTGTGGCTGACTGAAGTGAGATTGTTGCCCATACTCACAAGGTGTAAGCTGAACTCTGTCCTGGTGGAAGGGCTTGATGCAAATGCTCTAACTGCAACTGCTTCAGTCCTTTTCTGTTGGTGAGCAGACACTGACTCACAACATATAAAAATATCCAGCGTGTCCCTGGCTGCTGCATTTACACCTTCGATGGATGGAATTAGATTAGATGGAATTAGACTGATGGAGTGGAACAGTCTTTTGGGGCACAGTGGTTTCAATTCCTCTCTCCTGGTTTTGTGTCTTCGGTTTTGAACACACATTCACTGACGAGGAGCTTCATCACAGCTTTATGGTGTATTCATGAATATTGATGCAGGAACAGGTCAACTTAATTTAAAAGGATAGTTTAACATTTTGGGAAATTATCTTCTTTCCAAGAGAATATCGATATCAATCTTGTGTCTGTGCATTAAGTATGGAGCGGGCCTCAACATAAGGGGTCTAGATTAGCATAAGAGAAGGAGAAAGAGCTGAACCTGGCTCTCAACTCAACTGAAACTCATAAAGTAACACACTGAACCTTTTCTGTTTAAATGTGGAAACAACAAGGGGAGTTACTGTCAGGAAGGTGGGGACTTAAGGGGAAACTAGGAGGGGAACTAAGAGGGGAACTAAGGGTTGAACCCAAATGCAGACACACAAGGGGGCGCTAGGTCCGATTAATAAATTTATTAAACTCAAGGAAACAAGACAACCAAACTCAGAGGGCTAATGGCTAACGACACACAAGGGTAACAGAATTCAAACAACGACACAACACAGGGAAAGACAACACATCACTATAAGACACATGAAAGCAAGGGACGAGACTATGAATAACTAACAATGAATACAATAAAGAACACAAAACGCTCCCGAAGGAGGAAACACAAAGGGCTATGAAAAATGGAACTGACTACTGAAAGAACTAGATAAGAAACTCACAACTCAAATTACCTTCCTAGAAAACAGAAACGAGAATCTAAATAACAAAATAATCAAACAGAAAATCACTCTTTATCGAGGAGAACAAATCGGCAAGGCTATGAACTAAGAAAAGAAAACAGAGACTAAGACTCAGACCTGAACAGAAACACGGACATGAACAAAGGTAACGCCACAAGAACACAACTCGGACATGACAAAGGGCTCACAATGACAAACACTCACTTACTGGCTAGGACTAGGACAAGGAATCAAGGGCAACAGGGATACATGGACTTGGCTATGAAAACACAGACAACGACCCGACAAAGACAAAGGGGAAGACACGACTTAAATACACTAGGGAGGAACACTAATGAGACACAGGTGGAAACAATCTGACAATCACACGGGAGGGAAAACACAGGAAGTAAAGCAACCCAAAGACACATGACATGAACCTTCAAAATAAAACAGGAAGTAACCAAAACCAGGCAAAGACAAGACACAATGGAAGCTTAACAAAATACAAACAAGACATGGCAAGGATAGAGACTAATACAAAACATGGCACGACTGAAACAAAAGTAACTAAATGAGGCAATGGCAAGAATCAACAAGAGAAACTAAACCAAACCGCCGTGCATGGCACGGGTCATGACAGTTACAAAGTGAAATAGTTCCAGTTTTTAGCACACACACAACTCTCCCGTTCATATATAAGCTAAATACATGCCATACTTCATGTAAATCTGATAAGGCAAACATGATATTTCTCCTTGAATTTAGGTAATCTGACATAGATATTCTAGCTTTCTCATGGTCTTGAGAGATTGAAGCTTCTGAAACACTCAAACACTGTGAGATTATTTAATGAAAGCCTTGTTGGTAGGAGTATTAGCCAGGCTAGCTGTTTCCCCCTGCTTTCAGTTTATATGCTAAGTTATGCTAGCCATTTTCTGACTCCAGCTCGGTGCTTAATACATGAATATGTATAATACATTAAATACTGATATCAGTCTTTTCATTTCATTATTGGAAAAAAGCACATTGAACTATTCTTTTAGCACAGCAACTTCTTTTTATTAGTTTGTCAAATGTCCGGCAGAACATTGAAGTTTGTTTCAAGAAGTCTTCTGAAGTTCAGTTCACCAGCAAATTGTTGAAGGCCAGTGATGTTGCTTGTAGTGGCCAAGTTCTAAAGAAAAAAATTAGATGTGTAATGTGGAGTATTTTAGCCTCTCCTTCATTTGTCATTCTTAATTCACTTTCTTTTCTGAGGCTTAGTCTGCTCTTTTTCTATTTCCTCTGAATCATATCTCTGTTTGCCCTTGCTGGCCCGACAGAGGCAGACAGACTTTTATCCATACGTATATCCATTGCATGCCAAAGTGATGTATGCCTGCAGGCAGCCTCTGTTAATTCTTTCAAGACTGAGATGTCACATGGTTTGTAATTTTACAGTGCACTAAAGTTGCAGCCTGTTCATTGGCAGACGTCTGCACAGTCGTTTCAGCACTTTGATGTGTATGGTGTAAAGCCAAAGGCTACATCTCCAGCCTATCATTATACTGGGGTCATACTCCCTGGTTAGATCACAGAAATGTGTTGTTGACATGTTAGTCCCACTAAAATAAAAATTATTTACTGTAGGATTAAACCTGATCTCAGGTCTGGTAAAGTGAAGTGTAGTTGGCATGATCCTTTACAGTCAGTGGGTTGTTTGTTTGCATGAAGGACACCAAAACTCATCTATGATTGCACACAAGACAGACTTTACATCACTTAAATGTATCTACTAACAAGTATTGTGATTGTATAAAAAAACACACATCAGTGTTGCAATGGGTGAAATGTTCCTCCATCACCAAGAACACACACTGTAGTTTATTTTGATTCAGTCTGAAATACATCTTCCTCAAGAGTGGAAGAATCATTTTTATTTCTTGTGTGCATCAGTCTCACATTGTTTAATGTTTACATTTCTGTCCTATTATCATCTGGAAAGCATGAATGCTGCTGTATACATAAAGTAGACTGATTGATTAATGTAAATAATAGAGGTTTTTTGAATGCTTGTATGGGTACCAGTCAAATAGCTTGTTGCTGTAAATTGAGTGGAATTTAAGTAATGAAAATGTCCAATTTCAGCATGCAAAACTCTCCTAGTGAGTCTGCAAGCTGGAGACAGAATTGAGCAGTGTTACAACTGAGAGAAATCTCTCTTTCCTCTGCTATCCTTTGGATTTGAACAAACATCTCTGATGAACTGAGACACTTCAGAGTTTCAGTATACCTGGTGGACAGCACAACTCATTCAAAGCTTCTCCATTTTCTTGTCAGCAAATGCTTTGGAGAATGTTCCTTTTTGCAAATGTCAAGGATTAATAACTCATTTGAATCAGTCAGTCAACTGAAGGACGACCATGACATTATTCATAGGCGTTCATGGTTCTCAAATTAAGAACTGTAATAACTTGCAACTGAGCTTGTGAATTTTCATCTATAGCTGAGCAATGGCTGCATGTGACCCCTCGCTGGAGGAAGAATGTCCGTGAACTGTGAGCAGGTTGCCTAGCCAATCACGTTCCCTTCTCATCTTGTCTCATTTTGATGCTTTAAAAGCCCTGCCACAGTAAAAATGAAGAAACCAGCAGTAATGGTTCTGCTTCTTCTTTCCTATAGTGTCAATCATTTCTTTACACATCATGATGGCGTGTCCCAACCCCTGCGCTGGGAACCATGCACCAGAGCACCAAATGCAGAATAACCTGCAGCTGAAGATCCAACAAATGCATTTCTTCTTCTTTCATTTGAGAAAAACAACAGTACCCTGCTGTCTTAGGAAATTGCTTTTCAATAGACTTTGATTTTTATAAATCAAACTGTACACCTGGAAGCTGTTATAGCTACAGAAATTTCCTTGTATGCAGACATCGGAAAGAACTTGTGGGAGAAAAAAATAGAAATTACATTTAAATTGAAATATCTTTTGCAAAGATGGAACTGGTGGTTTCAGTGTGGTTCAGGCATATCAGTTCATATAAGGGACTCACTGTGTAAAAATGGCGTCCATATCATGTGCCTTCATCTGCATAGGTGGACTCTTCATGTCTAATTATAAGTGACATTCACATTTTTCCTGTTTTTAAATAGAAAGCATAATTTAAAAATGAGTGAAACTCAACTCACATTTTCAATCATGAATGAGCAGGGCTGGCGTGTGAGCGCTGTGGGTAACTTTGCACATGGCTTGTGTGGGTGTGTGTGTCTGCATGTGTGGTAGATGTAGTTGTCTGCACAGAAATAGAAAAGTAGCAAAAGAGAAAGGATAAGGGAGAGATGAGACAGAAAATGAATAAATAAGAGGTGGGAGGGTGTTTTAAGGGGGTGTAGTAGTAGAACTGATGTCACCAGGGTCTGAATATTATTATCATTGTTTTCATCACAATCACTTTTTATGCTTAATCTGCTCTTTTAACAATTTAGAAATTCCCCCGTCCTTGACAATAACTGTGACTAAAAGACCAAGTTCTAATAAACTGGAGCACATTTTAACAATTAAACAGAAATGACATGAGTAGACACACCTGCACGCCATCGCTTGACCATTTATTGAGATGAAATTGAAAGTTAGTTGTCAGACGGATGGAAGCTGCCGGTCAGAATAATCAGATGAATCAGGGTTTGGGGCAGCATCTCATCTTTGAGGCCAGGTGAAGAAGTTTGTATGACATGTTGTGCATCCACAAAATCCAGAGTGTTTATAGCTGTTCTCAGTAGCCCCCTTGATGGCGGAGTGAAAGGCCAGCTGTCACAGAGAGGGTGATAACAGTGACATGAAAGGTGACAGAAATAGTGGCACTTTTATCCAACTTTACAATTTCCCTCTCATTCAGACACACACACACACACACACACACACACACACACACACACACACACACACACAGAGCGGTGACCTCTGTCTCTGTATCTCAGCACACAAATGACAGCAAGCCAGCAAGTTTGGATCAGTTCATTTTCAACCATCCAACAAGCACTTTTGATTGAGTATACTTGTACTTTTAGAGTCCTGAAGCTTCATTATGCACTTGTAGCTCAAATAAGTTCTTGAGGCATGATTGAATGTTTTTCTGACAGGAGTTTTGACTGTACAAAAATAAACAAGCACAAAAACAGAAACATATAGTACATTGTCGTCTACAGTTGCTCAGAGAGCATCTTTTCCTTTCCCTGAATCCACCACCGAAGGAGATTTTTCTAATTTATCTGTCAGCATGGCTGAGGACACTTTGCATTACTAATGTTTGGCTGCTGGCAGAAACTCAGGGGAAGCAACAACGCTCAGGGTTAAATACAACAGGCATTTCAGAGACAAAGCCCACTCTCTACCACCACGCAAAGACAGCAACGGGCCCACAGTGGCACAGATTAGTGAGTAAATTGTCTCGGGCGGCTGAATGAGAGCCACTGCATATCTCATGAGAAGGATGCAGCCTCTCTTTCATTCCCCTGGAACAAGCAACCTGGAGGGAGAGGGGGGGGAGAGAGAAGGTGTTGGGGGAGGTGTCAGAGAGATTCAACACAGATCTCACAGGGTAAAATGTTATCACTCAGCCACATGGCTTCACAGGCTGGAATGAATGGAGAGGGCGTGCATATCGCATCATGACACCCACGCAGCATGAGGCCACTGTGTGCCCGACATTCCTCTCTGTCTCAAGAAATGCTCTGAATGATGTTTTCCTGCTTTACCAAAGCATCTCCTGCTGGATTCCATCCAGGCGGCGGTGAAGTCATGCACTGCCTGCTAAACACAGCGGCGGACAGCATGCTTACATCCGAGCATGCATTATAATGGCTTTTGTCTCACTGCCTCTCCAGTCTTCTGTTGTCTTCTGTGCTAAACATCTCTTTGTCAATGATAAGCTCCAAAAATGTATTCGGAGATATCATCCCAAGATTATACACATGATTATATGTGTGTAGGATGTCTGGCCGTTGTTTTAGAAGAATAGTTTATGAAAGAGCAGAATGAGTCATTAGTGTGTGGCTGTTTGGAGGGGAGGAAACGTAATAACAGGGGTGGCTGGCAGAACAAGACAAAGCAATCCTAATGAAAGATAAGAGGGTCTCCCTGATGCATTTTTCATATGCACTCCTTTTGTTTCCTCTTGCCCTGGGATTTTGTAAGCAGGGAGCGCAATTAAGTAGGCGTAGTAAGTCTTTGGATCAGTAATTATCGTTGTGTGTTTCCTCAGAGTGTGTGTGTGCTCTGAGGTGCTTTGTGTCTGTGCTCAGTGCTGCGGGGTGTCTCTCTCTTGATATCAGCCTGTACAGTATTGTGTTGAAGAGGGAGGGGGAGGCCCTGTGCAGCATCAAGCTAACCCACATGTGGACCTCGACCACTTGAAAGAAGCCAAGCATTTCTAACGGACCTCATTTCAGAGACCTACTCTAACCACCCGCTCATCCTTCTTCTGGTCATTTTGTGACATTAAAAAAACAAACAAACCTGAAAGTGATTAAAAACTATTTCTGACAGCTGTCCTAATCAATATTACTAATCAATATTTTTATTGACAAATGATTACATGTGATGTGAAATGGGTTGTTCATAGTGACTGACCCACAGAGAAGTATTTCCCTCAGCTCTGCAGAGAATTTTAGTGTCTTTTAGCTCATTGTTTTTAGTTTGCTACAAAAGTACATAAGGGTGGAAGGGAGCTCTCAGGTAAAGCAGGCATTTTTTGGGCCAGACATTCATTGATAAATTTGTCATTTATTGGTACTGATGAGATCAATCTGGGATTCAGAGGGGATGACATTAACTTCCTTAACTAAAGTGAAGAGACTTACTTGATTTACGGTCTCAGAATTTACATCCCATGGGAATAAATGACAATTTCAACATTGTATAGTTGTTGTTGTGGTTGTGTAACAAAGGTTTTGTAGTTTATAACTGTATATGTATTTTTAAATATTCACCCAGGCTTTAAATTCTATTTTTATTTTTACTGTTAAAAGCTAAATGTGCTGGTGAAATAAAGACTGTCAGCTTTGGCAGCTGGTGTTGCCAAGTTGTTTTGCTTCTATGTTAGAGAATGAATAGTCACATCCATGAATATAATATAATGGACTGTAATAGACTCAGTGAACTTCAATGGCTTGTTTAAAAATAGACCCAGACCCCAACAGAATGTGAATAACTTGATTAGAAATGTATCTTTGTTTTTAGAAGATGCAGTCCAGACTGGTCGTACTTGAAGTTTCATACTGTAGAGAAAAGATTTGAAAGCAAATTATATGTCTACACTCTGGCATTGTAATTGAAGGGAAACCAATATTTAATCACAATATTTGTGTCCCAGTTGTGTATGCGTTTGACAGGGTGCAGGGAAGCAAGGGGTTGGACCAGACCAGCAGGCTGAAGAAACAATAACAATGAAAAGCTGAGAACAATCCACAAAAACAGCCAGGCAACCGAAGTAAGGACAAACCAGACGCGTATGAAGAGCTCAGGTGAGAAGACCGGGAGGCAAGGAAAGCAGTCAAAACCATGGACTACATACACAAGAGGCTAACTAACCAATCACACACAGGTGATGCAGAAAACAGGCGGGTAAAGCACACAAAAACAGGAAGTACAACAAAACATGACACATAGGGGTAACCTTCAAAATAAAACAGGAAACAGACTAAGCAAACGGCAAAACCGTAGCTGATATGCTGTTTTCTGTGTGTCTTTGTGTGTGTGTGTGTGTGTGTGTGTGTGTGTGCGCACGCATGTTTATTGTTGTGGCATTGCTTGTTTTTGTTGCTTTTGTCTATCAGCCTAACCTTCCTTTAACTGCTGTCCAACAACCTGAATTTTTCAGATTCTCCCAATATGAGTCTAATGCTCATGTAATGCTCTAATCTGGAGCGGACAGTCAGGACAATGAGTTCACTGTCTCTGTTCTGACACTGGAACCTGGAAGATGGCCCTGAGCCTTTGATGCTGCAGTTACAGCTGCAGGCAATGGTTAATAATCCTGACACACACAGTGGTATATGCACATACAAGAACAAGTATTACTCCTGTGTTTGGTTAGAAACTCCTGACTTCAAGAACTAATCTTCACAGCTAATCACCAAGTACTGTGCATTATGCATCAGAGTATGTGTGTGTATGTATTCACACTGTGTAAGTACAAGTGTGTGAGGGTTTTCCCCTGTTAACAGTTCTATGGACAGGATTACAGTGAGGCTTAGCTTTAGGAGAAGGAATGCTCCCGTATTTGCAGTCATGAAAGGACAATAATCCCTTTGATGGAAGCTCAACCTGTAATGATTTAAGGAGGGAAAGTGCTGCTGATTAGTGCCCATTGTCACTCCATGTGTGTGTGTGGGTGTGTTTGTGTGCGTGTGTCTGTGAGTGTGTGTGTGTGTGTGCGCCTGTGGGAGTTGACATCCCCAGCTGTCGACAGGTCTGAGTGGGCTTCGATATCAAAGTCCAGAGTCCCAGAACACACACACACACACGCACACACACACAAACACTCAAACACCTGCTCGAAGCTGCTGATTGATTGAAAGCAGCAAAAAGCAAACAAGGAGTTAATTCATGGCTGCCTTGTGTGTGGACCCCCCTTTGCTTCCATTCAGCCTTCCTGTGAGTGATTGGCAGGCGACGATCCAGGGTGCTGCATGCATGTGAAAGCAAGCTGTGTTTAAGGCTGCCTTCTTGATTGGCTTTGGCTTGATGATGCAGTAATTGTTGCCGCCACAGGGGTTGATCAGCCAGGCTAATGTTTTTCATTCAGCCTATTTTCTGCTCTCTGCTGCTTTAACTGTAATGATTCAGAGTCAAGCTTTGTTTTAGAGTCGGTCTGTCTCATGAGGACAGGAAAAAGTGACAACCAGAGTGTTTTACAATGGATTATTAACGCTGTTTTTAGTGAGTTTTTAAAAAGATAAAACACCAAACAAAACAAAACACAGAAAACACTGAGTCTGTTGCACCAAGCCATGCGTAAGTTCAAATGTATCAGAAGTTTGATTTGCTTTACTGTAATAAAAACAGGTTTCACCATACAAGTTCAAATAGAACTTAAAATGTAGAACCTGAAAGCCAGAGGCAAATTTTCTTTGAGGGTGAAATTTCACTGGGGACACACTCCATCCTTCACAGATATGGTGACACTGACATTTGATTTTGTGCTGTACAGATGATGTTAATAGGATTATACGAGGGCAAGGGTGATTTTAGATTAGATTAGAGATGGGAAATGCTACTCGTACCACTTGGATGACTGTAACAGATTGCAAGAAAATAGTTTTGACTGAGGTAGAAGTTTTTTGTTGCCTTTTGTTGATTTTCCTGTTTATGACTATATTTATGTGTGTTACAGCCAGCCTCACCTTAGAACATAAAGTACAGAAGTGACAGATCAATGATCATTGAATTATTAATGAAGTAACAGACAAACATGTGCTCTATCATATATTGGCTGGTTCACACAACACACACTATTATCTGTTATAATGAAAAAGGCAACCGTGGGTTACTTAATTTCATCACTGGTCAGTAGAGTATTTCTCTCACACGTTTTCTGAAGGATGGCTAGATGAAGCGTGGTCCACCTTGTTCTAATTGTGGTCCACTGATTTTACACATCAAAGTCTATTTGCAGGTCTTGGGGAGTACTACTGCACAAGTGAAAAAACTCATGTAAAGGCTTTTGTGGCATGTGATGTCAATCAGCATTGATTGGGGCTGAACACTGCAAGTGTGGAGTTAGAAAGAAGTGATCTGACCAGACCTCTGTAGCTGCTCCTCGTCTCTGCTGCAGGTTAGAGGCTCAAGGCTGCATTAGCAGCTACTAACAAAACACACCTGCATTTGTAGTTTTGCTGCACTGAACATACTGTGTTCTTTCAAACAAAGAAGACTTTAAGCATGTGATACACATGAGTAATATAGGTGAGTGTTGTGACTGCCTTTTTTCAAGCATGTCTTGTCTCCAAAGGTGCTCAAGTTCAGTGCATTGATTATTGGGTTAGCCCACATTTTTCCCAACCACAAAAGCAATGGTGTATAGGCCTTAACACAGCCTTAACACATTTACATGTATGCAGTCAGTAGTTATTCATTTTTAACTGAGCACAGTTTTATATTTTAATCAGTTATGTTTATTTCAATAGGATAAATGTGGAGAGACAGAGGGATGCTTCCCTTTTTCTGGTGTGCTGTATGCTGCAAATGAGGAAAGAAAGGCTTTAGATGCACCGCACCAATGAACAGAGACAAGAAAAAGGGCTATACCACAATCTGGGAGAGGAGCGCCGGGCAGATACTGTGAGGCACTGCTGGTACTGGCAGAATGAGTACAACTGAGACAGACCAAATTCTCTTTACAACAGGACCCAACATCACCAGGATGGACACAAATTAGATGTTCAACCAAAGCAAAACAAAACCTGAAGGTGAGACTTTAAAATACTAACATGGAGAATTAATTTGCCCAGATCTCCCTTGAAAAAGAACATTCTCTGGAACAATAAACAATACTGTATAAATAATAGAGTGTAATATTGTGGGAGTTTGCCTTTTGTTTTATTTCTAGGATTGATTCTCCCCATCTGAGGATGGCTCAGAATCAGTTTCGGGTGCTACTGGTTTAGTTACTCTTAGTGGGCTTCACACACTGAAAAGCCTTACATGTGCTGAATTTAATAACATAGCAGACCAGAAGCTCTTTTTCTCCAGGGACAATGCTCTGGTAATGTACTTAATATTCAACAAGTTTGCAAGACACACAGGGTTGGCAGGGACTTTTGGGGAGGTGAGACAATGTCCCTGGAACTAAATTTACACCCTGAATCTCAATTGTGGAATCTCACTGAATTCCTCCAAAGGCGCCAAGCCCCTGGGGAAAGGTGCTGCAATGGACATGCAGCTGATTTACACCTGCAAAGGTTTACTGAGTGCTGATTGTGTAACAATATAATCCAATATTGCCACCAATTATGGGTGGATAAAAAGGTGAATAAATACAGAAATTAAGCAATATGCAGAACAAGTAAAACATTATTTACAAACTATTTACAAATTCCCATACCCTGCATGGAACATGTCCTTTTGGGAAATGTAGGACCTTGCCAGAGGCCACGACGAGTAAATTCTCAAAATCAAGGAAAAAACCTGTGTAATGTCCATGGGGATCAGGGAACTTGTCGATAACCCTCCATACACAGAGAGAGGGAATGACAAGTTGTTTTCCTGAGCCATGCTGCCAGTAGACAGAAGCCTACAGGCAACATAACGGTACCCCCAGTCATCCCCAGGTTCTCTGGCTCAAGTCCTGTCGCATCCTCCCTGCACTGCCTGTGAATACACAAGAAGCTTTCATCAAGGCAGGACTGAAATAAATGTGGCAGTCTACTTACGCAGTTGGCCAGTGTTTTCTCTCCCAGTCCGTAGGCATGTCCCTGCAATTCCCACAAGTAAACCATGGTTACCCTGGCAATCCATGAGGGCATCGAACACCAGTTCTGGCTGCCTTTCGAAGACGTCCGTGGGTAATGACTTCAGGTCTTCTAGGCTGAGTGAAAAAGATTTACAGAATTAGGCTTCATAAAACATATTGCAGGTGGAGGGTGGAGGAGGGACCAAGGCATAGGAAAACCGACTGTTCATTTCCTTGTTGTATACAATAGGGGTGGCGTGAACGTCCCAATTTTCTGGTGATATCCTGCCACCCATTTGTTTGAAAAATGAATCAGACAAGTGGCCAATGCTTACATACAGTACCTCTAAGGAAGCATTTTCCTTAAGGAGGCAGGGTGAAAACTCTCACGACAAGCTTACTCCCTCTTCAATAATCATTTGACATCCCATAGTTTACCGAAGCACCCTGTTGTATCCAACACATTTTCTTCTCATTATCACTCTCATCTTATTTTCCAGACTGACAAAATACAACGATAAATATCTACTGCCTCTTTTTACAGTCTGACAGTCAAAAAAACGGAAAAATTGCTGCAGCGTTTATTAACTCAAACCTGATTTAAGTGCCATGAGAGCTCTGCTTTACTACGACAAGATAAATCTACACCGTCAACATTTTCATAAAAACTTAAGTGTGCAACTCTTTTCTGTGAATTTGTGAATTCATCATGAATCGTGAATTCTTAAGGGTGGTATCTGAGATTACATCTGTCATGAAGAAGAAATAAGAAATGCCAGGCAATAAAACAGTGTTAGAATGCTCTGCACAAATGACTGATAGAAGACAAAGTGTGAACAGGTTGCATTTCAACAGTGAACTTTGGATGATGAACCAGCTGCAGAGCCCAGCCTGCTCCCCTCCTTCCTACTGCCTTATCTCCTACCCCCCCCCCCAACTACTTTCTCCATCCCCCTTTTCCTGAAGCATTCCTACTGTAAAACATTTCAGAGGCTCCCTCTCTTCCCACCCCCACTGATCCACTACATCCCAGTCCTACCCCACTGACCCATTTCTTATGTTGATCAGACATTGTGTGAAGTGATGCAAGCTGCTGCTGCTGCTGCTGCTGCTGCTGCTGCTGCAGAGTCACCCCCTCAGGCTCAGAGAGCAGCACAAGGGCTTACACATACATGAGGACCCATTCTGTGTGTGTGTGTGTGTGTTTTTGTTTGTGTGTGTGTCAGCTCCCTCCAGCTGAGTATGTGTGGATGCATGATTTTAGTTGTGACGACTGTGTATGGGAGCGTGTATGGAAGTGCATTAGTGACAAAACTACTGGGTGAGAACAAAGCAGAATGTAAGCATGAATCAACATGTGAGTGAGTATTTGAGAGCATTCTGGGACAGGTTTGTGAGAGCCGAATGAGCTTTGAGAGCAAGTGAGGACAGAATGGTGGGGGTAATAGATGCTTTTGGGGCACAAGAGGAATAATGACTTGATTTAAGCAGGGCTTCTGTTGCTTTCAGTTTTGGTCAACCCTGCCTTCAACATAATTTCATAGGTGTGTTTTTTTAACAGATGCATCCTGTGCATGCATTCCAGAGTGTGCAGTATCCACAGCAAATTCCCCACCTCTCTGACACCATCAACACGGCAGCCACGCTCACTTCATGGCATGATTGGCGTGGTGTGTTGTGATGTGAGAGGAGCTACGTTTGAACTTGTCTCTCCGGTTCCCTTTACTTCATTCTTTGCACTGCTATTCCTGTCACTTTTCACATGAACAACAGAATGCAACACTTTCAGGAGAGACCGTCTGGAAATGTGTTTCATTATCCCCATATTTAAATGATCTTGTGTCCCCTCCCACCTCCTGTCAGCTGGCTTTTCAGCCTACCCTCCAGTGTCATCATTCCAAAGTGGTCGGACAAGCAGTTCATTTCTAATACAAGAACAACTAGCACCAATGAAGGTCAACTGATCGAACACATTGTATAGCTTCACATGTACATAAGACAATCTATGCATTATTATTTTGTGATGTAAAAACAAATCACCATCATACATACCTGAATAACACAGAATTAGCAGAAAAGTAAAGTTTTAGTATCATTCTTCTTGTTGTCAGGTGTGCTGTCCTGCTCTCTCTCTTTCTCCATAATGTCAACAATGGCCCCTTGTTTGAATTAGCAGAGGGGGAGGTGCAGGTACAGAAACTCTGCAATCATTTCTAAGATTAAAAAATACAGCGATTTGGTAGGTTTATGATACTACTTAATTGAAAAAAAAAAATCTCACTACAGGAAACAATATTGTTTTGAAAATAGCTGCTATGCCTGAATTTTCTTTGCCTGACAGTCAGTGATCTGCATTTGCAAACATTCCGGTAAGACAAATAAAACTAACCTACCATTTTCACAGCCCTGTGAATCTGTAGGTAAATATAGGTTAACGTGTAATTGAAAGGTAGAGCTACAGTATTGCTTTGCGTTGTACTGTATTGACAGCCTGTTGTCTTTTGAACTGAGTTTAACCTCAAATAAACTACACATGGTGTTCATATGTGCAAGCGTATCCAGATTCAGGAGAGTAGCTAAACAGCTCTGTGCATTAATTTGCCAGGTAACGAAACACAACCAAAAAAAAAAAAAAAGCAAAAACATGATCAGACATGTTTTATCAGGTGTAAAACCTGGACCAGATTGAGAGCGAGAGGAAGAGACAAAGACAGAAACGGTGAAACAAATGTAGTATACTGTATACATAAAGGTGGATGTGAATATATATTTTTATGTGAAAAAATCCTGCTTTGAGATTCCACTCAAGGTTTTGTGTCAAGGCATGTATGAGTGTGTGTGCTTGGTATTGATTTTCCTTTTTTATGTAACTGTGGATCATGTTGTATGCTGGAAGGTTAGTGATTGAAGTAAATATAGACTGGTAACCTTCTCCCTCTGATACACAGCAACAGAACAACGCATGAATAAGGAGAAGAAACAGACGTTGGATTTGTTTTGTGCTCTGGATACAAAAATAACCAAACCCCCCTTTGCCTATAAACCAACCAGTTCAATCACCAACAGGGAAAAGAAAAGTTAAAGTGGATGGAGGCGAGTGTGTTTGGGGAAGTTTGGAGGTGGTGGAGCTCATGTCTCTGAGGGAGCAGCTGGGGCTGGAGCATGCAGCGATGGATGGTCGAGCTGCAGGATGGCGGGAGGATTAGAAAGTACTAGAAAATACCCTTTTGTGTTTTCATTTCCATAATGCAGGGATGTTCACAGTATTTCACTTTCATCCAGGTATCTGGCTCTGACCACGTGACTGCAGTCACTTCATGTAGGAACTAGTTAACTCAAACCTTGTTGCTCTGATATTTTTAAGCAAGTTGAGCAATGATTTCAGGATTCAGTAAGTGTCCCCTTGTCTTAATGTGAGGGGTATGTGGACAGTGGTCAGGGTGGTGGGATGGCCAGGGAAGTGGGCACTGGAGAATTTCCCTTATTTTAAAACCACAGTGTTGACAGGCATGCTAATGGATCATTTCGGTGCAGGTTATAGTTTGTCGCATGAGTAGCAACAATCAGATGTGAAACCAGGGCAAATTGCACTCAGCTGCAAAACTTCATATTTGTGCTGCAATATAACTAGTGCAATATGTTCTACGGCTGCAAGTGATATGCAATTCATGGTGCTATAAGCAGCCGCAGTCCATCCTTTGTGAGTATCCCCCTGAGATCTGCAACATCTGTTGCTTTTCAGATATTCAAAGCACTGAGTGAAATACTGCGATCATATGTCCCTCTGCCACACAGACATGTAGCAGCTGGTATAAACCATTTGTTCCTTTAAATCAGAGTCAGAATCAGGTCATTCGCCAAGCAGAATAAATGTACTGTTATTTGTCTCTGCAATGCCACAGTAACACGCATGTATTGACAAGATGTAGTTCAACAAGAAGTTCAGCAGGAAGAGCCGAGTGGAGTGTGAAGACGAGGCTGTGATGAAATGAGAAATGAACAGGTGGGTGGAAACAGAAAAAGTCCAACTTGAAGAGCTTTTTCAAGGCCTTTGTCCTTTTCCACAATATGATATCACCCAGTAAACATTTCCTCTTTATTTTTCTGGAATCAAAGCCGACTCAGGAGACCAGTCAGACTATATGTGAGAGAGTGAGAGAAAAAACAGAGAGGTTAAGGAGTGTCAGAGGAGTGCAGCAAAGGCAACGAGACCCAGGCAGCAGAGTGTGGAAGTGTTTTTTATGTAATGTGGTTTCAAAAAATCAAAAATTATCATGACACGAGTTGCTGGGTAACTCATCACTGACATCAATACAACGGCCTCTGTAGTACAACAGAACAAACCCTCAATTGTCCCCACACTGCGAGACGAACAGTATGTAAAATGTAGCTGAGTGATTTCACTGTGTGGGATTGTCACTGTCAGCCTTAACATTCAAGCACTTTCTTTTCATTTAGAGATTTGTTAATCTTCAGTGTGAGGAAGGGGAGCTGAGCTTCCTGAGGCTTCCTCACATGACAAACTGACAGCCCATACCACATACATCAGATCTGATCATACATCTGATCTCTCCAACACACAGGTCTCTGTGTGGAGTGTGAAATGCTCAGCATGTTGATGCACTTGCATCTCATAGAAGTAGTTCAGAATAATTCAGAACAGGACCTCGCACATTTCATTTGTTGTCAAAGACCACAATAATAAAACGATAAGAACCTTAAAATCATTTACAGTATACCCTTGTTTTTCGCGGGGGTTACGTTCCAAAAAGAACCCGTGATAGGCAAAATCCGTGAAGTAGAAACCATTATTTCTTTTTTACAATTATTATACAATTAAATACTCTATTATACATTGAAAAGAAAGAACAAACCATTTTACAGGCTCAAGCATTTGTTTCACAAATAAAAGTACTTTAGAAACGGTTTTAACAAATAACTTCTGTACTGTACTGTCAAATAATAATTTTAATCATCGATGTGAACAGAAGGCTTCAAATTGCGGAGATTAGCACAGCCCACCGCGACCCGAGTAATTGGATTAAACGGGAGAAAATTAAAAATGATTTTGAAAAAAATACAAAGTACAGTCAGACAAATGGTGACTCAGGTGTATTTCACTGCTCTTCAGACTGAGCCGCTGCATCCTGACTCCGCTCTGCAGTGTTTTCTTCTTTTGAAGCCCGCGGTGCAGGTGTGTTTGTTCGGGAGAAGAACATAGTGATAGGCAAAACTCGAAATTGCAAGAGAATTTGCATGTACGTAATGTAAATTTGGCAAGCTGTTTTACGTACGTGTACATATTAAACTGCAACGTTATTGACGCACAGGTAGAGAAGAAGCGGAGTGACTTTTTAGCCAATCAGAATGCAGAACACAATGCACGATGCAAATCCGTGAAGTAGCGAAATCGTGAAAAGTAAACCGCGTTATAGCGAGGGATCACTGTATACCGTAACAATAAATAATCTAAATGTCTCAGAATGGTGGGTTTGTATGAGGTAATTAAAATCCCCAGAGCAGGCTCTGTCCTCCTGAGGGGTGGTGCACTGTTTCACCCTCCCAGGAATGTCCTATGGTGGACGGACTGATCCATGTAAGAAAAAAATGTGGATCTGGATGAATTGGTTTTTGGTGGCAGTTTAAGTTTAAGTTAAGTTTAAGTTTACTTTATTGATCCCAAGACTGGGAAATTATTCTCTGCTTTTAACCCATCACTGGGGAAACACACACACACATGCAACACACAGGGGCAGTGGGCTGCAATCAAGCACCCGGGGAGCATATTGGGGGGGTTAAGAGCCTTGCTCAAGGGCACATCAGCCGGCTAATGGAGGGGGAGGGAATACTCCACCACACCCACATTTTTCTGCCGGTCGAACTGGCGATCTAATCCAACCACTTCTCCAACCTCTAGGCCACGGCTGCCCCCCTGACACACCTCATCATTATAAAGGATAAGGCTGGTGATGATATTCTGTAATTTTCTTATTGTTAACAAATGCCATGAAAAGCCAAAACCAGCAGTGTGTGTTAGTCCATCTGCAAACACTTTCTTACTTCCCTTTGCCTTGCCCTTTCTTTAAAACTGGTCACCAAGATATAGTTTCTTTCTTGTTTTAAGGCGCACAAATTCACCAACCAACAGCTGGGTACTGTAGGTTTAAGTAAACATTACTCAGGCAGGAAGACATGGTGCATTTTTTGGTTTTGTTTGATTGATACACATTTGGTGTTTGAGTGTGGAATGAACTCAAAATTATTTCCTTAAAAAAAAACAAAAAAACAATAGTGAAAATCAAAGCAGAAATGGCTGAGATACCCTGACTCCAAAACGCCGGATCCTACATTTCCCATGATACTGCTTGCATCTTTCATTAGCCTCTCCCTGAGTAGATCAAACTGGTTTTCCCTTATGAATTTGTAGTTTCCATCCCAAGCTGATGTGCCTGGATGTTGTCACTTCAGTCATTCTTTAGACTTGATAAAATAATAAAAAAGTTCTCATTGAGATTATCAGATTGACTTGAGTGGGCGTGCAGACTGGAGAACACCATAGCATGATTGAATGCATCATGTTCTTTCTTTAAACACAGTGCATCTCAGAGCTTGACTCAAGCTTTTTCATCCACTTGCCCAATAACCAAATGTACTTGTCTGACATGGAGAATGTTGTCCTATTAAAAAAATGAATAAAATCAACAGGGATTTGTTATTATAATCTATGAACCTCTGCCCCAGTGCTGCCAAGCCCCACCAAATGTTTCTCGCAATCACTAATGGCAACTTCCTCAAACGCTGAACAAAAGAAGTAGAAGAGGAAGAAGAAGAAAAAAAATTCTGATTCTCAAGACAATGTTCAATAATCAATCTACAATCAATAACCATTTACTGTCCCCTCCACTGATAAAAAGCTAACATAGATCAGTTGATTCATCTTCCCATCAATCAGAATGGAGATGCAGCTAGCTTTTTTGATTTTACTCAGCAGCTTTTCTCTCTTCATGTCGGAAATGTACACAATGAACCTGGACAACGGACAAAAGTGTCTATTATAATATTAGATTGTATGACAATTTAAAATTTATGATCAATGTTAAATCTTGAAATGTGGCACAAGTAAACTGGTAACAACCTATACATACTGAGCATACGCTTTGTCAGACTCAAAACAGTGTGGAAGCTTCCCTCCAGTCCTGCTGATGCTTCAGGTCCTCTGGCTTTTTCAGCCATATTGGACAGTGTTTGGTGTCTTTAACTGTTATCATGAGCATCTAGAATGTTTTACCATGTCGTTCCAATGTAGGAAGAAATAAGATCACCAACATGGGCATTAATAAAGCCTTTATCAATACAGAATGACACTGGAAATTACAATACAATGCATGCACTAATATCATGTGGCAAAGGAGCTGTCTCTCTTTTTATTACCACTTTCTGACTAATAAAATGAGAAGTTTTAACTTGTGAGATTGCTGTAACTAGTGAGATAACAGTAATGTCATCTAGCTAAGATATTAGCTAGCCAGCAAAGGGGAAAAAAGAAGAAGCTAGTTAATGTAATAGTAATTTTGCAGCAGTCATTATTCAATTGATAAGCCTCAAAATAATTTGTGTGAATTTTATTTCCACTCACATGTCTGCTCTCTTTGGGAACTCCTGGCAGGTGAAAAAGAACATTGTGCCCTTCTCCTGGTCATAGTGGGCCAGCACTGCGGCGCTGGTGTGTCATCATCCATTTGTTCCCATGTTTTATTGCCTGTTTTGCAAGGCACTGGGCCAGTTTTAGGTGGCTGGAGGAGCGTTTTAAGCCAAAAACAAAATGGTTGTTTGGTATTTCCTTGTGCAGTGTGTTTGAGATCATAGCTGGCGCACAGTCAGAAATCTGATTGGTTAAAAGTCTGAACCCAAGGCATCATGGATGGCTAGTGGACATGGAAAGACAGATAAAGAGATCCCCTGATTGGACAGCTGCATGAGGCATTCCACTTGCCCTAACACAGAGGTTAGTTGACCTGGTCAAGCGGGCAGGTGAGCCTTGCATCTGTCATAATCATGGATCATACATGATCATACATATGTCACATTCATACATCCTTCTCACTCTAAAGGTTCAGTCAGTAATTGAATCATGTTTCAAACACCTTTATAGTGAGCTTCACAATTTAGAAGAAACCTGTGAGTGTCAAAGGCTCCACAGCTCTCGGCCACATGGTCAAACCAGTTCAAAATATGGAAACCAGACAGGTAGACGGTCAGTGGAGGGTCTCGGATGGGAAGAATGTAGGGGATGCTTTTATTATGCTTTTCCCTCCTGGCTGTTGCCATAGTTACGGCTGATAGTAGTCAACAGCGCAGACTCAGTGCCAGTAGAAGGTGTGTGGCTTTCTGCCACACTGTGCCACTGAGATCACTCCTTTAGAATCCAAGGAACTGGTTGCTTAAATTTCAAAGGCATTGTATAAACTAAATTCGGATTAATTACATTGGAGTTCTTATTTTTTTCTTTTATTTTTGTAGTGATTTGCACTCAATTAAAGGTGTGTCTACATCCATTTACATATGGCTAACTACAGTCGTGGAAACCAGGCACTTCTGAAACTTGACAATGACTGAGATTTATAAATGCGAGCCATGAGTATGCACAAGTTTAAATCTGGTGAGAAGAGTGTGTATTCATTTGGGCTCAGAGCCCAGTTCTTGATCACTGTAGTATTGCACAGACCCATATGAAAAGCTAGTTGGGACATTTCCATTGACTTGTTATAATCGGAAAAGGTTGAAGCAATGCGCGTTGTGGGTCAATTAATAGTGCCAAAATCTGAATAGCTTCAGCACTGAACCCCATTCCTTTTGTCTTTCCCAAGCACACTTACTGGTAAGATGATGAAATGATTGCATTTTTTGACATTCCAATGCATTTTTAGGCAATGGTGGTGGCTTTAGTAAAGTTTATCATAAGATAATTGCTAACTAGATTCTAATTGTAGTAAGCAACACTTCACTAGCCACCATAACTAGATCAGTTGACCAACATTTACATTATTATTTACAGTTATTTTGCGTGCTCTGCTGCAGGGGTGAGTGTAAATACCTTATTCATGACCACTTTTCTGCCCAGGTCTTGCCTGATTGCATTATGCCTGTAAAAAGGATTTGTCCTGTAGATTTTGTACTACAATGAAACTTCTTTTTCTTGGCGTAAATTGAGCAGTGGCTAGCATTCATTGCTATTTGCATGTTTATGTGAATGACATATTAGGATTCGAGTAATTATGACCACAGAAGCACAAGAAAACTATAAACGCATAAATACTGTAAAGTATTCTACATTATGGGAACAGTACCCCTCCTTCCAAAATGAAACAGAAAAGTGATTAATGTTGTCTCCCCACCATTCCCCAGAGGAAATGCTCATGTCGAAGGGTTTATTCACTCCAATTACATTAAAACATATTTTCTGTCTGGGTTAGCAATAGTGGTTATGTAGGGAACAGTTATTTTGGTTTTCTTTGTCCAAGTAGAGGTGAATGTAAATTCATTACTGGTGTTCACATTTTTTAAAAATATTCAGAACTAACATCTAGTTCCTGAAACAAAGTCCTGGTTCCTCTTGAGAAGCTACACTTTAGAGTTAGCGGTTTTCAGTCGAGAGTACCTCCAGTGAAAACTATTGAAAATCAGTTAAACGAACACTGTGTGTGGAACCTTAATAGTGATTTTTTTTTTTTTAATCTGTGAGCTCCACAAGCAGAAAGATGTTTATCTCCATTATATCGTGGCGTAGGCAGACAGCTCAGAAACTGATATCGTCACAATCTAGGTGCATAAAACAAAAATACCTGCATGGCTAAATACCACAAGAGTCAAGAGAGAAATTGTGTTTCTTTAGTAATTTGGGTGAACACATCTTTGAATTAGTAAAGAAGAGACAGCACATTATTATCCCCCTACAGCGATGAGCACAGCAATTGCAATAACCAGAACCAAATCCATGGGGCATGAACTGCCTTTCACAGTGGAACATTACATGCATACCCAAAATTAAAAGCTATTCAGAACCTGTGCCCCCACCCCCTTCTGCACATGTACACACATGCACACACACACACGCACCTCCATCCCTCTAATGGCTGGGTTGAATGTAGAGTCCACCTACACATTTTTCTGACTCATTTGTACTGTTGCTCCTGGAGAGCTTCGCTGAGAGGTGCAGAGTGGGCTGCAGCTGCAGTGTGTATGCGGTGTTTAAGTGTGTATGTGTGCGCCTGTCTATGAATGTGTGTACACGTATCCTTTTGGCATTATATGTAGACAGGTGCTCGGCTTGTCTGGTGTCAGCTCAGGCAGAAAATACACAAAAAAAAAACAGAGAATGCAACAGATGTGCCATGCCTCTAATATTTCAGCACATGGTAAAACTGTCAGGGATTTAATGAAATGGCAGTGCTCGCCTGACAAAACCCATGTCGGCGGACAGGTTGGCAGGTTTGAATGTTTTCATTGAAATCAAAAATGCCAAGCCAGAAACCAGAAACCCTTGATCATTTCTCCGATTGGGATTGCTGATTAGTAGTTGGGATTTAGCTACTCCACAGTGACTAAGCCCCCCTGCCACGCCTGGCTTCCCCCTGCAGATTGCCACAATCCCACCCCCCACTGAGGAGCAGGTGGCAGCATGTGGGGGATAAGCAAGGTCTGAGGCTGTGAATGCTGCTCTCACCATCAGTAACACTCATTAACCCCATCATTGTTGCCATAACCAAGCCCCACCAAGCCAGCTTTTTATAATAGCTTCTGGCCTGAAATGACTTGAATTTCAGGACATAGTGAATCTGATCGATGACTTTGATCAGCGAGCATACATCAAGAACTTTAACAAAGCCAGGCTAAGTCTTACAGTCTAATCATCTCCAGTGTCCTGCTTCAACAGTCTGGCAGTATGCCAGCATCCCCTCCATGACCTCATACAGTGGCTGCCCTCCTCACATACTAATGATGGCTCAGTCTTGTCACTGACGCTGAGCAAGGCCTAAAATTACTATTGTGATTATTGTGCAGGGGGTATTGTGTTAGAAATAGTCCATGGGTGTTTTCATATCCAGATCATAGCCAGTAGGCATGAGAAACAAGAGAGATGTGGCCTTGATCACATGTTGGAGTGTGCTGTATGTGAAAGCCCACTTTGTGTGTGTGTGTGTGGTTATGTATTACTCATGGAGACAAAATGCAATCCCATAAAGTAAATCACTGAATTTTAGGGTGTTAAGGTTAGGGAAAGGTTAGGGTTAGGCAAATTGTGGTTATGGTTACGGTTAGGGTAAGTTTCCAGGAAATGAATGTAAGTCTATGTAATGTTCCCAGAAGTAATGTGTGTGTGTGTGTGTCAGCTGTAATTATTTGTATAATTGCTCACTAAAGGAATTATTGCATTAAAATGTTGCAATGTTAGCTGTGCCTCTGAAGCTAAATCCAGATAGTGAATAGACCTGAACAAGCGAGTGAATGCAGCTTCTCAGTGACATTAGGTTTCTGCCAGTCTTGTTAGCTTATAATACAGGTTCTTGGGAGGAAAAAGGTAGCTGTTTTATGGGCTAAATTTATCTAGACTTCCTCTGAAAAGTATACAAGAAGCAAAAAAAAAAACAGCTGCAAAGTCAGCAAAACTGACAAAGACAGAAAGTCTGGCATTGTTGAAGCTAAATATGTTTTTTGTGTTAACCTGAAAAGATGAGAACACCTCTAACTGTAGTGACTGTAAGCAGCAAAGCTGGTGAAAGCTCTAGCCTCCATATGCTTAGAAGATTTAAAAAAAAAGCAGAAAGAAACTGACCACAATTTCACTCTAACTGATACTCTAAACTGAACTAAAATGTCTTTAGTTTTTGTTGAGGAAAATTTGATTAGAACTTATCATAAATTGTTATTACAAGTAACAGCAAAATTCACACTGATGAAGAGATAAAATCTAATCTCTGTGGATGCTAGAATGATTTATTGCCTCCTAATAAGAACTTTTAGGTGTATTCCCGACACTTTTGCAGTACATTTTCCCAATTCCTAATCAACTTAATAACCTTTATTGTCTGTCCTTCGTCAACAACAGAGTACACTGGCCATGTGTAGGTCACCTCTGTAGGTTTCCATTTGGTGCCTCGTGCAGAGTTCTGATCTTCTAACAACTGCAGCATACCTGCACTCCCTTCTGACACAAGAGGATGGCATGAGGAATAATGGCCTGTGGTGAAATGAGGTGGAAAGCTAGCTCTTTACTGGTCATGACCCACAGGCTGTAAAACAGCTTTTGAAAGAGTTGTGTGCAGACACCCGGCTATATAAAATGTTCTCATCAGCCTGTAGTAAGTAGTCCAGGAGATGGTGGAGGTGTCACTCAGCAGCTGAGGCTGGATCATGTTGAAGGCACTGGAGTAATTCAAAATATATTCCTCACAGTGCTTCCTGCTTTGTCCAGATGTTTGCCTTTGTTGTTGTCGTTATTGCTGTTGTTGGGAGGTTCGATATCCAGGTCACAGAGTGCTTTCTTTAACGGTAATATGCCTTGGCTTACACCACATGTTGTTAACAAGCACTGGGAGATATACAAGAATTGAGGCGGACCTCCCAAGGTCTCTGTACACCGATGCCATCCGAAAGCCAGTGACGGTCGTGTTTGCATCTGGTATATGTCGGTGCTGCTGCTCTCAGTGAGTCACATAATGCTGCATTCACTGTATTCCCGCTGGAATCTCAGCTCAGCAAGCTCATATATCTTTTTGGAAGGGCCCTTATATTCCCATACAATGACCAATGGCTCTGAATTTGGCTCCGGGCCTGAATCCCCTTCATCTCCACCTCAACTCTTATGGAATTAGTGGCTTCGCTCAGGGTAGTTGGGTTGATCTGAAGAGAGTGATCAGCTGGTTGTGTAGTAATCGTACAGTTGCTACAATAGTAGGCTCTGTCCCTTTAAGATGATAATCATTCCACAGTTTGTTTGAAATGTACATCCTTCAATGCAAGGTGAGAAAGACTATCCTGTTTAGTTTTTTTTATCTGTTTCTGATTAGTTCACATACAGAGAGTGTCGTATATCAGCGTAGTTGATACAGAGGAAGCGCTACATTAGCGTGACTCCCTGGCAACGGGAGAACCAATAGAAAATGTTTCAAGTGTAAGCTATTCATCTTCAGTCATACAGTAAACAAGATGAGGTTAAAATAAACAAGAAATATAGCAACAAGCAGCAATTTTGCGGCCATGTTGTTCAACTTGCTTGTTTATAACAGAAATGTCAGTCCTGTGATGCAGTATAACCATTTTGGTGTTGCTAAGTGCTTCCAAAGTCAGCTGGACTTACTTGAGGCTCTAGAAGACGTTTTGCCTCTCATCCAAGAGACTTCTTTGGTTCTAACTGACTCGTGGGAAGTCTCAGGTATTTATACTCTTGCAGGATCATAGACCTGCCTACCTATAATGTGAGTCAGTAGGATCACATGAGTCTTGGTGTGAATTGGTAGGTCGTTTACCCACCTGACCATCATATGAGTCATCAGGGTCACATGAGTTGTGGTGTGAATGGCCGTTAAGCTGCCTGGGGAGGGATCTGAGGACAGCATTGTAAGTGGCTGATAAGTGGTGTCGTAGACCACCTCCTCGGTTCAGAGATGACTTCTTTCACTCCTCTTTCAAACCATCTGTGTTTTCCCTGGACAAAATATGTACATTATTGTCCTCAAGTCTCCCTTGTCCTTCAGATGTAGGTGGACGGCTGAGTCTCGACCTGAAGTGTTGGCTCTCCTGTGTTGTTCCATGCACTTGTGAACTTGTGTGTCCTGAGACTTCCCACCAGTCAGTTAGAACTGAAGAAGCCTCTTGGATGAGAGGCAAGACGTCTTCACGATGCAGAAAATCCATCGTAATGGACTGCTTTGGAGTTTGTTTGTTTTTTTTATACAGCACATTTAGGTGGATTTGTATCCATTTTCAAGTCAAATGTGCGATGGGCTTTAATTACAGCTCCACTGTCTGGCCATTTGGGATAATATTTTGTTAATGTGAACACTTGCACATCATTTCCAGTTATGTGGTGGAGTTTAATCTGTCTAGCTCATGCCAGGTCATGGCAATTTGAGACCAAAAAAGAAAAAAAAAATGGCACAAACATAATAGGCATCTGCCCCTTTGGCACTTCAACCCTAACAAAGGCAGTCAGATTCACCAAAAAACAAACAAACAAAAAAAAAAAAAAACCCATCAACACAGAAGTTTATACAAGCCTGTGCACCAGACTGCCACCGGAGTGGTGCCATATTGAAAAAATGTAGTCCTCTCTGTTTTGTTACAGCTAGGTAGGGGTGAGAAAATTTGCCTGAACCAAATTTTTAAATCCATGCAGACACATGCAAGCTCATTTTATACTAAAACAGCAGCATTTACATGTGTTGTGTTGTGTTTTTGGCTAAATCAATCAAAATCAAAACTAATATCATATGCCAGCAAGAATTTTTTTGTGATTAGGTGTACAGCGCAAAACAATATTTAGTGTTGTCATGATCTGTGCTTGTCGTGCCTGTTTTATGTTGAAGATTCTCCTTTTGTGTTGTCATGGTCAGTTTTTGTCACGTCCTGTTTTATTTTGAAGCTTCATGTTATGTGTCTTCTTTTGCTTTGCTTCCTGTGTTGTTCCCGCCTTTGGAATTGTCTGATTTGTTTCACCTGTGTGTCATTAGTTGTCCTCCTTTGTGTATTTAAGCCTGTGTCATCCCCTCAGTCTCTGTCCGGTTGTTGTCTGTGATTCCCTGCTACGCCATACACTGTGTGAGTGCTGTTCCTGATGTTGTCTTTGTTCTTGTCCATCCATGCCATGAATCCTGTTTTATCCATCGTCTTTTAGTGTTGTCTGTGCTTCCTTGACGTCATGTACCTCGGGAGTGTTTTTCCTAGTCTTGTCTTTGTTCTACAGCCTTGCCATGCATGTAAATGTTCGTCCTGCGTCTTCCAGTGTTGTCTATGTTCCCATGCCATGCTCCTTGTAAGTGTTTCTTGTGTGTTGTCTTAGTCATTACCCAAGCCACATTCCTAGTAAGTGTTTTTCTAGTGTTGTCTTTTGTCAATGAGCCATGTCACGTTTCTTGTGTTTGTCCAGTGTTGTCTTTGTTTCCTGTGTTATGCCCATCTACCCTTGTGAGTGTTTCCTTGGTTCCTTGAGTTTCAGATTTTGGTTTCCTTTTTGGATTTGGACTTTAGTAAGATTTGAACCTGCCAACCTGTTTTCCTGTACCTGTAGGCCCATAGAATGCATGTGTTCATTGCCTGTGAATTTTAGTGTGTATGTCTGTAAAAACATTGACCAAGACATCTGACATCACATTGCAAGTACTTCATTGAGCACAATACTACTCTGAAAAGAAGCCTAACTGCACAATGCTGCCCTGAGGCAACAAAAAGAAAACCCCTTTTATTATTCTGCAGTATTCATTTTACATGTACCTAGTCTGGTTTTCTCATTGATAGATATTTATTATTTTTATATTATTTCCTGGACATTATTAATATGGACAAGAAACCAATATTTTCAAGTTAAAACTAAAAAGTTACAAGTCCACATGCTGTGATAGGGCAAAATCTGGCTTTCATTTACCAGCATGCTGCTTGTGTCAAAGCCATTCTGCCTGTTTTACAACATAACTGAAAGTAACTTTGGATCCAGATGTTAGAAGAAAAAAAAATTCCAACAGCGTAAAGTTGTCCATGTGTGATGGTGGATTGTTTTGCTGTCTCAGTCACTCCGACCCCTCAGGCCCCTTAGTCCTGAAATAGTCCACTTACCTTTAATGTGTCCACACTGCCAGCCACCTCTAATGAGCACTTTTAACACAACTCTCCCTTGGTCTGTCAATCTGTCCTGTTTAGGGGCTGTTCTGAGAAACCAAGTGTAGTAACAGTAAATCTTGCCAACATGGCTTTTTATTACAAAATCTCCTCCAAAGGTGGCCAAGAGCAACCTGGTTACTTGTTTAGTAGTAGTTTAGTTCAAGTGATCTTTGTTAACTCATACAGTTACATAAGTTACTGTCAGTTAACGTGACTAGATAGTCATCAGTCACTGATAAAAACATCACTTGAAGAGAACCAATGGAAAAGAAAGAGGGAGGCGTATACCACTTTCACACTGAACAAAAAAACAAACACCGAATACCATCTTTTGTCTTCAGTGGGAAAAGGCACAATCAGCATTCAGTCCCAGGTTAAATGACTGGCAGTAGTCATGGGGATTTATTGAGTCAAGCTCCAATATGCAGTGATGGAAACATGTAACCCATTTTTTCTTTACATTGTTCAAGATCAAACAGGGGCAAGACAAGAGCTTCTCCTAATTTGAGGGGATTCATTCAGTTAGCACTGAGTTTGAAAGAGACACTTACGTAAAAGATAAAAATATATTAAAAACAGTGTCAGTGGCCTCCATGCTACTTTCGACTATAAAGTGACACACACACAAAAAAACAGAAAGGCAAACTTGATACTTGGAGTTTAGTGAACTGATTGGTTTCATCTTGCTTCATTGATAAATAAAACTGGTATCATCTGCAAAGAACTGAAAATAATAGAATAATATTGCTGAAAGAAAGCATATATAGGGTGAAAGAATTGGTCCAAGCACAGAGCCTTGTGGAACCTCTGGAATAACTTTGACGTGTGTCACCGAGTAAGGGGGATACTGCGACAGGGTGCAACACCACCGTTTTCTGTTGGGGAGCAGAAACCAGGAGAGAAAAATTTGATATAAAAGTAATTCTTTATTACAAACATCTAAAAGCGCTAAAAGATACTCCGGGGGAATGTCTTAAAAAAAAAAGAGTCCATGGTCTGTCCACGGGCTTCCAAGTGAATCCTCTTCCACTCGGTCCAGCACAGCAGAAGGCCAATAACTCTAATATCCATCAGGGATATCCATCAGGGAGACCAATGACCAATCAGTGTGTAGTTGTTTGTTTACTTATGAACAGAATAATAATTTATTGGGTGGGGAAACTTAAAGTAAAAACAGCAAAGTAAGAATTCAACACAAGAGGAAATTAAAACAAATCACTCCATAAAAAAAGTATTAAACACACTGCAAATTAGACAACATAAGCCCAGTCCAAGAAATGCTACAAGTGTTCATATCACAACTGATATCCAAGTTGTTGTTGTTTCCCCTTTATGATTAGATAAAAGCTATAATAAAACAATTTGGCCACAGCAGGTTAATTGGTGATATCCTGTTCAGTTGGTAGATGTACATAGCTGGAGGAAGGGTGGAACGCAACCCACCCTTCCACTTTTACCTGAAGCTTCCCCCCGCTCGCACCGTGTGTCTTCACCGTCTCTCTGGCGAGTGGCGACCGTTTTCCCCCCGGGCAACAGCGACAGCTCTTTCAGCCCTGGCAGCAGGTAAGCATGTCTTGCGTCAGGATCGCTCTTGTAACGCTGTCCACCCGCACCTGGAACGAGACGCCTTCTTGCTGTCGCAGCCGTCCAACCAGCATTTCTCCTGTGCGTCACACCTGTGACCTAATTACACACGTGCTGCACATTATGAAAAGCGTGATAATTAGGAGCAGGCAGGTACACGCACACACCCCATTCGTCCCCCTGTGACACATGCATGGAGGAATCATCATCAGCATGTACACTAAAATTGAAAAACTGGTCATGTTCTTTTTGTTCTTTCTAATTTTAGGCTTTTACATAAGACAGTCAGTCCCCAGGGCCTCCTTCGCAGCGTCATGACACTAGTCATTAAAAAAATGGCAAGCCAGTAGTTAGCTGGCCAATCAAGAGACCAATCAAGTCACCGCAAGAATTATTCTATGTAATTGCCTAATTTGACACAGTAAAGTGACCATCATAACAGTAAAAAAAATGTTGTGTAATCTGAACCCATTATTGAGATAAGTACTTTGCAAAGGTTAGGAGAGTTTCGTCATCATGGTTAGAGTGAAAAACACATGGCTACGGTTAGGAAGCAATTGTGTTTCATGTTTAAAAAAACTCAGTTGGAAAGAGGAAAGAAACAGCTGTCTTCTGTGTTTGAAGTCTGAAGCTTGTCAGGATGCCTCCTTCCTCCTCCCTGTGTTTTCCTGTTTTCCCCTTACCCTCTGTCTGTCCTTGATGCCGGACGGTGGGTGTCTTTATTGTGGGCAAAAAGGGCATTTCTTAGCCACCTGTTCTCTTTGCCCAGAAGACCACAGAAGACTCCTAACCACAGGGTACAGATGAGTCAAACCCTGTCTGCAGCCCCATCATAATCCAGATAACAGATTCCAGCCACACTCTATCTGGATCAGTTATCTTTTTCTCTTAGTGTTCTAACTCACTCTGGTGCAGAGGAGAACACTTAGTTCACCAGTCTGGAATCCCTCTCGAGCCCCTTGATTCTCCTCCTCTCTGTGAACACCGTAGATAGCACAATACTAGCCTGCATCACTTGACGTACCATCCCTAGCTCCCTGGTTTTTACCAAGCTTATTCAGTTTCAGATCATGTCAGCCCTTCACACTCCCACTGTGTTAGGGCACACCAAATAAAACACCAAATACCAGATATTAATTGGTGCAGTGACCATCTTCCTACTCCCAGCGCGGAGCCACCTGACATGTCTGCCATACCTCCCGAGTGTCATGACTTGGCTCCGGTGTTTAGCAAAGACAGTACTCTCTCCCTACTGCCACATCGGCCATATGCTCAATAGGTCTGATTCCTGGAGCCCCTTTATCCGTTATCAGACGATATAACCTAACACGTCCTAAAAGAGAGAGCATGGAGAAGTACAAGAGTCACCAGCAGCCTAATCCACCCTTCATCATCCCCTGTAGGAGGAGGACTGGATATTTTGATCTTTTCGAAAAACCTTTGTGGATGACTTTATTCATAAAGGTAGAGAAATGTAAGTTTCATGTCCCCTCTGTTAAATTCCTAGGATATATCATTGAGAGCGGACAGGTGAATACGGATCCTGAAAAAATCCAGGCAGTAGCAGAATGGCCAACACTGACCACCCGGAAGCAACTACAACAGTTTTAGTGGTTTGCTAACTTCTACAGCCGTTTCATCAGGAATTACAGTAAGGGTTGCTGTTTCACTCACCAAACTCACCTGTCCCTCACTCCTGTTTGTCTGGTCCCGTCCTGTTTCAGGTGGATCCATCTCGATAATTTATTCGTGCAGTGGATGCTTCTGATACCGGGGTGGGAGCCATCCTGTCTCAGTATTCTGTTCCTGCCCACCCCTGCACCCCTGCGCATTCTTCTCTCGCAGTCTCTCTCCTGCAGAGCAGAATGCTGTCCTGGGGAATCGCAAGCTGCTCGCCGTCAAGCTGGCCTTGGAGGAGTGGCAACACTTGCTAGAGGGAGTAGAACCCACCTTTTTGGTCTGGTATGACCACAAAAATCTGGCCAACATCTAGACCAAGTGGTTGAACTCTCGCCAGGCTTGTGGGCTCTCTTCTTTGGGAGATTCAACTTCACCCTCACCTACTAACCTGGATCCCAGAACATCAAGCCGGATGCTCTTCCCCATCAGTTTGCCCCAAGAGTTCACTCCCCCATTTCACATCCTGCCCAACACTTGTGAAGGGGCAGCAGTTACTTTGGAGAGCGAGGCTCAGGTGACAGAAGCTCGGAAGGAACAGCCTGACCCAGGTGATGGCCCTATTAACTGCTTGTTTGTTCCTGACAGTGCTCGGTCCCATGTCCTCCAGTGGGGACATAATTCTTACTTTGCCTGTCACCCTGGAATTAACAGAACTATCTCCTTATTAAAAAAATGTTTTTAGTGGCCCTTTATGAAGACAGACACGCAGGAGTTTGTCTTTACATGTACGGTGTGCGCAAGAGGTAAAGCGTCTCATCGTCGTCCTGCTGGCCTGATTCAGCCTCTCCCAGTTCCTAGTCGTCCTTTGTCTCACATTGGTCTGCACTTTGTCACCAGTCTACCCTGCTCTCAAGGTAACACTGTCATTTTGACCATAGTAGACCCACCTTCCAAAGCTGCACATTTTGTATCTCTCCATAAGCTACCCTCAGCCTGGAGACCGCCAATATCATGATCCAGCTCGTATTTTGTCTGCATTTGATCACTGAAGACATTATGTCGGACTGTGGTCCTCAGTTCATGTTGCAGGTCTGTAAGGCTTCTTGTCAAGCCCTGGGAGCCACTGTAAGCCTTTGTTCTGGTTTTCATCCTCAGTCAGATGGCCAAACTGAAAAAAACAACCAAGATTTGGAGTCAGCCTCATGCTGTGTCACTGCCACTAACCCCTCATGGAGTCTCCACCTGTCTTGGATTAAATATACTCATAACACTCTTACCAGTTCTGCCACAGGTCTCTCCCCTTTCCCAGCCTCCCTAGGATACTAACCTCCCCTGTTTCCATCTCAGGAATGTGAGATCGCTCTTCCATCCATACAGATCCACCTCTGTTGCTGCAGAGGAGTGTGGAAGGATACCAAATCCTCCCTCCTTTGCTTAGTGGAAGCAAACTGCCACATTGCAGACAAACACCGGACCCAGGCACTACACACTGGGTCAGCAGTGAGAATTTCTCCATTGTGAGATCAATAAAGTCAAATCTAATCTAATCACAACATTTTTTGCAAATTAAGACGGCCATCTATGCCTACCTACAAAATCCTCCAGAGTCCTGCTTATACCATGTGCCACCTGCTTGATGTTTCGTGGCGCAACTGGGGTTTTCAGTTTTCAGTCTTCAAGATAAGACCTGGGTCCCTTGCTTATTCATCCTGGACCCCCAGCTCATCAAGCATTTCCACCAGTCTCATCCTAAGAAACCCAGTGGGTTGCATGGAGGCACTTGTCAGGGGGATTACTGTCAGGAAGCCTCCTTCCTCCTCTCTTTCCCTGTGTTTCTTTATGTTCCCGTATCCCTCGGTGTCCTCGGATGCCCGTCTCTCCTTGTGTTTGTCCTTGTGTGTGTGTGTGTGTGTGTCTGTGTCTGTCTGGACTGGGCGTTCCCTGGTCCTAACGCCAATTGGCCACCACAGCTGCAGCCAATCCACATTCATCAACCACAGGATAAAAACCTGGATCTCATCAGCAGTCTTCGCCAGATTGTTGTACTCACTAGCCTGGTAACAAGTCTCAGCTGACTCACTTAACCTATTTACCCCGTCTGTCTGGATCAACTAGGGACATCTCCTGGTGAACATTATCCACTTTTTGTGACAATAAATCCTTTTTACTATTCAAATCATTTATTGTCTCTGTTCCACATTTGGAGTTCAGCCAATATCTCAGACCATACCAAAGCTTTGTTGATCCATCGCATCAGTGGACTTTGTCACTCAGTAATAACGTCCCCTGACTTCCTCCTTTGCCCCTGTCATTATCTGTACAGTCGCTAAAGGGCTATGTCACATGAAAAGTAAGCACTTGTCATTTTTAGGCCACTTACTGAAATGACTAATTCTGTTATTTTACTTGGGAGGACAGTCTTGCCGCTGGTGACATTGGTTAAACCGAGCAACCGCATTGGTAAGTATCAGCTAAAAATTACAGATTGATTGATGATAGATTCAGTAAGAGACTTGATTGTCTCAATACTTAGCAACTGGTATTTTATCAACCTGGAGCTGTGGAAGACTTATTGACTTTTATTTGCAGGATCTGGAGTGGTGAAGTCTGGAGCGTGTGGTTTTCTTTTGAATATGGTTCATTAGTCCCATCCTGATTTTTATTTATGTTGCATGCATTTTTCTGGCATTGGCATGAAAGTGGACCTTTAATTTGAATTTTGCACTCCCCTGATATAGATGGTTAAGATTCGGGGTACAGTCTGCATGCAGGACTGTGTGAACATGAAATAGTGCTGCTGAAAGAGAATATAGAGCCTTGCCATCTATCCCTGGATAAAGAGTTTTATAACAGAATTTCTTTCTCTTCACTCTGACCCGGATTCTGTTTTTCCACCCCTCTCTTTCCATGCATTGATTAGCACAGTAAAACAGACTAGCTCTGCACTGCTTTAGTCCTCTGACTATAAACTGGTAATGGCTTCCAATTGAGAGGGAACACAGATTTTTTCCATTCAGTGCTGTAACATTTAATTGTCCCTTCTATGTCGACACACCTCTTCACTAACAGTTTTCCATTGACTGGTTAATGCATGCTGAGGGAGTCAGAGTGTTTATATAACAATAGATTTGTTCTACCTTAGTGGATATTAAGGAACTTGAACTTATATCTGAGGGACATGCATGCATTTTGCAGTCGTCTTCTTTACCTGTGGCAGCTGACATGTGTTGCCTAGTCTTTACTGAAATCTATGTGTTGTTGAAATGTTAAACACACACTCACAGGGATTTAAATGCTGAATCAGTTACTCAGGATCTGGATTCTATAATCTGAACAGATAAAAGCAAAGAAATAAATAAGCACCAACCCACAACATAATTTAAATTGTTATATTTAATAATTTTAATCAGTTATAAGGCGATATAACACTGAAAAGTGTAGTGTAATAATGAAATCGTTTTTACCTGTTGCTCTGCAGCTCTGCTGTATGAACCACTAGCTCAAATGCTGTTTTACATTAACTTTTGTCAAATATGGCACATCTCTGCAGTAAGGAAATAATATATATTTTTTTTTTAGGACATGCAAGGTAAAGTTAATCTTTGTTTAAAGGACCTCACTGGGGGCTTTATTTGATTTATGGTATTGTCTGCCATTTTGTATAGCATACCATGAGTTTGTAGACAAATTTTCTGACCTTTCAACCATTTTAGAGATCTCTATGCGTGTAATGTTACAAAAATATCATGGTCTGGTAAATATCTTGAGATTAAGGTTTGGTATGTTTGCAGTACTGTTTGTTTTAATCAAACAGATCTATTGAACAAGCAAAGGCTCTGTCAAAAAAAAATACAAAATATAATAAAATATCTGTTAAGGTGCAGCATTTAGAAAATTAACTGTACTTGCACTATACTATTCTTATAAAAGTATAAAAGTCTATTCAAATTAGCTGCTCTCAGATTCACATTCGTACAGTGCATCAATCCCAGCTTGTACTGAGATTCATTGTATTTTCATGTTTTTTGTGTTTCTTTTTTTTTCAGAAAAATGAACTTGTCAGTGTTTGCAGAAAGGGCATATCTGCTGGCAGTAACAATGTCTCCCGTTGTGGAGAGAAGCCTCTTGCTAGAGGCAGAGGTAGCAGAGACAGCCAGCTAGCACTTTTGCTAACACAGCAAGGTGAGGATATTTGGGCTCATTGGCACTCCACCATGCCATGTCTTAAAATCCAGCGATGTGCAGTCTGCTGCCACGTATGAGGTAACCTCTTTCTACACCAGCTGCAAAGTAGGTTTGTTCCCCTCCTGGGTCTTGTAGAGCTCTCCAAACAGTTCGGCCATGACTGACATTTTAATGTGAGGAGATGCTCTACATTCCTCTGGATCTGTTGTCTGTCTCGTGTTGTCTCTGTGGCCTCATCCTGCAGATTTAAATGACAAATGCAATATTATTAATATTACTACTATTCACTATGGACAGAGCCAGTCCCAAACTCAGAGATGGACCCATCATGCAGACAGAAATCAGGACCAATACAGGAAAGCTGGGATCACTGGATCCGCACATTTGTAGATCCTGAAATAGCTGAGGAGATCACTGAATGGGATGTGGTTTGTTGCAGCAGCAGCTACAGGAGAGCAGCCAGTGAGATGGATGACAAAGAGGTCAGAAATCCATCCAAACACTGTCTGTTCCTGTTCTTCTTGCTGCACAGACAAAGAGCTGGAGAGCGATGATGAACTTCATTACTCACAATCAATACTTGATTTAAAATTAAATGTCACATGCAAATATGAAATTAAATGAAATGATAGGATGCTGCGTTCCTTTTATATTGAATAAGCTACTTGAAAACTATTTTTAGCTTTAAAAATATTCACTCTTTCAGGACATGGACATCAAGAAGAAGCGTTGTGGGGTGACTGCGGCTTGGGAGGTAAAGCTGTCGTCCCCTTATCAGAAGGTTGGTGGTTCAATCCCTGTCAAGAATACTTGACATGTAGACTGCCGGGCTACAGCCAGCCCTGGGCAAGATACTGAACTGTGAATGTGTCAATGCTCGTAATGAACAGGTGGCCTAGCTACCATGTAAGAATGGGTGAATGCAGGCTCGTGGTGTAAAGCGCTTTGAGTGTTGGGCAGACTAGAAAAGTACAATATAAATACAGTCCATTCAGATGTCAGGTAGATATTATTTTCAGTGAGTTACATGGGTGTTTTCATGCCTCATATGACATTTTAAGGAAAAGAGGCATTGTGAGAAGCCTAATCAACTTGGTTTAAACTGGGCTAGAGACTGGACGTAGTGTATGTGTGCTCTGTGTGCCAGCAGTGGCCTCTGTCATGCATGAAAAATGACCCAGCAGGGAGTGCACTGGGAAAGACTGGCCCAGTTGTGGATGACTGCACGAACAGTAGGGAGGGAAGATGAAGGAAAAAGCTGGTCACCAGCTTCCTCTATCAACATTTCTCTATATTATACGCTGTAACAATGCCACTACATATAATATCATACCTATGTATAATAACGTAAACATCCTGTGATGAAGTGGTGTGGTGGCAGATCACCGACAGCTTGAAAGTATGGAGTCAATGTGATGAAATGATTAGCTCTCACCAAATATAACCTTAACGTAATATGTAGAGCTAACAAATACACATTTATCTTGAATATAGATTCATTGTAAGTTTGCTGAAGTTATTCTCCATCATTGTCTTCTTACATCAGGTTGACAACTTGTGCCTAAAGGCAGACATCAGGCATAGTCCTGAATGCTTGCCCTGCTGCATCTCCTTTAGAGGGTGAATGGGGAAAATAAAGATTGTTGAAAATACTGACATAAATGTTAACTTTCGCAGGTACAGCTGGTGTGTACAGCAGAAACAATGAGCAGCCAGTGTCAGATGTTGTCAGTGACATATCATTATTGTTTATGTATGTTGTGAGTTTCAAATATAACTGTCTTACAACAGAAATAGAAAGATGTCGTTACAAACTGTATTGTTATCGGCTCTACTGAAACACAAAAACTACATTATTAAAGACAGTTGGGAATGATACAACATCGCATCATCCTGCTAAGACCAGGTGGAGTAATTGACACACAAAACTTCCATGTTAGAAAAACACACACAATTCTACAACTCCGGAAGTCATCACAGCAACAGTCATTTAATCCTCTGTGATGACGAGGTAGGGGTTAAACAGCATTTTGATTCCCATCAAATCCTTTTCAATCCTTATCAAATTGAAATTTGTTTAGCTTTCAATGCAGTTAAATAAAACTGATCTGTATAAACATTTGTTGCAGTTTTTAGTGATGACCTACGTAATATTGATAAGCTGTAGATATAACAGCCACTGAACCAACTGACTCAAAACCAAGACACGCAGACAGGTATAAAAGTCAGAAATCCAAAAATTCACTGGCATGAAAGGTTGGGTGAACAGGAGATCAGTCAGAACAAGACAATCAAATCCAACAAGGAGTGGGCAGAGGCAACAACTAAAAATAAGGCAGTCGTCAAACAATAGGAAAACTTGGGAACCAGGGAAACTACGGCTAGAATGCTCGACACAAAGGACAAAGATGATCCAACACAAACAGAAGAAGAGATAAAGACCAAATACACACAAGGGGAGGAAGTAATGGGACACATATGCAATATAGCAGGGCAGAGGTGGTAAAACAGGAAAATAAAAAAAACTGATAATAATGAAGTTAAGACACTGAAAACATGATCTTTAAGATACAGAACAAGACCTCACCGTATTTATTTGGTTGGATAACTGTGCCTCATACTCTGCACATAAGGGAAGATGGTCGAGAGGAATCACCTACATAGACTAAGGCTGAGACAAAATGAAATAGGACTAATGAAGAAGGAAAGAAAAGAAAGAATAATCAATTACTGGGTAGAGGGGGGGGGGCTAGTCCTATTTCAACTGTTTGACCTGTGAGAACGGGTGGTAGGGTTATTTATAATATGCGAGGTGCTGATAATGTTTGCTATTATGAATTCTGAATATTTATTTATTCATTTTTTTAATCCTGTGCTAGGTTGCTGAGGTAAAGATGATTGCAATTCAAAATATATTGTGATAAAAACAGAACATCAGACTAAAATGTAACCCACTGTGGAAGACAGTCATACAGTCACAACATCCCCAATCTAAACCTACCCTGAACTTATATCTTAGAATGTAAATTTGCTTAGCAACCTTATCAAAGGGAGAAAAAAAAACAAAAGACAAAAGACAAACTCCAAGTACTCAAAACGGAAAACAGGAAACTAGACTATCAGACCCTCAGCATGAAAACTTCACAAGTTGTCGTGAGTCACAATTGTAGTTAAATCACAAATATCATTTCAGGCAGAAAACATTGATGCAGAGAAGAAAGGTAGATAAGTTGTGGAAAATGTACGACAGCCATGTCACCAGAATAAATTTTTACAGCCCCCCACAGGAAGGTCCTAACATGCTGAGTAAAGTCATGAAAATAAAAGCTTCTGAAAGTCAAGGCATGGTAATGTTAGGCACGGATTTAATTCCTAATATAATATAACAAAGTAACAGCCAACAATTGCTGCAATTCAGGCAGCTGAAGAATGAAAAGAGCAGAGACTCGATTCTTTTTTATGTTTTAAAGGGACGTGTTCAGAGTGAAAAGCTGCACAATTGACCACGTTCCTGTCACATTAGTTATCGATGTTGTCCGAGAGAAGAAAAGATCAGTCTGGAGAATGAACAATATTCTATTACAAGACAACATTTTCAAATGTAAGAGAAAACAAGTCATTAAGAATTGTCTAGAAATAAACAAAATGGATGAGACTGAGCCTATCATGCTATTGGAGGGGACAAAAGCAGCTATTAGGAGAGGAATTATGTCTTATGCCTCCTTGAAAAAGAAGGAAAAGGAGAAAGAGGTTTTAGAATTGGTAAGAGAACACAAAGTAACAGAGGACTCAGTTTGAATGAACCAAAACAAACATGCAAGGCCCGAATTATATAACTGACTTATGGAAATGGTGGAAAAGTCTGATATTTACCAAACAGAAATATTTCAATAATGATCCAAAAGCTATGAAACACCTGTGTTATAAAATGAAATAAACAACAAACAAAATGTTACATCTCAACACTCAATAACAACCCGACGAATAAAGCAGTTACACATAAGAGTGATATAGTACAGGAGTTTGCTATGAACAACTGTACAGCCCAGACCAGAATAGTCTCTCTATTCATGATATTGCAGAACACGTAGCAAGTCTCAAACTACCTCAAGTTACAAATGAGCAAAATATAGATCTTATCCAACCTGTATCAGCGGAAGATGTAAGGGAAGCAGTAACAATACTCAAGGCTGGGAAATGTTCATGTATCGACTCTTCTCAGGAGAGTTTTATGAGGAATTCAGAGACCAGCTCATCCCAGTCTCAAGTAAGATATTTAACTGGACACTACAGCAAGGTGTTTAAGCAGAAACATTAACAAGAAACATTAATAAACCCCCAACAGACTGCGCTTCACATAGACATATATCGTTTTGAAGCACAGATCATGGAAATGTGGTCATGAGAGAACAGAGTCACAACCTAAAAATATAAAACATCATGTAAAATGATGCTATTGAATGGTTGATCTGATCAGAATGGCCGTGCTTCCTTGTTTTCTGTATTACTTCTTCGGATGTTCCTCTTAGTAATGCTTCATGAAATTGTCCAAAGAAGAAGGTGGACTGCCTCACCATGATTTTAAAAACTACACTGTAATAAATTTTCCTGTAAAAAAACAGCAAAGAACTGGCAGCTGAGTTGCCATTATATTACTGTAAAATTAACATCTATTTACTGTCACTAAAATTTACAGTTTTGTACTGTAAATTAAAAAAACAGCGTGAACTGTAAAAAAAACAGTAAAGAACTGGCAGCTGAGTTACATTATGTTACTGTAAAATTAACATCTATTTACTGTCACTAAAATTTACAGTTTTGTACCGTAAATAAAAAAAACAGTAAAGAACTGGCAGCTGAGTTACATTATGTTACTGTAAAATTAACATCTATTTACTGTCACTAAAATTTACAGTTTTGTACCGTAAATAAAAAAAACAGTAAAGAACTGGCAGCTGAGTTGCCATTATGTTGCTGTAAAATTTACATAAATTTACTGTTACTGATATTTATTGAAAATTACTTTCACAGTATTTTTCAAATATATGACAAATTAGTTTGTATTATTTATACATTTCAATAATCTATTAAAATATGATTTCACACAGTTAAAAAGGCAATTTTGTAAGAAAAACATGTTACAAGACTGTCACTGACTTTAAGTATCACAAAATCTCTGTTTGAACCTGGCCACAAGCATGGAAGGCAAACTGTAATAAAATAACCTTTTGATATTTCAATCCTGTGAATAAAATGTAAGAGAAAATGCAGCTTCTTATTGCACTTTACTTTTATTTTAATGTAAAAACTTCACATGCAGAACAATTGTAAAAATTACATGTTATAAACAGTACTATGAACATAAACAAGGAACAGTATTAAGAACATACAGTACTTTTTTTTGTGGAAGTCCAAGAACTCGAAGTGCCCAGGTTTCTCAATCCAGCCTGTAAGTAGCCATGCGTGTGTGTGTGTGTGTGTGTGTGTGTGTTTGTGTGTGTGTGTGTGCGCGCGCCTGTGCGCTTGTGCATGTTTGACTGTATGTGTGTGTTTGTAAGAGAGAGAGAGAAAGAGAGACAGAGGGAGAGAGAGAGAGAAGGGGGGATCAGCTCCAAAATATCTTATACTCGCAACTTCTTCCATACAAAATTAACGTCCCAAGCCATGAACTAACACCTCAGCAAACCATAACATTCCAACCTTTAACATCCAAATAGATCATATATATAGTTTCAGAAACAGAACACAACACATAAAGAATGACAAAACTAATACAAGGTGTAAGACAGAGATGCCATCAGTGAATGACTGAGAGAATAGAAAATATCAGAGAAAGAGACAAGAAAAGAGGGGTTCAGCTAGGGAAAGAGTTGAAGGATGAACGTGGGTAACAATAAGAGGGAAAGAGAATTAGAAAATTGAGACAAATTGCTATTTTGACAAATATGGGATTGAGTAGCTAATCTTACCTTCATCTCAAATGAAGTCCCACTCAAAATCCATTAGTCTCTTTAGCAGAGTGGACACATGTGGGTTGACAGTTGTGCTCTTCTTGGTTGTGACTTTGCCTGTTTTCTTGGATACCACTCTGCCTCGGCCAGTCTTGCTGCCTCTCTCAGGGTTGATTCCAATGAAACGTCTGAAAAATGATAGTCTTTAAGTATGTAAAATCAAGTTATTGAACTCAATCTGATAAATAACACAATAAAAGGCAGACAATCTATAGATGATTGAACACACAAGAAAAATTCAGGTAAGTATCTAACCTCTGGATGAACTCGAGGGTGCATGCTGCCTCTTCTTGGTACTGTAGATTAAAGGTGTGGAATGTTGAAAACAAGGCAGCAAGCCCCGTCAAGAATGTGGGTTGAATCCCCTCACACAGGATGTGTCCCTCAAGGCTGACCATCCAGCGCTGAATTCCTGCCATGTCACCTGAAACTTAGAATTTAATCCATCATGAATATTCTGCCCATCTGTATCTTAATCTTAAAGCAATAATAGCACAGTAACAGGGAGAAAGGTTAAATTTTATTCTTGTTACAGAGTAGTTATTGTGCATCTGGTTGGATGTGTAGCAAAAAGAACAGTTGTGTGTTTTTGATGTTCATATAACCATGGTATAGTTGGAGGTGCTTTTGAAGACAAACCTGCCTTGATCACAGAGTCAGCAATATAAAGTTTATCTCACCAATTGCGCTCACTAATTTTGTAAGTAATATTGTTTTTGAATGGTACCTTTAAAAGAAAACTTTGATGCTTGCATATGCAGTGGTTAAACATACCAAGCAGTATCAGACGAGGAGTGTCAGGTACAGTGATTGTCCTCTCAATGTCAGCTGTAGTGGCAGATCCCTATGACATAGAAAGTGAAATACAAATTGGGCTGTTATAAGATGAGTCATTGTATGACATAGTATATGTATATATAAAAAGAAAACTTACATCTGCAAGTAGGATCAGATTTCTAATGTCCTCGGAAAAGTGAGCCATCAGAAGCTGGAGCACAAAATATGGCAACTCGACATCACACACAGAGAGAACCTCCTTCACTTTTGCATTGGTGGGTTTAGTCTTGAAGAATTCAACGATGGCTTTTCCACACTCCTCTATGGCAAGCTCCAGAGTGCGCAGTACAGGGATGTCTGTGAGAAGCTCAAAGTGAGAATAGAGTCCTTTCTGGGAAAACAGGTAGGGCCATTTGGATTTTAAATCTTCGATTGTTGGTGCTGGCAGAACATTAATGTGGCACCGTTGTAGATAATATGTTCCTTCCATCAGCTTCTTTATTTCAGCTCTGTCACCTCCATTTATTCCTTCCTGAGTGTACATCTCTTGGAGTTTTTGACGTTTGCTCTCTACTGTTGTTTCAGTCTCCTCTGGTGGTAGGCTGGGCTGGAATCTCGTACAGCCATACGTATCTGTTGGTCCTCTCTTCTCACCACGGCAAGAGGTTCGGTGCTGCCGAAAGCTGCTTGTGCGGTTGAGGTTTTCGATTCGATTTTTAACTTGGATTAGGAGTGATTCATATCCACTTCCCAGAAGCTTACCATTGTCCAGTTGATCAGCAAAACTGTTCGGATATTGACGGACAATGTTTCTGCAAACTGTAAGGCACTGTGAGCGTGTTGGGTTTGCCTCATTTTTCCTCATCTCATCTGCCACTACCCTTACCATCTGCCGCCGTGCAGCAGGTGAAGGCCTCTTACCATCTGATATGGCTGAACGAATGTCTGTAGGCATGAGGTTCCATGGCACCTGAAAAGATTCTGGCCATGATTTCTTTACCAGAGAGGAGGGGTGGCTGTCTTCAGTAACATTAGATGCTGAGCAGGAGGCCACAGATGAGGCAGAATGACTGGAAAGTGATGCAGAATCACTGCTGTCAGCAGTGGTGGGAGAAGGCAGGACTACAAGGTCCAAGGCGAATGTCTCTGCCTCTAAAATTGACAAAAAAAGAAAGATATCACAGTTTTTATTATTCTTAAATTAATTATTATGATGTATAATGAAATAGCAAGTAAGTAAACATACCCAGTTTGAATGCATCCAAAAGTTTTCTCTGTTGAATAACAGGTAGCAAATCTGCAATGTCATCTTCTTTGACATATCTGAGGTCTTCTCTTGACTCTAAACCAGAGCTTATTAACCTCTCGATCAAAATCTCCTGGACAGCTTCAGAAAGATTTGGCAAGGCTCTACAGACGACCTCCTTCAGCTCGTCCACCAAGGTCACCATTGCTGTCTGTTGAGAGGAAAGAATGGTGTGGAACAACAATTGACATGTCACACAATGCATACTCTGATAAAGGGTAATAATCAACAAGGTCATCTTGTTTAACACAAGAGTAGCATTCCTGCAGTGGTGTCAAGCCATAAACACCTATATCATGGAGAAGCAGGGCCTGAAATTTTTTAGTGACAAAATACACTGCTGAACCATTGTGGATAAGTACCACAATGATCTTTCCCATCACAAGGCCTTCAGAACTTTCATTTATAACAACAAGCATGTTTTTTTTGTACTTTGTGCCTTTCAAAGTTGCTTCATGAGCAATCAAAGTATTATCGGGTCCAAAATCAAAGCTTGATATTGATGCAATGATACTGTGATTGTAGTCTGTAGGAAAGAACTCAGCTGCCTTTTCCACTGCAACAGCCTGTGGGAAGAGATTACCAGCATTGAGATATGCCTGGAGGAGCTGGTGCCTTTCTGCAAGAGTTGAGCACAAGTTTTTAAAATTGTGCAGTTTTCTTGCACACTGTTTGAAATAAGTGTGCTTACTCTCGAACCGGAGTGTCCACAAACGAATAAGTGGCCCAAAACGGATTATGAGCTCTGGATAGTGGCTTACATAGTGATGTTTGGGCTTAAGTGGTTGACCAGGGAAAGCTTGCTTTCTGAGATGCAAATACTCATCAATAAGCACTCTCAAATATGCAATTTGTCCAGCTGAAATAGCTGGTGCACAAATAAGAGAAACAATTTCTCTTAACTGTAAAACCAGTTGCCAAGTTTGATTGTCACCTGGAGATTTAATTTTCTCTCCAATGAGCACTGGCAGCATCCTCAACAAGCACCAATTCTGGACAGCATGACCACCCAGCTTATCACTTCCTGGATTGACTTCACAAGGTCTATCATTTGCATCATTCCCTTGATACTTAAACTGGTTAATCCTTCGGTTCAACTCAAGATAAGTAAATTCTTTGTTGACCTTCACCAGATGCTGGATGTATAACGTGAGATCAGAGGCTACAATGCCTTCAAATAAATCATGGCCAATACATGGAGGCAGTCCAGGCTTACATACATGAAAGAAGGACAGTTCATTGAACAAGGAGTCATATTTGATACCTCCACTTTGGACCGAACCACCTTCAAGTCTCTGAACATGTTCTCTGTATGACTGCACTGTGCGTGTTGTGGCCCTGCAGAGAGGATCTGTCTGGAACGTGTTTCTGTCTATTTCACAATATCTGCAGAAATGAACACTCATGCTGAAATTCTCAAGAAATCCTCCAATCCCATGTGACCCTAAATTGTCACCAGCAATAGCATGCAGTATTCCTTTACGGACCTGTCCATCAGGTAACACCACACCATTGCTCTCAAGATCTTTCAAATCTTTGACCAGCTGGCCCATGACCAAATCCTGACCAAAATACTTGAAATCTTGTTCTTTGCAGAGCAGAACAAGTTGCATCTGGTCAATACTTGACCTGTGGTGTGGTAATAAGTCTGCCAGTGTGAGATACATTGCAAGTACTTTGTGCTTCTTTTTTCCAGACCCTAATGGGTTCACCACTTCAAACGCATCCTGATAAAGGATCAAGTGTAAAGACTCTGCTTGCACTGGGTTTTCAGTAATATTTTCCCCATCCCACACATCTTTAAAGACATCTTTGGTTTGGGCACGGGTGTGTACTTCATTGTACTGGTCTCTTACAGACTTGCACTGAAAAAGAGCTTTAAGTGTTTGCTTTATGGGGACATACTGAACAAAGCTCTCTTTGCCTGCCTCATTTTGTCCCATACATATAGGCACTGGTTCAACATGATTAAATTGTGTCTTGAAAACAGTCTTTCTACATTGATCTGTTCTTAGTGTGTGGGTATTGTGAGTCCGGAAAAGATCTTCTGTTTTCAGATCATCAATGAGAGTCTTTATAGCCTCATCTGAAACGCCAAGCACATGCAGCTTTTCATTCAGTTTAAACAGTAATTGTGACTGGCTGATGTCATGTATTGATTGCAAGTCTTCGATAATTGTCTGAATAGTGGAGGCAGGAAGTAGCAACTTTGCTTGTAGTTTAAGATAAAACAGAGCAAGATTCCTCAAAAACAGTGAATCATCAATGTTTTCTGGGCAAACCTCAAATTGCTCATCATTAGCAGAATCCAGCTGCATGTCACTGAGCAAATCGTGATCATCACGTGTGCCACTAGGTTCACTTACACCTGCTGTGGCAGTGATAGACTCAACCAAATTTCCCTCTCCACTGTCTCTGTGTTTTCTGGTCAAATGAGAAGACAATGTAGATATCACAGTAAATGACTTATCACATTGTTGAAAAGGACATGCAACTGTCCGTCCTTCTTTGATGTGTCCTTTAAGATGTAAATAGAACTTAGTCAAGGAATCGCATTTGGCAGTGCAGAAGTCAACGTGGCATGTCAGGTCCACTGGAATACTCAGTCTGGGCTCAGTTACACCTTTCTTGTGTTTTCTGTAAATATGTGCTTTTAGACCTGCATATTTTTTAAATGTCCTTGTGCAATTAGGCATACAACAGTGCAGTACTAAATTAGGTAAATTGCCATGAATTTTCACATGTCTCAAATAGGCCACTGAGTTGCTAGACTGATGGCCACAGATCTGACAAGAAAACATCATTGCAAGACGAACAGACTTGTTGTGGTTCAGTAAACAGTGAAGCACAGTTAAAACTGTAAAGAAAGAAAGAAAAAAAAAGTTGGTTTTGCCAGTTAACCTGATTGTTTCTTATTTTAGTGTTTGATGTCTGGAAATGGAACTGATTAATTGTGTCATTTGTGATGAATATGGGTGTGTGCTTCTTACTAAGGGCAGTGGTGAAAATCTACTGCATCTGCAATATCAGAGAAATGTCAGAAAATTAATACAAATACAAATGAACAGGCAATTACAGTACACAATACAATATAGAAAAACATTTATTCGCACGGGATAAGGGAAGTCCGTATTTTACTCGTTAATTTACCGTAAAGGTATTCATGTCTGCAGAAACCATGAATGAATGTTGGTCAGTCTTTAAACTAAACAGCCACCCGAATGCTTCATGCAACATGTTAAAATCTCGACATGTTTCTTCTGGAGCAAGATGCTACGGAGCCCCTAAAGTGTCATGAAGAAAAAAAAAAACTATATCGGACGCACGAGTTACTAAAACGTGCGCTCGACTTAATGCACTGTTTCATTTCTACAGACAGGTAGCAACAACAATAGACAGCGGGCTCCGTTCGCGACTGAATCTGATTTTAATATTTACCGTATTTTCCGCACTATGAGGCGCACCTAAAAGCCTTTAATTTTCTCAAAAACCGACAGTGCGCCTTATAATCCGATGCGCCTTTTATATGCATCAATATTGGTTAATTATGGCTATCGTAGTCAGGGGACGTGGCCGAAGTAACAGCGGTATTCCACTCCCTGCGTGCCGTCATCCGTTTACTGGCGCGTGCAGTCAGCTGTCAACCTGAATAATAAAATGACTATTTCACTGAACAATGTGTTTCAACTGGGTGTTGAATTGAAGCCTAACGTTAGACGGTAAAATATTTACACAACTATCTTAACTATCATACAGTTTCATTAATTCACTGACAAAATGCAGGTTTCAACAAACGTTAACTTTCTAGAAATTAAAATGTGTTCCTTATGTTGTCTGAATATCATTTCTTAAAAATTCAGCTACAGTACGAACCAAAATCACTCTAGCATGTGCATATGCTGTAAGTTAGGCTACTCATCATCAGTGCTAACAAAACTAATCAAATCAAATCCAACAATAATACAATATGTAATATGAAACAATCAAAGACAGTTTCTACTTACCAAATAAGTAGTAAGATGGAGCTGGATTTAACAAGCTGCGGCAAGGTAATAAGCTGTGTAAATGTGCAGCTCAGGCAATTTTTTCCCAGAATGCAAAAAATATTGCATGATACTGTTATCTAAGACACTTTAACGGTAAAGTGCTGTATAAAAGGAATACATTAGAGTTCAGTTAAAAAAAACAGTAAATGAGCTGTATTTTCTGTAATATTAACAGTGAAGCACTGTTTATTGAAAAAACACCTTAATACTGTTGAAATTCTGCCGTAAATTTACAGAAATTATTTACAGTGTACTATCTGGCAGAGCAAGAACAGTCTATTAGATTTGGATGCAAGACAGTTCGACAAACAATTGGCTGAATGTTTGGGAAGGTCCTGTTGTGTTAAAAATCTGACTTCTGTCTCTCGCTCTTTGTCTGTATACCTCTCTGTCATTCTCCTGTCTCTCACTCTGTTTGACCTGTCCCTCTGCTCATTCCATCTCTTTTCTGTCCTGAGAGAGAAGTGTGTGATTGGTGGGGAATGAGGTGTGGCTCTCTGTGTCACAGAATCATTGTAGACCAGCTCAGAGTTAATGGAGCACACTTGCATGTACAGTACGTGTGCACATATCCACACAATTGCAAAGAGGAGCACAAGGGCACACCCATCCAGAACATGCAACACGTGCACGACGCTTATAGTATGTTCAGATAAACAAATGTACAAAAAAGCACACACCATTCAGTTCTTGTGGAACATATTTCCAGAACAGTGGCGGTGTTGATCGACAGTGTGCGAGGAGGCCGGGGATTCAGCCACATTTGGCTCAGATAAAGTGATAAGTGTAAGTCACTTATAATGAAACAGCTTCATTGTAGTCTGGCTGCTAGTAGTCTTAAAACCTGCCAGGGAGCAAAGGCAGCAAGGCCTGATTTACAGCAAGATCACCGGTCAAAGTGTCGAAGCTTCAGTCCTTTAATGAGGGAATGCCCCTGTACTCTGGTACCTTTCTGTGCATATGTGTGTGCATAATAGATGATTTGCCTATTTAAAGCAAGCAACAGTAAATGTAAATCTCAGTATGCCCCTGGTGATTATCTGTGTATTTATTGATCCGTCAGCTAAACCTTAACAGACAAATATCAAACAGTCAAGGGAACATGGGAACGCTCGGGCTGAGAATTGTTGTTGTGAGTTCAGCGCTGTAACCCCTCGCCTCTGTCTCTGGCTCCCGTTGAAGTGCTGGCCCTCAGGCTGCCATATTTACCAGACAACATAACTGTGATCAATAAAAAGCCATTGAGCTAAGTCTGATGAGAACAGAAAGTCCATCTAAACAACTCAATAATATTTTGCCCTGATTGTCTGGTTGGATCCAGTTGCCAAGGCCTCATCACGCATATATTCTGTATAAAGCATGGACGTAGTCTTTCGGAAGTGTCCGACTCCACCTAACTCCTGGGGAATCCAAAAATGGAAAAAGAGGTGGAGCATGGGTGAAACTGGGCAGGCCAGATGAAACTGGTTGCTGAAAGTAAGTGCGTAGCTGTCACTCAAAGCAGCCATGCCCATAATTATGCATGACTTTTAGCCTTATTATGATTTAAACTACTGAGTTGTGTAAAATTCACCCCCATATCTTTGTCATGAATGAGGAAATTAGCTGTAGAGACCAAAACGGTTCTTTTTGCTGCCTCTGAACATGTTTATTTCTGCTCTAAAGTTGGGCATTTTAAAATGGGGGTCTATGAGGATTGACTCAAGAACCTGAACTAGACAGGACAGTGAGACTGGGATGTGTGTATGCACACTTACTTCTTCACTACTTTGCCTCAACAGAAAAAACACACATAGTGCAAAATGAATTTCACAAATTCAGTCTTTAGAGCAATAGCAAAAACACATGCTTGAGAACTTTGTTTCTCCACTCTGTCAGCATGTTTTCAAGCTATTGCCTTCCAAACCCAACATGGACTACTTTTCTATAGCCAGGCACTTTTTACTTCTCTGGAGATGGCCTGCATAAGACAGTGAAGTTTCAGGGAGGACATGCATATGCAAAAATAAACTGCCCAGCATACATTTTTTTAAATAAAAAGTTCAACATTAGTTTGATTTATTCCGTACATGGGTCAAACGCTAATAAAGACTGTTCCATGTGGGTGACTGTTTGATTTCAGTGTCAGTACACCACACTCTGATAAAGAGGAGCCACAGTGAATTGAATTATTGAGGGTGGTTGTAGCAGCACTGCAGGGATGCACTGCAGCTGATGGACAGACAGCGTTGTTTTCAAGGACGCTCAATATGAAATGTGGAGAAAGGCGAGTTTGGCCTCAAACAATGTAAACACATCATACTATTGGTGTCCAACAACAGAAAAAAACTGTTAATTCATTCCCTTTGAAAAATGTTCTTGGAATATACTGTAATTATCTTATTGCTTGTACTAACATTAAACAATTAGGATTAATTAATGTGTTTATGCATAGAATATCTGGTTTAACATACTACAGTTAAGACTAGAGCAAAGTGGTTATCACACATACATTATAAGGACTGCCAATAACCATTGGATAAATTAGACACAGTGGGCAAAAACTGTAGACATACATCATTTATTACTAACATGAAAATCTTGCACAAGGAAACAGCTATGGTTCTATGGCTAGAACATTCACACACAGGATCACACAATAGTGTCCTAACAAAGTGTTTTGGCCCAGATGCTGATTCCAGTCCATTAATACTGAATAGGTGCCAAGTCAGTCAGATCCAATATAGTTTAAAATGATATGTTTAGTTTTCTCTGTAAGCTCGCCAGTGCATAATAATTATGAAGTAAGCCTACATTATAAAAATCACATTATGTAAATGTTGTGTCTTTATTTTTGTGACTTTTCATAACACGCTCTGTTTTGATGTGGAACAATAATTAATTCTTGTCTAAACCATATTTGTTATGCATAAAACAATCAGTTTCACACTTCATTGTTTTTTATTTCTGTGTACAAAAAGGCCTTAAGAATATGATTTGTATGTAAATATACACATATTTGTTTAATGTGTGATCTTAAAAGTAACACAACTTTGTACCTTTAATTTTTACAACTCGCGAAAACAGTGTCAACAAACCAATAGCAAGATGGCTGCAAAGCAACCGTAACTGGCAATTCAATGAAAATAAAATTAATTGCTGAAACTTATTCAAGCAAATAACTTTAAATAAAACCTACAAACAGTGCCCAATATATTTTTTTTTTTTTTTTTTTTTTTTTTACATCTGGTTAAACTTCACTTCAACTGGTTTAACCTTTACATCTGGTTTAGCTGCCACAAGATGTGATGCAATAAAAATACAGTATCAGTCAAAAGATTGGACACACATTCTCATCTAAATGTTTCCTTTAATACTGAAGAAAAAAAACTATGAAATAGCACACTGAGTTATGTTAAAAATACGTATTAAACAAATCAATCAACAAACAAACAATTTTTATATTCAAGATTCCTCAAAATATGCAGTTTTGCCTTGCTTTGAATACTACAGTGCGTGCTTTATGACATCCTCAGCTGGAATGGTTTTCAATTAACGGGTAGAATTTATTTCCTTGTTAATGCATTTGACACTATTAGTTGTGTTGTGCTGATGTAGCTTTGGCGTACAGTAAAAAGCCCTAGTCAGACACTAAGTAAAGAGAAATGACAGACGGAAGCACTTACTTTAAGACATGAAGATCAGTCAATACCTCTGCTACTGAGGATAAGGTCAGCCTCAGAAATCCTCATCTCAGATCAGAGCCATATAAATGAGATCAAGTAGCAGACACATTTTAGCAGCAGCTTTTCAGAGAAGACAGTGTGAATAAGACCTTCATGGTTGAACTGCTGCAAAGAAACTGAGGGCAGCCAACAATAAGAAGAGAACATAAGGAACACAAGGAATGGATATTAGACGAGTGGGAATTTGTACTTTGGTGTGATTAGTCCAAATTTGGTTCCAACCGCTGTGTCTTGTGTCTGTGTGAGATGCAGAAAAGGTGAATGTGTGGATCCAACCATGAAGCATGGAGGTGGAGGTGTGATGGTGTGGAAGTGCTTTGCTGATGACACTGTCTGCGATTTATTCAAATGCCGGGGCATACTTACATACCAACATGGCTGCCACTGTGGTGTGTGGGTATGTGAGGCTGGGGGTTGGGTTTTGTGTGTGCTCTCTCTGACAGTATTGGTGTGGCTTGCGGGTTGGAGGAGGAGCTGGCTGCACACACCTGTGCCTGATCTTTATCAGGAGCTTACATAAGGCGGGCCCGCCGGTGTTCTCGCTGCCAGATTGTTGCCACTTTGTGGTAGATCGTATGCTAGTGCCTCAGAGAATTGCCATTTGTGTTTTCTTCTACTTACCCGTGTTCTCTATATTCAGGATCCAGCTCGTTACCCTCAAGCCACCCAGCACCTGTACGAGCCAGCTCGAGCCACCGCTGCGCCACACGGCCTACCTTCTTCACCACCTGCTTGCTTGCCTCCCCTGCCTTCCCTGTGTCTGGAGACACCACCTCAACCGACCCCTCCGCTGCCTAAATAAACTTTCACCTAGCCACCTTTCCCACGTCTGTTTGTCTGCATTTTGGGCCCTGCTCCCTCGTTCGTCACAACCACAGTATTCTGCATATACAAGTCATCCCATCTGGATTGTGGTTTGTGGGACCATCATTTGTTTTTGAACAGGACAATGAAACAAAGTACACCTTCAGGCTATGCAAGGGCCAATTGACTAAGAAGGAGAGTGATCAGATGACCTGCCTCCACAGTCACTGGACCTGAAGCCAATTGAGGTTTTGGATGAGTTGGACCGCACAGTGCAGGCAAAGCAGCCAATAAGTGCTCAGCATATTTGGGAACTCCTTCAGGACTGTTGGAAAAAGATTCCCGGCTACAACCTCACGCAAAGCATAAGGTGGGTCCTTTGAAGAATCTAAAGTATGAAACATATTTTGAGTTGTTTCCACCTTTTGTGCTTGCTACAAAATTCCAAATGTATTCTTTCATAGTTTTGATGTCAACTGTATTAATCTACAATGTAGAAGAAGTAAAAAATATTATTACATATTACCAGAAAGAAAAGCACAGTGCTCCTTCTGCTTCACAAACAGTGAACACAGCAGACAGTCATACAGCTATGACTGCTCATTAAATGACATGGTTGAACATTTCCACAAGACCTTTTCATCTGCTTTATATACTGGCGCATTAAAGGTTATGAAGAGGTCGACTGACATAATCTCTGCATGGTTAAACAACAGCAGTATTAATGAGATTAAGAGAATCTGTTGAGCAGATGAAAGAAAATGGACGGAAATTTGGCTCATAGTTCACTGTAAAATATACAAAGAAGCAACTGTCTGTAACAAAGCAACTCATCTGGCAAGAAAGGACTACATTTCCAAGATTATTACAGAGAATGCTGGGAACTCTAGAATATTATTCTCCACTATTGAGCAGCTACTAAACACTGCCCCCACACATCCACAGTTCTCTGCATCTAATGGGCTAGGACCAAGGTACTGTTAAATCCCTTCTTCACTATTTGCCCTCAGGAACACTGCACTCATTTGCTGCTGGTTTATTGGAGGTTCCTAGCCATAGCTGAAAGAAAATCGGGGATGCAGCCTTTGTCAGTTACGAACCAAACCCCTGGAACACACTACCTGCAGACATAAGGGAAGCTAAATATATTTAAAAGAACTACTATTCAGTGAGTTTTATTTTCTACCTGATGTCATGCACTCTCTTTATAGAAGTGTGGTGTGTGTTTTATTATCCCCCACAGCACCACAACAAGCTTTGTTTTTCTGGGGGAGCTTTGGGCTTGTCTGTCACAAATATAACCTAGTGAGGTTAAACCTGTGGGAAGAGGTTCTGGTGTTGGCTGAAATAGGCTTATTGCGGGTAATAAAGACTGGTTGTGAATCTGTATCTGTCTGGAAATTGGGAAGCTCTGTTATGCTTGTTGTTTTCACAGGACTGGTAGAGTGTGCACAAAAGTGAGCGAGTTGTCTCCTATTAAGTCTCAAATTGCTGACCTCCACTGTAGTAAAGGAATAAGAAGAGTGTAAAGTCTTTTCATGCTCCTATTTTCACCCGTATTATTACTATTATTTACACTACTACCACTATTATTATTATCAAGTGGGTTTTATTGTCCATCTTTTTTTTAAATTAAGTTTCTATTCCTGTTTTTATGTTCATTCCATGTCTATTACTTATGTCCATTATTATTTGTTTATTTATAATGTGAAGCACTTGGTGCATGTCTTGTTGTAAAGCACTTTGAACTGTAATTCTTGTAAAGGTGCTATAGAAATAAACTTTGTCATCATGCTCTGGCAAAAATATGTCTGCTGTGTATAGACAGCGAAGCTGCTCATGAGCTGTGGATGAGACACTGCTCACACTGCCTGGAAAGGTGCTGCTGTGGCCCTGGTTGGTAGCAGGGCAGACCATAGCCAACCCATGACTCCCCCACTCTCCATTCTTCCATATTTTATGCTGGAGACCCACACAAAAGCTCATATTTTCAGTGTCTCTGTGTTAAGCTCTGAGTACTGTTGTGGTTTGGGGTTTAGTTTCACTCCTGTGTTTGTACTTTCACATATCAACCTTATTTTGCTATTTACTGATATTTCCAACCGTATTGGAGCTGTGTTAAATTACTGCTGCTGTAAACCAAAACTTTCCTGCTGATGCTGCTTCACATTAACAACTTTCCCCATGCAAACCAGCAAGAAGCTTTTATTGTGAAAAAGTTATTGAAAATTCAATGTGTTTATGACCAAGTTACGAAGCAGTTCTATTGGTCAGTAAAAATAGGTCTAATCAAGCAGATATGGACATATTCTGAACAATATGGCCAGCAGATCAGTTTTAAATATTGCAGGGAGTAACAGAAACAGTGAGCTGTTAGATGAAGAGCTGCAGGCGATAGACTCTTTTGGTGGTTTGTGACCAGAACATTTCCAACACATCATCAAGGTAAATAACTTATTCCTGCAGTGCTGTGCAATGGAAAAACAGCACCATGGATTGGTGTGACTAACCTTCCCTACTTTGGAAAAACCCTATGAGATGCTCCCACTTAAGTCCTACTTCTAGACCCTTACCTATGCCAGTTAAAGGGCCCCCCTCCCCCCACCACTTCACTCAGCAAATATTAGCTCATAAACTGCAGAGTAAATGTTGGAAAGACACCGTAAAAAGCAGCCGTGGCCACTGGCCTCCCGCTCAGTCACACAGTGGTCCTGGTTGTAAACTATAACCCCCCTCAGAGAGAATCAGCTTTAATAATTCCACCTACTCTCCCTTGTTTGTTAAAGTATGAGGGAACACACAGCATAATTCATTGCAATCTACAGCGAATTTCCTGTCAGATAATGACTGCCACTTCAAGCCTTCCAAATGTGTCACAACGCTAGACAAACTGACTGACAGGTGAACTTCACATCAAAGATGGAGACAAACATGGATTTTTGGTTGAATGAATACGCCTCTCCTTTAGCACAACCTCTCTGAGATCCTGCCTCCTACTCCTCGATTAATCCACACCTGGAAATTGTTCATTGTAACAACCATGAAGAGTTAAAGAGACGGTCCTGTTGAGTGTTTTAATGTAGTGTGTTTCCACATGTAGCCTATGAGGAGCTCTTGATGGGAATATGGTTTCCTTTATGGCAGTCATTATGACCATGTCTGGTCACCTTCAGCCACTCCTCAAACCATGTTTATGTAAGACATTCCACTGTGACTGGAGTAACAACTGGTTTAAATTAACTGCACTAAGAAGCACGTATTAATGTTCCTTGGTGTTTTATAAGCTGCAAAAAATGTGTTTTTAAAGTTCTGAGAGAACTTCAGATGAGATGATTCCTCTTGTTTCTACTGCAGGTTATCTGAATGCACTTCTATTGTTTTGTGCTGTAATTGGCCGACCTTGCAGCTCACGTTAGGAGATCCCTACTTAAAACTAAACATTGGAATAAGCAGATACACTAGTGACAGTAGGCACATGCATTAAACACACAAACACACACACACACACACACACACACACACACACACACACACACACCACACCGACCTCCTGCTTACAAGAACGATTTAATTTGCACCTCACTGTCATATTTAATTTTTGGTAACTGGCTTATCAAGCTCATTAGAACTTTAGCTTTCTTCATCTCAACCAGGACTTGCACAGTCATAACAGGAATACCCCAAACACCACAGAGCGGCATCAACACTGTAACACAGCTCAAATTGAGAGAGAGGAAAAAATTACTGTAAGGCCTGTACATGAGGATGATGATAAACCTTATTTTTAATGGTGATAAACAATAAGTAAAACAAACTTTATGTATACCACATTTTTAAACACTGTTACAAAGTGTTTTCCACACACTAATAAGTAACAATGAATTAACAAATAAAGTAAAAATATAATACAATATAAAACACAGCACAATGAGAGCCAGACCAGACAACAAAAACACCAAAAGACAAACAAAGGAATGAATGGAATACTGTACAATGAAAACAGGATTGATCCAAGGACCGAACCCTGAGGCACACTGCACAGCAGGGGAGCGGAGGGGGACACATTATTCTTGATATTGAAATGTCTAATTGTCAAAGAGGAATTAAACCATTGTAATGGTTTTGTAATAATGTCACCATAGCTCATCCAGCACCTCCACCTCAATGGCCCTCATCTTTAAGAGGACATTGTACGTCTGTCACATGGCTCGGCTTTGAGACTTCAACAGTCATTCAGCTGCAAGCAGGCAGATGATCCACAGGCTGTAACTGTGACTCAACAGGCAATGGGTCCGCAGTGGATGGCTGGAGTAGAAAAGCTTTGCCATCATATTCACTGGCTTGATTTCCTCCTAGATAAAGCAGACATGTTTGATCATTTATGACACAGATTTGGTTTGCTTTCATAACCAGAGGTTTGCAGAATGATACTACTACAGTACAGGAACATACCAGAGAAGTGAAGAGGTTCAGTGTGCCTCAGGTCTGGGAGAGGTGTAGCAGAAGTTTGTCTACATTCAATGGAGTAGGTGGGGGTATAGGTGGTGCTGGAGTGGGGGAGATGTTGGTGCATCTTCTCTTGTTCCCCTTCTGTGGCTCAGTGTCAGAGTCTGTATCACTGAAGATGTGCTCCTGACAGACATTGTAAGGGGAAACATGTGGTGACAAAAAGGAAACATGAAATTTGTTATTTGTTACAAACTCCATTCAAATACTCGGGCTTCTACTTGGCAGCTTTGTCATTCTGGCTCACATCGCTTTTCCCTTCGGGTGAAGCACTAAAATCCATGTGTCATCTTTTACAGAAAGCATGACTTTGACCAACGTTGCTCTTCACTAAGTACAGTAAGCCTCCTCCCATCTGGTGTATTCTTGCACAAGCTTTTAGCCTTTTTGGCAGGTACTCCATCCCTTTCACATTCATTCATCTTCTTCTTTTATTGGTGGGGGCCGTTTGAGTGATAAGTAGTAACAAAACATTACAGCTAATGTTCTACATAGTGCCACCTGCGTAAGCGGAGGGAGAGCAGCAGACACATCAAATATGCTTCCCGTCAATGTCACATCCAACCTTTTGTTTTTTGGAGGCATACGTACATGTACACTACATTTGCTCCTACTATACTACATGGTTCTCTGTTGGGTACATGTTCTGCTCGATTGCCTTAAAGTTGCCTTACCCCTGAAGTCTAAACCAGTGTTGTTGTTGTGATGAGTGTTTATCACATACTGTATGCCTTGCGCCATACAATGTCAGGTAACATAACAGTCTTTTTGTAAGTATTCTTAATGGTATTTTAGAGTATCGCATTTACTGGAAAACGATGAAAAAATATCGATGACTCAGATGTGTTTCTAGGGGCTGGGCCTCACTGATTACTGTACACAACAAATCATATACAAACATATTTTCTGGTTTTCTCTTTGAAGTCCACTGTCCTCTGATTTGGTCTGCCTCAATTGTCTGTGATTTACGGAGTTTCCTGATGGACAGATAGCGTTTGCCAGCTGTAGCTCCTGTTAGTTAGTCAACTCAGTTAGCTGTGCAGCAGTCCTATTAGCTGACTCAGCTCCAGCAGACCAGGACCCAAACCTGGCAAGAAAACCACCTCGATAGGCCTGGTGTATTCCCAGTCTCTTATCAGTCCTGGAGGCTGTGTGTGGTCCCGGTCTGGTTTTTTGGGAGCTCATGGGAAGAATTGGCTAATAGCCCACCGGCTATATATATATATATATATATATATATATATATATATATATATATATATATATATATATATATATATATAAGCAAATAAATAGCACTTGGCTTAATGAACAAATTTGGTGAAAGAGACAGTGAAATAAAGTTGCTACAATAATCTGTTCTCTTTCACATGCCAAGGAGATAAAAGGAAAAGTGCACAAAATGTTCCCTTTTCAGCTCTTAAGATACACATGAACACACTCATACAAACACACACACACACACATGCTGCAGATGCAGAGTGAATCACAGGCTCTGTATATGATAAGTATATGATACGCTTGTTGCTCTCCTTCACTCTAAAGCCCATCAGCCTACTTGTTCCAGCCCTTATACCTTCCTCCTCCTCTTCCTCCTCCTCTCTGGAGAATAGCCCTGTATTGTCATTCACTAACAGTAATGAGGTGGAGGGGAGCTGTTCAAGTGCTGAGAGCAGACAGCAAAAAGGCAGAAGGCAGGGATGAAAGTCAACTCAGAGGCACAATGTGCCGAAATACAGCAGGGATGAAGTCGAGACAGACAGACAGACAGAGGAGGGTGGAGATAGGAGAACAGAGGGAGGGAGGGGAGCATGCCACAGGAAAGATGATTAGCAAAAGACAGGGACAGGAAATATTTTACAGCTTTAGAGCAGACTATTTGCAAATAAATGAATGAATAAGAGGTTTTCCTTACTGAAACATTTGACATTCAAGAAATTAGACTGAACTCGAACGTAAAGAGAAGAGTTGCAGTAGAAATACCAATTCAAGTCATTTTAATGAGTGACTGAAGGTGTTCAAATAGAATTGGTTGTTTGAATGAAGTTTTTTCCCATTATTTTAGCAGATTGTGCTGCTGTTTCTTGCTAATTGGGCTAGTTTTTATTTGACTGGTTACTTTTGTACTGTTTTGGCGGTTTCCCCTTATAGACTGATGATTTAGTCCCTCCTCCACTGACACTCAGAACATTTCTTCCTGTAATCCAATTAATATTTTGTAATAGCTTAGTAATGAAAAACCCTATAAAAGCCATTTCTATATTTATTGTGACATGATCAACAATACTCGGTGGAGATATTGCATCTTTTTTACCGATGTAACCAGGAGTAGACTTTAGGCAACCTTAAACAAGGTAGGAAACTTCCTGGGGCCCACATATAAGACGGGTCAGAGTCACTAACGTTTTTCTGATGCATCAACTCACTTTTTCATGTTTATTTATCTCGACCTTCATTAAAACAGATAATGGTGAAAATGAGGAAAAGAATGTATTCTGTATTCAGATGCTTAAAATAGCCACACCGTAATATCAAATATACTCCCAAAGGCCTGCAATCAAAGTTTTACATGTCTTAAATTATGAACTTGTATTTGTATTATTACCAACACGTGTAATTTTAAGGACAATTTTAACATTATTTTTTCACTAAGAAATTGCTTGGAAGTTTGATGCATCATGTTTTATCAATAATATGTAAGTGTAGTGGAGTAGAAGTAGCATAAAAGTGGTATCAATGGAAATATACGTAAGCATTTCTTAATGTGTTTGAGATGTGCAGAAGTGGGGTTGGTACACCGTTAACAGCCCTATTTGACTACTTTTATAATCCATATTATGGCAAGAACCACTAAGCTAAATAAAGAGGTACGACAGTCATTCATTACTCTAAGATATGAAGATTTCAAGAACTTTGCTCTCAACAGCTCTTCTTCCTCCACAGGCTGCAGAGGCTCAATATGGACTGCAGGTTCTTCAGCTTCTACAGATGCACAATTGAGAGTATCCTGGCTGACTGCAGCACCCTAAAAATCTCAAAAATCAATTCATGGTTTAATTCAACAGCATTCTGCAAACAATACACTCAACAAAAAACTGCAGTTTATAATGCAGTGGCACATACTTTAACCTCACATCCAATTTATTTGCATCATTTATGGAAATAGTCTCTGCGCAGAAGAAAAGGCCCTACTAACCATCAATAGCCATATGAGAGGGCCTGTTTCCCAAGCTGCTGAGCACTCTCATGTCAGTTCTCAGACAGGCCTGTATGTATTTGGGTGTTTGGCCAAATGAAATATTTATTTTCCAATTGCAAGAGTCATTTTTAGACTGAGGCAATAGATCTTGCAGGCTGGAATTCCCTGGAAAGCACTAAAACATCTGGTGCATTGGAAGAGCTGCCTTGATGGAAAAAAGGTGGGAAATTTATTGGACAGCACCAGTGACATCTGTCATATAATCAGCCATTTCTTTGGTAGATTCAGCATCACATATCAGGCCCATAATATTGGGCCTTTTGTTAGGAATTAGAGCTCATCCAGTCAATGTTGTCCACGGCTGAGAAGATGGACATGAATTTCCTTACCTGAAACATTTTCATTGGATTTAGCACTGATATGCATAATTTTTTTTCTTCATCTTTATCCTCTAATTCTTCATCTGCATTTGAATCCTATAATCTCTCACAGTCTAAAGGCTTTTCCACCATGACAAAGAGAGAACTGTTTAAGGAAACACTGACTACTTGAAGCCATTTAAAAAAAACACAAAAAACTTAATTATCAAACACTTTAAAGTGGAAATTTAGAAGTTAAAGATCAAACTAAGAATGAATCGCTTGTACAAACACATATACACACGTGACAATGAAACAAATGTATCATGTTGTATGTACTGTATGAAGCCCTGGTCATGTTCATGGGTAAAAATATTGATACTCAGGTTGTTTATCTGTGCTTTTCTTTTCTTTTCTTTTCTATAACCAGTCCTCTGAACCTGTCTCACTCACTATAACCAGTCTACTTTCTGTCCCACTGTGCTCCTCAAAGTTTTCAAACATTCTGAGCTGAATGAGGCTCTGCAGTCACAACTGTGACAGAAACAGCAGAAAGTCCTCACAGTGCTCATCAGTGTCAGCCTCATCAAGTCACCGCTGAAGGATCCAACAGGAGCATTTTAGCTTTTAGCATGAGGCCAAACCCAGCGTGCACCTGTTGGTCATCTTGGGTGTGTTTGATTTGTGTCTCTGACTGTGCTTGTGTGTATCAGTGATTGATTAAGGTAAGTGTTCTGGGACCCACGGGATTCCTGAAAAAATGTCAGCCTCTAAAACAGACTGCTTGATTTTGTCAAACAATGGTGTAATTATAAAATAATAATTTTAACTGAAGTGAAGCAGCTTGTTGCTGGTCAGCATGACATATATGGTGACACCTACTCACTTCATCTGCAATGAAACACAGCAACAAGAACAGCAACAGGGAATAGATCCGCTGCATCTTCTCTTTTTACTGAGACAAGCTGAGCTCATATAACCGCTTCTCAATGTCATTTATAGCAGTTTACACAAACAAGGTATTTGCAACACCCAATCAAGTACTCTGTTGTTCTGGTAGTCTTCTTCCTTTCAAGTCTTCTTATAGTTTTTTCTTTCTTGTACTCTTATATGATATACAATTTTAAGATGCTTGTAAAAAAAAAACTATGTTTAGTAAGAACACCATGCTAGACTAGCACCTATTGGAAACAATTCAACTTGATTCTGCAAATGAGACATGATTCCAGTGAAGTCTTGAGGTTGTCTATTGCTATGAAAGGCAGTAATACAAATGATCCTTTCAGTGCAGGGGGGCAGAGTAAGACGACTTTCCATGTTTGTCTTATGCTCAGGTTATAATGAAGACCTGAATAACGTGACAGAAATAATCTTCTGTACTGTTCTAAAACCTGATTGTTTTGAAAAACATGCTGAGATTTCAGATTATGCAGTCTATCTTAAATGTGTTGATTTGGATCACCTACTGATACGGATACTTTTGATACTTGTTTACTTGTTCATTCAGTTATTTCTATAAGCATGACAATGGATGTAATCACAGGACATATGCATATGGACAAGGCCCAGATTGCTGTGCTATGTCACTATGATCATTTCTGAAATTAAATGAACTTTTGGGGTTTGTGTGACAGAAGTAAGAAAACATTCAAAATCATACTGGCATGTATAATAGCAAATAAGATCAGGCCCTGCAGCATATCAGGACTTCAGGTCTCTATAGAATCAATTACTATGCATGTCTGAAATCTTCAGTGCCTCACACACACACACATATACACACTGCCCTCGTCCTCTCTGTCATTGACACTGGATGCCGCTTACTATCTGATGGATGACCGACCAGCATCAGCTTTGTCTGGATGTCATCACTGATCAGAGCACCAGAGTGTGTGTCAGTGTCCTCCTGCTCCACCTCAGCATTAACCCGAGCTGACAGCTGCATTGCCTGCTCCGCCCTGCCATCAGCCAGAGCAGATGTTCCAGGGCCGGGACTCTCATGTCCCCAGTACAGAGGTGTGGATGTCATTAGGAAGTTGTGGTAACGAAATCCAGGTTAACAGGAATTATTTGCTGCAGTTGTCATGGCGTTTGATATATGAATATAGTGTTATATTATAACTATATATAAACTCAAAATGGGAAAACTGACTACACAGAAACAAATATTTCAGCCACAATTGGAACTCCACAGATTAATTTGTTCATAGTGTGACTTAAACTGAACTTTTACTGTGAAACATAAAACATTTGGTCCGCACATCTTCTCCAGTCACTTCCTGTAACTTGATGTCCACAGATTACGCCGCCAATTTACCAGTGCAGTGCTGGAACTTAATTTATCCCAAGGGAAAGTGTTGTGCAGCAGTTGCAGTACAAAATGTAAGGAAAGAGTGCAAATATTAAATATCAATGAAGGTGCAAGTATAAAAATTGATCTAGACATCCAAAATCCACAAAAAACTAAATATACACAATACCAAAAATATAAACAAGGTTAAAAATAAGGATCATAAGTTCTGGCAATTGGCGCCTTGAACCAGTTAACTGCCAGCGGCTGCTACAAAGTCGCTCATATGTCAGGTTGGTGACTGCATATAGATGTATATGAGAAGTGACATATAGCTGTCTAGCATGTACTGTATCAAATCTGAAATACAGGTAAGTGTATATGGTCAGTTCAAAATGTGCAATGATCATGTCTTTGATATTGCACATAATGTCTCATTATTGTACAGTCCCTTTGGAATTTGGTTAAATCTGTGTCACTTCGGAATATGTTGGAAGCCCAGAAACTGAGATCTTTATGTAATGGTGGATAACAAGACTAACTCCCTCTTTACACCTGGTATTAAAATGGGATGTGTATCACATTTGTATTGGATCGTGCCCTTGCTTTTACTCTGCTCACCTAGTATTTCTAAGGCATTCTTGCTATCCTCATTGCAATCGGAACTCGGTCGCAAATGGTGGCAAATCAGCCAAGGACTCCCTTGAAAAATCAGTTTTGTGAGTTGTTAAGATGGTGTAAAATAAAAAGATGATGTTCTCCAAAGTCGGTAGAATTCATTCATGTGAACCTTGAGTCTACAAAATGTTTTCATTTGATGATAAGATATTTCAGTCTGGACCAGTGTGGTGGGCCAATCAGCTGGCCAGCCACAACACTAGCAGAAGTGGAACCTGGAGCATGTTCTCCCAGAATAAGTGTTCTTTCTCTGGATAGTCCACAGAACAAAGAGTCCACTTTCAACTTCATAAATACATGACCCTGTGAAAACTGTTACTTGTGAACATCAGAACAAATTGATCATGCAGATGGATCTTTATTGTTCTTAAGTTAGTTTTGAGAAGTTTCTGAGACATTGTTATTCTTTTTCCAATACGAAAATGCAGACAGTGTTTAACAACATTTTATGATATTTATAACATGTCTTGTGATATATACAGTAAGTAGGCTACCTGGTTACTAAGGTTAACACAGGATAACAACTGACAGTTTTTGTCAGTTTCAATACAAAACATTTCTGAATAAATATACTGATTAATGGCCCGGTGCTTTTTTATGATAAAGTGAACTGATGACTTCAGGTTTGTTAACTGGTAGATCTGGGTGTTCATGAACGTCAGACGTGCATAGTTTTAGCTAAGGAAAAGACAAATAAGCTCTTTACTGCTACGTTACACCTCATCAAAATCACCAGAAATGTATTCATTGGAATTTATAACAAATATAATTATATTTATTATTATAAATGAAAGAGGATCAGCTTATAAACTAAAGCTACAGGCTCAGCGCCATCAATAATTTGTGGAATGCTCATGATGGCATCCTTATTAATTGATCATATGTGACATTAGTGTTACATAATAAGGATTAAAGATTCATGTGTCATATGAGCAGCAAACTGACAGGGTGGTGTATACTGCCAGTTTACTAACAGCCACCTACCAATATGCTGTTTCCACACGTACACAGGAAATAATGGTTTGGTGAGAGAATAAAATACTGACATGTTAAATGAATACATTTTCACTTTGCATATCCAGTGAAACCACGGGCGGGTTTTGCTGATCCCAGAGGTCTGATATTCAACAGAGCACAATGAATAACAGTTAAGTCACTGTGCCCAGACTTTTACTGTGTCTGAGTCCATTCCCAGATGTGCTTGTTAGGTGCAGTGTCTGTAGTGGATGTTATCACAGTGTCCAAAGTAGGCTACAAAACACATCATCACAGAAAACCTCTACATCTTCATCACCTCAGGCAACAGTTTGCTCTTAGATTTTGTTGGAGCAGACCAACTTCAGTCTCATGAACCTCCTTCCATTATATACAAAACCTCCAGATTTGATTTATGCAATATGGTCCAATGAGCTATTCTGATTTCCCTATCATAATTTCCACCCACAGCTGAACAGCTAAATTATACATCTCACTGTAGATTGACATTTTTCTCGTTTTGAAGACATAGATGATGACGATCAACTGATTTTGTGGCCACTTGGTGGTGGTGTGTCCTCTCCTTCTTTGTCCAGCCTCGAGTCAGGTTGTGAAATTTGTTTGCAAACAGTTGCCTACTTATTCATCAGCAGGTACACAGCAACATCAGCCTTCATTTGGAGTCATGTTTCCTGCCACTTGATGTAAGTTCAGTATTCATTCTCCCTTCTGCCTCCTGAGAAAAAATGTCTGTGTCTGTTTTTGCTGTTTGACACTGGATAGGTAGTGTGCAGTCTAATAGAGCTTCACTGAAAACAGCTGCCTGCTGTGGCTGGAAATGGCACCGATGAGACAGAACCAAAACAGCAAAATTGCTTCAGTAAAACCAAACCATTGAGCTAAAAGATGGCGCAGCAGTCCACAGTGCTAAGGGGAACTGCAGAGGTGGTGATAACTCTCTGTTGGTTTATCCCTATGAGTAACACCTTTCATATAACACATAATAATTTCATCAGTTGTTGATAAGAATATTGATTATACAGGCTTTCAGTAGTTATTGGTTAGGTTGGAGTAAATTCTCGATTCATCCATGAATCATTGTCCTTTTCCACAGGAATTCTCTTCAATCGGGTGTCATTCCTTTATACTAATGAGTCTGCCAGTGACAAAAAAATGGTCTGTATAACAACCCACTGGCAAAGTGCCACCTCCTTTTATCTGTCAGTCTTTTTTTTTTCTTGCTTCACCCTTTTAAGCCAGCTCACTCTTGTTGGCTGTTCTCAGGCTGTCTGCGGCTCTTTGTGTGTGTTTGAGTGTGTGTCTAAAAGTAATCTTTCTTCATTCCACTCAATTCTCTCCCTCAGACAACATGCCTCCATCTCTCAGGACAGCCATGTGCCCTTCCCTGTTTCATCTCAGCAGCAGCATCACAGTAATCTGCTCGCAGCCACAGAGTCCACCCGTCAGTCTGTCTCTGCCTCTTTTTATTACTCCCTCTTCTACTCCCATCTCTCTGTCTGTCTCTCCCTGTAAGCATTTAATGCACAGTGACATGCAAGAAGTTGTGACATCAATTCATATTACATCAGTTTGGGAAACTGTTTGAACTGATATGCAGGTTGCTGTCAGCATGTCTTCACTGTCTAAATGTGCGTTGGATCTTTCTGTCAAGGTGTGCTGTGTTGTGGTTCTCTGTGTTATGGTACACAGTATTCTTTGGGCCATTATAAATGCATGATGAAGAGTCAATTAGATTTGCCAAATGGAAAAGGAAAAGTTTCAATAAATTTGAAGGAGAAATGTATTTTTCAGATATATTACGCCTTTTATTTCAGTTTTGTTAACGTGTATTGACCAGTGGGTGCAGCAAACAAGCATGGAGCATCTGCTGTCAGAAATGCAACAGAAGAACAACACAACCAAACAAACTGTGAGCACGTTGTTTAAATAAAAATGACTCACACGGTCATGCTGAACTCACAGTCCATTCTCACCAGAAATTAAAGGCTGTATAGGGCTGTATAGGTTGTCTGTACAAGTAGGTAATGATGACTAATATTTACATTTCTTGTTAGTTGGCAGCCTCTAGTGGCAGTGGAAGTCAGGTGATGTAGTATAAAGAGCAAGAAAGTCTGCATATGGAGGAGATGGGGTGGATGGATGGTTCAAACAAACACAGGACTTTCACCCAGGATGCTGCTGTTTGTGTCACATGTGAACCAAAAGTCAGTCTTACTTATTTCAACCCGAATCTTTTCCTAAACCTAACCAAGTAGGTTTGATGTTTAAACCAAACCAAACTGTGATGAAGGTTTGGTGCGGTGAAGGTCTGGTGTGCCTATCGCTGGTACTCTCCAACAGTCATATATGTAATTTAATAAATGCATTAGACATGTAGTATTCATGTTGACATGTTGGGACTCCTTATGCAATGTTGTTTTGCTTTTGTCATCTACATCACATTTTGTGTGAATCCCTTGTGCATAGTGTTTAAATTCCACATGTGTAGATAGACTCCGCCAGTGACAATGGAAACTACAACAGAGAGAGGCAGTTATTGAACATGAATAGATAACAGGGCATCATAGCTAACGATAGCTAATACCAGCTATCACAGATAAGCGAAGTCAAGCTAGCTGCCATCTGGATGATCTGATCAGTGCTCAGACACGTCAGTGAGTTTCCTGGAAGAATGCAGTGAAAGTTTTAAGGTAGATAATAATAATACATTTTATTTGTATAGCACCTTTCATACATGCTTTACAAGAAAGAAATCACATGCAGCAAGTGAGTGCTTTACATAGAAAAGACAGAATGGACATAAAAACATTGCTGATCAGATAAGCAAGTACGATTGGTAACACCATGTGGGGGAATAAACAAGAGGCCCACAAGTTAAAACAAAGGCCTGAAGACAGGAACTGTGCCAAATTCCAGCTAGGCTTTGCAAATCTCACCTGAATACAAGGTTTGGCTTGAATCCGAATCCTGGTTTCCCATTGGACGAGACCCACTGGACTCAGGGGACTCCGTGATATGGCTGTGATGTCACCAAGGATATAAGAATGAACGTGGTCCACTACACCTTGCCTTTCCACTGTGACATCAAGTTGTTATAGGAGGTGTGTCCCTCGTAATCATACATTTGTACTTAAAGTAGCCTAGACAACAGTCCCGGAGCTCACTGGATGAGTGAGTGACAGTTTTATTCACCGAACACGTTTGGAAACTGTGCTGGACCTATTAGGTGGACTGAAACACTCCTGAATCACTCCTTAAGTGATTTTAAGTAAGAGGCTATTGTCTGGCCAGAGACAGGTTAATAATAATGTGTTACTGTCAGCTTTATTGTTGTATAATCTTTCCTGTATTGTTTTGAAATTAGAGGATTGTTTCTGTGTACCTAACCTCACAATGATTGTGGTGTCCCACACTGTTGGACTGTGCTTGTATAAAGCCAGTAAGCTGCACTTTATTAGTTAAACGACCAGAGACATGGCTGACAAACCCAAGTTTGCATGATGGGTTGAGTGCCTTTCCCGCTCTCTCTTTTACTAACCCACATCGATGTGCCATGATGCCTACATTGATCAATGTACAACTCAGCCACAGTCTATTTGGTCAGAGATTTTGGCCACGCAGGGCAGGGCCACGGTAGCCTTAAACCTTTAGCCTCCAGCAGAGATTGGAAGCAGGCTGCAGAGGTCTGGTAAGATCACTTCTGTCTAACCTTTCCAGATTTTCTCAACTGTTATTAGTTAATCTAACTGTCCATATAGCTAAGTAGCTATAGTGACATCCAGTTTATATATATATATATGTACACAATATATATATATATATATTTTCTAAGCATAATAGATAAGACTATATGGTGTTGGTGCCACGTTGGTTTATGGTAACATGCAGACTTGGACTCCATATAAAAGACTTCATAGCAGCTGTGGTGGAATGTACCCATAGCAACAGGTCTCAGCTTTGCCGACATCCATTTGCCGATATTCTGTGAACTCAGTTCAAAGACCTTTTTTGGTATGCTTGTTTATTTTTTATTTTTTTTCCTTACTGGTAATTCCAACTCCCCATTCCCAGGACACAGCTGATTTGTTTTCTTCCATGTATGAATTGAGCATATATAAGTTTGGGTAACCAGTAGTCACTGTGGCCAACTGGAAATTAAGAAAACTAAGAAAATTGTAAATACAAACATTTTTATTACTCTCTCAGAGTAGAGGTAAGCCAGGGAGAAACTATGACTGCCAGTTGTGTTAGCCACGAGGTAAACAACCAACAACAACAAAAACATTTAATATCTTAAAGATGCACTCCCTCATTTTGTTAATGCACCCAATAGTGCTGCCAAATCCCCAAAATGTCCCTCTGTCTCACTGTTGACATACTGGAACTCAACACAGTTCAGCTGAGAATGAATTTTGAACAGCTGAATAGAGAAATGTTGTGTTTATTCTATCAAATTGCTGGACTCAAGTTGACTGATCCACCCACTGGTCCAGATGTTCACTCCTGATGATAACACAATACTTACCATGAGCAGTTAACTTTTCAAGACTGACTGACCAACCCACACACAAAGTGAATAATATTGATCATGCAGCCCAGCAGAGCACTGTGATTATGGCCAGGTTGCGTTAGGCCCAGCTGTTGCTTCTGTCTTCCTAGTTTTTGGGATAAGACAGCGACCACAACCTCAGCAGGGCAACACTAAAGCTCACAACAACAGAGCAATTACATTAGCCTTCATCTGGCCTCCCAGGCATCTGCTGGGCACCTGGACCACAGGCCTGCATCCTGTGTCTCACCCAGACCTCTACATGATTCAACATTCAATCACTCCTACATTTTAGGTCTTTTTCAATAACCCATGTTTGTGCATAGATCCACATGAAACACCACATACAGGGGCACATGAAAGTTTTACATTTATTTGATGACTCAGTCACCACAAGAGTTTGTATAATGACTTTTGACTTTGTTCTTTTTTTTAGCTTGGTTTTAGACAGAGCGCATTCACACACATTAAAACACCTCCAGCATATCCTGAACTTTTTCTGAACATAATTGAAACAGGAATGGGCCTGAGAGGATCCACTCGGTCTACTCCCATTATTGATCCTGACTAGCACAATGAATCTGACAATGCATAGTTACTAAAACAAAACTCTGAAACTTACAGAAAGGAAGATTAGTTCCAGAAGGAGTTCAATAAAAGGTGTAGTTTGCCAGTTGACACCTGCACACTGGCAAATGCACACGAGAACATGCCAGAGAGGAAACACATTACAGAAATTCAAGTCAGAGCCAAAGCACAGTATACAGCAGTAGAAAGTGCAGTATATGGAACAGTCATAAAACACACCATAAACTGACCAGTACTGGTGTTTACTATAACAGAGTGCCTACACAGGAGGAATTTCAGCTACATTTTTCAGTTGTCTGTCTCAGGTACAGATACAGTTAGATTTTAATCAATATGGCTGTCTACACAGGCCACATAACAGCTTGTGATTCACTATAAAAGCAGCTTGAAGTCTATTTTTATGCTTGAAGTCTATTTTCTGTCTTAGTGTAACTACAGCAGCGGCGAAGTCAGTCAGATTTGGATGTGCAGATAGAAACTCTACGTAATAACATCAAACAGGCTGGGCGGCATTCATGTTTTTTTGTAATTATTAATTAATTAGTTAGCAGCCATCATTTATATGTAATAAGAACAGTTTTGAGCGTTTTACATTACTACAGACCTGAACACCAACTTCGCTCTCTGTATGTTAAAACAGCAACTGCAACTACACAGAAAACAATACAGAATGAATGCACCAGGAGGACATTTTGCTCAAACATCAGAAAAAACATCACAAAGTGCAATACCTGCAGCCCTGGAAACGCGTTGATAGCAAACTCCATTGATAGGGTAATGCTCATGCTAAAGTCATCATTAAAATCCACAGGATGTAGAGAGTCAAATTGTCAACTGTGTAGATCCTCTTGTTAAGAGGGGCAAAAGCAGTTGGTCAAGCCAAACAGGGACAATGGTTGAATTGGGAAGGTGTTGAGAAGAGGAAACTTAGTTGGAGGGACCTGTGGAATATGGAGGAAGGCCGTATTAAATTTCTGATAGGGGCGACATACGATGTGTTGCCAACCCCGCAGAACCTAAGTCTCTGGGTACAGGGCGATCAATCGTGCCCACTCTGCTCAGGTACAGCAAGTTTAAAGCACATTTTGTCAGGTTGTAGAATTAGCTTATCACAAGGCCGGTATACATGGCGGCATAATCAGGTGCTGAGAAGCTTAGCCGCAGGCATTGAGGAGAGAAGGAAGCAGGTGAATTCTGGAAGTTCTAGAAAGGAGAGGTTAGATGTGCAGTTTGTTCGAGAGGGGGAGAAAAATAAAGCTGCTAAGTCAGGGAGAAAGCAGGGAGGTGGCTGCCTGGTAGGGGCTGATGATTGGCAAATGCAGGTCGACTTGGGAGGACAGCTAGTTGTGCCCCAGGAAATAGTTTATAGTAATCTGAGGCCAGACATTGTCTTATGGTCCATGAGTAAAAAGACTGTGTATTTTATTGAGTTAACAGTCCCTTGGGAAAATTCAGTGGAGGCAGCTTATGAAAGGAAGAAGACTAAGTATGCAGATTTAAAGACAGAATCTGAGCAGAGGGGATGGAAGACCAGGGTCTGTCCGGTTGAAGTGGGGTGTAGAGGTTTTGTTGCAGGGTCAGCTGTTTCACTGTTGAGGGAGCTGGGAGTGCATGGGCAAAATTTAAGAAAGACAGTGAGGGAGATGTCAGATGAGGCTGCTAGGTCGAGTCAGTGGATATGGATCAGGAGAAATAATAGTAGTTGGGGGGTGAAATAGGGACAGTGGGGGGGCAGGCAGAGGACATGCATGCCTAACCCGGCAAGAGAAGAGGTTAAAGTCTGAACAAGACACCTCTCCTCTGCTCTGCTTTCCCCGCCCCATCTTCTCGCTCTGCCAATAGGAAGAGAACCAGGAAGTTTAGATAAGGTGGGGGGTGTGGCCAGCTAGAGTCTCTCTTTGGGACCATGCGGCCTGTTCAGGTGAGTTTGCGTGGTAAGACACAGAGTTGGCTTGTTTTTTGATCTTTTTGGTTGTTTTCCTGTTTTGTCTGTTTCTTGAAGGAAATGTTAGGGTTTGTTTTCCTGCTCTGTTTGCTTTTTGAAGGAAATGGTAGGGTTTGCTGCTTCTTGAAGGAAATGTTAGAAGAGGCTGTTAAATCTAGTCTGTGGTTTAGGCCTCCTCCTTCAGCACCTTCTAAATTTTCTACCCCCTACCCGAACAAGGGTCTGTATCCAATCCCTACTTTCATCTTTTGACTCTACCTCTTTATTTTCTATCCCCTACCCGAACCAGGGTTTGTATTCCCACCCCGCTTTTTTCTTGGTGCAGTTGGTGAGAGGCAGGGGTAGATGATGGTAGTGTGGCAATCGGCAGTTACATGTGGCATCTAGGCCTGTGGTAGCATTGTAGCAGCTAACAATAGCTAAAGCGGTGAGAGTATGATAGTATCTTAGCAGTTAGTATTGGTAGCTAGCAATTAACATTAACAGTATAGGTGAATCTAGCGTTATTGTCTTCTTCTGTTCCTCTTAGCAGGTAGCGGTTAGCACATAGCATTAGCTAAATGGTAGCATCGGAACTGTATTGTCTTCTTCTGTTCTTCCTAGCGGTTAGCAGTAGCATTAGCAATAGTTAAATGGTAGCATCGGTACTGGCCACTACCTGGAGCATCTCTGGGTCAGTTGAACGTGGCGGTGCTGTTTGGATTGTGTTGGAGCAGTGTGAACTGGCACTAGGGGGGGTGACTCTGGGACGCCGGAGTTCACTGCCTAACCTCCTGGAGGTGTAGTGGGACTAAGTAGGCGAAACACTGTTGAAGGGAGGTTTCCACCTGATGACCCCCAGAGACGTGTTAGGAATCACTGCTCTTTGGCAGGTATAGAGGCAGATTAGAGCTCCAAGGTTCTTCACTGAGAATGAATCCTCTTTTTGAGCACAAGTATCTTGTGTTTAAATTAACTCCCTGAGAAACAGTGTGGCAGTGTTAACTGGATAAAATCCAGATTTGATACACCTCCACTTACACATAGCCAAATGGCTCTGGGGGCCAGATCACAAACCTGTTTGCAATCTGTCTTGGTTTTCCTGGACTACAACCCCACTTCAGTCCAGAGGGAGGTGGTAATGAACCTGAAGCTGTTTGGTAAAAACACAGTTCCTGATGTCGACATGAGCTATGCCTGGTCTGATTTTAGCCACCTGAAAACATTTCAGCCAAGTATCACAACACCACATAGCCACTCAGCTCTAATTTATTCAGCATCCACTGCTCAAACATCACTGTGCTTTGTTTTGGAAAAAAAAATGTCAGGGTTCTATGTCCAAAGCTTGTGTTGTTTGACTGGCTGGATAATGGAGGGTTTGCTTCCTCTGTTGATGGTGCAATTAGAGATTTAAGGTCAAAGTTAGTTCCACTTTGGTTTGTGGCCACCCACCAGAGCGACTCCAGTACTTTTTTGGTCATTTTAGTATTCTCCAAATAAATGTTATATCACATTGTCAAAAACAATGACATCACAAACTACACCTTAGTGAATTTGCCCTTCATGATTGGATGAGAGACTGGGGGTGATTGCTGATGGCCACAAGAGTATAGGTCTGGCTCTGGAAGTGATGGGGGACCTAATGAAGTTAGGGGTTCCCTCCCAATTTGTTTTACTGTACTCTGCTTATCCCCTGGCCTTTAACATGCAGTCTGTATTACTACATTTATTCTGTGTACTCCACTTCTTTTAAACGAACAACAATTGTTTTTTTCTTTCTTTTTTCCCCTGTAGCTGCGTATAACATATCTCCTAGAAACTACATTAATACACAACTAATATGCAACAGCCAGTACATTTCAAAATGAAGACTGAATTGAACCACGAGACACCTTTATTAACATTTAACTGAAACCACACTCTTTCCCTAACAGTGCTTCTGTTGCTCACAGCCAAACATAGAATGAACTAAAGATGTAAACCCTGGTCTCTGATGTGATGTCAAGTCCTGCACTTCACGAATCAGCCTGACCAGCTCCCTGCAAGTCCAGTGCAGTACATGAATGTAGCTGTTGCTCAAAAAGCATTGCCTCTGAACATTATCTAGTTAGTGATTGCATTTTCACCACAACATAACTGGGAAAGTATTTAGTAATACATAAATATAATTTAAAATAATTTCTAGGAGACAGGCTTGCTTTAAACAAATTTTAGGTGACATTATCACCAAGGACATAACTCTGTATTTCTATTCTTGGCAAATGTATGACAGTATGCAAGTCTGCAAGCCTGAGCTTTACAGATGTCCTTCTCACATACATTGTGTTTGTTTTACAGTCACCTTGTTCGGGGTTGGATTGACAGTACTTTCCTTTGCCTGTCTGAAGCCTCAGTTGGGTCATGACTTGATTCAGTTTGTGCAGCACCTTTAATGTACAGTATAATGCAATGACCTCACCCTGATCTCCCTGTGAGAAAACAATGCTCTCATGCAAGGAATTCTTTTCCTTTTTTTCAGATTTGGTGTGAAACTGTGTCAGGTGTGGGATGGAGGTACTGCTGCACATGAGTATACTGTATATGTACTGTATATATTTATTAATATTTCAATTCACTTGTAAATCACAGTGTAAACACTGGATAATAAAATTAAAGACCAGAGGACAGCTTCTGTACCCTGATAGTGTACAGCTTTTCTAAGATAATTTGATTTCAGGAAAAGTCATAAAATTCCCCTAAAAAAAAATGTGTTACATTTAGGCGAGCTAGTTTTAGCCAAGGAATTCTCAGCTGGTCCGAACACACACTTTCCTGATATGCAGACAAGCTATTATTGGATATTTCTGGCACATTATCCACAGATAATGACAAGCCCGGAGGCACGAGGTTTCTGAACTCAAATGCAGACTCAGACACCACAGCAAGGTTTCAAAATAAAAGAGGGATTTATTTAACAAAAGGCGCTCAGGATAACAACAGCTCATACAATGTATGGCAGAAAAGTACAACAAAAGACGCGAAGGAATAATTTGGTAGAATAATCTTAACTCAAAAAGGGCTCAAATGGCTAGAATAAAGTATCAAACAAAATCAAGAACAAAGTTAGAAAAATACTATTAATCAACTAGAACTTACTTTCAAAAACAGACTATGCACAACAAGGAGACAAAGATCAAGGAATGCTGGATAAATCATGGCTTGGCACAGGACAAAGGGAGAAGCGGACTGTATATACACGAGGTAACAATGAACAGGTGGAGACAATTAGGGCTGGGTAGACAATCAGACAGGCGGGAAACACACCGGGAAGTCAAGGGGCCTGAAACGAGAGGAGAGTTTCACAATAAAACAGGAAGTGTACAACATGACATGACCTTCATGAACAAAACACTTAAAAGATCGGATGATACATGCCAGATAATCAAGTTATAAACTGAACTTATTAAAACGCGAAAGCTTTCCAGTAAATAAGATATCCCTTCAGATATCTGATTCCAATTTAAAAATGTGTAGAAGCTTGATCGGTGGAATAGTTTGCATATATCTATTACGAGGCGGGGGAATTGCATTAAAATGAATGTGCTTCCACACTTTTGCATCTTTTCCAATGTCTGGCCGTTTTTCCTACCCATATCCTTATTTTCATGCAATAATCAAACTGATTTCTTCCTTTGTGTGGAGAAGCAGGACGCCCAGGATCAGGAACAAGTTTTTACAGAGGCAAAGATGTGAAGGTGGATTGGCGCTTCCAAACCTAAGAAACAATTATTGGGCAGCAAACATACAACATACTGGCAATAGGAACCAATATGGAGTTGGAATGAATTTGAAGCAAAATCTTGTCGTTTTCCTTCACTCTTGGCTTTGCTTTCATCTAAATTGCCCATTTGGTCAACCCCATTTACATGTAACCCAATTATTGTTCCCACTTTAAGAATCTGGTCTCAATTTAGACTTAGCCTTAATTTCCCATTCCACAGAGGCCTCTCTTGATAAAATCAAAAAAGATTGGGAAGATGAACTTGGCAAAGTTATTGATGACAGTGACTGGGATGGTGCATCAATTCGGGTGAATGACAGTACATCCTGTTCCAGGCTCAATCTGATACAATTTTCAGATTGTTCATCCTATAATAGACGTCATCTGCAAACCACATATTTTGGTTTTGCCCTCATCTACAAGGCTACTGGACAGCTATCTTTAAACACATTGCTGAGGGCTTAAACATTGTATTGACACCATGTGCATTTTTGGAATATTAAAAAAAAAAACAAGGACAGCATTGCCGAGCATACATTAAGCTCTGAAACAGATTTAAGATTCAAGATTGTCTTTATTGTCATTGAGCATGACATGTCAATGAAATTTGCATTGCAACCCCCATGTTAGAAACAATAAGAAAGATAAGCAAGACAATAAAATAAAATAAAGATGCTAGAATAAAATAAACTAACATGCAGATAAAAATATGCGTAAATGCAATAAAAATATACCAGAAATGAAAATATACTGACAATAAGAATATAATAAAACAATAAACAATGAAATATACCAACAGCAGCTGAAATATACTAAATATTATATTCAAGGAGAGAGCTGGCTGGTGGTGACGGAAAGTGAGCCGAGTGTGAAGATACAAAGCGAAGTTGCAAGTATTTGAAGATGTGAGATTTAGGGTTTTGAAATTTTAATCTCAGTAAAATTTTCATCAACATATAGGTCTTTTAATGTAACTAATCCATTCTTAGTCCAGGTATCAAATGATCTATCCATAACAGAGGGATTAAACATATAGTTTCTTGATATAGGGGCATTGATTAATAAAATATTAAGTGACAAAGCTCGTCTGAACTGTGTCCAGACCTTCAGGGAATGCCTAACCACTGGTGGGAAGTTGGAGCAAAGCAAAGCATGTAAAGAGGCAGGTCCACATGACAAGTTCTCTAACTGCAACCATTTTGGGCCGCTATCATTTAATGGGTTAAGCCAATATATCACAGCCCGTATATTAGCTGCCCAATAATACTATTGAAAGTTTGGTAATGAGAATCCTCCGTGCTCACAGTGTCGCTGTAAAATGCTCTTACGTATTTGTGGATTTTTCTTACTCCAAATGAACAAGGATATCAGTTTATCAATGAACAGAAAGAATGATTTTGTCAAAAAGATAGGTAATGGCTGTAACAAATATAAAAATCTAGGTAGCACATTCATTTTAGTGGTGTTAATTCTACCTCCTAATGATAATGATAAATAAAAATAATAAAATAAATAAAAGTAAATCTATAATTGGTGGCAAGTTAGCCTTGTAAAGGTGTTTAAAATTATGCGTGATCCAGCTTCCGAAATATTGAAATTTATTTTTACTTATTTTAAAGGGCAATAAATTAAACATGATCTGATTCGCCGCAGAGTTGATAGGCATAATTTCACTTTTTTGTGTGTTTATTTTGTAATCTGATATTTTCTCAAACGCATCTAGTAAGGTCAGTGTTTGTGGCATGCTGCTTAATGGGTCAGATAAGTACAAGAGCATATCATCCGCGTAGAGGATATGTATGGATGTTATGGATAGATACTTTATGTTCTAATTTCCTTAAATGGGCCCCTTCCGCCAAGCTCACTCACCCTGTTACCCAGGGATCCGGAGAACCCAAGACATCCTCCGTCAACATTCTGGTGGTCCACTCTTGACGAGGATGTCAGGGGATTTGTCAATGGCTGTTCCATGCGCAAACAACACAAGCCATCTCACAATGTCCCTACCTGGTTCCTACAGCCTCTACTGATTCCCCATCAAGCTTCCCTCAACCAGAGAAACTGTGAAACTGGTCCTGCTCCATGTCTTCTGCCTTCGTGGTCTGCCAGTCGATGTGATGTCTGATTGAGGGCCACAATTTTTATCTATCTTCTGGAGAGAATTCTGCAATTGACTGGGAGCCACCATCAGCCTGCCCTCCAGGTTCCACCCCAAATCCTAAAGTGTTGTGTCAGTCACCTGGATTGGTACCAACTTAAATACACACTTAAAGAGTACACTCTGCCCGAGACTTTGACAGATCAGACATATGTCTGATCTGATCTCAAGCAGATGTCACGCCCTCCACCTCTGCCCTCTCCTAGTGGCAATCCCTCTCCCCTTTCCCCTCCTATCTCTCCGTCTACCTCTCTCACTCCTTCCTCAGGTGGGCGTGTGCAGGCTGGTGTGTGAGGCTCAGACAGGTGCGGTGAATCTGCCTATTAGTAACTCAACTCACCTGTGGCGGGGCGTGGTCTACCTCTGCTCCATTGTTCTCCCTCTGCCATAAATACCGGCCTCTATCCATGACTCGACGCCGGACCGTAAACTACACTCCTTTTGATCACCTCCGCTGCCTTCTGCCTGACGCTCCTCTGATTCTTGACAACTCGGCTTCTCCAACTCACCAGCCACTCTCCAGTCGACCCACTTCCTCTGCTTCGCCTACCCGCTGCCATCAGCCTCACCTCCAGCCGCTCCATCCAAATCTATCCCACAGCCTCCTTCAGTAAACCGTTTCTCTCGTTGGTCCTGTTTTTGTTAGTTGTTGGTAGCCTTAGTTGTTCCCAGTAGTTTCTAGTATGGCCTAGTTCCTTCGTTGGATTCCTGTGTTTAGCATTTTATGTTCTTTTGCTAGACTTCTCCTGAGTTATATGTTTCCGTCCAGGATTATCACCATTTGGGCCTGTCATTGAATTTGTGTAAATATTCTGCTAGGAATAGTTTGGTAGTTGGTCTCACTTCACTGTTTATTGTATTTAGCACTCTGGGGTTTTTGTATTCACTTATTGTAAATAAATTCTTGTAAACTCATCTGTGTACTGAGTCCTTCATCTGCGCCTGAGCCTCTGCCCTCCGAGCCGTGACAGCAGATTGACTTTGACGCGATTTTCAATATCATCATCAGACACTGATTTGAAACTGTGGAGAAATTCCACATAAGGACAACTCAGGACTTTTTTTTGGTTTAAAGGCCCTGTTTTATTTTTCATATCCATGTAGATCTGTATTGATGATGTTGAATTATTTTTGCTGTTTATAGGCAAACTAAAGTTGCAGTTAACTGAATTCATTTGTGTTGCAATATGGTTATTTCACACAAAACTTAGCTCCTCCTGAACGTAGAGTGAGGTGTACTTACCTGAAGGTGGATTACACTCACTTGTTGCTTACTGAGAAACTTTTATCTGAACTTAGAACTTGGCTGCTTCTCTGTGTTGCCAAGTCTGGGGTTAAAGCTGGGAAAAAACTATCTCTGTGTTCTGGTGAGTCTGCGTTTGGGTCCTAAACCAACCTGTTAAGGAAAAAAAAAAACAAAACAAACAAAAAAAAACTTTAGTTGATTGATGAAGTAATTCATTTAACTTTACGAATTGTAAATAGATGGCGCTATAAGCTTGCTGGTGCTGGGGATACTCACACGGCTACTTGGTAAACTACTGTACCAGGCAAGCTAACTGCTAACATGGTATCCAGCTAGGAAACTGCCACACTAGTCGGTTACAATAGTTCTTGGAGGTAAATGTACAATTTAACTATATAACTACTTGAACACTGCTAATAGGCTATGAGGCCTCCTCTGTTTTGGACTTTCCAGCTGTCTATTCTCTATTCCTTCAAAGGTCAGCACTGTGAGGATGGTTTGCTATTCATCAACTGGAATTTGCACGTCAAAGTTGAAATTTTAGTTTGCCTCCTTAAGTAAGTCACCTGACTGTAGTGATCCTATTGAAATTATTGTAAATGGTGGTGTGACAAGCCTTCATGCAGGTGTGTGGAGGTGTGAAAGTAGGCAGTGTTTGGTCTGAACTCTCAAAATCTTTTATCAGTCAAGCAAAGGCTGACCAAATGTGGGCCGTTATCTCCATTTGTATGATTTATAACATGAAAAGACATCGAAGACATGCAAAAAAAAAAAAAAATAAAAAAAAACAGTTGGTGGAGAAACATCTGGGAGCCAATAGGATGTTGCAGGAGCTGGATACAATTAAAGGCCTTTTGGCCTTTTGGCCATTCTGAACAGGTAAAAACACTTTTGTTAGACCTGGTCAGGTGACACCAGTTTTTTGAAAACATACAGAGACCTTTATGCGACGCCAGTGAAGCTAATCACTGTGAAATGAAAAGCAGGAAGCTGCTAGCGGGATAAAAAATACACCAACTGAACCCTGATAAAAACAGACCATCTCACATCTTTGAGTTTGATAACGGATAAAAATTAGAACTTGTTATAAACTGAAAGTTGTTTTCTGTCCCTATGTCATGGAGAGGCAACATGCTCATTATCTGGCAGCTACACCCGTGGTGCAATATTCAGTCCTGATCACAGGATATACCAATTAGTTTACCCAGCAGGAAACAGCCCTCCTGCTGTCAAAATAATCACCAACCATAGGTTACCTTTATGTTTGTATTTGTCTAGTCTGTCTTTCACTCTTTGTGTCTCTTTCATGTTGTAGCAACGTGTCCTCCTCCTCCTCATGTGTTTCACTGTGTTGTTTCAGTATAAACTTTAGTCACATTTCTTTTGCTGTTATTTCAGCTTTAAGGTCAAAGATGTCATGAACTAGCTACCTTAAGAAAACATGTGACCATTGCAGAAACACATTAAACTTAAACTCCTAGAAATTGTTTCATTACTCCTGGCATTAGAATGTGCAAACACCGACTTAATCCTTTCAGTTGTAGTTGTTGTTAAACTGGTTTTGTTTTCAAAGGCTGTAAAATACAGTAAAATGGAAGCTAAATACAGCTGCATGTTTAGGAGGATTCTCATTCATCCACGTCATGGTACTTCTAAGTGCTTCCAAAGGCAAATGGACTTGCTTGAGGTTCTAGAAGACATTTCGCCTGTCATCCACAAGGCTTCTTCAGTTCTAACTGACTGGGAAAAAATGCCTGGAAATGTTAAATTTGCAATGTGGACTTGTCAGACACCAGCAAACTGTTTCACTTTGTCAGTCCATCTCTGATGAGCTTGGGCCCAGAGAAGTTGGTGCTGTTTCTGGATGTTATTGATATGTATGACTTTTGCTTTGCATGGTAGAGTCTAATCCTGCATTTGTAGCCTTAGCTTGCAGCTATGAACTGTGTTTACTGACAATGGTCTTCCAAAGCGCTCCTGAACCCCTGGAGTAAAATCCTTTATCAAAGGTCACAGGCATTCAGTGTTGGGTTCTGGCCTTCCTTCTTCATGCAGAGATTTCTCCAGATTCTCGGAATGTTTTGATGATAATATGGATTGTCAATGGTGCGATCCCCAAACTGCTTACAACTGTGTATTGAGAAACATTCTCAAACTGTTGGACTATTTGCCTTCGCAGTTTTTCACAAAGTGGTGAACCTCCCTCCTTGGGAATGACTCAGCCTTTTGAGGATGCTCCATTGATACCCAATCATGATGCTACCACCTGTTACCAATGAACCTATTTACCTGTAGAATGTTTTATTGTCCTTGTCCCAACTAGTTTTACCACTAAATAAATGTAAATTGTCATTGTACTGTATTCAACTGAATGCAAGTTGAAAAGTATTTGCTATTATTATTATTCTACAATTACATAATTTAAAAGAAATCTCTTATCCCATAATGTCTTTTTCTGTCATAAAGTCTGTCTCAATCAATAGGAAATCACATCACTGTCTCTACCCTGTTTGTCTTGATTGACAGACAGAAAATATAGTACAGACTGTAAGTGGCATTATGATAGAAAACGGTTATTGGGAAAAAATGGTATTGTAAAATAAAAACAGGCTTTGGAAATATGACATTTTGAAATAGAAACTGCTTGAATGAAATACAAATGACCTGCAATAAAGTTGGCAGGGTGAAATAACATTAAATAATAATGAGTTTATATATAAGAAAATATTCTTAGATTATTTAAATTATATTTAATAATTTTATGGATATGTATTTTGTTTAAAGTCCAGCATGTAGGATGTAATGGGATCTATTGACAGAAATGGAAAACAATATATATATATATATATATATATATATATATATATATATATATATATATAATTACGTTGTCATTAGGTTATAATTACTTGAAAATAAGAATTGTTGTGTTTTTGTTACCTTATGAGCTCTTTATATCTACAGAGGGAGCAGGTCCTCTTCCACTGAGCCCACCGTGTTGCACTGCCATGTTTCTACAGGAAAAACTGGCTGAAAAAAGATAATTTCATGTGTTTTTTGTGGGAATATGCAGCTTTCCCCTCCTTTTCCCATTGTGTTTCCTTTCCTCTCTGTCTCCTGTAACTGCAGGGCGTGGCTGGCAGGTCTGGTCCTTCAGCACACCTGACAACAATCAGTCAATGAAGACTCACCTGTTGCCACGGTATATCAGCACTGGCTTTCCTCCCAGTATCTGTTCATCCATATTATAGCAACTGAGACTACTGAGATCACGCAAGTATATTTGCTATTTTTGCATTGTCTGCTTCCTGCTTTCCTGACTCCTGTCTTTTTGTGCACAGGTGCCTGACCTTTATTTACCAATTTTTGAGTTTTTAGCAGCCACTGTAGGTTAACCTACATGTTTGAAAGGGGAGGGTGAGGTGAGGGAAAGTTCATTGGTTGCAATATGCACCTCATTACTAGAATCCTGTGTAATCCTGTGAATGTATTCATTGGATTATTTAGTTACTAATTTCCTATATTAATTTTATTAATAATTTATGAACACCGTGGGTCTCCACATTCAACTACAACACTTGACCTTTTCCAAAACATTTTCAGATACCGTTCTAATGTCTGCTCTAATGTCTTTTACCCCTTAATGCCAGTTGTAGTGAATTCGCATCATACCGCCTTAATCCACATTGCAGCCGAATCGCGGATGCATTCCTCTAATGTCAGTTTGTGCATATTCAACACACACCTAGGAACCTTTGCAAGCACTGGTTTCTCGTCGGACCGATCAAAGAGAAAACTACATCTGTTGTGTTGTTGATACAATGTAATGGTTGTAAGCCAATTTTGTGGCTTTTATGATGCACATTTATGAATTTTGAAAAAAAAAAGATTTTTATGCACATCAGCGACAACAGGCTTAATGCTTAAATCCAAGCATTAACACCTGTTGTTGCTAATTTGCATCATACATAAATTTATATCTATTGTATGTGCTACAGAAAAAATTAACAAACTCCTCTTAATTTAGGATCAATTTGAAAGCAAAAACACAAACAAATATTTTTTTAATATAATTCTGAATAAATTCAGGTGTCAAGGGGTTAAAGGCATACATTTATTTCTGTTCACTTCTGTCTAGTATGAAAACAAATGAAAGTGAATGTGCATGATGTAATCCATCACAATAAATCCAGTTTGCTATCTTTGTCAGTGTTTGAATACCAATACCATTGACTAGTAATGGGATTAAACTGCAGATTGGTTTTGAAAGTTTGTACTGTTCTATCCTTATAACAATCATTATAAAGACTGTAAAACCAGATGCAGTATGGTTTTAGACTTTGCTGATAGATTTTCACATTCCATTGTGCAGAAATTAATAGAAACCGTTGGATGCCTAAAATGGTAGACAAACTAATTACAAATTTCAAATCCCTGCATGGTTTGCAGAAAGGTTAGCTGTGATTTAAAAGTATCTTTGATATCTGTTTAAAAAAATAAAAAAGAATTGAGCATGCTGGCAAAAAGTCTGTTGATAGTCGGAAACTCAGCGGTGAACTCTTGAGTCTGTGGATTTGAGGACACTGTTTGGCGCTATCACAAACCAGGATGTACATTTTTTAAGTGTCAAGCCTGAGGAGCAGAGCCAATGATCTCTCATGGACACACGATTGTGGATTCAGTGTTCTCACTAAAAGATGCCCGAACTGAGACCTGGGTGCATTCCTCTAGTGTGCTGCTTGCTACATTCACATCATTGAGTTTATTGTACTGCACAATTGGTCTGAACAAAGAGGTGACCTCCGATTAGAGAAGGAGCAAAGTTCTCTTCTGAGTAGAATCAATAATGGTGGGGATCCTCTCCCCACCTCTCCCACTCTTCACCCCCAGCTCTCTCTCTGTGTGTGTGTGTGTGTGTGTGTGTGTGTGTCATTATTCTTTATTTTCGATGGGAGGCTTCCACTTTCCCACTGGTCAGGGGCTGGAGCGCACAGATCCTTGGGGGTCAAAGGTCATTTTGGCCTATAGTGTGACATCATGGCAGCTTAGACAGGTCAAGAGAGGTCAGCGGCAGAAGGAGAGGACACTGACACAACAAAAGAATTGCTGATATAAATAGAGCAGCACATTATGAAAGAGAAAAGGGCTGAAACAAAGACTTTAGGACGAGAGTGAAGGAATCCAGAGACATGTCCCTTCACTGCCAATCACGTCTTGGCTTCTTTTCACAGCTGACTGAACACACTGGAGGATAAATGTTGACATGTATTCAGTGTTTCCCTCAGTATGCTCTTGTTGTCAGAGTGACAAAGCTGGGAAACAACATTTAGAATATGGGAAACGAAAATTCTCAAGTGAAACCAGGGCAAACACAGTGTTAATTTTGTTGTTCAATTACTTGACACTTCAATGATGAGTAGGTAAGTAAATAAAATATTACCATCTGAAACTGATGACATGTAGTACAATTGTTGTCAAAGAGTAAAAACCAAACAAAATCAAATACAAAAGAATTGGAAAATTAAGTATTGTTCAAATATAGTCTTTTTCATAGTCTTTCAATATCTTTTGTAAAACAACATCCACAAATACAAGTATGTTGCATTTCAGTAATGTTATATCTCTGCAGTAACGTTGGACAATTACTGTTTCTAGGAAGTAATAAGTATGATAAGTAATAATAAGTGAATGTTAATAATAATAATAATAATAAGTAATAATGATTTATTAACTAAATTATCTAAAAGTAGCATTCAGACAGCTGTTGCAAGCCCTTAAAACACTCAGCTAACATTAATGAAGCGTTATGAAGTTAACAGTTACCCTCAGGTTATTTTCAGTTAATGTTAACTCTGCTTTCAATTGGCTGGTCGCTAGGAAATGCAGGATTTATGTTGGCTGTTAAACAATCATTGTCTTCCACTAGAGTGAATCCAGGTTCTGAATGACCAGCTGCTCTGCACAGGTAGCTGAAACACTGCCAAGTGAGCAGAAATGACAAGTGAGTGGTTGTATTAACAGCTAGAGTTTGGCTATGATAAGTGTATTTAAGAGTGAGTCTATTGTATTAGTCTGGTATAAACAGGTGAACCATGAAGCTGTCCAGATCAACATACCTGTCAACACTGGGATTTGAAAATAAGTTAAATTCCAGCCCTGGACCGTCCCACCACCCTGACCACTGTCCACATACCCCTCACATTTAGACAAGGGGACACACAGTGAGTCCTAAAATCACCACCAGGTGACCACTAGATTTAAAATATCATAGCAACAAGGATTGAGTTAATTAGTTCCTGTGGATACTTCAGTGTATACACTCAGTACTACAACATTAAGTGGCCAGAATCAGATACTTGGGTGTAAGTCAGATGCTGTGAACACCTATGCATGATATCAATGAAAACACTAAAGAGCAGATAAATTCAGCACTTTTTCAGTTTATTTATGTATTACATGAAGGATATGAACACATCACTAACACCTTGTGCTTCATGTGTGATTGTGAGAGGCTGCTGGTGAGAGAGACAATTGGTAGGAGGGGGTGATTCTGAAAATGGAAGTAGAGATAGTATAAATGCAGTCATTGGTGTCATGTTTCTGAGCCTCTTGGTTGATCCAGTAAAGTCAGTGTGGTTTGCAGAAGCTTTGAGCGTTTTTGTCAGGCACTCCTACCTACCTCACTACACCACTTTTATCCTCCTTCTTCTTCTTCTTCTGTTCTTCTTCTTCTTGCTTTATTGGCGGGTGCCATTTGAGTGAATGGCTGCATCTCATTTCTTTTAATTGTCGTTTCCTTGCTCCTCGATCCTTGCTCGAACCGGAAGTATTTGTGATCTGCCATCTTGCCGGCCGTCCCAAAGCTCTTATTTCTGCTCAGAGGAGCAAGGAGGGATTGAGGAGCGAGGAGGGATCTCGGAACGACGAAAACTGAAATATAAAACAAACACATCAGCCTCACGTCAAGTGTTTGTGTGTTTTCTGGGTGAAACAGTGTGTTACATGGATTGTAGGTTTCCCTTTACTGTCAGCCCTGAAATATGCCTCATTGCACAGGAAAAGACACAGACACA